>NC_133799.1:23582994-24284241 GCF_043250625.1 Sebastes fasciatus | reverse complement strand
GAGTTTCTGAATACGGGCTGTGTGTATTTCCCTGTGGATTGAGTGTTTCGATACTTTCACAGTATTTATATATATTACTTAAGCCTGCTTTATAATAAAAAAACATGGAAATCTCACTTTTTTATAATATGGGACCTTTAATTTCAAAAAAATATTTCAGAGATTCCTCCGCGTACCACTACAGAGAGGTGGTACGCGTACCACAGTTTGAGAACCACTGATATAGTGGGACATGTTGAATATGTTTGGCATAGTATAACATCAGTTGGCCTTTTTAAAGCCATCATGAGGTGGCATCATTGATTTATGTATCTTAATAAATTGTCATAAATTGATAACTGTGTTCATGTATGATAAATGTGTGTGACAAAAATGGGTCTATTGTGGGTGTCAGAAGGTTAAACCAGTAACACATTTGTGAGTGAAATAAGCATGAATTGCACATTACTGAGCAGAGAGGTAAACTTTTATCTTGTCCAACAGTGCAGTGGGGTCCTGCAGGAAAGCTGGAAGGTTGTAGGCAGCCGAGCCCACAGCAACAGCTGACAGAATCAGAGACCACACAAACGATCTCTTTGGTTTGGGACCATAACAGGGCCTGGTCTGCATGGGTTGAGCCACTCTCTCCCACTGAGTGAGGATGGCCTTACGGGCTCCATCCCATTTCTCTGGCCCTCTGAGACGATACTGGTACGAAGTACTGGGACCGAGCAACAGATTCAGTCCCAGCCTGGGATCAGTCAGCAGCAGCCTCAGGAAGTTGGGTTGAACCCCCACCAGCTCTGCTATCTCATCCATGTAGCTGACATCAACCAGGATGGGGTGTTTGTGACTGGTGATATACCTGAAAAAGAGACCCGAGATTTGGTGCCTTTTATATCCAAAACAGACAATCATGAAGTTAAGAAAAGCCACAATTCTACCTTTTAGCCATTGTCTCCTGCTTGCACTGGGCATCTTTTAGCATGGAAGCCACTGAGGGAAGCTTGACGCTGCCTGTTTATAATGAGAGCCATGGTGAGTGCATTGGCTTCTTATACTCAATGTATTTCTGTAAAGGAAGGAGTTTGGAGCACAAGCTCTTGAGAACCTGTATTACCTTTAAAGACACGTGTGGCCCATCGGGCCTGCATCTCAGAGATGGGCATACTGGCTCCCAGTGGCTGCACGAGACCAATGATAGCCAGAGTGGGGTGGTCCAACTCAGGAGGAAACACATACTTGTACAGAGATGCTTTGTTCTCAGACACTGAGGCCACATGTGAGTCCAGGAATGGAAAGGAAAACCTGTAACCTGTGGCAAACACCTGCAAGACAGGGACGCTTTTAGGTGAATTAAGGGTGATTGGGACAGTATTACTATTCAGGGTTTATTTTCTCACCTGATGAGTGAAAATAAAAAGTTTTTTTTGCTGAGCCCTAGCTATGAAACCACATAATCAAATTTGCATGCCCTCCTCGGTGTGACATCATGTAGGGGGGAGGGGCAAGCATCAAACAGGAAGTTAACCCTGCAAAGCATGAGGTGAGGAAAATGACATAAGCTTTAGCTTGTTTTCATCGAAAGGTCGTAAAATTGTCATAGCTAATATATTGCACAAACCTTTGATGGAAACATGAATATGATGTACTACTGCAACAAAATCAATAAAAAATTGTTAATATCATGTTTCTATTTTTGGATATAGTTTTTTTTTGTCCCATTCACCTAAACACAGTTTCGTGAATGGGACAGCATGGTTTTGGGTGATTGTGACAGTGCTAGCTTTACTAATGAAGAAAATGATCAACCTTGCAACTGTGTGAACTGTGTATGCTCTGTTTTCTCTACATTAGTGTGTGCGGACCCCTAATCCAGTGGTTCTCAACCTTTTCAAGTCGCAACACCGCAGAATAATCAGGTTGGTGTTCGTGACTTGTGAGTTTAGTTGAGTTGAAACAGCTAGCGCCTAGGCATTGTCCAATGTGCTCCAGGCACTGTGGATTTTTGATGTGTTATGTGACTTTTTCGCTCCTCCTGACCGCCAGAAATCCCCCGTCAGAAACTCATGTGTGATCCCCTTGGGGGTCTCGACCCCCAGGCTGAGAACCCCTGCCCTAATCAACCACAAAAATGTTCATGGACTAGCTGGATTTTGCACCAAGTTTAACCTAATACACTAGTTTAGCCTTGACCTCTTAACCCATACCTAACTAATCCTGATTAGTCTATTGCAGAGGCACCAGTAAGAAAGGGAGAGAGATGCAGGAAGACGACAAGAGGGAGAGCTCAAGGAAAGAACAAACAAACAGCAAGGACAAAATACAACAATTGGAGTGAGGACAAGATGAAGGAAGATAGTGGAAGCAGGAAACAACACCCAAGTTAAGGTTCTTGGCCAGAGCCTGGAATGTGCCAATATTGTAACAGACTCTCCTACACTTGTTTATGGGTTAAACTGTATTTTGGCGAAGAAGATGTTTGGTCCTTTTCTGCCGTAGGGCAGGAAGACGAGTGGGGGGAGCTTCCGTTACGGGTCGGTTGTTGTATTACAGGAGAATTGAATAAAGCTGGCGGCCGTTGCTGCTCACTGCTCATTCACCACGGCGTTTGTTATTTTTATATTATATCAGTTAGACGAACCCAAGGCACACGGCTACAATATCAACACACCCTTCACTCTTAATTCACCCTAATTAAACCTACCACCAGGTCGACATCTTCCACGACACTTCCATCAGCAAACTCCACACTGGACCCCTGAAACCTGCGGATGTTGTGTTTCACCTGAATTGTCCCAGATAGGATGCGGTTGGGAAGCTCATCGCTCTGTGTGGGATGTTGTCTGAGCAACCTGAGATATATATTCAGACTGATAAGTAATACTGCAAGCATGTCGGTCATAAAACATTTCATAACACAAAAGCCATGTCTGCCACTAAGCTGCGCTGTTGCTGCCATACCTGTACTTTGGCTTCAAGTTGTACAGACTGTGATCAAATCTTTGGTTGACTTTTCTTTCTGCCACGCTGCAGAGTAATTCAAAGGGAAGGATCCGGCGCACAAAATCTGTCATCCTGTTGTTCAGCATATCACGGGGAAGACCATTGTCTGAAACTCGATTTGCGATCCAGGCTCCCCTCCGAGTGCTTAGATACAGCTGTAAATATAAGATACAAGAAGTAAATCATCATGCAAGCACTGTGTTTAGGTTAAGATATCAAAGTTTTATGGGGTGTGCCTCTGATGATCAATAACTGCCCAACCTGCTTGGTGACTCTGCTCAGTTCCACTGCTATGTCTGCTCCAGAGTTTCCTATTCCAAGCACTACAACCTTTTTATCCCTCCACTCCTCAGGAGTCTTGTAGTCTCGGCTGTGGAAGTACTTTCCCTTGAAAGTGTCAATTCCTGAGATGATGGATTTGTGACAATCAGTCAGAATGCATTACATTTTTATTTATTTTTTTATCCAAAGCCACTTACAATAAATAGATTAATGCCTCTCTGCTTCATAGGTTATAAAACATTGAAAATAGTCACATTTGCCAACTTTTAAAAATGTGATAATGGGATAGGGAAGAGGAAAAACCATTTAATTCTGATTTGTCTCCGATCTTTGCTTTTTTTCCTCTGAAATAGTGGATATATTAGACCTCTAACACTCATTGACATTTGCATCCTGAGACGGGGGTTTGCAAGTAGACACAGCTTCATTTGGTCACAAGCCAAAAAGGCTGGGAACCACTGGTATGTAGGAGTAAATAGGGCAAGACTCTGGTGTTACGATACGTATCATGATACGGGGGTTACGATTCAATATATTGCAATATATTGCGATACTGTAAGCAAGGCGATATACTGCGATTTTTTAAAATCTAATTTTAGGAAAACTGTCATAGTATAAAGAACACACCACCATGTGCATAAAATTGGAATTAAAATCTTTTACTTTTTTATGCAATCAGAACAGTGGTAAGCAACATTATGGATCACTGAGTGACTTCCATAACAAATTTCATACAAGAGTGAAGATAAGATAACGACTTATTCACTAAGTTCAGTATGTGGTGGATACCCCACATAGTTTTGTTATTATGCAACCCTAATAGATATGACAAGGTTAGGCCTATCCAGAAGGTGCTCCTAATGTGCCCAAAGGTTGACTCATAAATCACATTTCTCACAACGTATAGCACAAAATGTCCTTGAGTGAACTTTGTTTTTTTAAAAGCCCGTAATAAATGGTACCTGGGAAGTCATGCAGTGGCAAGTTGGGACGGCAGTGACGTCCAATACAGATCATCACAGCGTCAAAAATGTGTTTCTCCTTTTCACCATCCTTGTTCTCCGTCTCAACGTCCCACTGGCCTGAATGAGAGAAATCTGATCTCTGCGTCACCTGCAAGACTTTGGTCTGAACAACAGAGAAGCAGACACAGTTAAACTAATACAGTTGCGTGTCCTGAATGTCATCTTGAATTATGCAACATCATTTCATGGACAGAGTCATATAAGTCAGTGAAGCATCCTTACATTGAAGCGTATGTGCTTAGTGAGCTGGAAGCGGTCAGCATACATGTGAAAGTAGTCCATGACGAGGGAGTTGTGCATGTAGTTGGGGAAGTGTGCAGGGATGGGAAAGTCACTGTAACACATCATCTCCTTGGAGGAGTTGATGGTGACAGAGTGGTAGATGCTGGCCCTGTCTGGCTCTGGATTCTCCTGCAATAATAACAGCCAGGAAGAAGGAATATATTCATCATCACTTTCTAAATGTACTCTATGAGTAAATGAAAGTGCGACCCACCTTAAACCTCCACAGACCACCGATGTCATCGCTGCCTTCGAAGCAGACAGGCTCCAGCCCCTCATCCAGACAACACTTGATACAGGCCAGACCTGAACTACCTCCTCCAATCACTGCCACATGACGAGTCATACTTCAGCTCTGTGAAGCTGAAGAGCCAGATGAACCAGATCAGTAAAATGTTTATAATGTAAACAAGAAGATGTGTTCATGGACACCAACAAGAATACTTTTAAAGTACATGTTTCGACTGTTATCAGGCCATTATTAAATGGCCGTTATTGCTCGCTATAAGCATCATAGATGTGGGTCAGTAGGGGTCACTTTCTGGGTCACAATCTTTCTCATTTTACAGGTAAATAAGATATTTCTGAAAATATTTGAGGTGGGAAATATGCATTACAATAACAGAATTTTGATTCATATTTCATCAGTGCTGCCTAGTTTGATCGTTTGATCGCAGTTCGCGAGTGATTAACTCGTGACTCTCATACACAGCAGCTGGACGGCTGACCCAAGATCAGCTCTGATCTGATCTCAGATCAGCTTCCTCTGGTCTGTGAAATCTTGCAGATGCCATCAGCAGCACCAGAGGACACCGGAGGACACAGAGGCACATGATTTTTTTCAGATTACCTGTCTCATGCACTACTGTCAGGATATAGTGACTGTTTTATAAAAACATATATTTTTTTAAATCATATTTGCTCCATTTCTACCCACTGCAGCTTTAAGTTTAGGGAAAAAGAAAGCGTTTTGTCTTAAAATGTAACAGGTAGAGGTAGGACCCAATTGCAGCACAAAGGAGACCAGAAACAGTTGGGAAGGACTTTTAATACCAAACTCAGCAGTTACAAAGCAGGGCAGGTAAAGCAACACACATTGCAGTTCAACAATCCAACAATGAATCCCTAACACACACAAAATTCAGTTCAGGTAAAGGCAACGGTACCGTAGAGGAGCAGGCAGGAGACGTAGTCGTGGAGGCAGAGGATCTGAAACCAGGTAGGCAAACAGTCCAAGCAGACAAGCTTGTAGGGGACAGGCAGAAGCTAAGTTGAAGCCAGGCAGAGGATCTGGAAGCCAGCAGGTAGGCACTCACAGAACACACACACAAGGACGAGTGTGGTGACACAGTGAGAGTCTCTAGACCACCAGAAAACCACAGGTAAGTAGATGGGAACACTCACACTGTAGCGTCGGCGGCGGACGGAAACACCAAGGCAAACAGGAACCAAGAATGCAGAAGCAGATCTCGAGAGATCAAAAAGGTCGGGGACAGAAGGCTGGTGGGTTTACCGGGAATCAGACGAAACAGGTGCGGGTACAGGACGGTACTGTCACAGTGCAGGGAGCAGCACAAGCAGGGAGGACCCAAATGCAGAGTAATAGACTTGCAGATTCAATCAAGATACTTTCAATCAAATAAAAGTCTAAAAGGTTCCCAAAAAGACAAGCAGGAACAGCTGGTAGATCACAAACGAACAGAACTGCAAGTGGCACCAAAGGCAACAAAGACGAACTGACAAAAGAAAAAGGACAGCAGAGAGAGTGAATACACAAAGAAAGAAGAAAGGAATGATATAACGATGGACAGGTGCCAACAGGGCGGATGAAGAACAGATTAAACTCTGAAGAGGACTGTCACACAGGCGGGAAAAAAACAAAGGCAGGAATTAAAACAAGACAAGACACAAGAGGAGTGGACTTTCAAACTAAAACAGGAAACATCATATGACAATGACAGTAGATTAATAGCTATTTGAAAACTGGTATGCTTTGCCAAGAAGTTAGAGATCCCAGACCGGGGTCCGAGCAATCACAGAGAGATATGTTGAATATGTTTGGCATAGTATTACATCAGTTGACCTTTAAAGCCATCATAAGGTGTCATCATTGATTTATGTATCTTAGTATATTGTCTGTTTCAGAAGTTGGGGTAGTGTAAAAACTGCATACATGTATGATACATGTGTTAAATGAGTAACACATTTATGAGTGGAACAAGCATGAATTGCACATCACTGTGCAGGCAGGTAAACTTTTATCTTGTCCAACAGTGCAGTGGGGTCCTGTAGGAAAGGTGAAAGGTTGTTCCTGTTAACGTAGGCAGCTAAGCCCACAGCAGCAGCTGACAGGATCAGAGGCCACATCAACGATCTCTTGGGTTTGGGATCATCACAGGGTCTGGTCTGCATGGGTTTAAACACTCTCTCCCACTGAGTGAGGATGGCCTGACGGGCTCCAGCCCATTTCCCTGGCCCTCTGAGACGATACTGGTACGGAGTACTGGGACCAAAAATCACATTCAGTCCCAGCCTGGGATCAGTCAGCATCAGCTTCAGGAAGTTGGGTCGAACCCCCACCAGCACTGCTATCTCATCCATGTAGCTGACATAGTCAACCTGGATGGTGTGTCTCTGACTGGAGACATACCTGAAAAAGATATCACGTTGTGCATAACAAGATTTGGTGCCTTTTAGATCCAAAACACGCAAGTAATCACAAAGTTGAGAGAATCCACTGCAGTACCTTTTAGCCATTGTCTCCTGCTTGCACTGGACATCTTTCAGCATGGAAGCCACCGGGGGAAGCTTGATGCAGCCTGTTTGAAAGGAGACATTTCGACACGGTGGTTTGTCTTCTTAAAACGCAAAATACTTCTGTAAAAGGACTGAGTGATGATAAAAGGCTGCAACCTGTATTACCTTTAAAGACACGTGTGGCCCATCGGGCCTGCATCTCAGAGATGGGCATAATGGCTCCCAGTGGCTGCACGAGACCAATGATAGCCAGAGTGGGGCGGTCCAACTCAGGAGGAAACACATACTTGTACAGAGATGCTTTGTTCTCAGACACTGAGGCCACATTTGAGGCCAGGAATGGAAAGGAAAACCTGTAACCTGTGGCAAACACCTGCAAGACAGCGGACTCATCTAAGTCACAGCCAACTATACTGTTATCTATGAAAGTTTGAGGAGGACAGAAGTGTGTATTCACAAATAACCTACCACCAGTTCGACATCTTCCACGACACTTCCGTCAGCAAACTCCACACTGGACCCCTGAAACCTGCGGATGTTGGGTTTCACCTGAACTGTTCCAGATAGGATGCGGTTGGGAAGCTCATCATTCACTGTCGGATGTTGGCTGAACAGCCTGAGATATACATTCAGACTGGTTAGTTATGTTACTACAATTTGATGAATACTGCGAACATATGAATTAAAACAAGACCAAAAGTCTGAAGCACCAAATGAGACACGATGCACAGAGTGAACATGCTATTTATTGCATGTTAATTATTCTTTATCAGACTAAAATAACTGACTTCCTGTTGTTTTTAGCACACCAGCATGCACCTGTCCATTTCACCTCACACAGTATCTTTGCCTCAGCTCTCTCCCTACGCACCTCGCCTTCAACCTCACAGTTTGAAAACCAAAAATAATTCCTGTCCTGATTGTGGCCCTAGGAAATGTTGAGGAGGCATCATAGTTGTTCAGATCCATTGTCTGGAGACCATGAACATCTGGGCAAACAGAGTCAGAGAGTCTGCCATTTGCAGGGTCAAGCTACGCCATAGCTGTAATAGTTAGTAGTAGTGTAGTAGAATTGTAAAAAAAAAAAAATACAGTACCTGTGCTTTGGCTTGAGATTGTACAGAGTGTGATTGAATCTTTGGTTGAGCAGGTTCTCCCCGATACGACAGAAAAGCCCAAAGGGAATGATGTTCTGCAGAGAATTCACCACCCTGTTAAAAAGCAAATCAAAGGGAAGCCCGTTGTCCCCAACTCGGTTCAGAATCCAGGCTCCTCTTCGAGTACTCAGGTAAAGCTGGGAAGAGAAGTAGTGGAAGTGGTAGTCAGTCATTGAGCTGGTACGTTAGAAATCTTTATTAAATATTGATAGTTTGCAAAATGTTGTATGTGAAACATTAATATAGAAATGTAACATCCATAAGGTGGACTCAAAATATCTGTAAAGTGCAGTTTGTTTCAACATTATTTCACTAAAGTATGTGGCTCGGTTACCTGTAATCAGTGTTGGGGAGTTACGTAATTAAACTACAAAATAAATGTAATTGTAATAAGTTACAGATACTGAGAAAAAAAACATGTAATTAAGTTACAGTTACTAATCAAAATGTTGGTTATCACAAAGGGGATACATTCGGATATATTATTTTCAGTAAAAAGCTTTTATATGGAATATAAAATTAATTCTGTTGCTCAGTTCCAATCTTAATTCATGTTATTTTTTTAAGAACATTTAATAAAAGTTTGACATTAATCAGTGTTGAGTATTGTTGTGACTTTTACACTGCCTGGTTTAAGGTTATGTTTGAGGTCTTTTCAGCTTTATTGCCCAGTTTAAAACATTTGTTAGAAAAGTAATCAAAAGTAACTTTATGTAATAAGTTACACGATGATAAATATCTCATCCAACCAACCTGCTTGGTGACTCTGCTCAGTTCCACTGCTATGTCTCCTCCAGAGTTTCCTATTCCAAGCACTATAGCCTTTTTATTCCTCCACTCCTCAGGAGTCTTGTAGTCTCGGCTGTGGAAGTACTTCCCCTTGAAAGTGTCAATTCCTGAGGAAATAAAAATAAAAAGACTTGTGACTGCTGGACAAAGTGTCTCTCTACTTTTGCTACAAGAAAACTGTATTTGTTGTAGACATTACAGCTCTAAGAAGCTAATTTAGGCGAAGGCTGAGGACATTTTACTGACAACATTGTTCTCTTTGGGTGGTGCTGCTTTCTACTGATACAGTATTATATAACCACATTGTACAGGGTTACCATTACAGGCTAGTTCAGACTGTGTCAAAGGTTGATTCTGAAATAACATAATTTCCTCTTCATATTGCTGGAGCACTATCAGCACTACTTGTCGTTGAGTACACTGAAGGTTATTTACAGCCCGTAAATGGTACCTGGGAAGTCTTGCAGTGGCAAGTTGGGTTGGCAGTGATGTCCAATACAGATCATCACAGCATCAAAAATGTGTTTCTCCTTTTTGCCATCCTTGTTCTCCGTCTCAACGTCCCACTGGCCTGAATGAGAGAAATCTGATCTCTGCTTCACCTGCAAGACTTTGGTCTGAACAACAGATAAGGCAGAAACAGAAAACAGTTTGCCGATAACAGTACAAACTAGGTGAGTAGGATCTATTTTCTAATAATTTAACCATTTGTTGTGTTGCTCTCTAAACAATATTTCATCTTACATTGAAGCGTATGTGCTTGGTGAGCTGGAAGTGGTCAGCGTACGTCCGAAAGTAATCCATGATGAGGGAGTTGTGCATGTAGTTGGGGAAGTGTGCAGGGATGGGAAAGTCACTGAAACACATCATCTCCTTGGAGGTGTTGATAATGACAGAGTGGTAGATGCTGGCCCTGTCTGGCTCTGGATTCTCCTGCAATATAACAACATACGCCAACCAATAATCATCCTAACTTACTAAATATACTGTGGAATTAAAAAGAACCTGCACATAGTGAAACCCACCTTAAACCTCCACAGACCACCGATGTCATCGCTGCTTTCGAAGCAGACAGGCTCCAGCCCCTCATCCAGACAGCACTTGATACAGGCCAGACCTGAACTACCTCCTCCGATCACTGCCACACGACGAGTCATAATTCAGCTCTGTGAAGATGAAGAACCAGATGAACCAGATCAGTATGAAAAATATCTCATTCATGGAGCGAGTTGATTGTTGTTCTCAACCTTTTTTTGTGTTAAGGACCCCTAAATTCATACTCTTTATGTCGCAGACCCCCATTTTATAAGATTTCGCTTCTGAAAATATTTTGGTTGTTAGATTGGTCATTCCTGTTATGCAGCAACATTTCTGTCCCCATGCATTACTTCCTCATATTTTCTTTAAAATGTGTCAAATATTAATAACAAATGGCTTAAATTATAGATTAAGGTCTTCTTTATAACATAAACAAAGAATAATGCACATTAAATTTTTTTTTTTTTTTTACTAAACTGAGCTTTTTTTGGTACATGTGCTTGATTTGACCATGTCCCCAGTGCAAAGTAATCAACTTCTACAAAAACTAGAAGCCATAAAATTATAAAATATGCAAAATATTCTTTAATTAATGTTTAGGCCATGTATATATGTATATATATATATATACAGTATATACATATACTATATTATGAAGAACTATAGTTATTTTTTTAACCATTTTCATAATTTACTGTGTGTCCCTGAAGTCATTTTACACCCTGTTAGTTTGCAGTTTCTCGCCCAACAAAAAAAACAAAACTGCAATTCCACTGAAACAATCTTCAGGATGTGCCATATTTTTTTTGGAGAGAACTCAAAGGAGTTATTTCGGGTGAGCATAAACTTTCACTCGTCTTTTTTTCACGTTTCATGATCTTAATCTGTTTGTCACATTCTTAAAGTTACACCCTGTTCGGCTAAATTATGATTAAAGTTGGTCCGATCAAGATAATGTTAAAACATATTTGACATAGTTATAAAAGTTTGTGTTTATGTGTAGAAGGTTAGTGAGCTACATCTGGATCACTCACAGAGCTATGTCCAACTTTGCTCCAGATGTTCCACCCTGTTAGGTCTATAAACCAATATACAGGATTATTATCTGAGTGCCTGAGATTGGCCAATATCTTTTCCTGACAGTAAAACATGTCACTATACTTACATAACGCAAAAAAAAGATGAAAAATTCATCTTTTTTATGATTAAGACCAGAATCCTATAGATGTCAACTACAGTTGATGAGATAACGGTGGAGGAAGTGAAACCTATGATCAGAACTGTCACTCTTATGACTCTTACTCACATTTGGATCACTTCTATAGTGAATTAAATATTGAAAATAAACTATTTCCCATTATCCTGGGGACCCCCTGGTACTCCCCTCAAGGACCCCTGGGGATCCCCGCACCCCTGGTTGAGAACCACTGCGGTATTCAATTGAATTTATTTATTTTATTTAATAGGGACAATGCAATTTAACATAGTTCCAATACAGAGCATGAAACTGATGTGCTGCACAGAGTTTTTCTACTGCTAGCCCGTACAAAAAATAAGTGTACTTCAACTTTATTTTATGAAGTAAACTTAAGTATAGTTCAAGTATATTCCCAAGTATACTTTCTGTAATAAGTATACTAATATCAATGTACTAGTGGTATACTTGTATAAGTGTACTACTTCAATACTTCTTGGGACTAAATTGGCCCACTTTTTAGTTTATAAAAGTATACTTTTAAGTGTACTTTAAATGTAAGAGTTTTGCATGTAAGAACTTTACAGTACACAACCAGTTTACCTCCAAGTTGTATTTTGTACTGCAACTATAATATGAACTATACTTCAAGTGAACTTATAGGTATACAGTTAGTTTACTAGTTATATACTTGTAGCCCACATTTTAGTTTATGAAAGTACCCTTTAAAGTATACTCTCAGTAAACTATTATTTTAATAGTTTTTACTGCAAGCTTTCTTTAAGTTAACTTATAAGTTAACTTATAGTACTTATGCAAATGTACTTTTCAGTATAAGCCACGTATACTTTTCTGTATACTTGTCGGTATAAGCCAAGTATTTTTTGTTAAGTTTAACTCTGATAAGTACATAAAAAGTAATCAGAAAGTACACTCTCTTTATTAAAGTTTAGAAGAAGTACACTAACAGCACACTTGAATAAACTTATTTTTGTAAGGGGATTTTCAACTATTGTCCCTAGTTGGGTTATTACATGTACAGTGTAGTATACAATATAGGCTGCAGCTTTCAGTATCATAAAACCACAATACACTATAAATATGGAAATAAAATAAAATATGCATCACAAATACACCAATACACATACCACAACACACATTTACAGCAGGCTTTATCTGTGTGAAAAGATGTGAATAAGAAGATAACATATTGTTCTTCCTATAATGGACACTAGTGCGCCCTCTTGTTTACTCTAACTGGTATGAGGACATTTCTGTGTACGTTGGATCTGTGCCACACCTCAACATGAGTTAATATGTAGACACAAGTTCAGACAGAGATTTTGAAATGCTTTAAGCAATGCCAACTAAACCTGCTATCACAACTTTAACTTGTTTAGTCTGAGTCTGCAGGCTGTGACAACAATCCTCGAGTACAGCTGTTACTGTTTCAGCTGGTTCAACTCGCAAAAATCACAACAACAAAAAGAGATTATCTCGACAGTGTTTGTTTTCATGGACTCTTAAATGCACGAAAAAAGTTACAATCTAGTATTGTCGTTTATGCATGCACATGGTCCTTCCTACCTTTTGCGATTCAGAGAAGGGAACGACTTGTTGCTGCTGCATGGAGCTGTGCAGTGGGCGGAGTGTGAGAGAGAAGGATGTTTATCACATTACCGGAGATGACCCTTAGTCACTGACTGGACTGCTGCTGCTGCTTCAGACCTCTTTAAACTGGTGGAAAAGCAAACATACTGCACCTCTCTACTCGATAACAAGCAGAGGTGATGAAACCCTCTTAGCCTCTTTAGGAGGATGATCTTTATCCTCCTAAATTCCTCACTAGTAGAGGTCAATTTCCGATAAGATTTAGAGGAACCAAATTATGGAGTAGCTTTTCACATCTATCAATAAACTGTTCATCTGTCAAATGTTTCAATCAAAAGTTGCTTAAAAGGTCATTTAATTGCTGTTTTGTAATTGCTTTTCCCCATGTTGTCCATGTATCTGTTTATATATTTTTTATATTTTTTATGTTGTTTGGTTACGATTTCCCAGAAGTCTTTATAGATATTTAAATCAATATCTTCCTCACAAACACTAACCATACACTTCCACGCAACACACACACACACACACACACACACACACACACACACACACACACACACACACACACACACTTATCTTTTTTTGATATATTTACTGTATTGTTATTGTTGTTATTATATATATATATTGTCCTAATTGTTTTGTTATCACTATTATGTAGTCATATTATTTCTTTATATTAATCTTGTCTCTAGGTGGAGGCATCAGATAAGCCCAGTGGGTTTTTTGCCTCTTCCTGCGCTGTATATTATTCATTTATTTTTTATTTATTTTTATTACAGAAGGAAAGAGGCTGGGTGACGCGTCATGAACGCGTCATCAGTTACACTGACCATGTCTTAAAGCTTGTGGTGTTAATGCACAGGCTGAGCGGAGTTATTAAAAGCAAACTAAATCATGATCCGGATTGCCACCAAAATCGAATGGATTGTTCATCGTGCCACACACCCCCCCTCCAAAAAATGTCATTAAAATCCATCGCAGACTTTTGGAGTAATCCTCCAACCGGACAAACCAACAAACAAACCAACAAACCAACAACGGTGAAAACATAACCTTCCTAGGCCTTCGGCCTTGGCGGAGGTAAAAATGACCAAGCATAAGGATGTGAGCGAGTTTGACAAGGGCCAAATAGTGCTGGCTAGACGACTGGGTCAGAGCATCTCCAGAACTGCAGCTCTTGTGGGATGTTGCCGGTCTGCAGTGGTCTGGACCTACCAAAAGTGGTCCAAGGAAGGAAAACCGGTGAACCGGCGACAGGATCAGACCCGAGGCTTATTGATGCACGTGGGGAGCGAAAGCTGGCCCGTGTTGTCCGATCCAATAGAAGAGCTACTGGAGCTCAAATTGCTGAAAAAGTTAATGCTGGTTCCGATAGAAAGGTGTCAGAACACACAGTGCATCGCAGTTTGTTGCGTATGGGGCTGCGTAGCTGCAGACCTGTCAGGGTGCCCCGTGCTGACTCGTGTCCACCGACCAAAAGCGCCTACAATGGGCACATGAGCATCAGAACTGGACCACGGAGCAATGGGAGAAGATGGCCCGGTCTGATGAATCACGTTTTCTTTTACATCATGTGGATGGCAACGAGTTGGAGGTGTTGACTCGGCCTCCAAATTCTCCAGATCTCAATCCAATCGAACATCTGTGGGATGTGCTGGACAAACAAGTCTGATCCACGGAGGCCCCACCTCGCAACTTACAGGACTTAAAGGATCTGCTACTGACGGCTTGGTGCCAGATACCACAGCAGACCTTCAGAGGTCTAGTGAGTCCATGCCTCGACGGGTCAGGGCTGTTTTGGCGGCAAAAGGGGGACTTACTCAATATTAGGCAGGTGGTCATGATGTTATGGCTGATCGGTGTATATGTTAGTTACGTTTCATTATTTTGCAAAGCCTAACCACAAGTAGTAGAGGCTCTATAGATACTGTATGTTTACATAGTAATGTAGTGCTGCTGGCTAAAGAAATGCTAAAATATCCATAGCAGATATTCAAGTAACTTCAGGAAAAGTTTGTTCAGTTAACCTTTGTGTTTGTTTGTTTGTTTGTTTCACAAGCAGCTGTCAGAGGACCTCTGGTACCTGACTGAACATATTTATTCAGAGATTATGGGGACGAGTTGGCAGAGAACAATCGGGGCAGAGCCACTGAGAAAGACAATGATATTCTGCAAAAAGAGTGCCCTAAATAAAAGGTTAAAACAAGAAGAATTATATACATTCAGTATGTTGTATGCTGTACAGACTGAGCCCAAACTTGCATGTTTATTTTAAGGACTTTATTTCTCATTAAAACTGTCAAATTACAGTCTAAAAACATTCCCTGCCTACACAGCACTTTGAGATATGAGAATGTGTTGCTGCTTCACTGCTGCCTCCATCATCACGGTCATTAATAAGGTTATCATTAATAATGTTATTATTCATGTTATCACAGTCTTGCAGTTTACTGAGGAGATCTGAAGAATGCCGGAGGAGAGAAGAAACAGGCGAGATGTTGTTTATTGTAGCAGAAGCAGCACAGCAGCGCTGCACCTGAGAAAATCACTATGATGCTCCGTCTAGAAGAGGTTCTGGTCTCTGATTCTGGTACCACTCTGGTCCTGAAAGGCTGAAACACCCGATCCCACTGAGTGAGAATGGCCTGACGGGCTCCGGCCCACTGGCCCGGTCCAGTCAGACGGTACTGATAAGGAGTAAAGGGACCCAGCAAAACCTGCAGAGCCAGTCTGGGATCCTTCAGGAAGAGCCACAGTATGTTTGGTCGAACCCCCAGCTCTTCTGCCAGAGAGTCAAGGTAAGGGATGTAGTCCACTTGGAGGGGGTTACGGTTTGAGCAGGAATATCTAACAGAGGGAAACAAACAAACAAAAACATTATAAAAACAAAAAACTGCAGTTTTTAATTTGGGACTTTA
Organism: Sebastes fasciatus; assembly: GCF_043250625.1. Classification (NCBI taxonomy): domain Eukaryota; kingdom Metazoa; phylum Chordata; class Actinopteri; order Perciformes; family Sebastidae; genus Sebastes; species Sebastes fasciatus. Next base: position 24,268,196 of record NC_133799.1, on the reverse strand, counting down.
TATGCTTCAAAGCAAGCATGAATAATGTGACATTAAAATATATAAATGAAATTAAAGAGGTCATTGGTGAAGTAATATACTGATATCAGCAGTACATTCATGCAGAAATACACAAATTTCATGTATTCTTTCAACTTTATTTCAACAAGTTAATCAAAAATAACAGATTTAAAAGCACAACCCGATCAGAACCCTGCAGTAAATCAGGTCAGATGGTAGGTATAATTGCAAACTTGATGTTTTGCGCCCTCCGGGTTGGGACTGAGTCACTGTCCCAAGCGAGGGAGTTCAAGTATCTCGGGATCTTGTTCACGAGAGAGGGTAAAATGGAGCAGGAGATAGACAGGCGTTTCTGTGCAGCGTCTGCAGTTATGTAGGCGCTGTACTGGACCGTTGTGGTGGAGAGGGAGCTGAGCCTGAAGGCAAAGCTCTCGATTTACCAGTCTATCAACGTTCCAACCTTCACCTATGGTCATGAGCTTTGGGAGGTGACCAACAGAATGAGATCCCTGATTCAAGCGGTCAAAATGAGCTTCCTTCGTAGGGTGGCTGGGCTCAGCCTTAGAGATAGGATGAGGAGCTCAGACATCCGGAGGGAGCTTGGAGTAGAGCCGCTGTTCCTTTGCATCGAAAGGGGCCAGCTGAGGTGATTCAGGCATCTGATCAGGATGCCTCCTGGACGCCTCCCTTTAGAAGTTTTTTCGGGGTACATCCAACTGGTCAGAGGCCCCGGGGTAGACCCAGAACATGCTGGAGAGATTATATATCTTGTCTGGCCTGGGAACGCCTCGGGGTCCCCCAGGAAGAGCTGGAATATGTTGCTGGAGAGAGGGACGCCTGGAATACCCTACTTAGCCTGCTGCCCCCACGACACGGCCCCAGATAAGCGGAGTTAAATGGATGGATGGATCTCAAAATCTTAATGTGGATCTACTATTCAGTTTCAGCGTTATTTCCTACCTCTGGTGCATGGTTACTGTGTCTTTTTCAATTTCCTTCATCATGGTCACTTCTGAAGGGAGAGTTGCTAAGCCTGCATGGAAGAAAAAGAAAATCAGTCAACTTGAAATACACACACACACAAAATATTTTAACAGTGATCTTAATGCTAATGTTCTGTTTGGAGTCCTGGAGACCCAGGCCCTGTTTAACAGGTCAAACATACTTAAAGTTACTACAAAGAACTTTCATTTTGTGTTAATTTTGGCGGCCCCTGTGGACAAAAGCGTTTGTGTTTTCATGTCGAAGAGATGCAGCTGCCAGACTCCCTCGAGAAAACCTCTCATTTTACTGCAGCAGGGTCTGACAGTCTGCCCCAGTCAGTCCTGGTTCTGGTCCTACCATGCCTCCCTTCCCTCCAGTGGGCCCAACAATACAGCCTGGACCTCCAGCAGCGTGGTGTCGGTGTTGGCTTCCAGTCGAAATAGCCAATCTTCTCGCTGGTTAATGGTTTAGTTTGCTTATGTAGGTCATTTAGAGGCATCATTACTACACTGAGTCTGTTTCATAACCACTTAAAAGTTCCTTGTAATAACTTTATCTTTGTTTTATCAGCTTAATACTTCATGATTCTTTCTGTTTTATACAACTGAGCATAAAACTCCGTTTGACTGCTGTACTTTACCTTTAAACACTCTTGTAGCCCAGCGGGCCTGCATTTCAGCCAGAGGGTTGATCGCCCCGAGGCCGTGGATGAAGCCCACCACTGCCAGAGTCGGCTTGGTCAGTGCAGGAGGGAACATATGCTTGTAGAGACGCAGCCTGTAACCACTTTTAGCCTGCAGAGCTGATGGCAGGAAGGGGAAGCTGTAGTTGTACCCTGTGGCAAACACCACTACGTCCACCTGTATGACACACACAATTAAGAGACTCCAAAAATGGATATCAAAGTACTGAATGCAACAATATGGATGTTTTTTTTTTTACATTATATGATCAAGATCAGAATGCAGTCCAGCAATTGTACTAATACACACCGTGTCTATGACGCTCCCATCCACAAAGACCACACTGGACCCACAGAACTCCTTCACATTTGGTTTCACCAGAACACGACCTGAGATGATCCGACTTGGTAGGTCGTCATTCACACAAGGGATCCGTACAAAAAAACTGTCAAAAAGGACGGCAGAGCTGTGTTAGGCAACTACAGTATATGAAGAGTCGCTGTGCACACTTACATCCACTGTCACCTAGGAAACAAAAAGTGTTCCCTTTTGTTCAAATCAGATGATAAAAAAATGCAATGTACATCTTGTCCATCACTCCCTAATTAGAAATATTATTTTTTATTTTGGCATTTAGACCTGCACTTTAAAAACTTTGCACCCAGATGATCTGTCTTCTAGCACCATCATCTGGCCAAATGTTTTATTGGTTCACAAAATATATGTTAAGAAAGTGTGGTGCATGGGTGCTAGAACTACACAGAAGACAACTGAATGAGAAACTTTAATTACTTCTAAGCTTTCCTCTGATGCCACCTGCAGGACAAACTTAAATTTTTGACCCCACTGGTTAGGCTGCACAAATAGCAAATTCATCAGTGTGTTGTACGCTCTGCCAATAGTTTCATATTATTTCATATTACCCATGTTTTGGTTTCAGACCATATAGTCTGTGGTCAATTGTTTCGTCCAGTTTCTTCTCCACCATCCCGTTGATCCACGAGGGGAAGAGCTTGTATATCATCTCATCCATTCGAGAAGTCCCAACAAGGTCAGCTGGGAGCCCCCCATCTCCCACACGCCTGGCAACCCACGCTCCGCTCCTGGTACTGAGGTACACCTGCAGGTCAGGTCAGCACAGGGTTAAGATTCATGTTGCACAGCTTTTAGATTGTTTTTAGCATCACTTTTTAGTTTTTTTTTAAGATTACAGCCAAAGACAGCAGCTTTGGCAAATTTTTCGAAACAGTCTTGACTTTAAAAACCTAGTTATTGTGCCAGTAAATTGGCCAATGTCACTAATATTAAAAGTTGTTTTGTCATCATGTGAAACGCATACGCCAAATGTTTACGCGTTTTTTCCCCATGGCAGTCAACCCTGGAAATGTTTCTTATGTGCAAATCTCTGTTTTGTTCTACTTTTTGTTGACACTGACTGCTTACTGTACTACACCAGAATGTCAGCTTTGTCAAGCTGAAGGCTGTTGTGTCTCGCACTGAGCTGTCTAGATTCACATTTCAACAGCAGGTAAAGGTTTACCGGGAAAAGTCAATACTTTAAGCTACAATGCTGTTTACACAGAATCAGGATGTGCACATTAATGTTAACAGTAAATGTATTTGTGTAGCAATCTGTTACATGTATTATGAACAGAAAATTCACTGTTGATATTTCATATAAAGTCATATACAATGCACGGAAAATTTGCTACAAAATGACACCCATGCCAGTAAAAAATAAAATAAAAACCCTGCAACAATGAAAAAACCTGCAGTAGTTTGGTAAAAAAAAACAACAAGAGTACGTTTTAAGAAATTTACATGTATGTCTGACAGATTTTGATAATTCAACGAATCATTTTGTTCAGTTCAAACGATGGAAGAATATTTAGAAGTTGTGAAGAGTACGACAATCTCACCAAGAGTCAACTCATCAGTTTTGATCAATAAGACATGTGCAAGTGGTTATTGTTAAAATTGTAGACTATTGTACTCTTTTGCATACACGTGCAAAAACACACGTGCAATTAGCTTGAATGAATGAGAAATTCTAATCTGTTGGGAACAACAAACTAATTGTTCAGAGACTTGAGCTCATTGGCAAAGCGAAAGAGAAAATCTGTAATATGAAACAGCAATGCTAGATTTGAAAAGTAGAAAAATGTAGTTTAGTTGCATACCTTCTCAGCAACTCTGCTGATATCCACAGCAATATCACCTCCAGAGTTCCCAATCCCAATCACCACCACTCTTTTCCCCTGCAGACCCTCAGCGCTGCGATAATCCCAGCTGTGAAAATATCTGCCTTCAAAGCTCTCAATACCTGAGATGGAAAAATAAAAACAAACATGTCTATCACTTGCATAGCTGTAGTTATGTAGTACTCTATTTGAAGAGCAGTCAGTGTGTGAAATGTCTGTGGAGTAGCAGCAGCTGCAGGGTGACTCTCTCAAATGTGAAACAAAAGACTTACAGGTATATGTAATGATTCCTGGTACCTGGGAAGTCTCTGAGTGGCAGGTGAGGTTGAGTGTAGTGTCCGCTACAAACCATCACTGCATCAAAAACATGAGTCTCCCTCTGACCCTCTGTCCTCTCTGTCTCCACCTCCCACTGGCCTGTCGCTGCAAAATCCGGCGTCTGCCTCACACTGACCACTGGCGTCTGGACACAAACACACACAAACAGTGGTGAATATTCTCCGTTTATATTGGCATTTATTGGTACCACATTACTTTAAGTCCCCCTAAATGGTTTATAACACACTATGTATTTATGCACAGCTACAAAGATGAAAGGAACAGTGTGTAGGATCTGGCGATATCCAGCGGTGAGGTTGACGATTACAAATTCTCCCGGGTCCCAAGCGTGTAGAATTGCTACTGTGGCCAACATGAAAACGCAAATGGCCCTCTCTAGAGCCAGTTGTTGTAACAGTGGAGTGCTTGGGTGTGTATGAGGGAAGCGAGTGGTGAAGCAAGAGTGAGAGAAAGCGGCGGCGATGGGAGCGAGTAACGTTATCAATACCAGCCCAAGCAGGAAAAGTTAACAGTGTTTGGTTTGTCCGTTCTGGGCGGCTGTAGAAACATGGCGGTGCGATGAGTCAAAGCATTTATGTGGTTAACAACCTGTCGGGCAGCACTCTATATGCAAAACTCCATACAGAAGAAACACAAACAATCCTAAAGCTCACTGACCTTAAAGTGAATGTGTTGCATCAGGTTGAAGGCCTGAGCGTAGAGGCGCATGTACATCAGCACCTCAGAGTGGTGCATGTGGTTGGGAAGCTCAGCTGGAGGAGGGAAGTCGCTGAAAGACTGCTTCTCTTTGGAGCTGTTGTTGATCACCGACTCATAGATGTTGGAACATCCAGGCTCTGGCTTCTCCTACAGAAGGACAGTATAAAGACAGATAGTGACTATGGCTGTCAAAGTTAACGCGCTAATAACGCGTTAACGCAAATTTGTTTTAACCCCCACTAATTTCTTTAACGCATTAACGCAACTTGCGATTGTTAGGTTGTAGCGAGCTCAGTTTTAAAGCTAGAGTGAAGACTCTAGTGCAGATACTAGCTTGTCGCGAAGGAGGCTAAATAACTCTCCAAACTGACGCTCAATTTTGGCAAGGAACAACTGGCATGGTCATTTTTAAAGGGGTCCCTTGACCTCTGACCTCAAGATATGTGAATGTAAATGGGTTCTATGGGTACCCACAAGTCTCCCCTTTACAGACATGCCCACTTTATGATAATCACATGCAGTTTGGGGCAAGTCATAGTCAAGTCAGCACACTGACACACTGACAGCTGTTGTTGACTGTTGGGCTGCAGTTTGCCATGTTATGATTTGAGCATATTGTTTTATGCTAAATGCAGTACCTGTGAGGGTTTCTGGACAATATCTGTCATTGTTTTGTGTTATTAATTAATTTCCAATAATAAATATATACATACAGCATGTTTTTCCACTCCCATGTTGATAGAGTATTAAATACTTGACAAATCTCTCTTTAAGGTTCATTTTGAACAGATACAAAGCGTGTATTATTTGAGATTATTTTGCTATTTTTATCATTTCACTTTGTTACTTTGTCTGCAATTAAACGGTCACAACAAATATAAATGTACTCGTATTTATAGAGCGCTTTTCTAGTCTTCTGACCACTCAAAGCACTTTACAATACATGTCAGCATTCACACACATATTCATACAAGGTGTTATTATTGATAAATATTATGTCCATACTACCAGGGCCGGCTCTAACCCTTTTGGTACCCAAGGCGAAATTCAGATTCGGACCCCCAGAACCCTAATCCAAACGGCCCCCAAAACGTTTCTCTACTGTTTTTTCTTTTCCACATCCATATATTTTATTACATTTACTTTCAGATTTACATGTAAATTCCTACATGGTTTAACATTACAGACATACTTTCAAGAAGTGAAAATATGAGCTTATGTACAAGTGTTTATGTAAAAGCGTTGTCTTTCACCTTAAACCGCCATACACCTCCGATATCAAGGCCGCTCTCAAAGCAGGTGGGCTCCAGACCTTCATCCAAACAGGCCTTGATGCTGGTCAGACCAGAAATCCCTGCTCCGATCACTGCTACCTTCTGAACCATTCTGGAGATGAAGCACAGCTGACACCAACGGGAGCTCTGATCTGATGTAGAGGTTGGAACTGGAGTAAGAAGAAAGGTGGAAGAGGAAATGTTATTGTTGTTTTGTGGTGTGACTTGAAGCAGTTGTTTGTATGTTGACTGTATGACTCTGTCACAGCCCTTTGTAAATTATGGCTTGATTCAATCAAGGGAAATCAATTTGGTATGAGACAGATGAGTGCTAAACAAGATTAAAGTATGTATTTTAAAGAACAATGCCCCTATCTGTACCCTTTTTTCCAGAAAAAAATGTTGAATCAACCTTTCAGAGACACGTTTGACACAGGTGTAACAAATACCAGCAATTCCTGCACAGCATTGCATTGATTACTCAGGCATCATTGATGTTGTTTGTCCCACTTGTGCTTTTTCAGCTATAAGTCAAAATGTTTGCTGTGAAGAGGAACAATAAAGACACAGAAGTGCTCCGATGCTGGCAGGGCTATCGAGATTCAGGTTAGAAAGAGTTATTCAGTAAGTGTGATGACCTGACCCCTGCAAATCTGTTATTTGTCTCGTCTTTCAGATACCTGATGGCAGGGGACAGTTAGCACCAACTGGGAACACCTGGTGTGACCCTGGTGTTCCCAGTCTTTAAAGCCCTGGCTGCTACTGGAGCTCTTTAACTTTTGTTTATGTTTCAGCTTTAGGTAAGGTAAGGCAAGGCAGCTCTATTTGTATAGCACATTTCAGCAACAGGGCAATTTAAAGTGCTTTATGCAAACATTCACATTGCGACAAAGTGCAAAAGAACATTAAGACATAATTAAAACAGTCATTAAAATTTTAAAGATTAGAAAATAAAACAAGCTAAAAAACAAAAGCTAGGATAGAAGCTAAAATAGAATATAACACACAAGAGTAAAAGCTCGAGTGCAGTATAAGATCATTATTTGGTTTAATAAAAGGCAGCAGCAAACAGGACACTTTTAAGCTTTGATTTAAAAGAACTCAGAGTTGGAGGTCCTGCAGTTTTCTGGGAGCTTGTTCCAGATATTTGGTGCATAAAAACTGAACGCTGCTTCTGCATGTTTAGTTGTGACTCTGGGGACACTAAGCAGACCTGATCCAGATGACCTGAGAGGTCTGGATGGTTCAGAACATAGCAGAAGATCAGAAATGTATTTTGGCCCTAAACCATTTAGTGCTTTGTAAACCAGCAGGAGTATTTTGAAATCAATTCTCTGAGAAACAGGAAGCCATTGTAGAGACCTCAGAACTGGACTGATATGATCCACTTTCTTGGTCTTAGTGAGGACTCTAGCAGCAGCGTTCTGAATCAGCTGCAGCTGTCTGATCCATTTTTTAGGAAGACCAGTAAAGACGCCGTTACAGTAGTCAAGTCGGCTGAAGATAAATGCATGGTCTAGTTTTAATTCCTCTTTTGTTTACAAGTTGTACCAAGTTGTGACTGAAGTAAAATGTAAAGTATATGTGGATATAAACACAGATTAAAGGTGACATATCATGCTCATTTCCATGTTCAGCTTATATTTTGGGTTTCTACTAGAACATGTTTACATGCTTTAATGTTCAAGAAACAAATAGTTTTTCTCATACTGTCTATCTGAATATACCTGTTTTTACCCTCTGTCTGAGACACTCTGTTTTAGCGCCTGTCTCTTTAAGACCCCCTCCTGAAAAAGACCAGTCTGCTCTTATTGGCTTGCAAGAAAGATATGGTTCACCTCTGCAAAGGTCGTTCTCAAGCCGTGGGCGAATTATAAGTTGCATACTTTTTCTTTTTACTTTAGTACATACTGCAGCTGCCCTTACACAGTGCGTACTGTTGCATGCAGTATGCATACAATTGGGACATATTACTTCGTCATAACATTGCGCTTGAACTTTGACCCTCTTGCTCATACTAGGCCTGTGGGAAGACACCCAACATTTTGAGATACCCCTACCGGAGGTAGAACAAAGCACAACAATGATTTTCATATTCTTCTAGGTCTCCCATATATGAAATGGATTCTTGTATAAAAATATTTTACTGCAAAAATGGTTAAATTGACAGATATTGTGACATAACCCATAAATAGAAAAAGCGCAAAATGAAGCCAGGCCGAATGGGAGATGGTACACCAAAGCTCATGTAATTTCATAATGCTAGCTCTGATTGATCCCAAATTTAATGTGATAATGGCCAGGGGGTTCCTCTACATGTGTGAAGAAACAGAATGTGAATATATTGATGCGTTGAGGAAATACAGTACTACAAACACATAAGTACAATAAGCGGTAGTATCAAATTTGAAGGTCTATGATGAATGTATTCATTTACTTTTAGGTAGCTTTGGCTGGGATTCTCCTAGAAACACCAATCAGGATTTTCTGGAATGGTATGACTGTGCTGAATCCAGCAATATATGATATGTAACTGTAGCAGGTATGGTCAATGGTCTACATTAAGAAATGTATCATGTGTTCCAAGCATGAAATGGGGGTAAATGGCATATCTGCAGTCAATAGATACGTATTAATACACTTCAATCAGGTAGACACACCAGTTATTAAAAGTTTTGTATAAACTTAAATTTAAGGAGTAAATAAATGTTCTTGATGCAATTGCAAGTAATAATTTGCACTTAAACCTTTAAGTAAGGGATAATGTACAGCGGGCCGGTCATTGTTGGGGAATAAACCTTGACAAGGTGATGCGGCACCCCGATGCAAAGCATCGCCCTGAAGGGGTTTATTTCACACCAATGACCCATTAGCTGTACATTATCCCGCTTATTACATGGCTAATTACTTCAGAAATCAATAATTTGACACAAAAACGATCCTCCAGAGTCCGAGATCAGAACTGCGCACATAGCAACGGTCTGTTATACATAGCAACGGTCTGTTATAAAGAAATAAAGAGTAGAACGCCATGATTGACCGATCAGAATCGAGTATTCAACAAAGTCATGTAATAAGTATGAATATATAACACCCATATGAACATAAAACGTTCCCTGGTCTATTTGTTTCTTGCTTTTTCCATCTTTTGAATGCAGCATGTCCATCCACATTATCTTCGGTCACAAAATGTGTCATGTTTGGACCGTCAGGAAAGGTGCACAAGCAAAACTCAGTTCACACTGAGAAATGCATTTGAATTTCATCACTGCAGTATGGGTGTGGGATGTTTCTGAGCTTTTGTGGAGCCGCTGGTTTCTGGAAGAACGTGGCCTCATGGATCCGTCTTCTGACTGTCTATTCTTTTCCAATGGGATTCCAGAGAAGTGCCTTTGGAAGATGTCTATGATGCCACATTGCTGGCTGATAGAGTATGGTCTAGACCTGCTCTATATGAAAAGTGTCTTTAGATAACTTTTGTTTTGATTTGATGCTATATAAATACCTTGAATTGAATACATTGCTCTCAGAACATGTTGCTTGAAAGCATCTTCAGTCAGGGGATGTTGTGCCGCTTATTCATTGATTGTGGATGCCAAACTGCATCTCAGCTCATCAAGGCTAGTGCATGGACTCCTGTTCTCTTTTGTCCTCACAGATGGAGTAGTGCTGCACGATTATCAAAATTGCATCGATATGGCCTACTGTAATTTTCAAATCGCAGTATTTCTTAAAATCGCAATATTTGTAACTACTTGTTAAAGGTAACTACACCACCGAGCTTGCGTACCACTGGTGGTACGCAAGCTCGCCTAGTGTGAGAGGCGGCCCCTTGCGTAGTATGAGAGTTGTGTGGAAGAGTTTAAGTACCAGTTCTAGTGCTACCCCTTTGACAAAAGTCAACAATAAGTAATATTCTTATTAGGAATAAATTTGCCTCCTGCGTGAACTGTGCATTGCTAAATAGGGTAGGCCTACGCTACTGTATTTTAACATCGGTCATAATGGTGGTACTTGGAGAGCCAAATATTTTCTGAGGTGGTACTTGGTAAAAAACTTTGAGAACCACTGTTCTAGGTCATTGAATGTCTGAAAGTCTGTGTTGTGGAGACCCTGCAGAAGAACCATGCCATCAATGATGTACGCAGATTCATGTAGTTCCTCTGAATTCAGTAGTTGCTGTATTTCCTCAACTACAGTCTCAATTTTCTTAGCAAAGTCAGCCTTTGTTGTTTTCCTGAGGCTTCCATCATCATTACACAGAGACAGAGGGACAGCAGCAAGTTCATGAGCATCTCCCTCTGCTTGGAAACAGCAAGATGTCTTTGGAAGAGCACATTTGAATCCATGCGATCTTGTTTGCTGGTCACAAATTACTTTTTCATGTCTATGAAAGTTTCACAGTGTTTTCATTTTCTGGGTCCCCCTCACAAGATGGCTGATGTCAGTAACCACAGCATAGTGGATAACATGAAATACCTTTCTGACACTGATGAGAAGAGTTCAGAAGCCCATCAGGAACCATGAAAGCTCTTTTGCAACCTTCTCAGAAACAACAAACTCTGAATACCGAATTCAGAGGAACCATCTGCGTACGTCATTGATGGCATTGCTCTTCTGCAGGGTCTCCAGAACACTTTCAGACATTCAGCGACCTAGGTGAGAGCATCTGGAGGAAGATTGCAGCCTTTTTTTGCGGGGATCTGTACTAAACAAAGATGCAGCCTTAAGGCCCAGATACACCAAGCTGACATCGAAGAACTAGCGGCGATGTGGCAGACTTTTGCGTTGCCTCATGTTGTTTTCGTCTTGGCCGACAAGTTGCATTTGAACACATTTGAACTCGTTCTGCGCCTGTGTGAGAGGAATTAACTCTCCACAACAGCAGGTGGCGGTAGTCTGTATTCATTATTCAAAAAGAGAAATAGGAGAACCGAGGATGGTGGATATACAAGCCGTTATGATACGCACATGAAACTAAGCAGCATCTGCCGACCATTTTTACACCACTCTCACTCACCACTTAGCTTCATTCTAGATGTTCATGTTGCTGTGAAAATATCCGTATATTGGAATGATCAGATGAGATGAAGATGAAAAATTAGAAGAGTCTTCAGTGTTTGTCCTCTTGACTTTACTGGTTGGCTTGCTTTCCTCACTTCTGTTTCTGTTCTCGTGCACTGATTCGTTTAAGCTGAACAGCCAATCAGAGTGATTTCTCTCACCGATGAGCACCACCACTGATTCAACACGCTGAATTGGCTGAAAAACCTCCGACACGGGCAGACTAGAGGGTGCTGGACACACCGAAAAAAAACGAGGTCGACGGACGCTCGGCGACATCCCCAAACTGTCTGATGGCCAAACGTCGGCTTGGTGTGTCAGGGCCTTTAACAGGATAGGAGGACTTCAACGGTGTGGCTATTGTCTTTGATACAACCATTCCCCAACAATAAAAGAATTGATCTTGAAAGGAAACAAAGAAGCACGGTTTAACTCAAAACACCTACATATGTTATTGCAGGAAAAGCAAATGTTCCAAACTACAGAAAGTGCAGCGGGAGCAAAGATGATACAGGACCACAGAGAATCTCTGCCTCTTTGGCAGGAGGCTTTGAAAATGGTTAGAGGTCAAGATGGTCAGCCAGTCACAGGTAGAAAAAGCTTTGTAGACCTATACAGTAACCAGGAGGAGGCTGACACTAGATAAGTGTTGAGCCAATACACCTTGCACAGTCACATTCTTGCCTTATCATCAAATGCAATGAAATATATGTACCCAATCTGTGCTATTTCACAGAAACTTGGAGTTCAATTCTATGATTGTCTACCTGCATGCCACCCCCCCATAGGCTGTGACACCACAAGTAGCTTGTATAGAAAAGGGAAAATGACAGCTTTTACAAAGCTGAAGACCCACCTCACTGATTTACAATAAATGTCAAACTTTGGATTATCTTGGAAGCTTGGAAGAGAAATTGCCTGTGGCAAGAAAATATGCCCTCCATTAATGGTTAATGGACTTGCATTTATATAGCATTTTCTAGTCTTCTGACCACTCAAAGCGCTTTACACTACATGTCAGCATTCACCCATTCACACACACATTACAGTACACTGATAGCAGAGGCTGCTAAGTTGCCAACTTTGCCCATCAGGGTGTAATCTAAATACTCATTCACACACCGATTGCTCAGCCTTCAGAAGCAGTTTGGGGTTAAGCGTCTTGCTCAAGGACACATTGGCATGTGATCGGATGAGCTAGGGATCGAACCACCGACCTTCCGATTAGTGGATGACCTGATGAGGAAGTTTGGCATCCACAACCGATATATCAGTAGCCCACAGCCCGTTCTCATTCCCAGAGCATCAAATATCAATACTTTTTCACGTCCGTCGGCGTTCGATATTATCGCACAAGGCACCCTTTAGCGCCGGTATGAGACACACTGGGTTTTCCATTATCTACAATGTAAACTCATCCGCAGCAACAGTAAACACTCAGAAAAAGTGCTTTGGAGAGTGAAAGAGACACACATGGCGGGCGAGAAAGTGGATGGGTCCAACAAACACAAGGCTTTCATCCAGGAGACCGCTGGTCCGTGTGTTAAGTGTCACTTTCACGTTACAATCAGCTCTTCATTTGTGTCTCGTGTTCACAACGGCACGCCAGTTTTCACTGTACAAAAATAGTAATTTTAAGCCCAACCATGGTGTTCTTTCTTAAACCTAAGCAAGGGTTTTGTTTAATTACATTATTTAATTATACAGGTATATCCTCTGAGGATTGTGGGTCAGAATAACCAGAAAAGCATGCTGTCTTGCATACTGCAAAATGCGACCGGATGCAGTAGAACATCCTGGTATTTTTGGCATACTGCATTTGACATACTAGGCTGGTCCGTTTGCAGCAGCCTTCAAAGAATTCACAGGAAGTCACAGGAAAAGTGAAATCCAAACACCAGATTACTCATATAAGAAGTAAAGTAAGTCTTTACCAAAAAAAAGAAAACACAGCAGAATAAAACCAAACAGTTACATTCACACAAATGTGATCACATTTTAGTGGGCATCATGTTGGAACATTTGAATTAAATCGATAGTCACAACATTGATTTACAAACGTGAACAGCAGCAAACAAGTAGACACTAAACTTTTCTCAGTGCCCAGAGGAAGAACCTGCTAACAGACATAAATATAACACAAACATGACAATACATTACATGTGTTTCAAATGTCAGATGGGTAAGATTAAATAGAGTAAATCTGAAGCTTGACTTTCTAATTGCGACTCGATAAGCATTTGTGCTTCAACTACGGTTCCTCTCTCACCAACACAGAAACACATGCACGAACACACCCACACAATATCTACAATTATAGCAACTGAGCAGTAATCTCTCAGAATATCACCCTCAACACTACTGTACTTGTACAACATCTAAACAACTGCAAACCAAACCAACACCAGCATTGCATCAGCCTTACCTCTTTTTCACAGGGAAAGAGGAATGACTAAATGACTTAAACACACTCCAAATGTGCACATCAGTCAACTGTGGGTCCTAATCATGTCTTGTTCGTATGGATACAGACGTAACTTGAAACACAATGTCCCTGGTGTGATTAAGGCAGTAGGTGGTCCCTGTTTAATAAGTACCAAGATGAAGCTGACTAAACAGAAGACAAAGTGCAACTTCAACATGGTTCAACATTTGTAAAACTCTCTATGTGCTCCACATATGTGGCAATAAACTGCATTTAATAAAAAAAAGCTTAAGCCATATTATTATTATTATTATTAATAATCTAAATCTTTACACTTTTCCTCAAAAAGGCTTTTCTCCGATATCATGTTTAAGATGAGGAGAAAATACAACAAGGAATAGACACTCTGATGACCTTCGACCCCAAGCACAGGATCTCCCAGCAGTCTCAGTTTCTTTTCTACACCTTTCTAAAAAGCCATTTAAGTAAACGTAAATACTACTGTACATAATATTAAGACAAAATATATATTTTCCTCATTCTATTTTTCTATTTTCCACTGAGGTTGCAGGCAGAATTGTAAGAAATTATGTCCATAACATACGTCCATAACTATTTCTGGTCATGCCAAAGAAAATTACAAAAAAAAAGTGACTTTACCACACATGCACACAGAAATACCAAAGTAAAACATGTATTTTATAGTAACAAATCCAATGTAAAACCTTACACTTTGTGGTCTGCTCTCCAAGATTCACCACTTCAGGAATATTTTCTTCAAAATGATCCAACCTATTCTGGGATCTTCCTCTTATTTAATGTACACATATTTATGTGTATGACAGACATGAAGCCAGTAAGCAAATCTAAAACACAATGTGGGTTTGAACAACTGTTTCTACTTCACGCCTCCTTGCATCTCAAAGCACTTCCCTTCACTTCCACCTATAGAGAACTCCCTCAATGTCCTAAATCTTCCACTGAAGCAGAGAAAAATGTTCACTGAGAGGCTAACAAGATAAGACAAGTTAACCGCATTCCTACATAAAAAATAACTAAACCAGTTTGCCTACAGCTTCCTCTGAGCAATTTGGGGTTCAGTGTGAGCAGGAAGGATTGGAAATTGAACCGCTAACCCTGTGATTAGTGGACATCCTATACTCCACCTCCTATGTAAGTCACAGCAACTCGCTACGGCTCTCGAGAAACGATTAAACAAAAGGGATTGATTAAATCTGGATGTATTGCAAAGGAGGGAAGCAGTATGAAATAAAACTCTTTTATACTCAAGATTAAGATTATGATTAAGTTAACCTCTTTTACCCGACAAACGGCTGAGCTGTGTGTTAAAACTCTGCCTTTAAAAACTTCATAAAATGCTGCGGTGGTCTTTTTTCCGAATTGTTTCTAAAAGACGAGGCCTTAACGCTACTAACACAACACTCCAAGAGTATTTTGTCCAAACAATGTTCATTTGACAATGATTTCAATATTTTGGTTACAAAATCAACACTCGAGAAATTGTATTTTTACTTTATAATATTTTTGTTGATAATTGTTTTTTATATTGAATGTACTTACTTGACTTTGGATTCTTTTTTATTATCCCAACTACATTGTTATTGATCTTATTTGTTATTATCTAAGTTTTACTTCAATATTATAATAAAACTACTCCATTTGGAGTCAAAATTATACAATTTAGTAGTTTTTTATTGATTTTATACCGTGCACAATGGTAGAATGTGATGATGCACAGGGTAAAGGTCATGACCAAAGGCTCCATTGTGTGCACATAGCCTCCTGTTAAGATAAGAACTATATTGTCACTGAAGTACTATGAAATGTCGTTTGGAGCAAGCCTGCCTAATTAAGGATAAATACTATAAATTCACTAAAAAAGTACAACACAGAGTATAAGATAGGCTACAAACATATAAAATAGAAAAATATAGCGAAAATAAATAGTGTGTGTATATATATATATATATACACACACACCATATACATAGAGTAAAATAATTACTTGAGTCAATTGTCATAAGACAAAAAATATGTATATTGAGGCCAAAATTTATAATTAATTGATTTACTAACTAATAAATCGTTCCCACGTTTTGATTAATTCGTGTGCATGAGATAAATGTATATACAGAGAGCCTCAATTTAGGGTTTTCTGCACACCACATCAGTGTGGAGGTTTCTCTGACCTGTGAAACTGACACACCTGTCAGAGGAGTGCAAACTACTTTCACAATTATAACCCCATGTTATATACATATACCTTATTAAAATCATATTAAACTAATTATACCGTATTAAAAGTGGGAAGCCGTCTCAACACGCCAAACACAAAATAAAAAGACAAATTTACAGTAACTTCTCTTTTACTGCATGTTAGATCATTTTGGATGTTAAAAGGTGGATCTATAATCAGAGTCTGGTCCTACATTTTACATCCTACTGCAACATATAAGATTTTTAGATCCCATGTTACAAACTGCATTTCATTGCGTTGTTGAGGTAAACCAGTGAACCAAACAGTCCCTCAGGAAAATCTTGCACCGGTCCAGAATCTGAGCTGCACCCTGCAGCATGGGAATAATCTCATTCTCAGACAGAAGGACAGCCATCGTCACAGTTCCTCCCAATGTGAGCAGCCAGGGAGAAAAGAGGACAGAAGAAGGCCTGCTCTCTGGTTCTGGTACCAGTCTGGTTCTGAAAGGCTGAGCCACCCGCTCCCACTGAGTGAGGATAGCCTGACGGGCTCCGGCCCACCGTCCAGGCCCCGTGAGGCGATACTGATAAGGAGTGCATGGACCAAAGAAGACCCTCATCCAGAGCACAGGATCTCTCAGTAGCAGTCTCAGGAGGTTAGGTCGAACCCCGACCTGTGGTTGGAAGTCTATCATTAAGGTTGTGTCTTAAACATACAGTACAAATACTACAGTAACACAATTTTATATACTGAACTGACCTCCTCAGCCATGAAATCCAGGTAAGGGAGGTAATCTACCTGGAGAGCCGCCTTCCCTCGGCACGGATAGCTGAGAAAACAAGTAGATTTGTTCAAATGTCATCATTTACACGACATATTTTAACCAAAATTCTGCTTTCCCTCACTGAAAAAGCAGTTTACTTCAAGTTTATTTTATGAAGTATACTTAAGTAAAGTTCAAGTATACATTTCCCAAGCAACTAAACTTTAAGTATACAGATAGTTTACTAGTTTTAAGCCCACTTTAGTTTATTTAAGTATACTTTTAAGTGTACTTTAAGTAAAAAACTTTGAGTACACCACTAGTTTACATTTAAGTCTTATTTCGTACTGCAACTATAAGTATACAGATAGTTTACTAGTTTTATACTTGTAAGTGTAGTACTTCAGTACTTCTTGGGACTAAATAGGTCCACTTTTTAGTTTATAAAAGTATTCTTTAAGTGTAAGTATTGTACTGATAGTTTACTTGTCTTCTACTGTTAGCCCACTTTTTAGTTTATGAAAGTGCACTTTAAAGTATATTCAGTAAACTACTAGTTAAATAGTTTAGTATACTAACTTATACTTTTCATAAGTATATCTTGATCAAAAGATTAAGTATAAGCCAAGTATACTTAGACTTTTCTGTATACTTGGCAGGATGAGCTTAAGTTTAAAAGATGTATACTAATAGCACACTTGAATAAACTTTGTTTTGGTAAAGGGTTGTACAACGTGAACAACACCATCGAAAGGACATCAGTGTGAATATGATGTTTACCTTTTTATGTATCTCTGCGTTTCACACTCAATGACCTCCAGCATTTTCTCCTTCGGTGGAAGACGACTCAAACCTTGAAGATAAAACACACCAAACTGACACCTTTTGTTTCTCAGTGTGTGCGTGTGTGTGTGTGTGTGTGTGTGTGTACACATTTAAAGCTCACAACTGTTTACCTGTGAAGACCTTAACAGCCCACCGTGCCTGCATTTCCACAGCGGTCATGATTGGTCCAGTTGTCTGGAAAAGACCCATGATGGCCAGCGTGGGTTGTAGTAGAGAAGCCGGAAACAGAGTCCTGAAATTTAAAAAAAAAAAAGCCTGTAAAGTGATCCTTTGAAATTATAATATTATAACATTATTAAGATCTAAAAAGATATGATGTATCAACAGGCAAAATACATACAAGCTCCATTATTTTAGTATAAACAAGTAAATATAAAACTGTTAAAGGAATAGTTTGACATTTTAGGAAATACTTTCTTGATGAGTTATTGAGAAGATTGATACCGCTCTCTCTTCTCATCTAACTCCAAGGCATTCTCATCCCAACTCGTCACATACTGATGCTTTGTTATACCCCTCTGTGTCACTTTACGCTCGCAGTAAACACGTGCTAAACACGTGCTTCACGTTGTGAATTAAACAAAAAAACAAACACTTGCTTAGGATTAGGCAACAGAAACCACTTAGTTAGGTTTAGGAAAAAACAACATGGTTGGGCTTAAAATGACTACGTTTGTACAGTGAGAATGTGACTTCATGTTGTGAACACGGGACACGAACGATCAGCTGATTGTAAAGTGAAAGTGAAACGTAACGCACAGGACATGAACAGCGGTCTCCTGGATGAAAGTGTTTGTTGGAAACCACAAAATGTGATCTGAGATCTGCAAAAAGGTGCAAATACTCTCGCGAGACTCGCTGCCCGATGACCTATCCTGACCTTAACTATTCAAGGTAAATTCCTAACCTCATCTGTTCAAGGTCAATTCCTAACCTTAACTGTACGAGATCAATGCCTAAGCTTAATCTCACAAGAGTTTCCACAGTTTGGGGGCTCCCTTCTAGTCGGTAAATCAGGGCTTGAGTTTCTAATTGTGTAATGTTGAATTTCAAATCTACCTTCTTTACAAAATAAAACCCTAGCTATACAAAACTCTATCCTCCGTGAACTTACTTGTACAATGTCAGCTGTCCGTGAGGCCCCTCAGTTAGAGCTGGAGGCAGGAATGGGAAGGTTCCATTATAACCTGTACAGAAGACCACGACGTCAATGTTCTCCTCCACGGTGCCATCTTCGAATACAACTCCAGAGCCCTTGAATGCTTTCAGATTGGGTTTCATTGTTAGCGCCCCTAAAAGGATTCGACCAGGAAGGTCATCATTGATCAAAGGCCTTTTGTCCAAAACTCTAGGAAAGAAAGAAAAGTATAGGAGTCAACCAAACCTGTCACATTCAAAATGACACCATTGCATTAACTGTCTGCACGTCATGCTCGCGCTGGGATCATGAGGCAGAGAGGAACAGCTCACCTGTGTCTGGGCTTCAGGCCATACAGTCTGTGGTCATATTTGCGGTTCAGTGCTCCCTCTACTTTCCAGTTGAGCAGAGTCTTGGGAAGAAGCAGTGAGAGGATGCGATTATATCTAGTGACATATGTCATGTCCAGAGGGAGACCATTTTTGGACATCCTGCCGATCACCCAGGCCCCCTCGCGTGTGCTGAGAAATGTCTGTAAAAAGAGAGTAAAAAGACTGGATGTGAATAAACATACTACATTGTGTTGGAGTAACAATGCACTGCTAAGCAAGAGCAGTAGGCTACATATGCATACTTGCCAACCCTCCCGATTTCCCTGGGAGACTCACATTTTTTTCTCTTCCGGGGTCACAATTCTCCCATATTTCTCCTGAATTATGACAAATGTTCACACCTTTTTTTTCCCTTTTTCGTTATCTCAACCTGTTTCTGGCGCTGTACAGCGTGTAAAAGCCCTACTGTTTGCCCTACTGCCCTACTGCGTGCACCCACGCTGCACCCAAAGTTGGGCTTTGCTCGATGCAGCAAAAAGCCATCATGGCGTGGCGTAAGCCAATTGGAAATAACAGGTTTCAGACCAAGTGGTAGGAGAAAGAAAGAGGCCTACTCAAGCAGGGGCAGAAAATGAATGAATGAGTGAATGAAAGAAAACTAATGCTGCCAGAGATTCACACAAGTTCACACCAGAGGGGCCAATTCCTCTGTATTCGTTCCTGAGAATTAAAAGTAAAATTAAAAGTATTTAACATAAAACAGCTGTTGCAGTTTACTTTGTAATTATAATTATTTTGCAATTTTCATTCTCTGAAAGTCACCAGAATGCAGGAAACAACGTTTCTGAAACCCTCCACTTTGGTTTCGAAATCGCTCCTATTTTTGAAGTCTCAAGGTTGGCAAGTATGTACACGTTTTCCACTGTCCCCCTGGTTCTTTACCAAACAACAATGAAGCTATTCTATTCTTTTTCTGTCGTATACCTTCTCTGCATATCTACTGATCTCCGCTGCAATATCGCCTCCAGAATTGCCAATGCCAACCACCACCACCTTCTTTCCTCTGCAGGCGTCTGCATCTCTATATTCCCAGCTGTGAAAACACCTGCCAGAAAACGTCTCATAGCCTGAAGAGATACAGATGGTGCAATAGATCAAAGGAAAGCAGGAGTTCCTTGCAAGAATGTGAAGTAAATCAACCCATTTTACTCCTCCATCAAATTCTGTAAAATGTTTTAAAAGTGTTATCTATTGGTTTACCAACCTGGAAAGTCTGACAGGGGTATGGTTGGATGGGTGTAGTGGCCTGAACACACCATAACAGCATCAAAGACGTGTCTCTCCTCGTCTCCATCCCTGTTAACGGTCACTATGTCCCACTGACCGGACAGAGGGAAATCCGGCCTTTGTGTAACACTCCGTACTGTGGTCTGAAGCATGCGTATCCACATTCACACAAACATACACACATGCATTAATAAACTTTGACTTTACATAGTATGTTGTAAAAGCGTGTGAAAAGACAACCTGGAAATTAATGTATCTGAGCAGGTCAAAGTGGTCAGCATAGAGCCGGAAGTACTGCAGCAGCTGGGAGTGGTGCATGTAGTTTGGATAGTCAGCAGGCATGGGGAAATCACTGAAACACATCATCTCTTTGGAGGTGTTGACCACCAAGGAGCGATAGATGCTGGATCGCTCCGGCTCAGGTGACTCCTGTGGACACAAAGGAAAATGACACTTAAACACAATTCCTGGTAACAAGATTAATATGTGGGATACTCTTTTAAATAGCCCCCCCGACTCACCTTAAATTTCCACAGGCCGCCAATGTCATCGCTGCTTTCAAAGCAGACAGGCTCCAGGCCCTCGTCAACACAGATCTTGATACAAGCCAGACCAGAACTGCCTGCTCCAACCACTGCCACACGTCGAACCATTGCTGAGCTGTGGAAAAAAAACAAGACTAAGAGTCTACAGCCATGTAGATGCATTCTATAGCTTCCAGGTTTACTTCTGGGGTATGCGGCCCACTGAATATGCCTTCCTGCTCAGCCCATAGACTTTGCATTGTGATGATGAGGTCATTGATTTTTAAATAACTTTTCTCGGCTCGAGGAAAGTTTCACAAATATATAAAAAACCTCCATGGATTCAAAATTCATAAGACAGCCTTTGATAGAAAGAGTCATAATCAACCTGGTTTGAAGTTCGAGATGTCCTGGGAACAGTTTTACAGATTACACATGCATCTTAGTCTACAATTATAATCTGTCAATATTATCTCAGTATCATAAAACATTACTCATCTTCCTTCCAGCAGTGCCTCCATACTTCATGATTTTAATTAGACTTTGCTTGCACGTCAAAACTCTCTGAGCGACTCCTACTTTACAAAGAAGCTACTCAAGAGTAGAACTGTACTATCTGTTTATAATCCACCCCTCAGTGTTAGACTATATGAGTGGATAAAACAAAGGATTGCTCTCGTCTCTTCAATTCTACTAAAACAGGTTCTTTGCAGCAAAGTTAAGTTTTAAGTGTTGGTAATTTCTCAAAAACAGGTGACACTTATTTAAGAACAGCACTGTCAAGTATCTCATATCATTAAGTAGTTTCAACTTGTAGGAATATTGCTTTGAGGAAGTTAGATCAGTTTACAGGTACAGAAGGTGTATTGTGCATGTCAAGAGAGACATTTTTGGCAGGGGGGACAATCAGCGCAATACTGCTGGCACAAAAAATAGGTCTCTGTATTGTTACGTTGAATACAACAGGCACAAAAGTCTGAAAGACTGCTCTTACCTTCTCCAGTACGCTGATTGCAAGTCCTGGGCAGCTGCGATCAAATGCTTAACAGCCTCTAAACTCCCATGAACTGAGCTGTTGCTTATCAGGTAAAAAAGGATTGCAGGGGAGAGACTTTAACCCTGTGAAGGAGAAGTATCATACTAGTTTAACCTGTCTGTTCTTCAGTGTGGTTTGGTGTCCATGTCATTTCTGACAGCTCACATGTTGACTTGTCACAGTAGGAAAAGCACAGGTGTAAATAATGAAGTTAATGATGGCTGAACTCCACAGATGGTGCCTTCAAATGAAACTCATGAGATTGTGTTTACAACATGAGAAGTCGTGTACACAACATGCTTTGCATTCAAGACGTGAGAACACCGCTGCTAGGCAACGGCAATATTAACGTTACTGTCGGCGTCTAGAAGCCACAGAGGCTTACAATTTAGCAAGCTAGCGAGCAGGTAACATAATGCAGGAAATGCATAATGACAGAGGAGAAAGATGAGGCTGTTTCGAATATCAACATTTAACATTTAGAACATATTATAAAATTACAAAGATTTACAATATACGACTAATATTAC
The DNA here is from genome assembly GCF_043250625.1 of Sebastes fasciatus. NCBI lineage: Eukaryota > Metazoa > Chordata > Actinopteri > Perciformes > Sebastidae > Sebastes > Sebastes fasciatus. The sequence continues at coordinate 24,245,853 of NC_133799.1, read as the reverse complement.
AATATGTTCTCTTATTATGTACTGAAAAATTAACTTCCATAGCCTCCGCCATTTCTGACAACGTCAACAAACACGTCATAAACTCGGAGCTTTCAGAAACTTTCCACTTACGAGGTCGCGGATACCACAAGAGGGGGGCGTTCGACCTCCATTTGAAGGCACCGTTAGCTGCTTTGATTTGGACGGCCCAATCCCAATGTCCCCCCCCCTAAGGCCTTAAACCCTGAACCCCTCAAGAACTTAACTGACGTTACCTGGTAAATGGTTGAGTGTGAGAGGCTGCAAGGGCTAGAAATGGTATAAATATGAATGGGACAGCACTTTGGTGCAACAATATCATGTTACTGTGACGACGTCATTTGTGTGTTTTTAGTTTACGTTTTCTTTTAAATGCCTATTTCAGGGGTCAGCAACCTTCACTATCAAAAGAGCCATTTTAGGCAAAAAAGAAAAAAGAAATCTGTCTGGAGCTGCAAAACATTCGAGCATTGTGATGAAGGTATCACAGTTTACAGTCTAAGTATATAGTATATAAGTCTAATGCAGTGAGGGCCAAAATGCAAATGTACGACGGAGTATTACGGCCACATTGAGGGAAAAAAAATCGGAGAGATTTCCAGAATAAAGTCATAATATTACGAGGATAAAGTCATAATTTTATGAGAAAAAAGTCGTAATATTACAAGAATAAAGTCATAACTTTACAAGAAGAAAAGTTGTAATATTACGAGAATAAAGTCATAACTTTACGAGAAAAAAGAAAATAACACGTAAAATTACTACTTTATAATATTATGACTTTATTCTCATAATATTACGACTTTTATCTTGTAAACCTATGACTTTATTCTAGTAATATTATAACTTTATTCTATTCTATATCTCAGATTTTTTTTTTTCCCCTCAATGTGGCCCTAGTACTCCGTCGTACCGTCGTACCATAGACCTACAACAATGAAAAATAAAAATGTAAACAAAAAACAGTTATTCATTTCCATTTTTAAAAATCCACAGGGAGCCACTGGAGCGGGGCCCTAAAAAGGAAATGGTTGATGAATAAACCAGGTGTGTAATATAGTGTAATGCTTGCATTACTCTGATTTCATGTGTTTTCTATGTACCATCTTAAATCCTTAAACCCCTGAGGTCGAAGCTGTGTGCCGTCCTCTTTGTTTACCTTTTTCTAACGCCTCTGGGCTTCCCTCTGGTAACGGTGGTAACCCTGTGTTTAATGTCACAGCGCTATTAATTGTGGGTGATTCCCTCAGGCAAAGTCCACAGAAATGCGGACTCACGGAAAGTGTTCATAAAGGGCTCAAAATGTCTGCGGGGCAACCCTCACAGTGGGACGGCCATAAACCCTCACAAACTAGCCTCAAAGTCCATGAGTCTGTGAGTGTGGACATTGGGATCGGGCCGATATCACGCTCACACTCTCACTCAAACACTTGAATAGAGCAGAGCCATCGTTAGTGTTATTAGTAACAGCTGTGCTTTTCCTACTATGAGTCAAAATGTGTGGTGTGAGGAAAGCCTATAGTGACTCTGAAGGCAAGTTAAAGAGAAAGTTAACCTTTGAAATGCACACCAAACCACACTGAAGAATAAACAGTATTATACATTTCTTTCATAAAACCTGCTCCACTTATACAATTATTCACTGATGGAAATACTAATGCGTTGTTAAGCTTTATCATTGCTGTACTGCTGGTCTGAGTGGAAATTCATTCCTATTTTGGGCAGTCATGCAGTGGTAAGCATTAAAGGAATACTTCACCCCCAAAAATGACCATTTGTGTATGAGTTACTCACCCTGTGTTATCTTGAATTCTTGAAGAAAACTTTGTTTTTCTCAGATGCCTCCACGGCGAACGGAGAATCCAAAAACGGAGAAAAGTCTTGATAAATTTATGTACACTCTCACACAACTCATGCAGTTTAGTCCAAGTGACCTTTATCCAGGCGTATGCTCCCTAGTTCCCACACGTTTCTATTAAAAAACAGGTTTGACGGCTTAGCTGACTCCACTCCTTAGCAGCACCCACTATTTTTATGAATGCTCAATATGGTAATCTCAATACTGTGAATGCTGCTGAACAAATCTTTATTGTGTAAAATGCTGTTCAGCATCATGTCCTGTGCATTAAGTTTCACTTTCATGTCACAATCATCTGTTCGTTCGTGTCCCGGGTTCACAACTTTCAGTGTCATTTTAAGCCCAACCATGTAGTTCTTTCCTAAACCTAACTCTAGTGGTTTTGTTGCCTGATCCTAAAGTGACGCTAAGGGGTAACTGTAGTGGTTTTGATGTCAAATATAAAGTGACACCAAGGGACGCCACAAAGCAGCTGTATGTGACGAGTTGGGATGAGAATGTTTTTAAAATATTAAGCTTATTTATTTATTTTTTTTACAATGTAACTCAATGGAGAAATCTTCAAATCCTCTAAAACATACTCCATTTTGAAACGCTACTGCTTCCACCTACTTTCAGCTACCAACTTCATTTAAACGGGTTACAAGAGTTTGAAATATTAAGGTGTAAGTCAGCATTTTTATATTTTTTACAGTTTTTCAATCATCACAGTTTACTTTTTATGCTGTTTTCAGATCTTTTTTGAGTTTATAATGAGTGTTTATTGTGCTGCTTAGAGTGAAAAAAAATCTTCTTAAGCTCATACAGTTACTGACCGAGGAGTCACTTAGCAGTTTCCATCACCACGGCAACATTTGATTTCTCTTAGAAAGATATTTTATTTATTCACACAGGAAAAACACTCTTTCACATTGTGACTTAAAGTTAAATATGACGTACATAAGTCTGGTTAGCTTAGTGTTGCTTGACCTTTAACAATCCAGTAAATTTCAACAGACAACAAAGAAATTACAAAGGAATAAAACCACACGTTCAGCTAATCTATCATCTGCCAGTTGTGTTCATATGCAAACATTTGCAATTTCCAACTTTGCATTAAAATGTAGGAAGTGGTGTGACTTTCATATAGTGCAGGGAAATGTAATGTAAGGGTGTGAATGTTGATGTATGTATGTGTGTGACTCTGACACTGGACGCTCAAGTTTGGATCCTCTCTCATACTTTAAAGGTGCTCAATGCTGAATTCAGAGCATATCTATTGCCTCCGCACGGCTCTCAGTATTGGAGGTGCATGGTGAGCTTCTCCATGGTGGCATAGCAATTGTCTGCTTTGCAATTGTCTGGAGTGGTTATGTGTGTACGTGCACAAACTTGCATTTGGGCCAATCACAATTATGTTGGCTCAAATGCACTAAATGGCATGCGTGGCCGGCCCGGCTATGTCAACAAAGCACAGAGAAACTCAGATTACAACACACACAGAGGGAGAGAGACTTCGTCCTCTGCTCAGGTAGACATTACTACTCTATATCTTTACATAGTTATAATAGTTGTTTTCTGCTATATTAATGCTCTGGATATCGTATGGAGCTACTCTAAGTCAGTGTTGATTTTTCAATATTTACTATGACTGGGATACTGCAAAGACTGGATATTGTACCGCTGACAGCAATCATTAGCAGCGAACAATTGTGTAGATACATGTAAACCAATGTTACATTTCCATATTTTGTTGATGTAAAATAGTTGCATATCAAGAGAAATGTTTAGGCATTTAAATAAACTAAATGTATAGATATCGTAATACCTCTAGCTTAGACAGTGACCCCTAAAATCATTCCCATAATCACAACAAGTTTACTGAACTAGATTTCTAAAGGGATCTAGAAACAGTACATATAGTATTAGGTTTGCATGTTGCACGTCGTCTGATCAATGCAGCGTGTTCAGACTGTCTGCGGACGGATTTTGGACAGCAGGTTGGGGATGGCGGTCGGGTTGTGCACGTGGACGCAGTAGACGGCAGCTCCTCCAGCCATGAGGGTCAGGCTCAGCTTAAACAGGCGGCCAGCGACGGAGGGCTCGTCTGTCACCATCTGGAAGAGAAGAGGGGGAAAAAGTTATGTTTAAGTTTGACCAAATTCTCAGAAAGTTAATAGTTCATCATACATTTATTTATTTAAATTCATACAAGGTTTATAGAATGCAGAAGAAACATTTCAGACCTTTCTGGTTTTTAGTGGCTGGAACATGCGCTCAAACTGGGTGAAGATTGCTCTGCGGGCTCCGTCCCATTTCCCTGGTCCCATCAAGCGGTACTGGTAGGAGGTGACAGGTCCCCAGAGAACCTTCTTAAACAACGGGTAGTCTGTGAAGAAGAGCCAGAGGAGACTTGGCCGCACCCCAATCTCTCCTGCTAACTCATCCATGTAGGTAACAAAGTCCACCTGCAGAGGTGTCAACTTTGACACTATGTAGCTGTGGAGAGGATACATCACGAATGAATGTAGGAATTCCACACTAAAATGAACGCAGGGACTCAATATAGTATAGTTCAATATGAATATAAAATACAGTAATCTTTGTCTGAACTCAGACTGGTGTTTAATATACATGAATAAAGTAATTTAGTTTGAAGAACTGCCATCTTTTTTTTAACGAGGCAAAAATAAAAAAATAGTAATGCAGCTTTTAAAATGGAAGTTTAAACATCTATTCACTCCATAGCAATATATAACAGAAGAGGGGACAATGTTGTTAGAAACAACAAATAATCAGGCAAAGGAATATTGGGGGGATTTACGTGTTTGCGATGTCCTTGGTGTCCCTATCGACAGCCTTTATCATGGCCTGGTTTGAGGGCAACTTTTTAAGTCCTGAGGAGCAAAAGACAGGAGACAGACGGCTGTAAATAGACTACCTGGAAAGTATCTAGACTAGTGGCAGGTGATAAACTGGACATGCATGCCGCCTCACCTTTGAAGACACGTGCGACCCAGCGGGCCTGCATTTCAGCCTGGGGCATGATGGCTCCAAGGGCATGGATGAAACCCACGACAGCCAGAGTGGTGTGCTCCAGGTTGGGAGGAAAGACGTGCTTGTACATACCCACGCGGTGCCCGGACTTGTAAATAGCACTGCTCGGCAAGAAAGGGAAATCATAGTTGTAACCTGTGGCGAACACGATCGTATCCACCTGTAACGAGGAAGAGATATACGTTAGAGGTAAGCTGTGAAATAAAAAGAAAAGAAAAGTATCGTTGGAAACAGAGTTCTCTAACGTTTTCCACAGTGCTGCCGTCCTCGAACATCACGGTGGAGCCACGGATCTCCTTCACGTTTGATTTGAGAATGACCGACCCGGACAGAATCTTTAAAGGCAGATCGTCGTTTATCACTGGGATCTGACTGAAGAGTCTGAGGAAGCAGATTCAACACATTTTTCTTCTTAATGCAAGTTGTAATGCTTAAATGTGATTTATTTTTGCCTGCGCACCTCAGAAACAATGTGAGAAAGTCTGACTTTATGCAGAGTAATAATTTATGCGGTCTTGACACTACCTACCTGTGGTTGGGTTTGAGGGCATACATGGTGTGGTCATACATGGCGTTGAGTTTCTTCTCGCCAAACCAGTTAAGGGAGTTGATGGGCAACAGCTGGAAGAGGATGTGGACAAAGCGCGTGTTGTACTTCATGTCCACTGGCAGGCCGTCGTCGGAAACCTGTCGGATGACCCAGGCACCACGACGAGTGCTCATATACACCTGCAGAACGAGAACAAGAGTCAGGCATCAACATGCATGGATTATCTCGAAGAAGAAGAAGAAGAAGGAAGACGTGGAGATATCAGAAAAGACTCCCCAACCTGCTCTGCCACTCTGCTGCTCTCCACAGCGATGTCGCCTCCCGAGTTACCGATGCCGATGACCACCACTCTCTTCCCGAACATGTCCTCAGGCCCCTTGTAGTCCCAGCTGTGGAAGTATTTTCCCTCAAATGACTCAATTCCTGAAAAACACAGCAGAATTATGACTTCATATTGTGTTACTTTACTTTGTCGCAGCCTGGTCTTGACACTTGACGATAACCATTAAATTAAAAGAAAAGAAATAATGAGACCATGTTAATAGTACACGTATGATAATAGCCTCTTAAATCATGCTTTTGAACAGTTATTGTTAAAGACTCTCTTATTTTACTCTCTTAAAAAATGCATAATAAACATAGTTAAAGCTGAATTTGACTGATAATTGTTTTTCTTTCAAATTTTCCATAGATTGCCATAATATCCTTATCGTGAATTCTTTCGGTCACGATAATTGTGTATAGTGAAAATTGGATATTGTGACAGCCCATTGTGGGAGCATTAATATCCCCGGAATAAATAAAGGTGAAAAAAAGTTGGAATCTTGTGCAACAGCAAGAAGTGAAAAACAACATGATCCTACAATGGCACCATTGTCTCGGCCTGTCTGGGCACACCCGGGCAAGATGTGTTTGTGTCCTGGAATATAACCTGTATTTACCTGGAAAGTCTTTGAGCGGCAGGTTGGGGTAGGTGTAGTGGCCAGCGCAGCAGATAACTGCATCAAAGACATGTCTCTCCTGCAGTCCATCTTTATTCTCTGTCAGCACTTCCCACTGGCCAGTGCGAGAAAAGTCCGGTCTTTGTTTGACACTCTTCACGGAGGTCTATATAAGAAAATACACACGATAGATTAGTTTCAAGATATTGTTTTAAACTGTGGCCCAAAATATTTAAAGAAGCATGTATCTTGTTACCTGGAAGCGAACGTGTTTCATCAGTTTAAAGTGTTCCGCATACAACCTGAAGTATTTCAGGATTTTAGAGTGGTGCATGTAGTTGGGGTAATCAGCAGGGATGGGGAAGTCACTGTAGCACATCATCTCCTTGGAGATGTTGATGGTGAGGGAGCGGTAGATGCTGGCTCTGTTTGGCTCCGACACTTCCTGCAGAGAAGAGGTTTCAGGTCACAGAGAACGTGGGAGAAGAAAAACGGTGGTAAGATTTGGCAGCAACTTAATTGTTTTCACCCAGTTTAAAAAGCTTGGGGCATAAACACAAAAATGGTTGGCAGCATTTGTTTTTCTGGAGTGGTGACTTGCCTTGAACTTCCACAGTCCTCCCAAGTCATCGCTGCTTTCAAAGCAGGTTGGCACCATGCCCTCATCCAGACAAGCCTTCACACTGGTCAGACCAGAGGGGCCTGCACCGATCACTGCTACTCTGTGCACCATGATGGAGCTGCACCAAGGAAAGGGGAAAAAATACATATTTTAACTCATCGCTGTCATCAGATTCAAGTCATCATCATCATCAATCATTTCATTCCCCCCCACTGTCTGAGACAGTTTGGTAATATGATGACGTGCATTCCACTGGTGATTATAAGATTAACAGGTTAGATCATGTATTGTTGATCTGAAACCTGAACCGTTATGTGTATCTCAAAATCTTGTGCCAAGAACTGAATGTGAAAAACACATTGATCCTGTATAGGATACGACTTTAATTATGTGTTTGCATGCTCACAGTGATAAAGCTCAGTTTCATTCCCAGCCAGGGCTGGACGGCCTTCTGGCATACCGGCCGTTTTCTGGTGGGCCGACACAACCGCCTTTTTCTTTCTGGTGTAACTGGCCCATAAAACAGGCAGATCAGCCAATTGTTTTTTTCTAAATTCTGTCTGTATCAGTCCTGCCTCCACATGCTCAATAGGCTTTGAATGTGTGTGTGAGTGCACTCAGCTGAGAGGTTGTGTCCCTGGCAGTGCTCGAAGTGGGCTGGTACTTAACGGTACACAGTACCGGCTCTTCCACATTTTACTCTTTGGTGTATCATGAGATTTTCTTGTGCACTCTGAGGCTCGAGATTCATAATTGCTATTTTGTGTTTAGGCATGACCAGAAAAACCATGTTGAGAGCATGTGAGGACAAGCTGGTGGTGGAGGAGGAGGGGTGGGAACAACGGTTCTGTAATTTATATTATACAATGTTCACGTCCTTTTTGTAGAATAATTAGTGAACTGTTTGGCATAACTAATTTTTTTCATTTGTGAACAAATATAATGAAACATTGTTTTGATTTCTAGAATATGATTTTACAAGGCAAACATTTCCAGAAGTATTAAATGTTCAGACGAAGGCTGTGATATATGTAAATGACATATTTAACTAGCTTAATGGTCCCAAATGATGAATTTTGAAAATTGCATGTTTGTTTTAAGTCAAAAGTCTAGGCCTAATGATTCTTAATTAAAAAAGGTTCTGATCAGTCAGGAAAAGGTGTGAATCTAAATATTTATAGCTATTTAGAGACTGTGTGGGCTAAAACACACAAGAAGACTAATTCTCCTTTACAATAATTCACTACATGTTCACAATCAGGCAGGCAAACCAAAAAATATGCAATAATTAAGATCAATGTATGTGAAGGAATAGAGGCACTAGAATGTGCCACGGGAACCAAATTTGGGCTTTAAGGTCAAATTGTTTTCACGGGGGTCAGGGACATGCCCAGACACCCCTATCTGGTTACTCCATATCCTCATGGAAAGTTCTGTTCATCACAGTGGAGTACACAATTTTGCAGCCACTTGTTAAAAGTATTAATCATGTTTCCTCTCTCTTAAACATCCCTTGATTTCCCCTTACTCATTACACAACTTTAATGTTTTTTTAAGGGAGTGGCACGGTTGGTATAGCCTACATAGGGGAGCACGAAGATGGGTGGTGTGTGTGGGCCGGTTTGGGCCAAAATGCCAGGGCCAATCTTTTGTTCCAGTCCAGCCCGGTTCCCAGCCCACTGAAAAGGCTCAGGTTTACAGTAGAACAAAAGAGGGGGATCAGATATCTAATCTGTCTTTGCACCAGTTCCCACTCCAATTTGCATTAGATTATAGAACTGCTTTGAAAATATTCCTGATTGTATAAACAGCCTGAAGCAATATTGCTGAATTTAATGACCCCTAATTTCAGATTATGCAATAAAACTTTCTCAGTCCTTAGAAGTAGAAAGAAAAGCACTGAAACTTTAAAATGACCTACTGGATGACATTGTCTGAGCCAAAGCTGTGCATACGACTGTGTGTTGTGATCATATCAGTGCAAAATAAGTAAAGAAAAAAATAATTTTGCACTTCGAAAACAACTTTTTTTGTTGGTTTTGCAGTTGAATCATATGCACATGAATAAGCCACATAACACAGCTCACTAAAATATTACTAACTTATTCAACAATGGCACTAAAAAATACTAAAATTCTTCAGTTAAAAATACACCACAACTACAAGTGCAGCAGCTCTCCTTCTTACCTTGATCCTTGCAGGTTGGTTTCTTGTGGAAGTCAAAGGATGATAACCTGAGCACATACTTTTATAGGTGGTGGGGCGGTGACTGAAGACGCAGTCTCTTCTCTTAGCTTTTTCTCTCAACCCTGCCCTAAAAAGGCAACAACCAAAGTTAAATCGTGTTTACTCAGATCCAGTGGGTTCGGTTTAGATTAAAGTTTGATTTGTGCCCTCTGAGGTTAAATCAAGTGTCGATGTGTAACTGAGTGACATGAGACAGTTTTCAGATTTGTTCCCTCCCAATTTACTTAAAAATCATTACAATCAAATCATTCAAGAACAACCCCTCGGGGAATATTGAGCAGCACGTTCAAATCCACCGAACATTAATCAACACAGTGTAAACCACGTGACCATACAGGCATATTTATATACATTAAGAATACACACACACACACACACACAATATCATTTATAGTATAGAGCAGGCAAAACTGAGTGCAGTGAAATATATTGCAGCTGGCTGCATGTTGGACAATGTGCAACAACAGATGTGATATTTGCTGTCAATCTTTGAGAGCTGAATAAATAAACTAGTAAACAGGTGACGTGGAATGTGTTAAATTTATAATAATTCTGCAAACATTTTTTTTTTAAGTTTGTGCATCACTGCAATATCAACATGTAAAACAACAAAAAAATATCAATAATAATAAAATCATAAAAATCATTTGGTCACAGAGTTCACTGTCCAGCATATTTAGATTTAAACAAATGGGTATTACAATAAAAAAAGGAATGGAAGCTACCACACTCGCCGGTCATCTTATCGCTCACACTGGGAAGATCATTGGTGAATTATTGCAGAGAGAGGGCACAGCGTGTAATAGGGCAACGAAAGTTTAGAACGGGGCACGTGCATACCCGGGATCAGATCCAGCTGTTGTGCAACTTATTAAATGATCTGCTTACTCCTGACTGAGCGGTCGTGTCCTCACACGGCTGCCAAAGTCAGCAGAGAGGAGAGGTGTGTGCATTTAGTGAATGAATGGATCAGGTGCAATAATACATGCACAACACTACCTTTGCTTTTCTTTAAATCTCTTTAGTCCCAGTAATTTTGGAAAAAAATTTGAGCAATTCTGCTCAATGGCTTCATTTTATGACACTTATCCGACAATAAAGACCAGATTTAGGAAGTGTATTTAGGATAATCTTCTGATTTCATGTTGCAAATAAGCAGAAATATTGCTTAAATGACACATCACCTGCCAAAAAAAAAACCTAAAATTTGCTCTTCAGATCTGGTACAGTTGTGTGACAGCCAACACTTGTAAGGGCACAAATCAGTTAAGCACAACTTCCCACATGCTGTGCCCCCAAATGACTCACACGGGTCAACAGCCTCCGTGGCAGCGCCAACGTCACTCGACGTCAAACACTCATCTTTCGTTACAACATCTTGATCGCTGGCGTCATTTAAAGTTTAACATTAATGTCTTTCAATCTGCAGACACATGCGTCAGACTTCATCATCGAACATTAACTGTGGGCACATCTGCAACATTTGGCTGTTAATCCCTTTTACAGATTATTGCCTTTGTGAATCTTTCACTGAGAATTTGTGGGAAATTTAAAACAGTATGAAAAAACCCCAAGACAAAGGATTAAAGTCACAAGAATCTACCCACCGTGCCATGATGTGATATCACGTTAGTAAGAGTTAGTGGATGAGAAACTATGGCAAGAATTTCCTTTACGTTCACATACATTTTCATGAGATATGACAGTATGTCACGACATGCTGCCACGGCGCTGGTGGGAAATGACGTGCGTAGTTACACATTCTGGTAAATTTTTTTTTTTTAAATTGTCTAGCTTAATGAATAAATGTAGTCTACCCTCGTCTGTGAGACTGGAATTATTACAGTGCTTGCAAAGATGGTTGGAGAAAAAAAAAAAAGTACATTGCTAATGATTTAAGTAGTCACAGTGAAGAATTCTAGCAAGCTCTCATTTCAGGTGAAAAAATCATCACCTGAATGGATCCATTATTTCAAACTGCCCCTTAGCCACTCAACTAATGTTTTTAATCTGACCGTAAGAGCCAATAAAAAAGAAATAATACAAGTTTTTAAATCGGGTGCATTCTGTGATTCATAATTGTTAATCTAAATAACTAATACATTTCAAGTGTCTGTACTTCCCAGTCTGCTTGGACAGAGATTTAATAGCATCCTCAGTCAGAGCCAGTGATCAAGTCTGAACTTGAATTGCCTACATTTACGATATTTACACACGCCAAAGATCTCATTGAGAACAAATTTGCTGATGTAATGTCAATAAGGGATTCGTTTTGTAATCTGAAAAGTAGGGAAGCCCTGAGGGCAAGTGAAAAAAAAGTTTATGACTTAAGAACAGGTGAAATATAAATGTTTTGCCAGGATAATCTTTCTGATTTTTTTTTTTTTCCATCTGTAAAATGGGTGGGAAAAAAAGTTTTGGCAGGTGACATTTTTGTTGTTGTTGTAATACTCATTTTGGCCACAAGAGGCTGAAGTGCACCACTTCCTCCTGTTCTAAATAGGAATTAAAGTTGTCTTTCAGGTGAGTTTTAATTTCTCCATGCACTCTAAACACAAGGTATATATATATTGTGTGTTAGCGAGTTATTTCTTTTGACTAGAAATGTATTTTAATCAGTGCTCATCTGCAGTTAGAGAAAACGCGAATGCTTTAGTCCCATTTAGATCATGGGGCAGAGGTGCACTTCAACCTCTTGTGGCCGAAATGATTATTACAACTAGGGCTGTCAAAGTTAACGCAATAATAAGGCCTTAACGCAAATTTGTTTTAACGTTTTCACCTGTCTCACAGATTTTTTAAAAGGATTTTAGAAATATTATGGTAAAACCTTTTTCCACCTGTTCTCAAGTCATAACCACAGAAGAGAAAACAATTTAATCAGACTTCAATCAATAGAATTTTGCCTCTCAGGGCTTCTGTAGAAAAGACCTGTCCATGTATTACACATTTACAGTCATATTTTTTTTCTCTCAGTAAAACAGCAAATCTACGATCCTTTCCTCATCACGCCAAACTGTGATTATTTTTCTTCAGTTCAGCAGGTTGCTTAGTGAACGGACAGTTCATTACTTTACAATGAAGATGTAAAGATCTAGTATACCACCCTACTACTTAAGACTCAAGTCCATTCATTAAGTAGCTTTTCCTTCCTCAGTGGATTGTACAATATGTCTTCAGCCTCATTACACCATTTAAAACGGTCAGTGCCTAGAGAAGAGGGATCCCACGCACTTCTTTTTCTTCTAACTTTGAATAATGTGTCTTGGAAAATTAGGACATTTCTGTCCAAAAACCCTAAAACAAATCAGGTAAATGTTGTTAAAACGTGAAACATTTTAATAGCTAGTTTGATAAAAACTGTAATTTGGTGTTTAAGTACTAAAGCACATATACATGTCTGATAGTTAGTCTTATTTCTTTGACACTATCACTGTTTTATTGACATAGTAAATTCTAGTAAAGTAAATGGGTGAGATTAAGGTTTATGGGGGTTTGGGTTTGTCTACTTGAAACAATATAATGTCTAATCCTATCAGATGTAGTCATGTAAAGAGGACATTCAAGTTTGCTCTGTGACAGAGGCTGGGGCTTACAGGCTTACAGGTCTGCAGGTGAACAGGAGAGTAAACTGTAAACTCGTTTGTGGGGAGATCATATATCGAAATCAGCTCTTAGAAACTGTCCTAAAGACAGAGGGCAGGTGAGGACAAGGTGGGCAAGGCCCTCCCATTAACCATGGCCTTATAGGGCAATAACAGGAGGGGCCTTACAACTGTGAGCTCACTGTCTGTGCAACAGATAGGTTTATAAATTGTAGTTTGTGAACAGCGGGTAAAGTGCAGTTGCTGCTGGAGACTTTGAACCTTTAAACGAGAAATTTCATCAGGGTTTGTTCGTAGAACAGCTTTGGATCTATTCCCACTGATTTATCATTTACTTTTATATTACAGTGTTTTTACTACTTACTGCTGTTTGCTTCGGCATTAATTGAAAAACAGATGATGAAAAACAAACCGCAACCAACAAATCCTTCTTATTGTGCCTGTAAGTGTCAGATAACAGCAGAACAAAGCAGTGCTTGTTAGAGCTTTCTTCCCTAGCCAAAAGACCATTTGTCTTATATTTCAGTTTAAAAGAAAAAAAAGGTGCACAGGTGCTCCGACAATCAAAATTTAAACCACCGTGTCTCCTCCTCCTTCGATCCTTATTATTAAGCTAACTGTCCCAGCAGCCCTTGCAGGGTTTGAGGCGAGAGCCACAGCATCTCTACCAGGTTGTACTGGCAGTAGCCCATCCAAAAGCCAAACATCACGTCAGTCACGTTGTGCCTGCCCAGCAGCACGCGGCTCAGCCCCACCAGGCCGGCCCACAGCAGGACCAGGACCCTCAGCGGGGCTGCCAGCACGAGGTGAGCCAGCAGGAACCGCCCACACATGGCGGCGCGGGTGGCGTGGCCTGAAGGGAAGGAGTAGCGGTCCACGGAAAAGGTGGCGAACATGTCCATGCGGTTATGTGATGGCCGACGGCGACGCACCACTGCCTTAACAATGCCGACCAGGACCAGGTCCAACAGCAGGCCTGGAGGGGATGAAGGAGGGACATAGATGTGATATGAAGAAACAGCAATGTGGTCACATTAACACTTGAGTTACATATCAAGAGATATAAAGAGAGTAGGTCTGTCCTCAACTAACACTCGAGATAAAGTGCATCAGAAAGGCAACATAAACGGTGATGAGAGTTGGGAGATGGTTTGGCAGATGATGGAGAAAGACTTGACTCTACGTGCCTCATAATATAGGACATACCGTATCCTTATTCCACATCAGAAGAAAAACATTCATTCACCCGCACACAGTCAAAAGTTCACATCAGGCAACATCAGCATTTTGTTGGCTTGTGTTAAGTACTGGGCAAAACAACCTCTGAAAACAAGGAGAGAGACGCACAAATCCTCTTCCTGTAACAATAGACACGAGTCTCCCCTTTACAGAAATGCCCACTTTATGATAATCACATGCAGTTTGTGGGCAAGTCATAGTCAAGTCAGCACACTGACACACTGACAGCTGTTGCTGCAAATTTGTAATGCTAAATGCAGTACCTGTGAGCGTTTCAGGACAATGTTTGTCATTGTTTTGTGTTGTTATACAGATATATACATACATTTGCATGAAGCAAGCATATTTGCCCAAGCTCATGTTGATAAGAGTATTAAGTAATATATTAATAATATATTAAACTTATATAGCGCTTTTTAAGGATCTCAAAGATACTTGACAGATCTCCCTTTAAGGTATATTTTGATTTTTGATTAATCGCGAGTAAATATTTGAATCGATCGACAGCCCTAGTAAACTTGTACAGTACTAAGCACTAGAAAATATAAAAAGGTCAGATAACAGTGACAAAATATTCATAAAAATGTTGCTAGAACCCAAGGTGGCATCTTCAAATTGATTGTTTTGTCCAAACAACAATCTAACACCCAAATACACTGAATTAAGAATGAGATAAAACGGAGAAAAGCAGCAAATCCTCACATTTGAGGAGCTGAATCCGTCAACTGTTCAGTGTTTTTTGCTAAATATATAACTTAACAGATGAATCGACTATCAGAATTGTTGTCAACGCCTAATTGATTAATCAACTCGCAGTTTCAGTACTAGCTCATACTGTTACAGATTCACATTTTAGCAGTCAACACGCCTCTAACAAACCTCAGACAGGTGCTGAAAGGAAAGTTGGTCACAACTTCTCTGTCCAGAGGAATATGCAGATACAGAGGCAGACTTGCCTCTGCCTGCCACCTGTCACTATAATTACCCCATACCATAAGAAAAGCATTCAAACACCTGCACAAAGGACAAGTTCACATCAGGCAAAACCGAAGCCAACTGTAAGCTGACTGACACATATGGATAATACTATAGGAGACAAGTTATAACTAGAAATGAGGAGGGGACACTGCAAGCAGAGGTGAATTAAGGCCAGAATGAACAACAGATGCCATCTACATGTGAGAACATGTCAGCACTAGATTTTTACTAGGGCTGTCCTCGACCAAAGATATTCTTAGTTGACTAACACTCAAACAATTTTGCTGACTAAGCGATTAGTTGATTAATCGACAGATCTGTGAAACTGAGTTTCTCCACAAAGAATCACACAAAAGCACCACTTTAAATCTTGTGTTTACCAGAGTTGTGCTCATAAGTTTCTTGGAAATAAGTCATTCAGCATGAAAAAAAAGCATAAAAACGAGTAAAGAAATCTTAGTCATCTTACTCTACATTTTGATGGAAGTTGCAAAGTTTAAGCATGTACGGCTGATTTGTGATGAATTTTTAAAGTTTTTAACTTTAGGCATTTTCTTTATTGCCACCATCAGGAATATTGGCCCACAAAGCCAGTTGAGGAATGGATCTATGTGCAAAGTTTGCTTTATTTTCATGCATGGGAAGGCAGATTTCCGAAGAAAAAGAAGAAGAAAAAAAAGAAGAAGAAGCAACTCCTCTTCAGCCCACCATGCTTTACTCAGAGACCAGTCTAATGAAGACAAGACGGCAGTAAACATTTGGTGAGAATAAAGCATGGCGTGCTGTAGAAGAGTTGCATGAAGTGTTTTCATTCTGATGGACCTGCACTGCAGCTCACACTTGTCTACACCTTATTTATCTCAAAATCTTGATAGTGCCCTCATCCCATCATCACCTTCACATATATATATATATCCCTCCTGTAGTTTCACAAAGTGTCAGTCAAGACAGACTCTGGGTTATTTTGGAGCAGCTGCAAACAAGAGGTGGATTAAGGCCAGAATGAACAACAGGTTGTCATGTGACAACCTGCCAGCACTGATGGAGGAAAGGTAAAAATGGGTCAGTATAAATAGTGATGGGAGGTGGGATCACCTGTGAGTTCTGATTAAGAGATGCAGACGGGAGGGAGGATGGAAGAAAGAGGAGCTGGGGGAGAGTGACACAAATACTGCACCTCAGCCAAGCTCACCAACAAACCTGTCTGTATCATGGATGTATCTGCATTTGGTATAAGTACAGATTTCTGTGGTCATTCCCTCCTGCAGGGAGACACATAGTGACAACACAAATAGCAGAGTGTTTTTTTGACTGGACCTATGTGCAAAGTTTGCTTTATTTTCATGCAAGGGAAGGCAAATCTGCCTTCCCATGCATGCATACATGCATGTATTATTATTATTATTATTAATAATAATAATAATAATAATAATAATAATAATAATAAGAAGAAGAACCTGTCTTGCAACTCCTTTTCAGCCCACCATATTTTACTCAGGGTGATCTTGATCGTGCCCTTATCCCATCATCATCAACTTCGTATATATACACATATCCCTCCTGTGGTGTCACAAAGTGCCAGTCAGACAGACCCATGGTTATTTTGGAGCCGGCTACAGCTGCAAACAAGAGGTGGATTAAGGCCAGAATGAACAACACAGATGTCATGTGACAACCTCCAGCCCTGATGGAGGAAAGGTACAAAAATGGGAAGTGGGAACACCTGTGAGTTCTGATTAAGAGATGCAGATGGGAGGGAGGGAGGAGGAGATACTGCACCTCAGCCAAGCTCACCAACAAACCTCTGCACCATGGATGTATCTGCATCGGTATAAGTAAAGATGCATGTGTTAATTCATGACAACACAAATAGCAGTGTTTTTTTGACTGGACCTATGTGCAAAGTTTGCTTTATTTTCATGCATGCATTAAGAAGAAGAAGAAGAAGAACCTGTCTTGCAACTCCTTTTCAGCCCACCATGTTTTACTCAGCGTGATCTTGATAGTACCCTTATCCCATCATCACCTTCATATATACATAACCCTCCTGATGGAGTAAAGGTAAAAAATGGGAGGTGGGATCACCTGTGAGTTCTGATTAAAAATGCAGATGGGGGGGAGGGAGGAGGAGCTGGGGGAAAGAGTGACACAAATACTGCACCTCAGCCAAGCTGCATCATGGATGCATCTGCATTGGTATAAGTAAAGATGCATGTGCTAATTCATCACAACACAAATAGCAGAGTGTTTTTTGTTTTTTTACCCATGAGCAGGTTGAGCATGACTTCTTGTCCTGTTGCACTGTCACTCTTGTACAGACAGTAGGCGGACCCAGCCAGCCAGGGGATGCCATGTCCAGAGATCTCTATGAGTTTCATTAGAGGACGCACACTGCCCCAGGAGGAGTCCTCACAGGCGCACACTCCCAGCCGCTTGGACATCCACAGGTCGATGGCGAGGAGCGAGCTGAGCGCTACCCGGATAAAGGAAGGGTTGAGCCGGATCCCGTCCTCCTCTGGCGGCCCCTGACCACCGCTCCCAGAGCCCGTGGAGGAGCTGGAGCCGCGGCGCCGAGTGGGGCTCTCCGAGGCTCTGAGTCGGGCGGTGGTCGGGTCGGAGCCCTGCCGCTGGAGGAGCAGCGCCGGAGGAGAGGACCTGTTCAGCGGCTTCGTTAACGACATGAACTCGTAGCGGCCGTTGGTGCTGCCGAGCACCGGGCTGCCACCGCTGCGACCCGGGTTTTTAGCTTTGGGAGAAGGCATTTCACTGTTTAATTCACCGGTGGAGGCAGGTTGTGATGTAGTTTGACCCGCAGTGGTGATTTATCTGCAGTGCTGTGCCGGGTTGTCGCTGCTTTAGTTCATCTGTTGGACGTTTTCACAATTCATATCACGTCCTGGAACACTGAGTTGAACTCGCCATCTTTGTTGTACTAACCGCAAAGCTCCCTGGGAAATTGAGTTTTTCTTCTAGGAATGTGCACATAACTGGTTTCTATTGATTCTTCTGTTGCTATAACCTAAAATGTCTCTCTTGATAGTAAAGGTTGCTGACCCCTGCTGTAACCTCACACCCTAAAATAGAAATTAAAATTAAATGAACCCTCCTGTTGTCTTCCCGTCGACCATGCAACTTTTGTTGTCAAAATTGACCCGGTCTGGTTTGACTGTTTTTAAAGCATACATTATCAATTATCACCCAATTCTGTATAACACCTTTTTGGCCAACTTCATTCCAACTCATAACCACAAGTTTTATGCTTTTTTGGGGAATTCATGGTCAATAAACCTAATTTATATGAAATTAAACCTAATTTTTTTTTAAGGAAAAAATGCAGAAATTATGAAATATTTGGATTATACTCAAAAATGGAGGAATAATGTTGATGTATTATCACAGAACGGTATATGTCAAAGTTTAGTCAGAATATTACAAATATTATAATATTAAAAAAAAAATTTAATGACGGTGTGACACATTGCACCACCGGGTCAAAATTGACCCGGGAACACCACATGTGCTATAATTTTGGATAAAATACCCCAAATTCAACGAAAGTAGTGGTCATTATTTATTTGCAAAGACCATATAAGGGAACCATCCATGTAATTTTGGGGCAATTAGGTGAAAGACATCCATATTTATGATATAATGAAGTTTGAAAATGGGTCAAATTTGACCCGAAGACAACAGGAGGGTTAATTAAAATTTAATTAAATGCAATAAAAGAGTTGGAGACGTGTTTTTCTGGTTTCTGGTTTAAAGGTCCCATATTAAATACTCATTTTCAGGTTAATACTTGTATTTTTTGTTTCTAGATGTTTATACTCAAGAGATCAAGATCAAGATTCACTTTATTGTCATTTCACTGAGTATTTGCATACACAGAAGGAAACTAAATATTGTTTCTCCCAGCTCCCGTCAGTGCATTAAAAAGGATAGAATAAATAAGTTTTAAAACTAGCATACCTAAAAATAACAATAAAAGAATAAAATAAGTAAATGTTTCAGACACAATTTCATACAATTTGCAGTCATACACCCAATTTGCAGTCGTTTAGCAGCAGAGAAAAGTGCATTTATGTCCGTAGTAAAGTGCTGTTTGCATAATTGTTGGTTTTGGTCTTTTCATTGGATTTGTTGCTAATACGATTTTTTTTTTGCCAGGTTTATCCTTTAAGTGTCGAAAGTCCTCTCATCATTGGAAAGAAATTTCCCTACACATTAAAATTGATGTTTGGATAGAATTTAGATTTTTTTTTCTTCAATTTTCTTTTATATCCTCAACAAATGAAATAAATATAACATATTATAACTTAACTGTTGGACTCAAATTGTTCATAAATGTTTTTATACATTTTAATAATGTCTTGCTCCCTATTGGGCAAACATCACATTCACAAAGTCAGATTTCTTCAATTTCTATCAAGTACATCCCTGTTTTATGTTCAAACTCTAGGCTGTCTATAATTCTATCTATTATTTGTAAAAAAAACAAAAAAAGATTTCAAGACATTGATTGTTTTATGAGACATTGTGGATGAGACTATTTTACTACTACTTTTGAAAATTGATAAGGTATTTTTTGTAATGTGTTTGTAATTTTTTTAATTAATTTAAAGTTTGTGTGGGTCTGCAGTAAATACACAAAAGAGGTCGATGCATGTCAGAAAACAGCATTGCACATGCATCTAAACATCATAATTATCAAAGTCAGATAATATTTAAACAAACACTACTTTTTTAACCTTTTTTTATTCACAAGAAGGCAAAATTATTACAATAACAAAGTAATAATTCTCAAAACTGAGCAGATATCACAATAGACATAAAATATTTACACAGACAATAAGATAAAAAAATAATTAATTGATGAATAAATTAAATTAAAAAAAGCATGACATAAATAAAACTAAGTTTTAAAAATGGATTAAGCGCTTGTTAGTTATAGGGTCAGATAATTTTCAAGTAATATTAAGAGATCTTTGACATATTTTGATTTCACTAATTTCAGTAACTTAATATAGAGTATTATATATATTTATATTTATACATATATATATTTATACATACATATATATATGTATACTGTATTTATATATATATATATACACAGTTGTTTTATATCTATGGGTACAGTAATGGACTAGTTCCAGAAGGTGGCAGCAGCAATGAAATACAACGCATGCCAGCTGCCGTAAAACTCCAACGAAGAAGAAGGAGAACACTCTGCTCTGATTGGTTGATGATCTCTACGTAACAGAGGTTAGCCCCGCCCCTATCCGGGTCCATTCATGAGGTGCTGATAAACTAAATCTACAGACCAGCAGGTCGGTTCCTCCTCGTCCTTTTCTCTCGTGTGTTTGAGCTGCAGAGAAGAGAAGAGCCAACATGCCGGGACTTCTGCTGGGAGACGTGTTCCCCAACTTCGAGGCCGACACCACCATCGGCAGGATCAAGTTCCACGACTTCCTGGGAAGCTCGTAAGTCCACAAGTACATCACATGTGTTTTATTCTGAGTTTTTAAACCATGTTTGTACAAATGCAACATTACATTGAGCCATGAGGAGCTGGTTGTGTGCAGGGCCTGGTGTCACACTGAGAAGCTTTGAATGCTGATCTGAGTAATGAGGATTAAATCTGAATTCAAAAGGATATTATAGAGATCATAGATCACTTGATCCCACTGTGTGTGACTGCCATGCGACACCTCCTGACTGACACAGATGGAGTTACATAAGCATGACTGTGTTGCATTAGAAAATGATAATATAGATATGTTTTTGCATGACTCAGAGCAACATAGAGCTGCAATAGCTGCAGACTACAAAGAGAGCAATGTGGCAATAAAGCTTATGTGCATTTTACTCATTTTCTCTGGCCAACTCATTAATGAGCTGTAAGCACATTCAGAACAAGGCCTGTATTGTGTAACTTGGAACTGGGCCTCAGTGCTCACATCCCCTTTGGTATCCAGCAGAGAGGAAGGATTACTACTGCATGTATTGAAACCAAACACACACATGCAGCCTGGGTTTCCCATTAATAGGTTTACTTGTTACAATTTCTAAAAAAAACAACTTTCAGAATAATCAAATTCTACTTGTTTGCATCTTCTATTCTCAAAGGTAATATTTCATGATTTATTTCCTTATCCTGAAGCGGGGCTACACAGTGGAGGAGCAGGTATCCTGTTGCAACTGGCATTCATTTCCAAACAGGCATAACCTGCTGGAACTACACTCTTATCATTATAAAGTAACCACCCAGTCACGTAATAACTTCCTTGTTTCCTTAGTGGGAATAGATGAGATGACAGTGGTTTGCAGTGCTGATGAATGCTCTCTTCAGATCCACAGTTCATTAAGTGTATATTAAATAATCAATTAATTAATAATAAAAAAATGTATGTAATTTAATCTCTAATTGTATTAACATGCTTAATTGATGTTTTTAATTGAATACAATTAAAACATTTTTTAATTAAATTTCATTTCTTATTTAATGTTTTTAAATCACATTAAATTTAATTTAATGTAATTGAATATTTATTTTTACTTTAATATAATTTAATGTTTAATTAGATATTTTTATTTCTAATTTTCACTTATTTTTTATTTATGTTGGACTGTGAGAGGCCACCATCTGTTGAAAATGTGTCCTAGTTTTGTTTTTGTTTTTAAAAAAAAAAAAAAAAATGTGTCCTAGTTTTAAGGTCCATTGTACATTAACAATGCTTGGTTGAGTTTGTGTCTGCCAAGTTACAATTGAAGCAGTCCCAGCAGAGCAAAAGAACAAACTTTTTACAGTATCACTTATCACTCTAATCAGTTGTCTTTGAGCCAATCTGTGGATTTATAGGTCACGGTTTAACTGCAAAAAAATCAAATGATGTCAATGGTGAAATCAACACCAGCTTCTGAGCACATTCCTCTTAGAAACTGTGTCAGTATTTAGGCAGAGTTTGTTCTGCTTCAACAGATTGAGACTGTCCCACTCTAATCAAGGCTTCCGGTCATCCCATAATCAGGTGATCACAACACCCTTAAGGAGCAGTTGCCTCTACCCCGTGTGATAGTATATTACAACACAGTGAAGAGGAAATGTCATACATCATGTGAGGCATAAAAATCATGTGATTCAATGGTGAATTTCACATTTCAAGTGTTTCTGCAGAAAAACTGGCGTCCATTTTCAGTACACAGCTGGATTTTCAGCTCGAGTCTGCCAGATTCACTGACACCTGTTGCTTCAATCTGCATCTGGAATTTCCTCCACTGAGACTTCATGTTCTCGGTCTTTCTCTTTTTTTGTTATAGCCATGTCTTCCTCTTCTGTTGTCCGAACTCCCACTGGATGTGCTCTTATTACTATCAGCCATTCTGTACTCTGTGTTCCTTCCTAACGGAAAACATCAAGACATACATGCACAACCACAACAGACACAAATACAGAACATAAAAACAGAATAAATGTGTACGTTATGTAATTTGCATTACCTTAAATTCTGTGCAGGTTTGACCGTTGGTCTACTTCTTTTAGTGTGGCTACTTGAACTTGTGCCTAAATGACTTAACATGGCTGCTCCATAAACTTGGCTTTATGCAAGGTCTGTGTTAAACAGGAGTTCACGGGTGTTTGCTGATCTTATTTGCTATTTTCCCTAATAGAGTTTTTTCACATTGAGGTTTCTGAGACAGAAAATGATGCATAGAGCAAAGACTTAATTGTTTTTATGCCTGTTTTCCTCTGTAGATGGGGTATCCTGTTCTCCCACCCGAGGGACTTCACTCCGGTCTGCACCACTGAGCTCGCCTGCGCCGCCAAGATCAGTGATCAGTTCAAGAAACGAGGCGTGAAGATGATCGCCTTGTCCATTGACAGTGTCGAGGATCACCGCAACTGGAGCAAGGTTGGGGATGCACACACATATACGCCGTATATCTCTACCGTTTAATTGTGATATACAATATATAATGTATAACATTGACATTTTAAAGCTTGCATGTGGCTCACTTTTTAGAAACATTGACAGTAGTGTCATGAGTCACTGCTTGCTGTCTATCATCTGACTTCAAAATCTTCCAATTTTCACCAAAATCAAACTCAGCCAGTGTCTCTTTCTTTAAAGTCCGGGTACCGTATTCACTTAAGTTCCTAGGGATAAAAGTAGCTCCTAACTGGCAGTTAGGAGAAACTTGTAAAATAAAGGGTATGTCAGTCCTAACTTTAGGACTCAAACATTTTCCTTCTAAGAGTAATTAACAAAGCATTTTCTGGAGGTGATGTACGGCAGGTACTGAACTTTTAAAATTAAATTAAATAAAATCAAATAATCCAGCAACACAGAGATGACAGTTTTCAGAACTCTCCACTACATGGACATGGGGAAAATGTGGTTTGCAGTGCTGATAAACTTGAAATCTCAGCTGTCTGTGAGAATTATTCCTCAAACCAAAAATGCTCTCTTCCAATCCACATTTGTTTAACAGTTCATTAAGTGTACATTAAATTATCAGCAATCTGTCAATTTTAATTTAATTTTTAGTATAATTGCATTTCTAATTTAATTAACTTTTAATGTAGATTTTTTTTTAAATTGAATTACATTTTATTTAATGTTTTTAAATAGAATTAAATTTAATGTAATTTACATTAGATTAAAATGACATTTTAATCTAATTTAATGTTGAATTATATTTTTAATTTCTAATATTAATTAATTAATTTAACTTAATTTATATTTTAATTTTTTTTAAATTTAATTATTTAATGTATTTTGATCACATTTAATATAATTGATTCAAATTATTTTGTTTTTAAATTGAATTAATTTCATTTTTTTTTTTTTTTTCAATCTGATTTATTTTAACTTAATTTCTTTAAATTAATTACAATTATAATTTAATTTCTAACTTGATTTAATTTGCTCTTGCTTGCCTCTAACTCTGAATAACATTGTAATTGTGTCCCTGTGGTTTGGTGGAAACTGTACTCGTGGGTTAATCTTTACCCTCAACACAGACACGTTGATGCCTCCTCAGACAGGCCAGTGATTGGTCCAAGAGGAAATCAATGTTTACTGGTCAAGTGGCAAGTTAGATTACCTGTATGGTTTTGATTTTACAACGGTAACACGTCCCTGCCTTCCTGTTAAAGTAGAAAACTATGTGCTTTTTGAACGCTCTGAGGCAACAGTGTTGGCCCTGCAATCACCGTGTCTGAGCACTTATAGAGTTAAAGATTAACGGTCTCTGGTCACTCATCAAACCGGTGCTGGAATGATTAGAGATGGCTGTCTGGATGGTGAGAATTATTAACTTGGGATGATGATGTATACACATTTAACAAAGGCTGAATGTGTCCCCTCCCTCTTTTACAGGATGTAATGGCATTCAACAGTGCGGCTGACGACTCTCTGCCGTTCCCCATCATCGCCGATGACAAGAGAAAGCTGTCCGTCGAGCTAGGCATGCTGGACCCCGATGAGCTAGACAAGGATGGGATGCCCCTCACCGCCCGCTGTGTAAGAAACCTGTCCTCCGTCCTGTCCTCAGTGCTGGACATATTTTGTATTTCATCACTACAAAAACAAAGGCCCAGACCACATTATGATCCAAAATTCTTTTGCAGAACAAAACTGTCCTGCCCCGACTTCTTTGCCTGTGAAAGAAGGTCTTTATTCTTAAATTTTGTTGCAGCTGACTACCACATCGGTTATCTGGGAGACAATCGCATGAGAGCAGGCTCACATGTTACTCAAGCAGTACACAGTGTTTGCATCTAAACAAATATTATCTCTTTGAGCTGAAGGTTAGCTGAATGTTACTGAAATCATCATGTGGCACACAGCAGTCTAAATGTCTCTCACATGACCTGTTTCGGTACATGGAAATGGATTGAATTACATATTTTATAGGGGGAAAAAGTCTTCATATAGGAAGTGAAAGCTTATGTTTATGGGGAAATGTCTCGTGGATGTATTTAGATAGATAGATGGATGTACTTTATTGATCCCAAATTGGGAAATTATTGTATTACAGCAGCAGGTTATCCAGACAATGCACAGGAACAATAAATAAAATGTACATATCAACACTAGAGATAAATATCTTTTTTAAACGGCTTTGTTGAATACTCGATCCTGATTGGTCCATCACTGCGTTCTACGGTCTGTTATTTCTTTATAGCAGACCGTTGCTATGTGAAACAGACCGTTGCTATGGCCGCAGTTCTGATGTCGGACTCTGACGGACCGTTTTTGTGTCAAATTATTGATTTCTTAAGTAAGTAGCCGTGTAATAAGCGGGATAATGTACAGCTAGTGGGTCATTATTGTGAAATAAACCCCTACAGGGTGATGAGAGATCCTTCCGCTTCGTGTCGGGGTTTGTTTCACGACAATGACCGGCTCGCTGTACATTATCCCTTACATAGACTACACAATATAAAGAATATATTAGAATACCTTATAAATATACCAGACTACTACAGCCAACATAAGAAAATATAAACATAGAATAACATACTATATACATTAGCTAAGTGTGCAAGTTACAATTTTTCTTTTTAAACAAAAGTTAAATGAGGTAGGAAACCAGTGTGCAAACTCACACGTGCAAGGTTATTGCAGAAGCGAAACAGAAGTGATTGTGGTTGAGACAGAAACTATAAAGCTGATGGTTCTCTTTTAGACAGAGGTGAGGTGTTGTAGAGGGTTATTGCTTAGGGCAGGAAAGATTTCTTGTATTGGTCCTTGTGACAGCGAAGCTGAATCAGTCTGTTAGAGAAAGCGCTTCGCTGTCTGTCCAGTAGGTGGAGGAGAGGGTGGTCAGGATTATCCATGAAGGATAACAGTTTGTTCAGTGTCCTCCTCTCCACCACAACTTCAAAAGTGTCTGGTTTGCAGCCGATTACAGAGTCAGCCCTCTTTATCAGTTTATTACATCTGTTGGTGTCACCGGCTCCAATGCTGCTCCCCCAGCAGACTACAGCTGATAGAAGACAGAATGTATCACCATATTAAAAAGAAGAAGCCTATTCTGTGTGTTATGTTGACCCTGTGCCATCTTAACCCACTTTAGGTCTTTGTGATCGGCCCAGACAAGAAGATGAAGCTGTCCATCCTCTACCCCGCCACCACAGGGAGGAACTTTGACGAGTTGCTCAGAGTTATCGACTCTCTGCAGCTCACCGCTCAGAAGAAGGTCGCCACACCTGTCGACTGGAAGGTAAACAGTTAAACTGTGTGTTTTTTGACGTGGAGCAGTGAACGCTGCTAAGCTAAGCTAACTGTCTTCTTGCTCCAGCTTCATATTTAGCGTAGAGATATGAGAGAGGCATCAAATAAGCATATTTCCCTAAATGTCAAAATATTCCTTTAAGTTCCTGAGGTTACTTCTGCCTTTCTGTTCCTCCCGTCTCCCTTTCAAACAGTTTCGCACTGTTGGTATAGACCTCACAGTCGTCCAAACTTTCAACAGTTCCAGCTTTCTGCTTTTCTCTAAAGAACTCAGCAACGCTCTGAAAAACTGTTTTAAAACAGTCTTACAGACTTCTTACAGACACTTAAAGGGTAACTTGGGTATTTTTCAGTCTGGAACCTATTTTCCCTAAGTGATTAATGGGGACAACATTTTTTTTGAATAGAGGAGAGTGGTGCCGGTCTGAGACCTAAAACCTGTAAATGAGTTGGCATTTTAGCACTTCTGGTTCCCTCGTGTGGAAGTCAATGGGTTTTTAGTTAGATGTTTAAAATAAGGTCTGTAGTTAACACAAGCTTAAGAGATTTTAAAGTTTTGTTCTACGTTATAAAATACATCAATAAATACCCCACTCGTGAATTTTGAAGCCTTTACGTGTCTTCAAAAAGGCGGTTGCTAACAAGTGGCTAAATGAGAGTACTAAACGTCAGCACGCCGACTCGTCCGCCTTTATCTTAGTGGTGGTGA
The DNA here is from genome assembly GCF_043250625.1 of Sebastes fasciatus. Lineage (NCBI taxonomy): Eukaryota > Metazoa > Chordata > Actinopteri > Perciformes > Sebastidae > Sebastes > Sebastes fasciatus. Next base: position 24,218,807 of record NC_133799.1, on the reverse strand, counting down.
CGTGAAGTCATGCGACCGTGGTGTGGTTCATTTATAGCCTAACGTTAGCTTCTTCTGCCGATTGCATTCCCCGCTTCAAAAATCATAAAAGTGATGTTCATTTGTGGAGATTATCTCGCTGAACTAATTTGCTTTTTGTCGAGGGAACCAGGGCGATTCTAACTTCCTGGTTGGTCTACAAAAATACGTCACCCTTGCAGCCGTCTATGTACATCCACCAAAGTGCTTGTTTTTTTGCCACGGACAGGTTCAGATTGTTGTTATAAGCAGTAGGCGTTTTGAGGGGGGATGCTATCGCTCTTGTCAACAAAATGACCAAAATGCATCCCCCTTTTTTTAACCTGCCACCCCCCCCCTCCATCTCCTAGTAGCAGCGAGAGTGCAGGAGCAGAATATGTGAGTCTGCCTGACTCAGTGATCCTTTATCTGACTGAGGTTTGTGCAAGTTAGTAGCCTCCATCGGGCGCAGCTGCACCGCTTTCCAACGACTCAGCTGCCGGAGCAGATTGCAGTCGATGCTTGTAACTATGTGACCTAATTTTTGGTGGGAACATTGAAGAAAATGACCAAAAGCCACATGACACACAGGAGCCATTTGAGTCCGCTGCATATGTAATTATCATCACAGAAAAGGCTTCCTGTAATGACTGTAATCAAAACTAGACTCTGCTCCTAAAACACACTTCCTTGTTGTTGCCGTGTCTCTTTCAGCCTGGTGAGAAAGTCATGGTCATTCCTTCGCTCTCTGATGCTGAAGCTGCCGAGCTCTTCCCCAACGGTGTGACCACGAAAGAGCTGCCTTCTGGGAAGAAGTACTTGCGCTACACCCAGCCCTGAAGAGACGCTCAACACTACATCCTTCTCTAGTTTACTGCTCTTTGAGAAAATGGAAATCATTGGGTGATAATTCACATGTAGAACTATCCAAAAGCAGAGATGCACTTATCTGGTTTAGTGACTAATATCATGCAATGAAAGAATGAACCAGAAGTATTTATAGTGTCATATTCCAGTGCCTTGTTTCCTTCAATAAACAAACTTTTCACACATGTCCTCTGAATCTTTGAATCTTTTCACTCTGTTAACAGTTTGGTAACAGCTTCCTCTGCTACGACTCACTGTACCACTAGATGTCCCTCTACAACCTAAACTAGAAATATAATTTTGCTGCAGTACCATTTTATATCATTAGGTGACAGTATATACACAATGATTGACCCTCTGATGGTATCCCCTGACAGCAATTAGGGTGAAAGCACCAAACCATTGCAGAGATGGGGAGTGGTGCCACATGTAGTGAAACGACTAGTTTATTTACATTTCCATGAATTACAAAAGAGGATTGAACCACATCAAGTTGATCTACTTTCAACGATGTTTCTCAAAGTACAAAGTGCGCTTTACAAACCTCCCCCCCCCTTTTACTCTGCATTTTTAATCATTTTGCCAACTCAGCATTACAGGCTAATGCCCTAGCTGTCTAAATGTCTTAATGCACAATGGATTAGTCTTTTAAATTGATTGTTCTGTTTGTTCTATGCTTCATGTCGAGGCTTTTTAAATGCCATTCTCCAGATGAAGTTCAGCAGCTGCATAGCCAAAGATGTGGTAGTGGAAAGTAACTATAAGTACATTTACTTAAGTACAAATTTAAGGTACTTGTTCTTTGATTATATCCATTTTATGGTGCTTTATACTTCTACGCCACTAAAATTTTAGAGGGAAATATTGTACTTTCTGCTCCAATACAGTGATATGACGGCTGTAGTTCCTTTTTACTTTACAGATTAAGACTCTGCATTTACATTTCCCCTCTAAAAATCTCATATGGGTTAATTTAAATGAGGTTCAGGAACAAGACCACGCTTCTCTCCCTCGCTAATTCAATCACCGTGTCTCGTTAGTTCCACCACCTGCGCCTCACTAACTCAATCACCTGTGCAGACTTATATGGGTGTGTCTAACCCTCCTCTCTCCCGTGTGTTTCAGTTCTCTAGGCCGCCATGTTTCTACAGTAGCCCAGAACAAACATACCAAACACAGGCCCTAATAGGACCGTTTGTGTTTTCTCGTTGCCCACCATAGTTCTCCTACACACTTGGCACATGGGAGAAGTTTCAGTTGGTTGCAAGCTGCGACCTCACCGCTAGATGCCGCCAGATACTGCACCTTTTATTAAAGGACCTGCATACTTGTTCTACCACTGAAAATTAGTTACTGAAGTTCTTTTATTAGCGTGCTTGAATAACACATTAGGATTAATTACACAAACAGCACAGGTTATAACATCAGGTTATATATAAGAGATTTCATAATGTCGAGCATGCATTTTTGAGAATAATAAATGTATGTTTATTTAATTTCAACTCAGCAGAATCATGGCTATATAAAACCCGTATACTGACCTGTATTGCTCTGCAGGAACTGGACTTGTTTGCACTGGCACTTCAATCACTTTTTGCCTGTTGGGCTACTTGGTATGCTGGGGAGGTGAACTGTCCATATCACATCATTTCACATTCATGTGTTTCCTTTTTGTGTCCGTTTGCTTGTTTTTCTTTGCACTCCTTGAACTAAGCTATGCACTGCATTGAAAATAATTAAATATCTTGTAACTATAAAGCTTCTCATCACATCTCAGTGTTGCAGACGCAGATGAAGGACTGAACCGACAGTAAACACATCTCAGCAGGTCAGCCTCAACTGTAGATGACACTGAAGCCAGGACCGAGGTGTAGGTTTCCTCTGTGAGTTATTCAACCCTCACGACTGCATGGCTGAGGATCGTATTAATTACTTCAAGTAGTTTGAAGGTGAACACTGATCTCTCTCACACACACATGGCCTCGCATTCACACTGAGGAATGCTGAGGTCAAAGAGAAAGATGGGATTCCCTTTGAGTGAGGAGGGAGGCAGAGAGTGAGCAGAGCCAGATACAATATCGTCGGGCCCTCCTTCTTTTCACTCCTGTCATCCACACAATGTGAACTGGAATGTTATTCTTCTTTTTTTTTCTTTTTAATCAGATGCTCACTTAACAGAATCGCCCCATAAGGGTTAAAGAAACAGTGCCTTATTGTGTTTTTATATATATTGTTCCTTCTGCAGAGCTTCTGTGTAGAGACGGAAACATTCTTCTGGACAAAAACGCTGCATGCTGGCGTCTCAAATGTGAGATGAAAGTACAATCACCGTGTTCATCAGGTAACCCTTGCCCTCCTCCTCCTCTCCTTGCCTTCTCTGGTGGCTGTTTTGTCCTCAGGAGTCGTCCAAAATAACACCCACACAGACGCACCGTACTGATCAAATGCATTTCTCAAATTCCAGACTACAATAGCCAGTGCCAGAGCATGAGAAGCGCTTTGGGTGTCAGACGCTGGCTTTATTGCCCAGTACAAACCCCCCCTCCCCTCTCCTCCCTCCCGTCATCTGCCACCCCTCACTTCTTGGCGATCGAACCAACTCACCCCACCTCGCCTCGGCAACATTACATGTAATACAACACCAGCCTGAGCAGGTCTCACAGAGCAAAACACAACACACCAGCTGCTGGTCTCTCTCTCTTTCTACCGTTCTCTATAACACACACACGCACGCACGCACGCACGCACGCATGCACGCACACACCATACTACTGATCAAAGACATAAGCAGCGCTCTGAAAGGAGTGGCCTCCCACCAAACTCGCCTTATCTCAGAGAAGAAGATGTTTTCCTCTCAGAAGCACCAGTCTCCAATTTTCCTGAGATAACCAGGAGAGGATCCGTACCAGCAAAACAAACTCGAAGCCAGTAGCTCCATTAATCTTACTGTGATGATTCAGAGGCTAGTTTGACTTTTTCGGGAATTCGCTGCAGAGAGTTAGATGAAGATTGACATCACTCAAATGTTTGTACGCTAACTATGAAGCTAAAGCCATGGATGGATTATTGACCAGGCCTACCGGGGACAGGCCCAAGGGGTCAGGGGGCCTAACTTAAAAAATGGCACTGAAAAAAAAAAAAAAACACAAAACGACAAAGAGATGCTAAATGACCACAAACATACACAAAATGTCTACAATGAGACATAAAACAATCACAAAGAAACTTAAAACGTCTAAAAAGAGAAGCAAAATGACGAAGAGATGCAAAATGACCTCAAAGAGACGCGAAATTACTAAAAATAGATACAAAACGACTACAAGGAGATGCAAAATGACCTCAAAGAGATGCAAAATGACCTCAAAGAGATGCAAAATGACTAAACATAGATGCAAAATGACTATAAATAGATGCAAAATGACAAAAAAATAGATGCAAAACAACTACAAGGAGATGCAAAACAATCACAAAGAGACGCAAAATTACTACAAAATAGATGCAAAACAACTGTAAACGATCCAAAATGACTACAAGTAGTTGCAAAACGAATAAAAACAGACATAAAACAACTACAAATGGATGTAAAATTACTGAAAGAAGACTCTTTGAGTTTGGGTGTCTTGTTCTAGGGTGGGGGGTCTCTTATATGTCTGTGCCCATGGAACCCATTGTCTCATAATCCGTCCATGGCTACAGCCGGTTAGCTTAGCTTAGCATAAACACTGTAAACCTTGGGAAACAGCTAGCCTGGCTCTGTCCAAAGATAACAGAAAGCAAATAAGCCCATTTCCCCAAAAATGTCATGACTTAGAGAGGGAGCAGCAGAAAAAAACCCACCATGAACACACACGCTCAGTATGTATGTTTCTGTGTATGTGTGTTTATTCATGAGCATGTGCTTGCTATGGAAGAGGTCATTATTCCCATGCTGTGTGCCAGGCATTGAAGCTGCCCCTGACCTGCGGGTTAACAAGCCAGAGACCAGAGGAGCTACAAAACACACACATGCACTCGCACATATGCCGAGCTATGGCTTGATGCTTTCCAGACGCGCCCTCTCTTTCTCTCCCTCCTACATCGCCTGGCACTCTCGCCCTCTCCACATCTCCCACACACACACACACTAGCACCTCCCCCGTCTCACTCAACCCCGCTTATCAAAGTTTTTTTGCTTCCTCAGCTTCTCTTTCCCATGCACAGACAAAACACTGCCAAACTCTTCTCTTTGTTTCTTCCTCGCTCATGATGATCTGAAACTCCTGCAAAAACCTGTTGGCATTTCTGTGCACCAACTTACCAAGTACGACTAAGAGAGGCGGTAAAGATAGATGAACAGATTGAAGGTCAGACAGACAAACAGAAACACGCGTGCTGACCTCAGGATTTGGCTGAACTTTAAGAGGCATTAACCGCCTTCGCATTCGCCACCCGCCACCCTTGAGCTTCCCTCATTCCTGCTAAAGCACGGGTCAACGAGCCATTCAGCAGACCCACGCACACACACCTGCACACAGAGGCGAAGACATAATGATAAAAGTGATGAAAGTGTATGATCCGAGTGCCTAGATAAATGCCATTGTTTTGATGGCACCTCGTAAATACAACATCCAGACAGGCTATTACTGCGGAGCAGGTTAGGGCCAGTTAGTGCAAGGTGATGGATGAGAAGGTAAAAGTGCAATCACTCTCTGTGCTTATCTTTATCTTTCTCTATCAATATCGCTGTCTTTCTCTCGCTTTCTGCTCCCCCCCCCTCCGTTCTCTCTATTAGAGACACATTGATCACCAACCGCTGGCATATCACCTGAGTAATGGCTAAGGGTGTCTGGGCTTTAAAACAACCCCAGTAGAGCGCCAAGAGCTTCATCTTGGCGACAAGGTAAATGGCTGTTCTCATAATAAAGTGTACCTCTCTATGTGTGTGTGTGTGTGTGTGTGTGTGTGTGATCATAACGCAGGGGACTTTGCCATTAAGAGGAGACATCAAACACAACCCAATAAGGATCCCAGACCACCAGACCTGCCACAAAGCGCAGCACTACTAGACCACTTTAAGTCATTAATAATGTCTTCAGCATGTGTGTGCGTGTGCGTGTGTGTGTGTGTGTGTGTGTGTGTGTGTGTGTTTTAGGTTCCTGAAGCCACACTCTCAGTATTCTCAAGGGATATGTACACTTTAACCCTTTAACTTACTTACTTTCTTGCTAAGTGTTAGATGAGATACCACTCTTTTGACTGTCCGGACCGTCATACACAGAGCTAGCAGACGATACAGCTACAGCTACAACCAAGCCTCCAGGAAGAGCGCCGGGCTTTGGAGCAAATTTTACATAATGGCCAAACAGTGGAAGTAAAAATTTACGGGTCTTTCACATCATCACTTGATGCCATTGGGCCCAAAAATACTTATTCCCATAGACTCACACTGGAAAAGGGATCAGCAGATAATTTTTTTAAGTAAATCAACTTCCCAGTATGAACTCTTGAATAGCCCTTATTCAAATCATTAGGTCCTAAAAGTTGTAAAATGCACTAATAGCTGAATCCAGAGTTATTTCCCTTCCTCTGTTCATGTGAATGAGACCCAGACCGAGTCTTGGAGGTGGAGTTAAAGGAAACGCTACTGCGCCTGCTCTATGGGCCCAATGGATGCGGAAGTTCGCCGGAAGGTAATTTTATACTCTTTTGTTTTTTTTTTTGCTTCATGCGCCACTGACAAACTTTCGTAGGAATGAATGTGGCCTGCAACGCTGTATCCAGTTCTCTTTATACATCCGTGTCTACAGCCAGCAGACATTACAGTAGCTTAGCATAAAGACTGGAAATGGGGAAACAGCTAACCCGGCTTGGTCCAAAGGTAACATGAGAGTGGCGTCTTCTGATCTAATTCTCGGCAAGAAAGTGAACAACTGTATAACAACTGTTTAATAACTATTGGTTGGAAAATTATCTTATTTGACACCGTATCTTGCTATCTATCTCTTGCTTCACCACTCACTTCCCACATGCACACACACTCTTCACACTGGCTCTGCTATTTTCCAAAATGACCTACGCCACTCCCACAACACTAGTTTTTTTGCCCGAAGTCGGTCACATTCCTGTTTTGCAAGACTTCACTAGATATAACTTTGTTTTTTTGTGCTTCCGTGGAGTTTGTTGTGGTCATTTCTTGGCGTCAGCGGACTACATATCTAACCGAACGCTAGCTATAGTTGCACACTGTTAGCCCTGTAGCGGAGCTAAAAATAAAGACACTCGCGAGCGTGCATGGTGTCACGTACGTTGGATTTGAATCCACCGGCCTGTGTTCTTCATATTAAAAGCAGTCTACAGGCTGATGGAGGAAACCCAGAAAGTCATGGAAGGTCTCATTTTCTAGGTTAGGTTACAACCTATTCACACATTGGCAATCAAAAATTATTAAAAAACATTTATATGGGTAAAATCTTACATACAGTCCCTTTAAAGAATAAAATATAAAGAAGTATTAAAAAAGTAGACTTAAAATGACTCAAAGATCCATTACCAATAATCAAGTTAATAGAGATCCAGGAACCATGTTAATTCTCCCAGTATTAACAATCATGTTGACCTGGTCCTCATGCTCACACTGAAACCTCACTTGAACTTTACAGGAAAGGAAGTGGACATGCCAAAAAACTTGTGTGGAACACAAACCTTTGAACAAAATAAAGCAGAGAGGAAAAGGATAGAGACCACACAATTCCAAACCCCTGTTGCTGTTTTATTTCCTCCCTCTGTGTTCTTTCCACTGGTTTATTTTTCTTTAAGCAGAGGGCAGTCAGTGTGAGAGGGCAGAGGCTGCATGTGAAACTCGCCGCTGGGGGAACAGAGAGCGAGTGCCATGTTCATGTGTGTGTGTGGGATGTGTGATGTGTGAGAGTATGTGTGCGTGGCAGTGTGTGTGTTTGTGTGTGATGTGTAGGGGAGAGCAGAGGAGGAGGAGGGGTGAAAGAATGGGTGGAGGTGAGGAACGAGAAGAAATTGGAAGAAGAGAGAGAGCGAGGGAGGTTGAGAAAAAAGAGAGAGGTGACATGCCTTTGCCATAGCAACTGTTTAGGGTTTGGATGATTTTCCCAAACCATAATGGGCTAGTTCTGAGCATAATGAAACCAGTCTGGCTTTCCTGGCTCTCACACCCCGGGTCATGTGTACGCACGCACACACACACACACACACACACGGAGAGCTGAGAGAGTGACACATGTTTTGCTTTAGTACTTGTTTATGTTCATCCAACGGTGGGAGAGCAGAGCCATGGTTAACTATCAATTAAAGCGATGATCATAAAACAAGCACTAAATAAATAAACACTGCCAAGCTAACACAGAGCAGGCTGTTCTCATTCACTGTTCGAACTTACACCTACGAGAAGTGATGCACTGTAATTCATATATAACCCACGTAATCGTGAGCCAGGTGACGTAGTATAAAGAGCGACCATGGATGATTTTCATTATGCTAACTTTATGCCTCCTCGCGTCCTCTCTTCTCCGGCGACCCTCCGCCATCATGGAGGATCGTCCAGTCCCTTAAATGCATCTCGAGGAGACAAGGAGAGAGGAGCTTCGAGCAAGGAGGTATAGGACCAGCATGCACCTGGGTGGCCCTATGTTTTTTTTTTACTTTATGTAGTGGTCATTTATCAGAAAAATCAAACTTCAAAGTTTCTGTGTTTCTTATGATTTATTACTCAATAAAGAAACAAGCAAACGAAAGAACAAAGAAATCATGGCTGTCACTGCCTCTGTTGCTCTGGTAAAAAAAAACATAGGCCCACCCAGGTGCATGCTGGTCCTATACCTGCCTAAATATATGCCCACAGTGTTACCCAGTACACAAAAAAAATTAAATACTAATTATGCAAAAAACTAGAAAAATAATTAAACAAAACAAATACCAAAAAATCCAGATGAAAATGTAATGTAAATAAAGCAAACATCTAGAATAATCAATCAAACAATACTGCTTATTATTAGAAAAACAACAATCAAATACTAACAAATAAATCCCTCCTACAACAGATATATCCTGCACGGACGTCTTTTATCAAGTGACGTGACGTATAAATGCAGAACCTCCACGTGTGACACACAGTTTGAAGCAACTGACGTCGCTTAAGACCGACGCTATGGAACCAAGGATTTGTCATTCGGCAGCTTCGGCTCCTCTTTCCTCACGTCTCTTCCTCGTGACGCTCTCTCACATCCTTGCTGGGAGGAGTTCAATTCAATTCAATTTATTTTCATATGGCGTCAAATCATAACAGAAGTTATCTCGAGACGCTTTTCATATAGAGCAGGTCTAGACCGTACTCTATAATTTACATGTAGAGACCCAACAAGAGATCTTCCATTAGCATGCATTGTTATGCGACAGTGGCAAGAAAAAAACTCCCCTTTAACGGGTAAAAACCTCGGGCAGAACCCGGCTCTGGGTGGGCGGCCATCTGCCTCGACTGGTTGGGTTTTGAGAGAGGGAGAGTTGAGACGCAAGGAAGAGATGCGAGTGAGGGAAACGTTAGCATAATGAAAAATCTGCGTATATGGATGAGGTCTGGCAGGATGGACGGGTCAAACAAAAACGGGAATTTCACCCAGGAGAACGCTGCTGTCAACGTTAACTTATTTTACCTTACATTTGTTACGTAACTTACATACTTAATTAATGCCGCCTACGTAAGTTACATAACAAACGTACTTATTTGAACCCAAACAGGATCTTTTCCTAAACCTGACCAAGTAGTTTGGGCTTGCACAGGCGCACTGATCGTTCGTGTTGCTGGACATTAGAGAACACATGAAAAATGACAAATAACTTCTTGTGAGATCATACAAACTGTTGTATGAGGATACATTGCATAGAGAGAGGCAGGGAAAGAGAAAAAATAACGATGAAATATTAGTATAATATCACAGCTGTTCCCGAAAAATATGTTTTTTTAATAACAAAGAACATCTGAGTGCTTTAAGCTATAAAGTTCTCTTAAACTCTAGACAAACCCACCTTAACATCACAAGATATAAGACACCAGTTCTTTGCTACATGCGGTTTAATATAGTGAAGAGCAGATATATATATATTCCTTTCTAAAGTTATAATGTATCTTGCAGGCTTCGCCCCACCAGGAACCAGTGAGTTTTCTGGGTTACTGCTTTCAATAAGTACGCTTATAAAACGTTGTGTGTTAATGGGGCTTTAAGCCAGCATATGCTACACATGGAGAGTAACAAGTCTCTATGTGTGCGTTAAAGAAGTTTGGAGGTTTGTGTCAAAGTGTGTGTATGTGAGTTAATGTCTCCTCTGTCTGAGTATAATGAGCTCCCCTGGGCCTCCCTCACCTTCCACCCCTCCCTCCATGCCTCCCTCCCTTCTCCTCCTTTCCCCTAAACTTGGCCCTATTAACCCCTCGCTTCCCCCTGTATGTTTATTTAACTAGGGGATGGTGGCGAGTTAAAAGGTGAGTCGACCGCCTGTACACATGTTTATTTATACATTGGTAGGGCTGAGGATTTGAGGAGGAGGAAATGGGGGGCGAGAATGAGTTGGTGTGACTTTGATTTTTGTGTTTGGGTTCCAACCAATGTGTCTGCTGGGAACAAAAAAGACAATGAGACATCAGCTTAGACGTCGGGTCAGTGGCTTCACACCTTGGACTGACCCAGTGGCCATGATGCAGAGGTCAACTCTATCGCTAACATGCTGAACATGAAGCCGCTGCTCTTCACCTCTAGAAAACCACCTGAAACGTTAGGGGATCGAGGGTCAGGAGCTGCCCTTTATCAGCGTCTGTATAGGTGTGTGTGCATCCCACCTCAGGGTGCAGCTGAACATGTGACCAAACTGCTGTCAGCAAACACACTTTGCAAACTAACACTCAAAAAAAGTTCATCATTCTCACTGATGGTCAGCGTTTCACTTCATATATTTCACATGACATGGTAAAAGACGTAATTTATGAGCAGCCTGGTCGCACGAAAAGGCGTATGAATGACACAATAATGCCCAAGCATGCAATGAGAACGCATTCTTGCTTTTGGCGAGTCATTTGTACGCCATGTAGTCTGTACTGACTGCAATGTAAATGCATCCGTGTACGCTCAGAGCTAGTGACGTAGAATAAAAAGGGAGAAAGGCTGCTTATGGCGGATGGGACAGCAGGGGATGGGTAAACCAGAAGACCAGTGTTTGAGACCGATGTTTTGTAAGTTACGTTAGTGACGTGTTTTTTAGTGATGTTTGTGACGTGTTTTCCGTACTTATGTTACTGTTCCCGTATTTATTGTACTTAGTTTATATACTTTTTTTTAAGCCCAACCATGATGTTTTCCTAAATATAAAGGTGTGGTTTTGTTGCCTAAACATAACTACGGATGATCCCGCAGTTTTGTTGCGTGGTGTAAATATTACACGCAAAAAGCGGCATATAAATGACACGCAAATATCCTAAAATCCGTCCTCATGACACGTGGAATGTCCTTGTAATGTCGTGCTATTTATACGCTTTCCTGTAAGATCATGTTGATCTGAAAGAGATTTTAAGCCGCTTTTCATATGTAACAGGATTGGGTGTAAGACAAAGTGAAAGTACAGCAATCAAAGACAGAGTCAGCTTAACTGTCGTGCAGTTGCTATGCTAACTCAGAAAGCGGATTAGGGTATTTCCCAAAACGTTGAAATATTTCTTTAATACGTAAACAAATAATCTCACAAGAGAAAAACGTATTAACAACATCTTCTTCCCAAAGAGGTGACAGAGAAACATTTTTAACACTATTGCTTCAGGGTTGTAACTTGCAGGGTGAAAGTCGCCTCATGTGTGCCCTCTGAGCTTATCTGTGACACGGAATAACAAACTGAAAGTCAAATATTTGTTGTTTGTTCTCGGATTATGGACAAACCAACCAGATTCGGTGGCAGGGGGCGCAAGAATGGCACAAAGATGTGACATGTTTGAGTAACCCTGGATATTTACAGCTTTCTCAAAGGTCTCAGACGTATTAATTCTTGTTGCGGTACAGTATTTGTATAAGGGTGTTTGGGACAGTAGCGATGCGGTCACAAGTAGGGATAAAATGATTAGACCCGAAGCTCGGTCCAAGACATTCTTTGGCTCTCTGTGTTACTACTGATTTATCACAAATCCTGTTAAATGTCACACATATCCCACAGAGTTACACTCACAAAAAAGGAAATGTGAATTAAAAGGAATGCAGCCGTGTTCATGTGTTTTCTGCTCCTATGGTGTGATTTATCCACCTAAGAGACTGCAGTTGTACATATAGGATAAGTGAAGTAAGTTGCATCAGGTAGGTTATTGGACCTCTTACAGCTTTTTTTTGGGGGGGGGGGGGGGGATTTTGTTTTTTGAACAGCTTTAGTTGGGCCCAGTTGGAGGTAGAGCCGGGGGGGTCAGTTCTCAGAATAGGAGTGTTACTCACCAGGGATTTCCCCGTTCTCTTATCACCTGCACCCAATACTTTATCCCTGCCCCCTGCTGCTAGTTAGCGGGTGCCATTTAGGCCTCTTATAGCAGGATTAGTGCCATGCTTCCACCTCAGTGCACCTGATCTCAGTCCAATCGTCTCGCGGTGATGACATAACAGCCAAGTTGTCTAAAGGATTTGATGCAATAAAAACTTGTGCAAACAGGACAGGAAAATCTGTAAGACTCCTCACTCTGTTTTTTTTTTTTTTTTTTTTAAAAAGCAATGTAGCCAGCGGATTACTGTGTGAAAGGGCAAAGCTATTTTGGAAGTGACAATCTGATCGGACTGATACTGAGAGAGGGAGCAGGAAATGAAAAGAGAAAGAAACAGAAGAGAAAGAGAAACAGACAGAAAGAGAAAGTGGTGGAAGAAGTATTCATATCCTTTACTTAAGTAAAAGTACTAATACTGCACTCTAAAAATACTCCACTAGTAAAAGTCCTGCTTTAAAAGCTGTACTTAAAGGACCAGTGTGTAACAATTAGGGGGATCTATTGGAAGAAATGGAATAAAATATTAATAAGTACGTTTTCTTTAGTTTATAATCACCTGATAATAAGAATCGCTACCTTAGAATGAGCCATTTACATTATATCTAGGGAGTGGATCCTCTCCACGGACTCTGCCATGTTGCACCGCCATGTTTCTACAGTAGTCCAGAACGGACAAAGCAAACACTGTTAACTTTTCCTGCTTGAGCTGGAGTCGATAACATTAATCACTCCTGTTACCGCTGCTCTCTCTTTCTTGCTTCACTACTCACTTCCCTCGTACACACGCACTCTCGCTCTGCTCCAAATGACCTATGTTACTCTTACAACGACTGGCTCTAGAGAGGGACATCCCCGTTTTCACTCCGGCCACCGTAGCTCTCCAACACGCTTGGCACACGAGAGAGGCTTCAGTTGGTTGCCATCTCCTCACCTCATCGCTAGATACCGCCAGATCCTACACACTTGACCTTTAAAGGGGACATGTCATGCTCATTTCCAGCTTCATAGTTGCATTTTGGGTTTCTACAAGAACATGTTTACATGCTTTAAGGCTCTGACACACCAAGACAATGATTAGCCATCGGACACTTTGGGGCCGTTGGTGAGAATCTGTCGGCTTAGTTTTTGCGATGTGTCTGTCCGTGTCGGAAGCTTTTCAGTGGATTCAGCATGTTGATTCGTCCACGTTTTAGCGTATGTCTCTCTAAGCCCCCCTCCTGAAAAAGCCCAGTCTGCTCTGATTGGCTCGCGAGAAAAATATGACGCACCTTTGCAAAGGTAGTTCTCAAGCTGTGGGCGATGATATATTCTAAAGAGCCTGCATGTGACATAGGAACGGGAGACACATCTGAATGTTGAATCACATGTTCTCTGATCCAGACAGCCCATAAAAAACTGACTGCGTTGTCTTATTTCACAGTTTGTGGGTTGGTAGACACTCCAGATACCTTAAAGTATGTGCACATGATATGTCCCCAGTATGTAATTATTATCAGCAACATGTACTTAAAGTACTTACCTGTGCAGTATAATGTTCCCTGTCAGTGTTTTACTATTATATATATAATGTTTCTGGATTCATATTACTGCTGCATTATTAATGTGTATGTTACTGCTGTTTTGAACTCCTTTATATACATTTGGCTCGTTTAATCTACAGCAATGCATCATGGTCTATAAGATCACTATGTTCTCTGCACTGTTCCTGTCACCCTGCCCAGGCAGCGCACAAAACGTGCCATCCAGTACAGGAACATCAAGACAGTGAGTACACCAGCTCTGAACGACCTGATAGCGACCCATCTGGCCTCAGATCCACACGACAGCTCTGCTGATGGGCTGGTTGCCCACTACAACGCCACTTTATCCGGCAGCCTTGACTCCCTTGCCCCCCTCAAAACCCGGACTGTCTCCTATACCCGTCCCGCCCCCTGGTTCACCACTGAACTCCGCACCCAGAAGTCCACCGGCCGTCAACTGGAGAGGCGCTACAAAAGATCTGGCCTCACTGTCCACCTCGAGGCTTATAAAGAGCATGTGAGGGCCTACAAAGTAGCTCTCTCCCAGGCCAAAACACAGTACTACTCCACCCTCATTACCAACCAACAAAACCACCCCAGACTGCTGTTCTCCACCATCAACCGGCTCCTTCGCCCCCTCGACCCCCCCCTCCCCTCAGGTGCCCCCGACCTCTGCACTAAGTTCCTGGACTTTTTCCAGGACAAAGTCGAGTCCATCCATCAGCAGCTCCTGGTGCCTGCCCACCTCCCTCCACACACACCTCAGCCACTGGGCGTGGCTCCCTTGGATGTTCGCCTGCCTCAGTGCTCCCTCTCCTTCTTCTCCCCTGTATGTGCTCCTCAGGTCGCAAAGTTGGTCACTAAGGCCAAAGCCTCCACCTGTTCTCTGGACCCCATGCCCACAGCCTTGGTCAAGGCGTGCCTACCTGCCCTGTGCCCCATTATGGTCAACATCATCAACTCCTCCTTGGCATCTGGTCTTGTACCCGACAGCCTCAAGATGGCATCAGTCACTCCCATCCTCAAAAAGCCAGGTCTGGACCGGGATGACAGCAACAACTACCGACCGATCTCCAACCTCCCTTTCCTGAGCAAAATTCTGGAAAGAGCAGTGGCCGCCCAACTCCATCAACATATGGCCAACCATGAGCTCTACGAAACGTTTCAATCTGGCTTTAGACCACACCACAGCACAGAGACCACCCTCATCAAAATCACAAATGACCTCCTCATCGCTGCAGATTCTGGTCACATCAGCATCCTCGTCCTCCTGGACCTCTCAGCTGCCTTCGACACAGTCTCCCACACCATCCTCCTCACCCGCCTATCTGACTACCTTGGCCTCACCGGTTCAGCTCTCTCCTGGTTTCAGTCCTACCTCACAAACAGAAAACAGTTTGTCACCATCAGAGACTCCAGTTCCACCCCGGCCCCAGTCAACCATGGCGTACCTCAAGGCTCTGTGCTGGGACCCCTCCTCTTCACCATCTACATGCTCCCCCTTGGTCAGATCATCCGCCACCACGGTCTCAGCTTTCATTCATATGCTGACGACACACAACTATATCTCAGCACCAAACCATCCACCCAGCTACCCCCACAGTCACTTGTAAACTGCCTACATGCAATAAAAATCTGGATGTCATCAAACTTCCTAAAACTCAACAGCAACAAAACCGAGCTCATGGTTGTGGCTCCCAAGGCCCTGCTCCGGAAGGTTGGAGACCTCCACCTGGACGTTGACGGCTGTTCCTTCTCCCCATCCTCGGAAGTCCGCAACCTGGGTGTCATCCTGGACCCAACACTATCATTCCAATCTCATATCAGGTCCATCACCAAATCCGCCTTCTTCCACCTCAAAAACATCTCACGTCTCCGGCAATCACTCTCTGACTCTGGCAGAAACCCTCATCCACGCTTTCGTCACCTCCCGTTTGGACTATTGCAATGGAGTTCTGTCCGGGGTTCCCAGCAAAGCCCTGGACATGCTCCAGTATGTGCAAAACTCGGCTGCCAGGGTTCTCACCCGCACCAAGCCCTGGCAGCACATCACCCCCACCCTCATCCACCTCCACTGGCTCCCGGTCAAGTCCCGCATCACCTACAAGATCCTCCTCCTCACCTACAAATCCCTCAATGCCCTGGCTCCTCAGTATTTATCTAACCTCCTCCACCCTTACACACAGCCCCGGAACCTTAGATCCTCAGGCACGGGTCAGCTCTCCATCCCTCACACAAGAATGCGAACTTTTGGGGACAGAGCCTTCAGTGTGACAGCCCCCACCCTCTGGAACTCTCTCCCCATAGAGCTCCGCAACGCACCATCTCTGGACACCTTCAAAAGACTCCTCAAAACCCACCTTTTCACCAAGGCCTATGGCCTCTAGCTACTGTTACATTTGTTGTGTTTATTTATGTCTTTGTTAAGTGTCCTTGGGTTTCATGAAAGGCGCTATATAAATCCAAGCTATTATTATTATTATTATTATGTGTTTGTAGCGTCGCTGTCCTGTGAGAACCACGTGTCTCTAAAAAGTTTTCAGTGGCTCAGGTTTTCAGCTTTGTGACGATGCATTTCAGCTGATCCAAGAGGCTTTTTAAAGAGTTTATTTAGCTTATGAAGTAGGAGAATTTTATCAACACATAAAGGAACACTTCATCCTTCAGTTTATCACAAATATTCAACATCATCATACTTTTTCCTTCTACTTTTAGTACGCATTGTAGCTGCCCTTACAAAGTACACACTGTTGCATGCAGTATGCATGCAATTGGGACATATTTCATTGTCATAACATTGCGCCTTGAACTTTGACCCTCTTGCTCATACAGGTATATCTGCTACGCAGAGGATTGTGGGTCAGAATAGCCAGAACAACATGCTGGCTTGCATACTGCAAAATGCAACCGGATACAGTAGGACATCCTGGTATTTTTGGCATACTGCATTTGACATACTTTGGGACATACTAAATATTTTTCTGGCATACTAAATAATATGGTATTATGGGTATTGGAACACACAGATGGTTTTCACCAGAACAGGAAGGGGATGAAAAATTATAATCTGAAAAGTAACTAAAGCTGTCAGATAAATTGAGTAAAAAGTACAATATTTACCTCTGAGATGTAGCGGAGTAGAAGTATAAAGCTGCATGAAATAGAAATAGTCAAATACAAGTACCTTGAATTTGTACTTAGGTACAGTACTTGAGTGAATGTACTTACTTAGTTACATTCCACCACTTGGAAAATATGTACAGACAGACAGAGACAGACAGCAAAGGTGAGACAGGGCGACGCCAGTAGGAAATAGAACGAGGTGGATGGAGGTGAAAGGCAGACAGAAAAAATCCCAGGTCTTTTCAAGTGTTGCCGCCCAGCGTTGGTGAAGTCTCAGAGCTGCTGCCAGGGTGCCGTTCTCAGTGCCACTCCAGCACAGTGAGCCTTTGTAACTGTGGTTCTCAGAGGAGCTCAGGGCCGCTCCAGCTGGCCCGTACCCAGCCAGGTTTTCTCATGCCGGGGCACTGACAATCAGGCACGGTGGGGTATAGTGGATACGGGTGAATTATTTTTACTTTCCAAAATAGCAACTAAAATCTACTTGATACCATTTACAGAACACGCTGGGCACAAGCTACACATCACGGATCCAGCGTTTTAACAGCAAACAGAGCCCTACTTTTTAAATAGAGGTCTTTGTTTTATTGCATTCACTGTGGTTACTACTCTGCTGGGAGCTCTAAATACAGCAGAAACAATACTTATACTGTACCACACTGAATAGTGTTATATACCAATACTACCACTCTGTGTTGAGAGGCTCATGTTTGGCAGCTCCAAGTGCTTAACATTTTAACATGGATGGAAAGTAATCTAATCACAAGCACCTACATTAATGTGCTTGAAAAACTTGTTTTATGACTTTTTTGACATTCTGAAATCTGTTATTCTACCTTTTTAGGGTACACACTACAGAAGAAGAAAGACAATTTTGGGCCTGATTTCCCCCTCCCAAGAATCATCAGCAAAGCCCCGATTTTTTGTTGGTTCTAATTATTATCTTTCCAGATATTCTTGTGGTGTGAGGTATGTTAAGAGTGTTTTTTACATCCCCAATCGGATTGGAAGTCCATCCTGGCCGCACCGATTTCAAATCGCAAAGATTAAACAGGTTCAATATTTACAATCGGATATCCTGTTGAGTGCGGGGAACCCCGAGGACAGCCGATGACGCAGTCACGTGGGAAAGAACGATAGCTAATGAAGAACCAAGCTCATTGAAGCTGACAACCGGCGTCATGGCGGCCGCGGCTAATGCAAACGCAAAGCATAAAGTAATAGTAAGATGGACCTCAGAAATGGACGACCACCTTGTCAATTTATGGCAACAATGGGAGTGTTTATTTAAGCTCTGTGACTGTCATGTCTCCATGACTTCGTCCATTATTATTCTTTTTTCTTTGTGAGTTTGAGAGATGAGAGAGAGATGATCTCATGAGAGATTTTGCGAGATTTCCCTTTTTTTGAGTCAGAACTCTTTTTTGGCCAAATTGTTGCTCTCCTCACACTATAGGAACAAAACTGTTAAATTTAACATAACATGTCGCTATGTGAGGGGTCTGTCACATTTACAAAATCTTCTAAGATTTGAAAATATCTTTTAGAGTGGGCCAGCTTTTACACTTAAAAAGATTTTTGATTGCATACCAAACTACTACGTTCCTGTCGGGAGGAAAATCCATTCAAAGTCGCTATAATCAGCATTTCTATATTAAACAATGGATACTTGCCTGTGAAAGGGGTCGCTTTCACAGAGAATTCTCACCCGATTCAGCAGTTTCTCATCTATCAGCTCATTGTTTTGGCTATCCGGCCTTTAACTTTACTGTTTTGGATCAGTTTCACCCCAGTCATTAGTCTAATTTTCTTCCTTAGCACACAGCTGTTCCCATCGGACAGATAAAGTTAGCGACTAGCGAACATATAATACATAATGTAGTCGAGCATTTAGCAGCTTAAGAGACAGATATTTCCCTCAGGAGTTGGTAGAGACCAAAAACAGAGCTAAAAGTAGAGTTAATATTGGACTCCAATAACGCGACTCCAAATGAATGATAATGTTGCTCCATAACTGTTGGATGTATAAATAAGCAACTGTTTGCTGACAAGTTCGCCATATCAACTTAAAGGGGGCATATAATGCTCATTTTCAGGTTCATACTTATATTTTGGGTTTCTACTAGAACATGTTTACACTCTTCAATGTTAAAAAAAGCATTATTTTTCTCATACTGTCTGTCTGAATATACCTGTATTCACCGTCTGCACATCTGATCTAGGAAACCCACAACAAACTGACTGGGTTGCCTTATTTCACAGTTTGTGGGTTGGTAGGCACTTGAGATACCTAAATGTATATGCACAAGCACTGAAAATGTGAGTTTTTCCATAATATGTCCCCTTTAAAAGTTGATAATATCTCAATGTTGTGTTCACAGCTTGTTTCCGCTGCTCCCAAATGGCCAAAAATTCTGTTAATGGAGATTGAAATTTCCTTTAGAGGAATATATGATGAGCCCAACTTTAACCAGCTGATTTAAAATGTAGGTAATTTGTGAAAAAGGTGGTGACAGCTTTGGAGAACATCACTGAACTGACGAGGGATTAATTAGCTCTGTGAGATCTGGTGACATTGATGGCCTTAGCAAATGATTCACATTATTTTCACACTCATCAACCCAGTCAGTGACTACTCGGGGCCTCTATGGAAGCATCTGTTTCTGCACTCATTTATTCAGGTTTTCCTTTTCATTTATCACCACCTGTCTGTACTGCAGCTCATGGCTGACTGGAGAAAAGCAGAGCTGTCCTAAAAGTTTGAAATGACCCTCATCAAAAAGCAACATCCATCATTCAGTAATGTGCAGTCTCTGTCCGTTTTGTCAGAGTTAAGAGGTGAAAATAAATCACAGCTTAAAAAGCAGAGAGACAACAGGAGGTTTAACAACAACCCTGCAGCTCTCCCTCCTCTCTTTCTGCACAGATGCACAGATAAGAGCAGACAATACACTTCTTTGACCGCAGACGGGGAGGAGAGGAGTTTGACTGATGAGCACGCGCACACACACACACACACACACACACACACACATTATCAGGCTTGTCGAGAGGTTTGTGACAGGCACATCTCCGCGAGTGTGTTATCATCTCTCTTTATGAGTTGCTGACAGGAAGTATAAGGCTGCACTCTAAATTACACGTCTCTGTGTCCGCAATCCTGTCTGCTCAACAAAACAGTCGCTTCTTAACCGTCCCTCTGCGAAACAAAGCCTTTTACATTTTATGGTCAAGGGAACAAGTTATTGCAGGTACACGTGCACACACACACACACACACACACACACACACACACACACACAGACACAGCGATGAGATGTTTGTGATGGAGGAGTGTGTGTAAAACAAGCAGGCAGCTGAAAGGGCACTTTGCCACTTGGCACTCGGCCATTTTCCATTTAACGTCCCCTCCTTTCTCCTCCATTTCACCCTGCGTGCATCAACTTGGAGTTATTTCCACCTTGCTCCTCTCTGTCTTTGGAATGCACACTTTTAGATTTCACGACACACCAATCCATCACACCGGAGCGCGTTTACACGACCCTTGTGTTAGTGTGTGGCCAGATTTTTTTTTTAGGACTAAGAGCTGTTTTCACCCAATTCGACTGTTAAAACTACGCTTTAAAAGTGAAACTTAAAAGCAACATGTTGTAAAACTGAATGTAATGTCATGTTTTGAACACAAACAAAAAGGCTTCTTTAGGTTTAGGCACCAAAACTACAACTTATTTAGGTTTAGGCAACACAACTACAACTTCATTAGGTTTAGGCAATAAAACTACAACTTTTTTAGGTTTAGGCAACACAACTACAACTTTTTTAAGTTTACGCAACAAAACTACAACTTTTTAGGTTTAGGCAACACAACTATAACTTCTTTAGGTTTAGGCAACAAAACTACAACTTATTTAGGTTTAGGCAACACAACTATAACTTCTTTAGGTTTATGCAACAAAACTACAACTTTTTTAGGTTTAGGTAAAAAAAACACTTGGTCAAGTTTAGGGAAAAACATAGTGTTTTTGGTTAAAATAATTACGAATACAAAGACAACTGCACATTGTTAGTTTCACATGGGATGCGAACCACAGTCTCCTGGGTAAAAGTCCTTTGTTTTGTGTCCAATCCATTGTCCCCAACCTCCACCCCTTATGGAGTTTCACACTGTCTGTACTACCGCTTCTGCTCCTGTCATAATTACTACGGTCGCTGTTGTGTTCTTTTATACCTTCTTTCGTTGATCTACCATATGAATGGATGATAAAACCTACTAGTGTGTGTAGTAGGCCCCTATTGACCCACATCTATGGGGCTTATAGTGTCTGATAATGCCTATTTAATAGCCTGAAAACAGTCTAATAGACTGCTGTTTCGGTGATTAGATTGTCATCAGAGGAGAGGAGAGGGGGAATGAGGACAGATGTGGAGGAGGAACGAGCAGTGGGGAAGATTAGCTGGGCAGCTGCAGGCGGAGCAGCTACTCTTACAATAGTTTGGCAGGAGTTCACATTTCAGCTTTGTACTGTACCACCCTTCTCTTCAGCTCCTCTCCATTTGTGCTTTTCTCTGCCTGACCATATCTGCATGAATGCTCTCAAATCAAGTATTTTTAACCATCTTTTCTCCCCCAGTTGAATTCGTGCCTGTCTTTCTCCATCTCCCTCCTACATATCCCCCTTATTGCCATTTGCCAAAACCACAACACACGCTTAAAGCGGGCCTGCAGTCAGTTTCTGAAGGTCAGGTTTGATGTGACAGCAAGTGGGAGGGGGGACTGTTTAAGCTGGCCGTGATCCACGAGTCCTCCACAACACAACGTCATGATGAAAGAGAGAGAGAGAGTTGGAGCGAGGCAGTGTGGTGAGTTGAGACTCTATTATCATGATGTAAACATGAACACAGGCCCCACAGATGTGGTTACCTGACGCAGAGATAAACCATCACTTTTCTCAATCACCTCCGCAGCCAACGTGCACGTCAGTGCGTGTTTCGCTTTGAACTCACAGACACACATCTATAGCCAGCCGATGGATGACACCGACCTTGAGAACAGATCAATGACTCAAAATTGTATCTATGATTGTATTCTTTTTGACGCATCAGAAGAGTTTCACACGTGATTCACTTTTTTCCCTCCAAAGTTGTTACGTTTCAATGTTTCGATTTCTCGTGCAGTTAAGTGTGAAAGTGAACCAATAACATTGTAGCCCAAATTATAACAGAATTGACATAAAATCACCAAAAGAAAGTAAGAAAATAGATCTGCGTTTTCATCCATTACTGTTGTGCAAATATTAGGAGTTTAAGAGAACAGTTGGTGGTGCTATTTCTGCAGCAGGGTGCCATTAAAGGACCAGTGTGTAGCATTTAGGGGAATCTATTGCCAGAAATGGAATATAATATTAATAAGTATGTTTTCTTTAGTGTATAATCACCTAATAATATGAATTGTTGTGTTTTCGTTACCTTAGAATGAGTCGTTTATATCTACATATGGAGCGGGTCCTCTTCATGGAGTCTGCCATGTTGCTGTTTCAACAGTAGCCCAGAACGGACAAACCAGACTGTTAACTTTTCCTATTGGGCCAGAGTCAATAACGTTACTCGCTGCTTTCGCCGCCGCTCTCTCTCTCTCTTGCTTCACCACTCACTTCCCACGTACACACACTCTCTACGCTCTAGCTCTAATCCAAATGATCTATGTTACTCTTACAACAACTTGCTCTAGAGAGGACCATTCTGAAATTGACTGTTTGGGTCGAATAAACACAGACTGCACAAACAGTCCGGTGGTAAAAACTTGCGTGAACATGAAGAAAAAATTAGTCTGAACACCTTAATAAGAGGTGCTGTGGGCGACTTTTGAACCAATCAAACTTTTGTTCTTTAGACAGTGCTGGCTGATTGTTTCCGTTGCATTGTTTTTTATTGTTCAGTTAGATGTTTTTCTTTCCGAAACACTTACTTTGGCTTTTATTGTTTCAGTTCTATTGTTCTAATTTTCACGACATGTGTTTTTCTGTTTTTGCAAAATCTCAGCCTGTCCATTCCATGCCTCGCCATATGTGTGTGGAGCATCTGTCTGTCCACAAAAGAGTCTCACAAAGGACGAGAAAAACCTCCATTTAGCCACACACACACACACACACACACACACACACACACACACACACACACACACACACACACACTCACCAATTCCCCTCAGTGGAAACCTGATCCGCTTCATATTTCCAGTTCAAACGCTGAGAGAAATGCCTGAGAAATGCAAGTTGGTGGAGAGGCTTGGCAACTCAAACAACAGTGGCAGCAGAACCTAATGAACTTTGTGGGAAAAGATGAAAAGAAATTAGCTGCATGGCAGATATAATGTATGTGCGTGAGTATGAATGAAGACAGGTTCCCATAGGGTGGTTTTACTTCTGGGCTTCTTCAACTATTTAAGGAAGAAAACAGTGTGCACAACGATCTCCGAGTACTGAATTTGTGTGTGGTTGTACACAGTCAACCATGTGCTTATCTAAAAAATGCAGTAATCGTTGTTGTTAGTATCAAGCGTAATGATTTGTTAAGTGTTTCTCATTGATTATAATGGACAAGTAATGGGGCACATGTGATAGAGAACCACTGTATACCTTGTTTGTTGGTGGAAGCTGTGATTTGTGACCACAGAAGGTCTTTAGTGCACGACCAGTGTAGTGTAATGCTGTTATCCATCAGGGCGGGGAAAGACGTGACTGAAATCAACCGGTGTTTATTTTCATATCAAATGGACACATTTCGCCATGAACTTTTAAAAGTCCAAGAAGGCCTGGAGGGATGGATGATGGATAGAGCAGAGGACAAAGAAATATAACAAAGAAAAAGACAAAAGGGGAAGGACAGGGGAGCTGGCCGAACCGTATATATATCCCAACTAATCTCTTTTCAAGGCGCATGGATCTCTGGGCTTTTTAATATTCCAAATGTAGAATAAAGTTCAGGACATTATTCATGTTTATTCCTCTCCATCAGCTGAATGGCCGTGCACTGGCAGGTAGGCAGGCACTCTCTCATTGGAGCAGTGCGAGCTTGCCAAGCTATAAAAGCAGCTATAAAAATCACCTCCAGAACCAGCTCAGATGCCGGCCATATGGGCTGCGAGTTTAACAAGGACAAACTGCACCTCCTCACAGCTGCCTGCTCTCTCGGGTTCAATCCTTCCCTGTTTCTGCTTTTTTTTTTCTTTCATTCCCTCCCCATGTATCTGAGCTCTTTGTCCCTTCTCCTGGTTAGTCCATAGTATCTGCTTATCTTGTTCTTCTGTTTCCATTGGTCAGTGAATTGTGTTGCCATTGTCTCCTGGTGTGTTGCGGAGCTCCAAGTGAAGAACTGCAATATCACAAAGAGTTCCACTTTATAATGTGCCGCTACATTCCTACGACAGTCTAAACCACAAAAGTTCAGACTTTTTTCATTTACTGTGAGCATGAAAAATTCACAAAATGTTTGAATTTATTGAAGTTATTGGTGCCATATTGAGCTAATGATGCTAATTCAACATCCCTGCCAACACCCTCAAGGGGACATATTGTGAAAACCTCATTTTTTCTTGTGCACATACATTTGGGTATCTGGAGTGCCTACCAACCCACAAACTGCAAAATAAGACAACCCAGTCAGTTTTTTATTGGCTGTCTACATCAGAAAAGATGTGATTCAACAAGCCATTCAGATTTGGCTCCCCTTCCTATGTAGGCTAGTTCCCAGGGCGTCAAATACCGACACTTTGTCACACCCGTCGGCATGTGATACCGCCACACAAGGCACCCTTTAGCGCCTATATGAGATGCACCGGGCTTTCCGTTAACTACAATGTATACCCATCCGCAGCAACAGTAATCTCTCAGAGAAAGTGTGCCGGAAGTGTGGTGACGTAGTTGAATGAGTGAAAAGACACACTAAGGGCGGGAGGGAGTGGAGGTGGATGGGTCCAACAAACATAAGGCTTTCATCCAAGAAACTAATGTTTGTTTCTCGTCAGTCAAGTTACAACCAGCTGTTCGCTCGTGTCCCATGTTCACAACTTTCAGTTTCATTTTCACTTTACAAATGTATTACTTTAAGCCCAACCATGTAGTTTTTTCCTAAACCTAACTAAGTGATTTTGATGACAAAAACTAAAGTGACGCCAGGGGGCGTGACAAAGCGGCAGTATGTGACGAGTTGGGATGAGAACGTGTTGCACATGCAGGCTCATTAGAATATACTGTCCAAAGGTTGAGAACTATTATATATTCAGACAGACAGTATGAGAAAAATAATGTGTTTTTTTTAACATTGAAGCATATAAACATGTTCTAGTAGAAACTCAAAATACAAGTATGAACCTGAAAAAGAGCGTGATATGTCCCCTTGATCGTTGTTTTGTTTTAGTTAATTGAAAAGATATAATTTAAGATGGCGAAAAAACAACGAATGCTCCCTTTTCTTCATCTCTTTTCTTCAGTCATTTGTCAACAATGAGGATTTCAGTCTACAAGTACACTCGTGCCGGCACTTCTCCATCCCCTGGGCCCCTTTTTCCTTTTCAGCCGGGCTTCAGGTCTGCCGCCCTGTCATTAGCTCTGAGCTTTAATTAACGGACACACCTGTCACCACTAGACACAGCAGGTCACACTGGGGACGCTGGGGAATTCCCGCTAAAACTGTACTGCTCATTAGATATTGGAGCCCGCATGTACTGTAGTTGTTGATCTGCTCCAAAGAAAGCAAGAATCTTTCCCCCATCACAGGTGTTGCGGTTGAGGTAGGACTCACCCAGCACGCTTGTGTATGTTTGTACATGAAGTGCAGAGACGAGCGGGGTGGGTGGAGAGCAATGCTAATGGGGACATCTGTGGGATTGGGACTGGGTGCGCGGAAAGCGAGGGGCGGCGGGGTTTGTTGGTTGTCTGCCATGCTAACAAGCAGAGTTAAAAGCCCAGAGTGACAGCCCTATTAGAGGCTAATGGAGGCTGAGACAGCTGAGACCCCGACACACACACACACAATAAAAGACCACCACGCCCAAGAACAACCAAGCGACTCCCCCCTGAGCTCCTCCGCCTGTCTTTACCTTCATCCCTCCTGTCCTCCATCCCTGTAGTTAAAGATCTTTATGGGTGAGGGAGTGGCACAGCGATTGGATGGGCTCTCATGCTATCAGCCATCCCTGGAGGTAACAAAAGGTCAAGGACTCTCATTTTTCATCTCAGCCAATTACCCTCCCATTCCAACCCGGCGTTCCTCTGTCTCTCCATCTGGCCCTGCTGTGCTCAGCCCAGTCCTCTAATCGCATCCATTCTGCCTCACATGAATGCACACATACATACATGTCGCTTCTCACACACACAGTCCCACACTGTCCTTCAAATGAAAAGCTCAAATAGGATGACAAACTGGAATTGTTCAATAAATTAAGTCAAGCTTGATAAAAAATTCCACTCCAATTAACATTCCTCTTCCTACAGAGATCCTCCCGACGCCTCATCCCTCTGTGCTCTGGGCTGTAACAGATTAGCAGACAGAGCCGCGTATTCCTGCTGTACAGTATTCAGTCCCGCGAGGATGGCTGAGACTATGGTCTGGTTGTGTGTTTGGGTTGACCCAGGGAGTCCAGCTCAAATCCCCGGGGGAGAGGCTTGGTGCAAGGCCTGACCTTCTGGCGCTCTGTGGTATGCTAAATATGTAGCAGGAAACAAGCTGAACATCTATCTGTCTACATAAAAAGAGGGACTGTTTGCCTGCAGGCCAGGATATGAAGGGACACTGCAGAGAGCTGGGCCAATGTTGGGAGCTGTCAAATGTGTGAGTGTGTGCTGGGAGGCAGTGGGTGGGGGGGGGCGGCACTAGGCGTGGGTGATGTTGGCGATTACTTCTAAGAGGGACTACAATTAACCCTTAGCTTCTCTGTGACCCTCTCATTCCCATACTTAACCCCTCCCAGAGGTCAGAGGGCAACAGGCTCTAAGTGGCCTGTGGGTCTCTAACAGGGCAAATGAATCTGTGACAGTGAGAAGGAAACAGAAGCCTACAGAGGAGTGTGAACATGGCTGCATCGGTATACATTGGCTCACGTTGTTAGCATTCATGAGTGAGTGAAAGTGCTGTTGCTAATCTTAATATACCTGTTATACTAAATGTTGTGCAGCCAGGTGGACAAATTTGTCGAGTGGAAAGTAATGAATTTCCATTAGGCCACAATAATGAAAAATAAACTTGTCAGTGCATTTTGAAATGCGATACAGAAATGCATCACTGGGCCTTTCCCATTTCCCAGTTTGTACATCCTCGATTCCTTTCCTCACCTCCTCTCCTTGCATCTAAGTCCCGCCCACGGAAGATGAGAGCAAAAGATGCGAGGAAGAGACGCGACGAGAGAGGATGTCGAGGCAATATGCATTTTACAAAGTGAGACATCCTCGCCTCGGAGCCGTCATTTTAAGGCAACGTCAATTAAATATGACGTGTGGCACAGCTGCATCAGCTGTCCATTGCCACGCCTCTTTTATACATCACGGGTGCCGAAAAGACCTCCGCAAAGGATACACTGGTGTACCCTCGCTTATAGCTCCTCGGGCATGCCTCCTCCCTCCTCGTGCTCGTTTATGCTGAAAGTTGCAGGGAAACACTGTAAACTAAACAAGTTAAAATTATGTAAAATGTTAATTGGTTGAATATGAAATGTTGGGGTTTGGGAACTACAGTGTAGACTGAAGTTAAAGCATTGAAAGTGTTTGAAGTGTTTGAAGAGTAAACAAGATGAACGTCTACAGACATGCTAGCAGCTCTGTGAGGTTTTTTATTAAAGGCACAGCAGTGCTTTGACCTAAATGCTAATATACGCTAATTAACATTAAACACAAAGTACAGCGGAGGCTGATGGGAATGTCATCGGTTTTGCAGGTATTTGGTCATAAACAAAAGGACAAATTATGGGACCTGATGATGGCGTTAGATGTTGAGACATTTTACTCAAACCCAAAAATGTCAACCTTATGGTGTCCTCTAAGGTTCTGTTTTCCTTGTTACCAGTTTTCAGTTATCATTTCCTGTTTTATTTT
Organism: Sebastes fasciatus; assembly: GCF_043250625.1. NCBI lineage: Eukaryota > Metazoa > Chordata > Actinopteri > Perciformes > Sebastidae > Sebastes > Sebastes fasciatus. The sequence continues at coordinate 24,190,713 of NC_133799.1, read as the reverse complement.
GGTATACTCACCTTTGTTTCTTGTTTGAAATGTTTCACTTCCTGCCCCTGAGTGATTGTCCTCTCCGTCCTGATTGTTTTCACCTGTCCCTCGTTAGCCCCGCTGTCACCTGTCCCTCGTTAGCCTCGCTGTCACCTGTCCCTCGTTAGCCTCGCTGTCACCTGTCCCTCGTTATCACCCTCCTCTCATTGTTGGTCTGTGTGCTCTCCTGTGTCTGTGCTAGTTCGTCTTATCTGTTTCAGTGAGCTTTCCAGCCGTAAGTTCCTTGTGTTTTTCGGACCAATCTTCAGTTACCTTTACTCAGATCTTGCCCAGTGTGTCTGGATTCCTTGGCCTGTTTTTGGACTGATTCCTGTGTACCGAAGCCTGCCATCTAGTAAGACTTTTTATTCATTACCTGTCAGTGTGTCGAGTCTTGCATTTGGGTCCTTTGTCTGTAGGCACCAGTTTGATACATGATGGTGCTATAAGAAAAGTCGGGATCACCAAAGTCATTATAGGAGTCATTGTCTGTGGATATCTGTACCATATTTTTGTGCCATTCCATCAAACAGTTCAGTGTGGATCAAAGTGGTGGACAGACGGACAGATTGCCATGCCTAAGCGCCATGCAGCTAGCATGGCTAAAAATAGTTGAAATGTCAATTGAAGTATAATGTAAGCGTTGAAATCCAACCCGTTCTCACTCCCAACTTGTTAAATGCCACCACTTAGTCAGTGCCCCTTGGCGTCTGATATCAATGTGTCTGTTGAGACGCACCAGGCTTTCAACTAACTCCAATGTAAACCCATCCAAGTCATTATTAGACGCTCAGGGCAACGGATGTAGTATAAAGAGAGAGAGAATGTCTGCGTAGCGCGGTGGGGTGGGAGGTTGAATGTGTCAAACAAACACAGGACTTTCATCTACCGCCGCTTTGATCCCGTGTGAAACCAAGTCAACGTTGACTTATGTAGTTTTATAACTTCCGTACCTTACTAACACCAGTTACGTAACAAACAGACCTATTTTACATAACAAACATATTATTTAACCCAAACCACATTCTTTTCCTAAACCTAACCCCTCTGCTGTGTAAGTAAACCTACGTTGGAAGTTTATTTTAAAATAACACTATGCATGTAGGATCCCAACAGACCAAATGTGGGTCAAAGAGTATGTTTGTGTGGGACAATGTGGGACACGTTACCAAGGCTGAGAGGTTGTCTCTTACTTAAATAATAAACATTTTTATTCTGCCCCTTATCTTGTAACATCTCTGTGCTTTGCCAGAATGCAACCCTAGATCGGCACAACTCTTTTTGAGCTAAATGTATCTTATGAGACTCACATGAACTGTGTCGCTTCATGTCGTATCCCCCCCGTGTGAGAATCGCCTTCCACCAACTTACTTATAAGTAGCTTCACAGTCTTTGTTGTAGTTGCTCTTCATTTTCTTTGCGTTAGTTTCCATCATATTCTGCTTAAATCTGCAGAGCTTTGCAATTTTCTCCCGTTGTGCAAAGCGTTGCAAAGACGGTGAAATGTTAACCTGCACTTGACCCACGTGTCCACAGTTTGACAGCAAACACAGCGCCGTGATGACAGCCTTCCCTGCTTTCTTCACAGCCATTGGATAAAAGCCAGATTTGAAAAAAAACGTCTGTCCAGCAGCGGTTTAACTTTTGAAAACTAGAGCCAATGAAAATGTGGGACATCATCTCAATATGTGGGACGTGGGACAAGGGATAAAAATGCTGTGCAGCCCCTCGTAAAGTGGGACACCTGGTCACCCTATATGCATGTAACGAGTGGAAACTGACACGCTGTCCATGACATGTCCAAAACTGACGCTAGGGGTACGTTGAGCATCATAGGGCGGCTGTGGCTCAGAAATAGAGCGGGTCATCCACCAATCGGAAGGTCGGTTTGATCCCCAGCTCCTCCAGTCCACATGTCGAAGTGTCCTTGAGCAAGATACTTAACCCCAAACTGCTCCCGAAGGCTGTGCCATCAGTATGTGAATGAGTATTTAGATAAGATCCTGATGGGCAGGTTGGCACCTTGCATTGCAGCCTCTGCCATCAGTGTATGAGTAGTGTAAAGCATTTTGAGTGGTTGTAATACAAGAAAGGTGCTATATAAATGTAATTTACCATTTACCATAGTTTGAAGAGTAGAGCCACTGACCAGGTGGTGGTATTTGACGAGTTGGGAGTGAGAACGTGTTGAAATCGGATAACTTTAGAATGTAAAAGTGTGCTTGGCTGGAGCTGAAGTGTCTATAAAATGTTGCATAAAACATCTAATTTTCCATTTCATTTAATGCTGCAGCCATAAAAAAAGTGAACATTTCACTCATTACAACTCTGATATACAGTAGCCTCCTGTGGCTTCAATTAAGTACCAGAAGATATAACAGAGATAGCGTGGAAGAAAATATTTTATCTAATTTCAAAGCTACTTAAGGGAAACTGGGAATATTGGGGTGGTGAGGGGTTTCATAGAGATGGATTCAGAGTAACATGTATATACGTAGCGTGAAATTAGGTTTTGGCAGCCTTAGCGATGTTAATAGCTGTACAGTAAGTCACAGTACTACAACTTCAACCTTCTTTCTATAACTCATTTCCTTCTAAATTCAGGTGAGGTGCTTATTGCTGCAGGTCATGTTTATGTAGAGATTTATAAGAGACAGAGATAGATAATAAGTGAGACCTTTCCCTCCTCCTCTCCACAATAACTTTCCTGCCTAAATGTCCACCAAACACCACAGAATGTCAGCCAAGATCAGGGATTTACTGTGACTCATAAACTGTGCTCGCAACGTGTTTATGACCACACGTGATCCCCCCCGCCTGCACTGTGATTCCAGGGCGATGAGACTCCCTGCGCCCCCCAGTAGGGACTCACGGTTTGGGTATGCCCTCCATGGAGACCCCCTGGCTCTCGGTGCAGAACAGTGGAGCCAGGCTGCCTGTAGTGGCTCCCCAGAGAGGCTGAAGGAGGGGGTATGGAGAGGTCCAGAGTTTAGAGGGTGGGGGCGGGGATGATTTGTCAAACAGATATGCAGCAGTTGAGTGCAGGTTTTGATCCAGCGTGGACACATCTGCTCAATACATTTAGCTCAATTAGCCACACATTGTTTATCGGACATGACGTTAGATACACACAATACCAAACCAGAGTGTTTTAGGTCTTAAATATGGTTCATGCATGTATTGGACATAAAGGCTTTTTGCCAGTTCAACTCAAAGGGAACAATAGTCAAAGAGTCTGAAGAAAGAGAAGTTTCTGCAGTGTTTGAAAGGCCCTGTCAGCACTTCTTCTGAAATGAAAAGAGAGACAGAAAATGAGGGAAAGACAACAAAAACACAGCTGGTAGTGTGAGATGAGAAGAAAAAAAACGTCTCAGGTTTGAGTTGTGAAAACACACTCTCGCTCTGCTTTGAATACCCCCAGTTAGTTCCCTCTTGTGAGGGGAACCACCAGCCGCCATCCAGCGCATTTACACTGGCACTTTGACTCCCACTCTGAACAATTCAGTTGTACTTTTACATTCTATTGTCTAGCTTACACACTGAATAATTCAATGGATGGATTCACTGGTTTTGGTGTGTGAAGCGGTCCGACCCACACACCCTTCCAGTAAGCAAACCCCGCTGACAGTAATTCACTAGAAGCTCACAACAGCAGGTATTCTGTACAGTCATCCATATTACTAATATTTTCAGGAGAAGTTGTCTTTTTTTCTCTCCAATCCCCATTTCTCCTTGTTTAAAACTATTTCCAATGCAGGATGTAAAGATCTCACTAAAACATTTTCATTCACTTCTCCTGCCAGCCTAAACTGTAGACGTCGGTCAGTTTGAGCATGTTTGGTTTCCTGGATTGGTTATTCCACCGTTTTTTGATCCTTGCTGGCGCTGAAGGGGCCGCTGACAGAGACAAATACACCGCTGTCCACAGAGCTGACATTCACACTTGTGTCCCAGAGGAAGAGGTTAACATCGTACACGCTCGGTTCTTGTAGAGATGACTCGGTTGGTTTATAGGCCTACAGAATGAGCATGTAAAATACAGCCTGGCCACATGACAACAATACTAAGATGTTTAAATAAGCCCTGGTGTAATACATTTTATACATTACATTGAGAATTCCTGTTATTAAGGGTTTTAAGCATCATTAATGGAGGCTATAAAAAGATCAGGGCCTGGTAGAAGACGGGATATGTTGCTCTTCTCTTCTGTGCAAACGTGATTACAGAGAAGATCCCCAGCCCGGCGGGATCAGCGAGTCCACGGCAGATTATTGTTTGAATTACATGAACATAAGAACAGTCTTTATCTCTGCAGGTCTGTCATTTGCCTGACGTGCAATTCTGCTGGTGGGTCATTATGTTGTACACAACCACATGCACACATGTCTGCACATGCGCACGGGCGGACGCATGCATGTGCAGGATGCAAACCACAAACATTCAAGCAGTGTCTCTCTCTCTCTCTCTAAATACCAGTAAATCTCATCACATTTGCTCATGATTTATCAACTTAATGTGGAACTCAATTTTGATCATGTGAGGAAATATGAACTATGATGATACTGCAGCTATCGTGCATATTTTTCAAAATAGGATAAAACCTTTTTTGGACGGAGTGAAAAAGCCTCCGGGTGTCCGTTTCCCACGAGAGAGGCTGACTGACATCCGAGAGCCGGCTTTGCTAGGAGAGGAATTGTCACCCTTCGTGGTGGATTGGAATCATAGACTGTATATATAGGAAGTGGACGTTGTCACTGTGACGTCAACAAAGCTTTGTGGACTGAAGTTTTGAACATGAATGTATGAAGAGAACTGGATACAGCGTTACAGGCGGACACCCCTTCATTCCGATCAGAGTTGCTCAGTGGCGCATGAAGCCAAAACTACCCAGTGATAAAGTACCCGGCTCATCCGCCGATCTTCCGCAGCCTTTGGGCCCATGGAGCAGGCGCGGTAGCGTTTCCTTTAGCCCCGCCTCCCAGCCCTCGCTCCAGCCTTGGTCTGGATCTCATTCACATGAACGGAGGACGAGAAATAACTCTGGATTTGTGCATTTTACAACTTTTAGGACCTAATGATTTAAATAAGGGTTATTCAAGTGTTCATAGTGGGAAATTGATTTACCTAAAAAAATTTATGGGGAAAAAGTCTTTTTGGGCCCAATGACATCACGTGACGGACACAGAAGTTGTAGTACCGCTGTTTGGCCACTACGAAAATTGCTCTTCCTGGGGGCTTGTTTTTGAAGCCTTGAGTTCATCATTTTAGCCGTCTCCCTCTTGGTTTTTGGCCGTCGCCATTCAGTGAGTCTGTGACTTGCCGTAAGTTGGCTCAGTTGGCTCAGTTTATGCAGAGGTCAGCTCAATACAACGGTTGCTATGGCAAAGGTACACATAAAAATGTCTGTTCTACTCCTATATTCTATTTTTATGGTTTCAACACAGATAAAAATTAAATTCACTTTTGATTTTGCCAAAAACTAAAGTGTTTTCCACATATCTCTTATTATGGTGCAGTGACAGATCTAAATGCAATCCTTGAGTATGTTGACGTTTAAATATGCTGTATCAATTTTAGCCTGGCTATATCAAACTAGCTTCGTATACACCCCTCACATCTATATGGTGGAGAGGTTGTGTGGCTCTGTTTAGCGCCACATTGCTTAACAACATTTTTTTTTTCTCTTTGGCAATTACAATTTATTGACCAAATAAGTACAGAAGTCTAAACAAACACCAAGCAGATTTTTTTGCAAAAAGGAATTTTAATTTTAAGTTTGCAGAACTTTAAACAGAAGGATTTCAGATCCTGCAGTCAGACCTGAAGAGAAGTGATATAACAGATTCATCTTTGCTCTTTAAGTGTCCCCCCCTCTCTCCAGCTGTCTCTCTTTCATCCGTCTCTCGGAGCGACGTGGCTGAGGTCCAGTTTCACGGGCTTAAATTGAATCAGGAAAATCAACTTCGTCTTCATCCTCATCTTTAATGAGAGAGGTGGAGGGATTTCCAAGGTGCTGCTCTGGCCTGTTTTCTTTAGAAAAGGTCTCACTGTTCTGGGAAGGAAGCCTGGAGAAGTGGATTAGCTAAAACCCAAAGGAAGGAAGAAACAGATATGCTGGACCACATCACAGTACGCACACACACAACAAACCGAAACGCCGGGGCAGAGAGGTGTTATAAGAGCTCTAAGGAGGTTCCTCCCTCCCAGCTCACAATCAAACGGGACCAGAGAGTAGAGGGAAGGAGGAAAATCTAAAACACATTTTCACCCTTTCGCCCTGACATGTGGAACCTGTACTGGGAGTGTTTTCTTTTCATCTGGCTGTGATGGGGCTCAGGGGTTTCTACAGTGTCCCCTCTGCCCTCTCCTCCCAGGAGGGCTGTGCTGACCTAATTATCAACCAGGACACCCGCTCGCTGAGAACAACAGCACCTTCACAGCCTCATGCTAAGGCTCCACCATACCCTCCACAAGCTAAAGTACGGCACCATGTCACCACCTCGCTAAGTGGCCCTGTGTCCTGTTGTGCTAGCCTGGATGTCTGATTGAACTCATGGTGATTCATAGGAATCTGTGACTTCCAGTAAGGTTATCTCCTCACATAAGAGTGAAATCGCCCTTCGTGACCAGAGTCTGTATATAAGAAGTGGACGTAGTCACCGTAGCGTCACCCATTGGTTTGTGGACTGCCGTTTTGAAGCCATTTTGGCCTTCACCATCTTGTTTTTTTGGAACCAGAAGTGACACAAGAGGGTCTAAGTACAACCGCACGCTGAATAAGACATTTTGAGGCAACCAAAAATATTTGATATTAACTTTCATGAACTGAAAACACACTGTGAAAGGATAAAGTTGTAAGACGAAAACACGGACAACGCCATGGTAGCGACCTGTCATTCACAAGCATCCCCTGCTATATGGTCTATTTGACTCTAAATGGGACCATCATTTACTAAATGAACATCATGATGTATTGAAGAGGACTTGAAACTAGCGATTGAGACCATAAACTCATGTTTACAATGTTTACTGAGGTAATAAATCAAGTGAGAAGTAGGCTCATTTTCTCATAGACTTCTATACAATCAGACTTCTTTTAGCAACCAGAGGAGTCGCCCCCTGCTGGCTGTTAGAAAGAAGGAGAGTTTGAGGCACTTCCGCATCGGCTTCACTTCTCAGACCACAGAGTTGCCCACTGTTCGTGATCTAATCAATTTTGCCAAGAGAACTGGGTTCAGTAGTGCATCTGGATTTGCACAGCTTGCTTTGTTTATTGTTGGGAAGCTGTTTCGGGGTCCTATTCATATCCTTGCACCAGTAAATGTTGCTGGATGGGAACTGAAAACTAGTAAAATTGCCCCCTGAAACCCCGTCATTCATCTTGCTCCACATGATCAATGGTGTCTTTCATTTGAAAGATCATGTTTGATGGATGCATCTCTAATAGTATCTGATTGTAAGTGCAGCTAGAAAAGAGAGGCAGATTAAAAAGAAGGATGTGTGGGCGTTATAAAGACCGTGTACCTGCGACCTCAGCTCCGTTGTCAACTGCCGTTGCTCGCTCACACACACACACACACACACTTTGAAACAAGGGTTTTCCTTTCCCCCCCTGCAGTTTCAGAATCCCCCCCTTGCACAGCTGAGAGTGTGACAAGCAGCGGTCCGCCGCCCCCGCACTGCGTGGGGTCCGTGTACCGCTCCGCTGTGCATCTGTGACACTCTGCTGGGTCGTGTCTCACCGATGGGATCCCCTCTCCCACACTCTCTTACCTTTTAGAATAAAGCTCCACATAATGACATTCAAACTTGTGAAAGGTTAGAGGGGTTTCGATAAATGTTTCATGCGATGAGCGCTCAGCTGTCGAAGAATAGTGGACCTCAGCGCAAAAATAGGCCTCTGATTCAATGTTTCTATCTGCTGTAAATGAAGAAATATTCACACCAAATCACAGATCCTTTAACTTTAATTGCTGAGATCTGAGAACACAACAACATTGCTGGAGACGGATCAACAAATACAAGCTGTGACACCAGCGGACAGTTTTTAGCCTCGCGAGCAGCGTGTTGGTCTGTCACTCGGTCTGTCCATCACTTTGGTCTGGACTGAAATATCTACACAACTATTGGATGGATTGCCATGAAATATTGTGCAGATATTCCTGGATCCAAAAAGATGAAGCCTACGAGCTTTGGTGATCCCCTGACTTGACTTTTAGTGCCTCCATGAAGTTCACGTTTGTGATTTTGAGTGAAATGTTTTGATTGTCCAATACTTTCGTTTATGACGTTTTACTCGCAAAACTAATGACTTTCCCATCAGCCTCAACAGTACTTTGTGTTTAGTGCTAATTATGATTATGACTATGGTAGTGAACTTGGTAAATCATACCTTATTATTACTACTATACCTGTAGGGTTGTGCAATAGCGTCATGGTATTCTTATCTTTATCTCTTATTTATGCTGTTTTATGCAGATCCTGTGTAATATGGGTAATGTGCAATATATGTTGTTTGTGGTTTACATTGGTATGTATTTCTCTGTTTACATGTTGATTGTTGTTTGTTTTTAATGTTTTTATTTATTGATGCTGCTGTGGAGGCAGCTGATCTTGTGCAGCACTTGAGTCCAAGACAAATGTCCCCAAGAGGACAATAAAGTGCATCTTATCGCATCGCATCGCATTGCATCGTATCGTATCGTATCGCATCACATCGTATTGCATCGTATCGCATCGCATCGTACATGCTAAACATCAGCATGTTAGTATTTTCATTGCGAGCATGTTAGCATGCTGACGTTAGCATTTTGCTCAAAGTACAGCCTCGCTGAGCTGCTAGTAAACAAACCCCAGGTTAGACAAACTTATTTGAAAGAAAAAAAAAAAAGAAAATGGTAAAATTATTATCCAAATTGTCCCTTATAGACGTGTATGAGTTTACAGAACAACTTCTGGGTTTAACTTTGACCTACCATGCTTACATTTGCAACCTGTAGCTACAACTAATATTCTTACCCAGAATCATAAGTCAGCTTTGTCTTCATCTAATAACCAGTGTATTGCTACTAGTTATAGTATCACAACATTACACCTAGTGCAAAATGATGATAAATATGTTATAGTTGCTAAATCAAACATTTCACTTGGTTTCATTTCTGCATAAATGAGAGACACACATTTTGCATACTAGTGTGTCCCTGTGTGGTTACGAGTGAGGCATCATGGGGTCTCCTTCTCATGGATTCTAATCGGAGACACCATAAAGATCAGCTAACCACAGCATGTCTCTCCTCTACCATAGCGGCGCTTTACTGACTCATGAGCACTGACAGGCTCACCACAGTGTAGGCAGGAGTAACCACAGGGGAGGTGGGAGGTGACAGCGATGCACGAGAGGGGGGGTGTTAACTAACCGTGAACTAGCTGGGAATCCCTCTCAGTCTGATCCGAAGACGTGTGGTGGGTTAGAGGAGATACAGATGAATGCACGAGGTGAGCTTCAGCAGATGGAGCTGGTGCAGAGGTGGACAGAAAGTGCAAACCCAAAGGTCAAAGATTTCTCCTCATGTTTACACTTTCTCAATAGTAAACTACAGCAAAACTCCCAGTGAGAAAGAGCCAGAGGGTTAGAGGAAATTTAAAAAAATGATTCTCATTCAGAAAAACAGTTACTGTAATCTCAGGTAAACCATAACCACCCTGAGAAGCTTTAATATAATGAGTGTGTTGCCTGATATTTAAAGATGCAACGGGGAAATTATGTAGAGCAACTACACTTAAGGAGATAAAAACAAACAGAACCACTGAGGGTTGGGACGGCAGTTAGAAGAGGAGGAGTCATACTGAAAGTATACTGCCCCTTTGACTGCCAGTAACAATCAGCTCAAGCCTTGTGGCCCTGTGGTAACAACAACCAGCCATTTTTTGACTGTTTGTTTGTCTTCTGGGAAAACAGCGCTGTTCCCTTACTGAATGCGTGGGCACCAGCTTACGACATTTGCTTGAGAAGATTTGGAAATGACGCTGCGTTTTTTTGTGGTAACTCAGAACAAAAACAACGTACATCCGGAAAAAGCTTCAAACGGATGCAGCAATTACAATATTTCAATGATCTTGATATTGCAAATATTCATAATGTGTATATGTCCGACCATATATTTAATTTTTTATATATATAGCATGACATTTTTCAACATACCGGTATGTCATTTTTTGCTCACTCCTGCAGAGCTAGGTGGTGACAGGCAGCTTAGTGGTGTTGTATGTGTCAGTCTTAAGGCCTGGGGGTACCTCTGAACCTCTAAAATGAGGTGAAATGAGTTAAAGGCAGTGTGGGGTGAACCTCATATTTCGAGGTCAGAGGGCTCATTGGAGCAGCAGTGTGAGTGCTAATGTGTTTGGGTAGAAAGAGACGTAGACGGGGGGAATGGGTCGTCATCTGAAACCGACCTTCTGAAAACAGAGCTCCCTGCTGACACGTGAAACCTGAAGTGCCTATTCAATTTAGTCACAATCACATGAACACAGACAGACAGACAGACAGACAGACAGAGAGAAAAAGAAAGAAAGAGTTAGCATGAGTCAACCAGGCTGTTAAAATTTCCACTACACACTCCTCCTCCGTAATATTCGGCGTGTTGTTGCACAGTGTGTGCATTTGGAGCAAACTCCTTTCCTGATAAAGCTTGCTCAGACGTCTGGGTTTTCGGCGTTCCGATGGAAAACCCTGAAGCTTCGTACTGCCCACCACAGGCGCTCTTTCTTCCCGGCTCCTCCCAGCTGCGCTCCACCTGACGGGTTTTCCTTCTCCCTCAGCGTCCAGACGGTCGGACCACGCCAAGAGCCAGACTGGAGCACAAACACAGGCGGGAGAGTAAAGGTTGGCAGGTGTATAGAGAGACAGCAGGGTGGAGGGAAAGTGAAGGGAGGACGGGTTCGGTTTGGGCTTGAATTGTACTAGAGCGTGGGAGGGGGGGAGAGAGGGGAAAAGATGGAGAGAGAGAAACTGAAGCTGCTTGCTGTTGTGGATATGAGGGAAAAGAGAGAGAGGGAAACCCAGACACAAACATAAACACTGGCGAGCACTTCAATGATTCCTCTCTCTGCCTCCCCCCCTTCCCTCACGAGCCAAGCATAAACAAATATAACATGGAAAGCATACATCTCAGAGGAACGGCAGTCTGAAGTGAATGAGAAAAGGGAAAAATTGTCATGGTGAGTTTTGTCGTTTCCATTCTATAAAAAAGACCAATTGGATTAGACCGCCAGACTGCCACTGCCTCTCCTCCTTCTCTAAGATCCAAATCACATCAGCTGTAAAACTCAAGTGGCCACCGAGAAATGTCACCCCCGTCAGACGTCTATCTGTCCCGCTAAAGTCGTGAACCTGAAATAGAAAACAGCAAAGACAGTCTCGTATTTCACCTCCATAAGACACATAAACGCTCGCACACACTTGAACCTCTGGTCATCTTTTGATGACCAGAGGGAGTATGAAGGAGGACTGCGACTGACAATAACCATGTCCTTTACCACACACACACACACACACACACACACACGCACACACGCACGCACACACGCACACTCTGGGTGCTTGGCTCTCTCCTTCGAAGACACAATGTCACAGATTACTGCGGCTCCTTGGTCTGACTGGTAATGACATCATGCCTGGGTCTGCTCCCAGAGATCCCTGCTGCTGGCACACGGCCAGCCCTACATCTGCAACGATCCCGACACACATACACACACACATGCATGCATGCGTACACACCACTATGTTAAGACCTAGCCAATCTTGCTCTCTCATTCTCTCTTGCATTGTGTCTCTCTGTGAGAATAAAGTGAAGATAGTTCCAGTCACAGAAAACGGCTGTATGGTCAGAAACTACACAGTGAAACATTGCTGCTCACTCAGGTTTATTTTAAAGCCAGAGTGAAGTTTACTCTTTCTTTCATTTTGTTTTACCAACACTTTCAGTTGTTTTCTCACTCAACAGCCACACATACGCTTAGCCACAGCCTCATTAAAAGCAGCAAGCTGACTAAACTGTGCACCCTGAAAATGGAAGAGCAATATTTTGGCTTTTTCATTTGCTTCCAAGCACAACTTTGTCTTGACTAGTCTCCAAGTGCAGCGTAGACTGTGGTGCACAGGAGATGACATATATCAACAACATAAAAGTGTGAAACCGTGTGAATGCAAAGGTTTAAGAGTGAAACTAAACTGCATATTAAAAGGCAGAATGAAAGGCAGTCTCAAGTCACATCCGTTACACAGTAAAAACAAAAGTCACATGAAAAAGTCCTGATAAACTGTGAGCTTGGAACAGAAGAAAGGAGATAATAAATCAGCAGCTGCAGAAGAGAGAAGAAGCTGCAGCTCCATGTCCAGAGTGGTGGTGACACTCTAGAAATTATACGTTATAAATGTTTACATTCACGGGCTGAGTTCGCTGGCCGCCGCTGGGGCCACTTCAAGCACAATCATCTTGGATCACATATGTAGTGTGGTTATAATTAGCGATATTGTACCTCGGCATAGTTATAAAGATGTTGCATATATCTTAATTAATGACTGATTCAATGCATCAACCCGGAGGGAACGCAAAGTGACATACCCATGATGTTCGTGACCTGTACAGTAGGAGCATGCTGGGTCTGGCTAACATGCTAACATGCTAAATGCTTACATCCTCCAGGGGACTTCAGGAACTTCTACCTTCAGTGAGGTGTGTGAGGACTTTCTGCTGTTTGAGACTGATGTAACGGTTGAGCCTCATTCAGCTCAAAACGGTTTGAATTTGAGGAGCGCAGTGGGACCAGAGAGGCTCAGTGGACTGGTTATGCTTTGAGAATAAACGAGGAGAAAAGTTGGACCTGGAGCAGATTGCGGAAGACATCATGGTGCTAAAGACTTGCTGGGTGCCGTCGTTCAGACTGGTGAGTACAACAAAACACTGAACTCTCCAAATGATAACTTCTTTGCTGCCTAGCAACGCAGTTGCGTGTACATGCTACGCTATGTATAAAAACCATAGAAATGTGGTAAAACTGTGCAGTCTCTCTACTTTGCTGTCATATGTGTGTTAGTGGCTGCAGCCTCTGTGGAGTTTATATTGTTTGCATGTCCACAATGTCTCCTTTGGTGTGATGATTTATTCTACTGTTGATTTAAAAAGATGTTTCGGGCACCGTTGTGTCCATATAGCTCTTTTTATTTATTGCCGATCATTTTTGTTTTATTGTTTGAGTTTTGTCTCTTTTCTGGTTAATTCTCATGAAGCTATACTGAGGAAAGCCGTTGAATATGATTGATAATCAGTTGTATGCGCTGACTGCAGAGTGTCTGTCTGTTGGTTTGGACATAAGGAGTCTTGTTGCTGATGCTGTTCCAATTGTGTATAAATTAACATTTAATGCAATTTATTTTGTAGCCTAAAGATGTTTTTTAATCCAACAATAGTATCATATATCAGAGTTGGATATATCACAAGTACTTTTACTTGAGTAAAATGTCTTTAAAGTAACAGTACTTTTACTTGAGTACAATATTCTACTACTCTCTCCACCTCTGCTTTTTCTGTGTAGATGAGTGTCCGTTCATAGTGTACTGCTGTAACCAGAGACAGATCTATGTGCTTTTACACCAGGCGGATAGAGTTGACCTGTGATGCCAAAGTACTTGAAGACTTTCAAACACTTCTTTGCTGCCAAGCCAGTCCAGGGGGTTAAAATGTGAGCAGCCTCTGCCAATTTCAGCTGCTGCCTTAAAGGCCAAAAGTGCCTTATGATAGTGATCAGTAATGCTGTAATCAAAAACCAATGTGGCAGGACGTGAGAGTGGCTTAAAAAACAAGAGAGTTGTGGAATAGAAGCTACGTTTAAGAAGTCTCTCCACCCAATAATTTAGTGTCCATATGTTCTTCATCTACAAAGAGGAGCAGTGAACCACGCAGCTACTTGGTTCACACACACAGTGGAAGTGTATCAGACGCTCTGCATGGGGCCTGTTCCGCACAATACCACACAGACAGACATAACAAACATGTCGTGCACACGTCTGTGCGTGTTTCCTAGGATATCTCCTAGGATATCTCCTTTGTGTAACTGTATGTGAGTTTGTTTGTGATGTGTGAGCGGTCCATACCACTGGGGTCAACCTGTGCCAGCTGCTCGGAGCTGATGGAGTGAGCCACACACATGCTGATCTGTGACCTTAAGACAGAGGAGAGGAGACGAGGGAGTGAGGAAAGGAAGGAGGAAAGAGGAAAAGGAGCAGCGCACCGGCTTTCCTCTTGTAAAGGTCATTTTGACTCTAAGCTGCTGCAGAAACTGATACACATCATACTACCCTGAAAGTTTAATACCGAGCGTTACAGCATACATCTACAGTAAGGCTCACTGATTTGAAGGTTGACATTTTTGGTCATCCGGTCAGAGCAAGAGACGTATAGTACAGCGAACGACACACAGAACAAAGACTTTCACCCAAGCCCCCAGGAAGAGCGCCAGGCTTTGAAGGAAATTTCCGTCGTGGCCAAACGGTGGAATTACAACGGATTCCGTGTCCGTCAAGTGATGCCATTGGGCCCAAAAATACTTTTTCCCATAGACTTACATTGGGAAAGGGACGTCTGTAACTCGACAATTTATTTTTAGGTAAATTAACTTCCCAGTACGGACACTTGAATAGCCCTTATTTAAACCATTAGGTCCTAAAAGTTGTAAAATGCACTAATAGCCGAATCCAGAGTTATTTTCCTTCCTCTGTTCATGTGAATGAGCCGAGACCGCGGGCTGGGAGGCGGAGTTAAAGGAAAACACTAGTACGCCTGCTCAATGGGCTCAATGGATGCGGTAGATCCGTGTGCTTTATCGCTCGGCAATGGAGCCATTTTGGCTTCATGCACCACTGAGAAACTTTTTAAGTAATGAACGGGAACCCACCTAAAATGCTGTTTCCAGTTCTCTTAATACATCCATGCTTTCACCCAGGAGACCGCTGTTCGTGTTACGCGTGAAACCAAAAGTAAACTTTGACTTTACGCTTGTTAAGTTTGTTTGTTTGTTTGTTTACTTAGATCCCCATTAGCTTTTGCATAGCAGCAGCAGTAACGTTACGTAAGAAAGTCAAGGGCGGTTGTTGTTTATTTACGTTGTTAGGTTACATTGTTATTATTTTAACACAAACCATGATCTTTGTTCTAACCTTAACCAAGTAGTTTTGTTGCCTAAACCTAAACAAACATTTCACAATGTTAATCACGTGGCATTGTGCGTTTCTGCAAGCGTGATACAAACTTTTTTTGTTGGTTCAGAAACGTCAAACATTCAGCGTATCTCGTGGTTTACAGAAACGGTACAATGCCAACATCTTTTCTGGCGACTGGGTTGAGATGGACTTCTCCTCCTTTGTGCACACAGGAGGTAATTGGGCTTGAATCTCTTCACTGTCTACACAGAGCGTATAGAGACTGTAAGTATATACAGTCTATTTTTACATCAATGGGACTGCGGTCTTCCAGCTCCTAAAGCCTGTAAAGGCCTCACACAGAGAAAGACACCATCTCCCTCCACACACACACACACACACACACACACACACACACACTGTCTCACCACCCACTGCTTGGTGTTTGTTTAATATGGCATTTCAGTATGAGAACAGTATATCCTGCTCCCGTCTTTATAAGGGCACAGCTAATGCAAGACAAACCCCCCCCACACACCATTTGTAATTACACTCACTCACACACTCACACATACACATTTGTTAGTCCCGTGCCAACGGCTGCTGCCTCTTGGCACCACCCAGGGTTAACGTTGCCCCAACTGAGAAATAGCATCTGCTTCATCTCTCTTTTCTTTCACCCAACCGCTCTCTTCACTCTGAACTCACTACCCTCCATCTCCTGTCCAAAAATGCACACATGCTGACACAGACACTCACACACATGTACATGCACACGCGTATTGTGGCTGGCACCAGTGCTGGAATCTTGTCTGTCTGTCTGCGACGGTGAGAAGCGCTGAAAGAACAGATTTAGACTTTTGTGTTCTTGGCGTAAATAGGCCAACTCTTCGAAAAACAAATCCCTGCTTACCGTTGGCCTGGAGTTGTCACTGTGAAGCGAGTAAATACTGGAAAACCAAGTCGTGGAAGGAGCGGTCCTGACTATCGTCTGCTTGAAACCTTTTGTATAGCCGGTGAACTTGGTCACAGAACACCTCGGGTCGTTTTTCAGATAATCCTGAGCGGTTGCTAAATTCAACTCAAGATCAAACTGTGTCAAACACTGATATAGGGCTGATATTCTTAACAGACATTAAGATGTGACCGTTAGCAGCAGATGGGTACTATATTTGGTCGACTCTGTAATTTGAAAGCAGGGAGAGAGAAGTTTGTCTTACTTAAACGAACAAACTGCTGATCGTCGTTGTGGTCTGTGGTCTGAATAATCTTTACTCTTTTTAGCCACATTGGTCTGTTGGTCAACAAATATTTGATGGATTGCCATGAAACTTTGCACAGACATTCATGGTCCCCAGAGGAGGAATCTGACTTCAGTGATCCCCTGACTTTTTCACTAGCACCGCCATCAGGTCAAACTTTTAATTTGTAAGTATTTGTAAAATACTTTGGTCTATGATCAAATACCTGCTAAGCTAATGACATTCATATGAGCCTCAGCTGTTTTTTGTGAGTACTGAATTTTCACATGTTAACATTCTAACATGCTAAACTAAGTTTGTAAACATCAGCAAATAAACAATGCTAATATTAATATGCTAATTGATTGACTGTAAGAGGAAAAATTAACTTAAGTTGAAATCTAAATACATTTTGCACTTATTTTGTTGTCGTTATAGCAAGTTACAAAGCATTATTCCCCGAAAGAGTGGATCACATCATTTTCTTTAGTGATCCCATATTTATAATATTTCATAGACAGTTTTGACTTGACAGTTTTTATCTTTTTCAGCACTAGGTTGAAGCTTACTGTCCATTTAAACAAGGTGCAGTTACAAAAACATAAAAGAAATAAAGAGGAATTTGCTTGTCTTGGAAAGAGAGCAATAGTCTGAGTACAGTCTGTAACAACAAACAGGAATCACGCAGCAGGCTTTCATGAGCTTGTGTTAGAAAAAAGTAAAGTAAACAACGCTGTAATATCTGGTCTGGCTCAGAATCAAGGCAAGCTAGAATACTGACAGTTTGCTAAAATAAAACTAGACTTACCTACTGTCTTGCAGTTGAATGCCTCCGCCAACCAGTGAAGTTGCAGGTTATATGTCCTCTTAGACATGTGAGTGAAATTGTCATTATTAGCACATAAATTCTTTGAGTTACGGCCAGATATGTGTTTTGTGAGGTCACACTGACCTTTGACATTTGACCACCAAAATCTTATCAGTTCATCTTTGAGTCCAAATGCCAAATTTAAAGAAATTCCCTCAAGGCGTTCCTGAGATATCGTGTTCACAAGAATAGGACGGACATACGGACAACCTGAAAAAACATAATAACAAATGCATAAAAACAAAATACAATACGATATGGTGTATTGTGACTATGGTGTATATAGTGACTCTGATTACTGCCCAGAAAAACAACATGGTGACAAAACAATGAACATTACTCATATGAAAGTGTGGTATAGTGTTGGAACAATATTGGCTGGGAGTCAAAACGTTTTTGGTTGTGTTTTCATGTGTCAGGGATGCTGCTTTTGGCCGTTCTCCAGTTGCATCCTACACAGTCTACACACACACACAGAGAAAATACACTCGGAGGCAGAGGGGACGTCTAAAGCTGAATAAAGTAACAGCTGCTTTGTGGAAGAGAGAGCGAATGAAGGAGAAACTTCTAACACCGAGAGGAGCCAGACAGAAAGCAAATGTCCAGTGAAGCATAACAAAACAGAGAAGAATGTCTGTGATTTTGCATATGGAAGTGAAAAACAGTTTGTCTCAAACACTGAGGAACACAGAAATACTGTTGTTTCTTCATTTTACGAGAGTTTCATCAGAAGATACAGATAGACAGGCAGAAGGGGGTGACCCTGAGGGGAGATAACGCTGCTGGCTCTTTGGTTTCTACAGAAGACCACAGTCATGCTTGAAGGTATTTCAAGCTGGTTGCAAACCCCGAAAAATTACAGATTCTAACACAGATTTCCGTTGAAGCCCGAAAGGGAAACAGCATACAAGATTTTCAAGCAGAACACACATTCAGCTGAGATTTACTGCTGTAACAATGTATGAAAAGGCCTCATTGTACAGGAGATGCATCCGAAACTGCACAAAATGCCAAAACTGAAAGGGCATCCCAACAGCTTAACGATTATCATGCCGTGCTTAGTTTCTCCGACAAATCATAAACAATCCGGGCTTACAGCTGACTAGTCTAATGCTGACTAGCACGCTATTCTACGCTAACATCCCACAAATGCCGGCAAGGCGATTACCATTCTCTGAGGGCTTGCAGGGGGACAAACGCCTTCACAATGGGACGCTTCACACGCCTAAGCAGAGCTAAGCCGCATGGCATTTCTAGGATATTTCAAGTCAAATTTAATGCAGATTCCTGTTGGCAAGTGTTTTGTTAAATCTATTTTTACCAGCAGTGAGGGACTGATCTGTGTTTACGTCACACTTTATAATCCCTCCCGTCTGCTTTCTTGTGGCCAAACCTCTCTAGCCAAAATTGTTGTCTTTAAAATCTCCCATTCATGCAGAACGTGTTGGAAAAAGCTGCTGTAGATATTCCAATTTCTCTGACGCTTCAGCCACATCAATCCAGAGATATTTATTTTTACAAGGTAGCTTGTTTTTTTATGTAACCCAGCACAGTGAAATTCCCTCGGGTACAATCTGATTCATTTCTAAATTATGTGAAATACACAGCCACATTATTATACTATTCAGAAAGTTTAGTTTCTACTAGAGCTTTGGGGAAACTCAATATTTAAGTTTTGTGCGACACAGAATGACACAAGATGAAACTTAAAAAGTTCCTTAAATGAAATGTAACATGTAATGAACATGTAAATACTGCGTTCAGAGACATACAAAGTATATCTAAAGTGGATCACTTGCTCTGTAATTACAATACTTCTGATAATCCCCACATGTTCAGCTGTGTTTTGTTAAACCTTTCTGTCCAGATTGCAGGTCAAACAAAAATACTGGAGATTTTGGTGGAGTGCCGCCATACGTCACGATAAGGATCATGTTCGCTGTCCTCTGATTTACTCCTAAAACCTCCATTTGTTTTTAATAATCCATCCATGTGATGTATTCAGGCCCGCTAAACCACGCGGTTCTGTGTCTTTGGGGCTAAATGGGGTAATTTGTTTTGTTTTAATAAAGCAGGTGTTTTTCTTGGCTCAGATCGTCAAGGAGTAAATTGCTTTCTAATCACATCACATATGGAAAGTCCAGATGACGGCGGACAGGGCGCAGCGCTGCATCACTGCTGACCCAGTGTGCAGCGTGAGCCCCCCCTGCTCCTCCGACACTCACACAACTCCACACGCGAGGATTAACACAGCTCTGTTTTCTTTGCAAAGCAAAACATGTCACTTCATTTGGCCCAGTTTAGCCCCTAATCACAGTGACGGACAGGAGAGAGAGGGAGGCTCTGTGACGGGCGGCAAGCAGCATGAAGTTAACTGTAAGACAACAAGTGTGCTCTCTATACCCTCGTATGTTTTTGGTTTGGAATCACAAATTAACTTGCTTATGGCATGTCATGTATTTGCCATGTAGTCTGTACTGACTGCAATATACATGCATCTGCATGAATATGCTACGCTCAGAGCTAGTGATGTAGAATAAAAAGTGAGAAAGACTGCTTATGGTGGGTGTGAGGGTCCAACAAAGACAGGATTTTCAACCAGGAGACCGCTGTTTGTGTTCCAAAGTGTTGTTGAGTTATTTTGAAGTGATGTTAGTGTCGTTTGTGACGTGTTTTCCATAGCTATGTTACATTGTTTTAGTACGTATTTTACATAGTTTATGTACTTATTTTAAGCCCAACCATGATGTTTTTCATAAACATAACTAAGTGGTTTTGTTGTCTAAACCTAACCGTGACGTTTTATGGTAACAATGTGGCGTGAAATGACAAGCAAAAAGCTTAAAATGCGTTACGCTACGTTGTTACGCTACGTTGTTACGCTACGTTGTTACGCTACGTTGTTACGCTACGTTGTTACACTAAACCATGATCTTTTTTCTAACCTTAACCTTGTAGTTTTGTTGCCTAAACCTAACTGACTGTTTCGCAATGTTAACCACGTGGCATTCTGCTTTCCTGCAAGCGTGATACAAGGATGATATAAAACTTATTTTTGGTTCAGAAAAGCCGACATTCAACGTATCCCGTAGTTTGCAGAAACGTACAATGGCAACATTCAGGACTTCCACCCAGGAGACCATTGTTTGTCTCCCATGTGAAACCGAAAGTAAACATTGACTTTACGCTTGTTACATGAGGTTACGCTCGTTACGTAAGAAAATATGCTAATGTTTTTTATTTATTTACGGTAATTACGTTGTTACGTTGCATTGTTACTTTGCATCTTTACGCTACGTTGTTATGCTACATTGTTATGCTACATTGTTATGCTACATTGTTACGTTACATTGTTACGCTACGTTGTTACGCTAGGTTGTTACGCTAGGTTGTTACGCTACGTTGTTACGCTACGTTGTTACGCTACGTTGTTACGCTACGTTGTTACGCTACGTTGTTACGCTACGTTGTTACGCTACGTTGTTAAGTCAACACAAACCAAGATCTTTTTTCTAACCTTAACCAAGTAGTTTTGTTGCCGAAACCTAACCAATCGTTTCGCAACGTTAACCACGTGGCATTGTGCCTTTCTGTAAGCGTGATACGAGGCTGGTATGAAACATATTTTTGGTTCAGAAATGTCGACATTCAAAGTATACTGTGGTTTGCAGAAATGTAAAATGCCAAAAAATTTTCTGGCGACTGGGCTGAGCAGACATTATTTATCGGGTTATTATGAGGAGTTCAGAGTATAAATTTCCGTGCAATTGTACCACAACACAGTCGAGTAAAAGGTTGCCAAAATAAAGACAGAGAATAACATATAAAAGGGAACACATTGTGCCCATTCTGTTGAACAATGCTCCACAAACGTGCGTTCACAAAGCAGCTCAAACAGTAAAAGCAGTCTTCAGGAAAGAGGCAGGCAGCAGAAGGGGGCCTGTGTGGCCATTCAAACAAGCAGCGTGTGGCTGCGGGCCTAGAACAGCCTGCAGTACATTTCCATAACAGGAAAGGTCAGTGTTGTGGCTCCAGGGGCTTTAGAGACGCTAACACAATCCATACTGGGAGCTCTCTACTCTGCTGCTCTACCTGTTTGCTGGACTCCATTTGGTGCTATAGTCTAATATTACACACTGTATTGTATATCATCACTCTAACTTTAACTAATTTCTGCTATATTATATATAGCACAAACTATACTTCAGGGATTTTGTTTTCCAGGAATTGTACTCTAAAGTTTCTCTATCTTCAAAATAGAATAAAGTAAGAAATGGTTTGGAAGATAACTGGGTAACCCTTTTTATACTAAACCTTAAAGCTGAAGTAGGCGAGATTGGAGCAAATATGATTAAAAAAAGTTATTTTTATAAAACGGTCGCTATATCGTGACAGTAGTTCATGAAACAGGTAGCCTGACAAAAATCATGTGCCTCTGTGTCCTCCGGTGTCCTTCGGTGTCCTTCGGTGCTCCTAACGGCATCTGCAAGATTTCACCGGCCGGAGGAAAACAAGCAGTAAGAGCTGATCTGAGGTCTGCTGTCCATCTGCGGTCTATGAGAGCCGGCTGTCAATCACTCGCTGATCAAATATGAATCAATATTATGTTATGTTAATGCCTATTTCTCTCCTCTAATGTTTTCAGAATCATCTTGTAGTGCACGGTTTAGCTGTAAAATGAGAATGTTTGTGACACCGCCGCCATTGTGAAATCTGGTGAAGGAACGGCAAGTTCTGGTCACATGACCGGAGCACAGCCAACAGGAACGCTCTCTCAATAAAATGACCTGTGATTGGTCAAAGTCTTCCGTCACGGGCTACATTTTCTAAAGCCTGAAAACAGAGCCATGAGGAGGAGCAGAAGTCTAGTTATCTCTCAGAACACTTGAATTACAATATGCTGAAAGGTTATTATGGAAGTTTTGCCCAATGATGCCAAAAATATATACAGCCTACTGCCACTTTATTGGCAAGAAATCGTCCTCCAAATGTAAGCAACAACCGTTTGAGATTGAGTGATGTTTTTTGAAGGAAAATTCAGTTCAAAAATATTTTGTATCTTCTCCTGTGAGCTCCACAACCTGCTAAAAATAATGCATATTCATGTCTTTATAGAAAGTACAGAAAGCGGATTTAATTTAGTGTGTAATAAGAAGAGACAGAAACATACAGTATGTGTGTGCTGTGTGTGTTGTGTAGCTGTGGTTGGCTGTGCGCTCTGACGTACAGTGTTTGAAGTTGTGTTCCATACAAAACAACAGTAGAGGAAGTTGAAACAGCTTCTGGTCTTTCTCTTGGACCAGGCCTCGGGGCCTCAGGGGGCCCATAGGAATAAAACACTCCTTAGCACAGCCTCATATACTTCAACACCTGCAGCACACAAAAGCCCTCTGTGAGCGAATCGGCCCCTCAAAAGTCAGAAACGCTCCTGTACGACAAGGAAAAAGGGAATGTTGGGTAACAGCGTGTCTTTAAGGAAAATCACAGTTGTGATTTTCTTTTGCGTTGCAATGGATTAAAGCATAGATATGATTGCTTTACTTGAGTATAGTTGCTTAAACAATTAACTAATACCAATTATTGTTTTTAGATGTTTTTTATCTCCTTGTTTTTTTTATACTAAATTGAAATACAGGTTTTTTTTGGTCATAAGTGCTCTTGAAAAAACTGCTATACAAATACAATCATTGTGTTTTTAATCATTATTGTTAGAGCTTTATTACATAAATAAATAAAATCTATACACCTCATTTACATCGTGGTCGCCTCACACCCCCTCTTTACCCGACTCACAGTATTTTCCCATGGAGTCCAGCGCTCTCAGGACTGAGATTGAAATAATATTGACACTGGAGCGGCTGAAAAGACACAACATAGCTAATAGATATAATTATCTGACATAATTATCTCCAATAATAACAGCAGATAATACCCCTCTGTCTGAGCGTGTTTGTTGTTGAGTCTGAAGGGATCCTCCCTGGAAAGATGGGCAGTACAACTTGTACTCCACCCCGCTGAACCCAGCCAGGCCTCACCTTCTGTGGGTGTGGGAGAGTCAGATTGCAGCCTGTCAGGAGCAGGTAAGGCTGAGGTTTGAGGTCGGCCGCTGCGTGGGTGTGTTCCCCTTCAGGCACGAGCATCTGTCGACTCTGGAAACTGTGGAGTGTCCACCTTGTCCGAGCCCGAGAGCAAACCTAAGAAACCCCCAAACAAAAACAGCAGTGGGTAGAATACGCATAACCCGCTGCACGGCAAGATTTTAATAACATTTATAGTCAAAGTCATTAATTCAAGAAATCGTTATGACAGCGCTCGAGTCCAGAGAGTGATTTCTCAGTCTGGTTCGGGAGACTCAAGTCCATTTACCTAATTAAAAAAACAAACCAGCAGTCTCTGTGGCTCTTGTGTTTGCTGCTGCTGTGTGATGGAGGGCATAAAATACAAGCAGCAGTAGAAATCCAAATAGACAGCAGGGTGACATAGAAAAGCTGGAGGAGAAGAGGCAGAGGACAAAGAAAGGAGAAATGAACTGACGACAGAGGAGTCTGCTATTGATGAAGGCCTGAGAAGTAACTATAGATAAAACTTAATTTATTTGTATTTGGTGTTAAAGGAATAGTTCTACATTTTGGGGAAATACACTTGGTCGCTTTCTTGCTGAGTGTTAGGAGAGAAGATTCTAGCTACCAGCTAACCGGGCCCTATACGAACAGAATCAGCCTACCAACACCTAAACCTCACTAATTAACACGTCATATCTCGTCTTCTTAAACCATACGAAAGCTGAAGTATAAAAACAGGAAGTTGTGGTGGTGGACTATTTCTTACTGGTCCCAATATAGTCCATAATGGTCCAGCACAAAACCCCCCATAGAAATTGTTATTTTCTCACTCCCAACTCATCTAATACGGCAGCTTGGTCAGTGGCTCTATACCGGTCTAACTATGACGCTCCACGTACCCCTCTATAGCGGCAGTTTTGGACGTGCAAGTCTGCCTCTATTGGCCGTAGTAATTATGATGGGAGTAAAGGAGGATGTCAGGTGACGTAGTATAAAGAGTCCTCGTAGGGAGGAGGTCACAAAATAGGACCCAGGAGACCGCTTTGTGTCCTATATGAAGCCAACTTATTGTGTGTGAAACTGACTTATTTTACGTAAATTAACTTAAGTCACGTACGTAACATACTTAAGTTATGTATGTAACTTTAGTTTCGTAACAAACACGCTTATTTTAACCCAAACTATGATCTTTTCCTAAACATAAACGAGTAATTTTGTTCAGGCTGTTCTCATACACCGTTCGTAGCTATACCTACGAAAAGTAATGCACTGTAATTTGTATAAATCCCACAAAATCAATTTGTATATAATTCACGTAATTGTGAACCAGGAAGTATAAAGAGCGACAAATGCCGCACAGAGAGGAGGTTGGGGTGGATGGGTGTGTCTAAAAACACTGGACTTCTGTTCGTTCCTGTGTAAAACTAAAAGTAAATGTTGATTTATTTGTCACATAACTTCCGTACTTAAGTTGAGTTATTTTCACCCAAACCACAATCTTTTCCTCAACGTAAAACTAAGTGGTTTGGTTGCCTAAACCTAACCACTTGTTTACTAGTGAAGACTTGAAGGTTCTGACTAAACGGTCCTGACCAAACGTCCGTATGTGACGAGCTGGGGTGAGAATGTTTTGAAATGAGTCACATTAATGTTCTCAAAGCAAGTAAGCGTAACTCTGAAAAATGTCACACTAGTCTTTTAATGTGTTTAAATGTAGTTGTTTTTTAATCAGAAGAAGAGAGGGACCATGATGTGGACGGAGAAGAGGAGGAGAGAAGCAACAACTCTGGCAACAAGGGAAAGAGATGAGAGAGTGTAGAGAAAGTGGAGGGTGAAGGAGGAAAGTGAGACAAGGCTGTGCGATGCGATGAGGTGGAGGCAGTGGAGGGGAGGAGGGAGGAGGACAGGGAGATGATGCAGCAGTAAGTACAGCAGCAGATAAAAGCTGCAGGGGAGATGATCTGAGCGTGTCTATTTGTTCCAGTAAGAGGCCCACAGCATCGCCTGATGACTCACCTGCCGTAAGACTGCATCACCCCACAGTATGAGATCATCAGGTTAATCTCACCCCCAGCACACGACGCAGCAGCAGCAGATCAGACCGACAGACTGACGGACAGACACACTGAAAACAACTGATCCTCACACACACACTCAGGAAAAACATTATGGTTTTAACATGCTGATCCACTTGGGCAGCATCAACCCATTATCATAGTATCAGCCACACTAAACATCACCTGCATTAATTATTAAAGATCAATTATTGATGATGATGAAGGCTAACACCAACCCCACCTTAATTCACTTTAATATGTTGACATCCATTATTACATAAATGGATCTGAGGGAAGAGCAGAAAATCGTTATGTTCGACTTGGCCTTGAGAGAATCTGCTCTCTGCCAAACTTAATAGTATTTTCCACCATTTTTATACAAGACAGTCAATATTATGGACATAAAACACACACACACACATACATGTATAAAGCTGCTGTTGCGCCCACTTGTCCTTGAGTCCTGGCAGGAATAATGAAGACGTCACCTCCCACAAAAAGGAAGAAATAATAATCAGCGTAATACTTTGCACTGCATGTTGGCCACAGTAAGATCCTCAGGTCTTAGATCAGTGAAATGAACGGGGGTCAGAAGTCTAATAGGATTTATAACTATCTTTTACCACAAACTGCATTTAAGGCAATAAGCTGAATTATTCATTTGTCTAATCTGGGCTTCTGCTGATCCGTACGAGTTTGAGCGCAGCGCAGAGCACACCGAGTACTTAAGCTGCGGCCCAAACGACACTTTAGTGCTGTGGGACGAGCGTTGGGTTACATAGGAGAGGAGAGGCTCACTTCAATTATGTTAGAGGAGAAGAAAGAGGGATGGAGAAGGAGGGACGATGGGGATGGGGAAGGAGACAGAGGAGCAGGTATAAAACTGAAATACACTGCAGTTTAATAAAATGGATCGCTGCCAGACGCCTGTCTGATTGATGGTGGACAGACATTATTATGCTCATTGCAGCGATGTTGGCCCACATTTTGTTCACAGCAGCAGGCCAGTGTTTAGAGGTCTGTGGAGTGACTCTTCATTATTGATGCTCTGTAACAAGAGTGGGCGCTCCGAAACCAACACTGGTTGCGTGTAAGCTTCAAAGAATTCAACACGTTTAACCTCACCTACATTTACCAAGAACCAGGGGATCATTTTTCACAATTCTCATTCTTCTGCAGAAACAGTTTTGGTGCTGAGAGCAACAACAGCTGCATAGCTTCCTTTTAAAAACACAGAAGTCCTGGCCAGGTCCTGTTTCTGAAGCTATACTGGCCCGAAAACACCGACCCACAAACCCAGAGCGCAACCCACCCGGAACTAAAGCAAACACCAGATTCCCACCGGGGACGTATAAACCAACGTGCGGACGTCCTCCAGGGAACACAAACCAACGTGTGCGCATGGAAAGTATTTAACGTCTTTTCATGCCGCGTGCATTCTTCACCCTCTGCTACAAAGCCTGACGGCGCTGCGCACAGAGAAGGGCCATAAAGTCCATCAACCAACTGTGCAGTTGTGGTTGCAAATGTGCTTATTTAGTCACGCTCCCAGAATGCACAGGGATCTGGATGCTGCTCCATCAGCCTTAGCATGAACTGTGTCGGCTGGGTATGATGAGCAACACTCAGGGCAGAGCACGAAACTTCCCATGAAGCATGAGTAATGTTCACTTCTGTTACACTTTCAAACCTGTTACTAACGTCTTACTCACAATTGTACTTCATATGAAAAAGTGCTGTATCTAAGATAAGAGAACTGTATTGTATTTTATTCATCAAGGTATTTTTGGAAAGTTCACTACTTTCCCACAACCTTTCAGCTTTTGTTAGAAGATACATTTCTTGAGCGAGAAAGTTCACTCTTACTTGTGGAAACAACAGTTTGATAAAACATTTTAAATTTATTATCCTTTGATTTTCCCAATGTTTGTACTATTTATGGTCAGCGTTTTTTCTGCAAAAGCCATTCAATGTATTTACATTCAGTAATTATCTGTCTTTACTTTCATATCTCCTAAAAAATTACGTTCCCATACAATGAAACTGCATTGTGAATTACGGTGTAAGAGAATCGTCTTTTGTTGCAGATTACATTTGTTTTTGACGCATCACAAATACATCTATACTGATAGTCTACGAAATACTGCGTAGGGAGGAGATCGGGGTGGATTGGTAGGTCAAACAAACACAGGACATTCACCCAGGAGAAAGCTGTTCGTGTCCCGTGAGAAACCAAAAGTCAACGTTCACTTATTTTAATTTATGTGCATAGCGTAAATAACGTAACAAACGTAGTCACTTTAAGCTCAAACATGATGTTTTTTACTAAACCTTACCAAGTAGTTTTGTTGCGTTTTTTCGTTTTGTTTTGTTTCAATTTACAACGTTAACCACGTATTTAAAACTTTGGCCGTAATCTTGCAGAAAATATGTTTCCCTCAAAACGTAAATAAAAATGCAGTTTAGTTGGGAATAAGAATTTAATTTTGTAGGAGACAGGATTGCTATTTATAGTAGTTTTTGTTGGCAGCGGCGGCCACGTTTGTCTGTCCTACTTTTTCAATATTTTATTTATATTCGAAACATATAACCTCCATCGTTACACCACATAACACTACATTATAGGCTTTAAAACATCAACAATCTTGTGTTTTGTTCAATTCAAATAGTCTAATCTCATATGAATCTGGAATCTTTTGACTTTTTTATTATTAAAATATGAGAGTGAGAACAGTGAGACTAAAACCAGCGGAGTAAAAAGTCTTAGACCACAAAAAGATTAAACAAACATTTGAAACTGGACTGATCTTGATCCCACACCTACACAGAGCCACTGAATGGTTAGTCACTCACCACAGTGGCCTCAGCCTACAGACCAACATACTATAAGTCTACCATTCAAGAGGAACTGAGCAATAAACTTCAACTCAGAGGTCATTTCATTCAGTTTTAGAAACTGCTCTTCTAAGAAAGACAACCGATCAAATCCCCCTGACTTTCTGAATTAATACTGAACCGTAAATGACGTTCTGGCTGTTTTGGTGTGTGAGATTGTGAGTGGGCGTAAGACAGCTGGCCCAAAAGTCCAGCAGCAGCAGCAGCAGCAGCAGAAGAAGAAGAAGAAGAAAGAGAATTACCCCGGTTTAGACTCCGATCAGTCACACTAACTCTGCACCTTTGACGTTTAAACACACAGCTTTGTCTCAGCAAAATCCTCTTTTCATCCCCGCTGCCAGCGCTTTAAACTCAGACAGACATCTTAAGGGCATCTTGTTTCTACTGCTATATTTAACTGGATGTGTTTTAACTAGTAGGATTTAATTCTATAATTTTTGAAAGTATAAATGACACTCCTATACCATGATGTGATGTATTGATATCCTAAATCAGCTGCTATATACTGTAATCCGTCTTAAGGACGAGGACGGGAGGCACGGTTTCTGGGAATCGTTCTCAGGCAGCATGGGTGCATTTCCAGTCAGTCAGGTGACCAGCTCTGCTCAGGGATCTCCCGATGGTCATGTGACGCGCTGCCCGCGCGCTCTCACTCCTCCCCTCTCTCCTCCATCTCTCTTTCACTTCAGACAGTACCCCTTCTTTCCACTCTGCTGATTTAACACCCCACTGCCTCGTCAATGAAGTTCCCCTCAGCTCCTCGTGTCTAATGGGGCAAAATCCCCTCTGTCCTCCCTCTTCATCCCTCCATCTCCTCCTCCTCCTTCTCCTCCTCCTCTACGGGGACTTAATCCACTGTCTGTCCCTGCTGTCTCTTTGAATTATTCAGTGGAGCGCTGCTGCTCGCCACAAAGAGCCATCACTGGGACAGAAAGAGGTTAGACAGACAGTAGAGTATAGGAGGGAGGGAGTGATGGAGTGATGGCAGCAGATGTCTGACTGGGAGCTTCCCAGGAAACCCCACACTCATCTTCCTCACCCTCCTCTTCCTCCGCTGTGGCAGCCCCAACCCGCCCCCGGGTATATAACCTGCTGTCACGGCAGGTCAACTGGAAATAGACGGCGTTCTCGATGGCGAGCTTGACCTGATACAGAAACCGGCCGGGTGCACAGAGAAGTCCGGAGAGGATCGTGTGTCCTTCCGAGCAGCCATCATGACATAGCAAATCTGCCCGCAGCCTCGTGCCCAACTGAACGTCAGCCTGAACCGGCAATAAAACGCCACTCATTTCACCTGAGTAGTTATTGCGGTCTGGGACATTTTGGGTCATATTGCTTTCTTCCCAAGACTGATACCACTGTCATGTCTATATGGTAAATATGAGGCTACAGATGGGAGAGGGTTAGCTCAGCTTAGCATAAAGACTGGACACGGGGGGAAAAGCTAGCCATGGTTCTCTACGAAGGTCACAAAATCGGCCTACCAGCACCTCTAAAGCTCACTTATTAACAGCTCCCAACCAGGAAATAGTCTGGCACATAACCATGCGTAAAACAGCAAGCTGTCATTTTAAAGCTTCAGTTTTTAAACAGAAAAATGATATGTTGATCAGTGAGCTTTAGTTGTGCTGGAAAGGAGGATTTTGTGACCTGTGGACAGAGCCCGGCTAGCTGTTTCCCCCTGTTTCCAGTCTTTATGCTAAGCTACGCTAACTGGCTGCTGGATACAGATGTTCAGGACAGTGGTTTTCAAAGTGGGATCCGGGGACCTCCAGGGCTCCTTGAGGAGGCTCCAGGGGGTCCCCAGCAAAAAGGGGAATCATTCATATATTTTATTTTATTTTATTTTATTTTATTTTATTTTATTTTATTTTATTTTATTTTATTTTATTTTAATAGTCCTAATTCCATTCATAATAACACATTGACAGAATGTATGGCTATTTTGGTCATAAGTTTCATACACTTTCTGTAATAACACAAAAAGCAAAAATCCTATCAGATGACGGACTTTATAGGACAAAATCTTATCAAACGGAGTCCTTGATGTGAAAAAGTTTGGGAACCATTGATGTAGCAGACTGGTATTGATGTAACTCTCTGCAAGAAGGCGAAAAAGCCTATTTCCCAAAATGTCAAACTATTGCTTTAAACTTTTAAATATCAAAATTAAGATAAAGATAAATATTTTCTGAATGTTTCTGATGATGCTGTCCAGTCTTTTGTTATAGACCCACATGCAATATCTCCTGAACACAGTATTTTAATTGCTGCTGACGACATGATACTGCTTTATGAAATGCTCTGTCATGCTCGAGTAAGTGTGTACTGATCGAAACCGTTGAATCATCCTCAGATGAGGCTTGTTGCGGAGGCATGAAATGACTTATCACGACCAAATGGCGCAAAACTGGCAGAAGATATTCAGATTAGATTCAGTAAATATCCGTTTCCAACGAGATCTGTAGAGATCATACAATTACTGTAGCCTACTACAAGTGTTCATCTGGATACAGCAGAGGTTTTATAGTTATGGATTATGATGCAGATTATTCTAGAGTTTGGGTTCCTTCACTCTGTTGAAGTGTTGAATCCTAAAACAAAAGATGTACTCAGAAACTTCCTGCAGGTGTTTTCCCCAAATAACCTCTGCTATCTCCCCCCTGATCAGTACCCGTGAAGACACTCTGGACTTCATCATTTTTGTCAGTTAAAACGTAGCCCTCCAACCTCTGGCTTTGACAGACCATGCATTTCCCGAGTGTGTCACCTTAAGTGGTATTCTTTGTGTTTGAGGGAAAACCCTCACAGTGAAAGCCATGCAAATGTTGAGGGGAATGGGTGGAAGAAAGCCCCTCCTTGTTGCTGCGGCGCCTCACTGAACAGTGAGGGGGGAACCGAAGCACATCGACCCGGCTGTGGGAGGTGATGCAATTGTCAGGAACTAGAGGCTGAGGAACTCCTGACCTTTCCTTTCATCTGCACTTTCTATCGCACCTGTGCAATGCACGGTGGTGTCGACGTGAAAATAAACAGTGAGGGAAGGGCTTTCAGGAAACAGACAGTGTGTTACCGTATGGATTTTAATGCAAATGTATGTGTGTGAGAGCGAAAGTGAAAGAGAAATTAAAACAGAGGGAGAGGGAGCAAAAGAAAAAACAAAGAAAAAGAGTGAATATTGTAGGTGAGAACAGAAGAGGAGGTTGAAGAGTTGAAATGAAGATTGGGTCAAATACGTATATCAGAGGGAAAAGCCGCACAGAACGAGCGTGCTCCTTTTCCTTTTTAAATAACTGCATGTGGTAAAGCCATACAGCGCTGTAGTGTGATATGAGGTGATGTTCTTGGGCAGATAGTGAGTATGGTAATACCCCAGACTGGGGTTATTTCTGTGCTGTCTGTAAGCCTGCGTGTAAACGCATGTGTGCATTTGAGTGTGTGTTTCACTGTGCGTGTGTGTGATGTAGACCATGCAGAGTCAGTCAGTCTGTCGTGGGGCTATGGGGGATTCCTGTTTAGTCCTTCAGTGAATGTCTGGGGGCTCACTGCAGGGAGCAGGCGGGGCTGCTGGGAGGGCTGAGAGTGGGGGTGTGTGGGTATAGGTTATCAGCTGCCCTCGATGATGTGTCCAATTTCTGTTGTTTATAGTTCATGTCTCCTCGCTCCACTTCTTTTCTACTCTCTCCCACAGCCTCTCTTCTTAATGAAAACACATAAAACACACCTTGAGCTCCAGCAGCCCTCTTTACATTCTGTTTTCATATTGCTTTACCGCGTATTTCTATGTCTGTCATATCTTGTTTTGTAAAACAAAACCATATCTGCAGGTGTGTTTCCATTCGATTGTCAAGCAAATTTTAAGTGAACTTTTGAAATGTTTTTTCCATCAACTGGTTTGGGGCTTGGCTGCGCGGTTTTGTCCGAAGTTGGCGGTGTAGGCCGCGCTTTACGCATGGCTGCAATCCGCCAATAAACAGAGTAGTAGAAGAAGTAGAGGTTGAAATAGTTCTTTTATGTCAGCTTGGCCATGTTTCATGCTGTCCGGAGATGAAGACAATATAAATATATATATCTGTGAGTTAAATGTTCGCTATGTCAGAATTTACTCAGCAAAGGCGTTTCCATAATCCATTTAGCGCTCTTTTTCAACAAAGGCAAAAACCACCTCAAGCGAGCGGAAGTTTTATCAAATTTTGCCGTTTCCATGCAGATTTTCTAATGTGATACTTCAAAATGTGCACGAAGATACGTTAAACATGGCTAAACAACAATTTCTTAAATTATTTATCTTTTCAAAATACAGCGTTTACATTATATCCTTCTCCTGACTTGTTTCTTTTCTTTCTCCTGCCAACTAACTACCCCATGAATTAAAAAAGATTTCAAACAACCCCCTACTCACATCATGTAAATTTAGCAACTAAGCAGCGTGATCCTTCTACATTTCTAACCTTATGTGTACTGACCTATATAGAAAAACAAGTGATACAAAATAAAGAGATTGGGCTGATGTTGCTGAAGTTCAAACAAATTCATCAAATTAAAACATATTACTCCTCTATATCTTTACATAGCAAATAGTTGTTTGCTGCTATATTAATGCTCTGGATATCAAATTTAGCTCCTATTTAGAAGTTTATTATAAGTGCACATGTCGCCTTCTTAGAAAGGTTTATGTTGCCTCCTGCATATTTCTGCTAATTCAATGTAAAGATTTCAGGCAGCGTTGTGCAAGGTGGTCCGACAGCAATTTCCAAATTTCATGCATAAATTATGTCAAATCTGTAGTTCTATATTAATGTAGCTGAATCTATGACTCTAATCAGTTACATATCGGTTAATATTTACACTCCTTTTCAATCAGTGCATTCATATTTTCGATGACTGGATTTCTTCTTATGTGCTCACTCTCAGAAAGACACCCTGACTAAAAGACGCCCATCTTAGCTTCTGCTATTCTCCAGCCACATCCTTTACCCTGCACTTTGTTCCTGTATGCAAACATCTGTTTGTTTTTTTATCTGTTCTGTATCTCCTCCGCAGACGCTTTGACCTCCACAAACACACTCTAACCCTTCCTACATTGATCTCTGCCTTCCTCTGTCTCAATGCCGAAACCTCAGATACACATGTTATGCGTCCTAACATGCAGTCCTCACGACCTCGAGAGACAGCGGGGGAGGTCAGAGGTGAGGCAGCTACCTCTGCTCTTCACAACCTGACACTCCAGAAACATGACAGCTGAGACCAGCGTGTGTGTGTGTGTGTTTTTGCATGTCTGTATGTGTGGGTTCATATGTGCCATTTGACACCCTGAATAAATAAACCGCGGTATGTTCTGTGGAGAAATTGTTTATTTAAATGGATGGCTGACTGGTCCGTGAGAATGTGTGTGAATTGTGTGTGTCCCCTCAGTGTGTGAAATGAGAGTGTGATATTGTGAACAAACAGAGCAGATAAAACACACTGTTAAAGAAGTGGCTGAATGTGACAGGAGGCTGGCTGGGTGTCTTATTTTCTGTGGAGATGGCAACTTCTTTACATCATGAGATGTGTGGTGTGTTTCTGTCAATCTGTCAGTTTGATACACACAGCGACAGAGAAGTCGTGCACACACATTCACACACACACACACACACACACACACACACACACACACACACACACACACACACACACACACACACACAAAGAAGCCCTGCTGTCAATCAGCACTCAGTAAGAGGCAGGAAACAGACAGGCTATTCTGTCCCTTGGCACAAGTCCCTAAACTGTGGCCTGGCTACTGCAGAGAGAGCACTGTGTGTCACACGCTACAGATACAGGCTACCCTCTGTCACACACAAATAACCTCAGTCCACTCGCTCTATTTCTTTCTGCCACTAACCCGGCGTTCACATCTGCATGTAGGCACGGCACCCATTCATACACAATGCACAGAAATAAGCTGGAAAACTATGTCTGAGCTAAACAAAGGAGGCGGCGGCCTGCTCGGAGAATCCCCTTCACCAGACCAGAGGCCTGTACTACGAAGCAGGATTTGGGGTTAACCCTTCAGGGTTTTCAGTCCTACGACAGTGGTTCACTTCTTACCAGGGTAGATCGCCATGGTAACTGATGCTGAACATCTAACCTGAGGCCTGTTCTACGAAGCAAGATTTGGGGTTAGCGTGGTAACTTCAGGTTTAACCCTTCAGGGTTTTCAGTCCTATGACGGTGGTTCACTTCTTACTGGGGTAGATCACCATGGTAACTGATGCTTAACAGCTAACCTGCTCCGGAGCAAGTTATGTTCCAGATAAGAGATCAACTCGCATAAAAGCACCGCCTACTGACCAATCAGAGCTCGGTGCACAGATCGTATGATGATATTACACATAGCCTATACGAAGAAGTTAAATCATAATCCAGACTAAAAACAACACAGTTTAAACTGATAAATGCAGGAAGGACAGCTGGATTTATGCTGCGGGTGCTCAACGCTTTGAATTATGTTTTTATATATATATATTTTACTTGCTCTCAAGTCCGTTTCACACCACCGGAGACGGGGACGCAGCTGAAAGAAGGCTGAAATAGTCACACACGCCACAACCTTGTTAAATGTCATAAGCGTAAACTAATCACCCAGTATACTCTGAAAGCTATTTATATATCACTCCCCCAACTAGATGACTATATCTGACTATCGAGTATTCTGTTAACTTAATAAATCTGTTAATTTATGCATTCACACATTTATTTTATTTAGCCAGCTGTCCTTCCTGCATTTGGCAGCTTCAACTGTGTTACTTTTAGTCTGGACTATCTGTTTAACTTCTTCGTATTTGTCTAACATTATAGTTTGCTCTTGGTTTGTAAAATATGCCGCTCTGTTGACAGTAGACTTGTCCATGTTTGCGATGCTGTAAACACCGCCCCATTCATGTGAACGCGCTCATAACCACGCGCTTGACTTACCGAGTTAATAACCACCGTCGTAGGACCGCTTAGTGGATGTTAGTTGGTAGCTGGTTGTGTGTTGAACTCGCTTCGTAGTACAGGCCTCTGTTCACCCCGCAGCGTGTCTGTATGCACAAGGGTTTACATATGTGTGCGTTTGTGCATGTGGACACCCAAACATTAAATCTTTATGTGATGTGTTGAGCATGTCATTTCAGTACTGCTGCTGCAGCTTGCACTCTTCTGGGAAGGTTCTGGAAGACAGCAGCGATCTGCTCCAAAAATATACTGAACATTTCACACCGTCATCAAATGTCAAAGCTTACTTTGTGGCAAAGAGAAGGGCTACCACTTCAATACTGTCCTAGATATTAAGGTCAGAGGAAAAGAGACATAAAAGATATTTAGAGGAACAACATTTTGATTTTATTTTTACACAGAAACACACAAACAATTGTGTCAATGAAGTGTGTCATGGTCCTCGGTTTTGTTTGTAGTCTATTTCCTGTTTTATTTTGATAGTCACTCTCCTCATGTGTCATGTCTTGTTTTATTTCCTGCCTTTGTGTGTTTTCCCGCCAGTTTTGATTGTCCGCCCCGCCCTGATTAGTTTCACCTGTCCCCCGTTAGCCCTGCACTCACCTGACCTCCTGCTCACCTGTTCCCACTTCCCCGTTAGTCAGTCACTATTTATACCAGCCCAGTTCAGTTCGTCCTTGTTGTCTTTCGTTGTTGCATGGAGTTTTCTTCTCCCATTACCTGTCTGCATCTCAGTTTTAAGCCTTTTTTGTTTAATGAATCATTCAGTTGCACCAGTAAGCCTGATCTGTATCAGCATTTGGGTCCCTCCTGCATGTGCTGCTTCATCAGCCACAACACAATGACTACGTTTACATGCACAAAATATTCCTTTTTTGATCTCATTCTGAAAAAGACAATATTCCTACTAAGCTGTTTACATGGCTAAAGAAAATTAATATTCCACTAATATTTCTGTTTACGTGCAGCCGTGCATACTCTGATTAACGTAACCGGTGGTGGACTTGTTGGACCGTGTGAACACAGCCTCCCTCTTTCATTTCTTCATCCACCTTCTTGAAAATGTTGGTGTTGCGATATTTGCACCTGTTCTCTCCCCTTCTCTCTCTCACACACTGTTCCTCAGTATTCCTTGCTCTAGTTCCTTGATTCACACCGTGTCCATGGAGTTTGCATCAGTTGAGGTCATACTGGCTGTATTTTTGGAGCAGCGAACAGAGCGGCTCCTTCAGACATTACATCACATACAAACTTACAAACATGCACATGCGTCATGTCACCCCCAATATACAGTATGACATATGGAAATTTATCCCCCAACAATATTTGTAATGACCAGTCATCAAATTAACCTGACCAGCCAGATGGTTTGTTACAGAGAACCAGCTGAGAAGCCGTCATTGGAAACTGTTTGGAAAAAGGGCCGGCACTTTAAAAAAAAACTACTTGGCAGGAGATTGGATGTCATCTGTATTGCAGCATCTACATGTTCGCTAACCTGTTTAGGAGGCACCTCTCCGTGACACCTAAGCCACGTCCGTACCTGCCAGTAGCTCCTCACAGGACGTTGATTGGTCCGTGCTCTGGCTTGTCAGACACAAACGTACTATTATTTTGTATGATACGTGATCCCGCGGTTTCCGTGTGATCTCGTGACATCGCTAGAATCCAGCTGCCATGCAAGGTAATTGGTCCCCGCCAATGTCTGACTGAAGATTTCGCCCTTGCATGCATGGCTGTATGTGGAAAACTGAAGCTGGACTGACCAGCAGGGCGAGGCCAGGGATTAGAAAAGAATTGGAAAAGGACTGCACATGGAAGAATCAGGAAAAACAGGTGGTTTAGGCTTTATTTTTTTAAAGCACAGTTAACTGACATTTGGATTTAGTGAAACAAATAGTAACTAAATCAATGAATATATCGATTAATAACCAAATCATCCCCCCGATCAAACAGATTGTGCTTGATGCTAAAGAAGTATCCCTCTCAACCAGGTTGTGTTTGCCCATCCAGTACCATAGAACCCACGCTGGGTGTTCCCTCTTATCTAATGGTCACCTTTCCATCCAAAATTCACCCTCACACAGTGGAACTACAGCGGTGAGGCTGGCACTGACCTTCACGTCAAGCCTTCCAACTCACACTGAAGCCATAATGAGGCTTTTCCTTCCAGAGGCTTCTCCACAGTCACTCCCCGAACGACCGCAGGAAATGGAATTTTTCTGAAAGGATCAAAACAAGTCGAGAGTTGTAAATGGTTTGAGTTTCCGACGAAGACAATGTGCCAGATTCCAGCGCCTTGAGGGATACAACCGTATCACAATGACTCCTCTGTCTGCCCTAAAACGTGTGCACGGGCACACACCCACTTGTCCACACACACACACACACACACACACACACACACACTCGGATATATAAATATCCGTACAAACCCGCACAGATTCACACACAGTGTTTACTAGTAGTTAGGAGATCCTGGGAAACGGTTTCAGTATTCCAGTGGTTTTCCAGTGGAATCTTTTTCATACCTGTGTGTCAGGGCTTAGTGAGGTGCAAGCCTCTGCATATCCTGCACTCCTGGTCTGAGTGTGCATGTGTGAGCCACAGTCCTCTGAGCCTAAAGGCAGCATTTCACTTAACAGTACTCTGCTTTTGTTTGGGGCAAGGTTCAGGAGGGTAACCGAGAATCTCTGTTTCTGCTAGTGTGTGTGTGCGTATGCGTGTGCGTGTGCGTGTGTGTGTGTGTGTGTGGGGTCAGGCAGCCCATTAGCAAGACAACCCCTGATCTAATTGCCTCCTTCCAGCAGCCAGTTTGACAGCTCTGTAATCTACAGTTACTCACAGCACTCACCATGGTAGGTCTGTTTGTGTATGGGCGTAGAGATGAGTGTGTGTTTGCACTTGTGCTGTGTTGGTTGGCACGGCAAGTTACAAATTAACTTCATACCTGCAATTTCTCTCCGCTCATTAATATGTGCAGAATCTGACTTTGACGTTGATGAACAGCTCCTTTCCCGTTGCTTTTAAGTTTATTCAGCTGTGATATGATGAGTTGTGACGATTCAGAAATATTCATTCTTCTTCTCCTCTTCCTCCGTGACCTCTATAAGTCCCTGGAAATGCACAGCATGTGAGCAAATATGGAAAGCATGATGATGTCCAGCTGCACAACCTAAAGCTGTCACCAAGTCAGGCTGGAAATGTTTCAGTTAAAGTACACAGGTTTTCATCATGTACGATGGTTTATGTGTTTAATCTACAGTATTTGGAAGGATATTTAAACGAGTGCCCGTAGAGAGTGCGGTGCATTTGACGTGCATGATGAGTGTAATGCTATAATGCGCTGGTCACCACGTTTAAACATGTGTCCACCTTTAAGGGTGCAATCGTATACCAGCCTGGTCTCACCAACGCCTTTGTTGCTTTTGGCGTGTCATGTGTACGCCATGTAATCTGTATTGACTACAACGCATCCACGTGAAGATGCAACGCTCAGAGGTAGTGACGTAGAATAACAAGTGAGAAAGAATGCTTATGGTGGGTGGGAGGGTTCAACAAACACAGGACTTTCAACCAAGAGACCAGTGTTTGTGTCCCAAAGTGTTGTTGAGTTATTTTGAAGTTACGTCGATGACGTTTGTGACGTGTTTTCCCTACTTATGTTATGATGTTTATGTACGTATTTTACATACTTTAGGTACTTATTTTAAACCCAACAATGATGTGTTTCCTAAACCTAACCAAAGGGTTTTGTTGCCTAAACATAACCACGACCATTTCACAGTAACAACGTGAATTGACACGCAAAAAGCCTAAATTGCGTCATCATGACACGCAGAATGTCGTTAAAAATGTTGTGCTATTTATACGCCTTCCCATGAGATTGGGTTGCGTGTACCAACACCTTCTCATCCCAACTCGTCACATACCGCCGCTTTGTCACGGCCCTTGGCGTCACGCCCCTGGGCGTCACTTTAGGATTAGGCAAAAAAAAACACTATAGTTGGGTTTAGAAAAGAAATACATGGTCGGGCTTAAAACTACTACGTGAAAAATGACACAATTGAACAGCTGATTGTAACCAAGCCTCCAGGAAGAGCACCGGGGATCGCTGGATGATCCGGGTACTTTATCACTTGCCAGTCGAGCCATTTTGGCTTCATGCGCCACTGAGAAGCTTTCATAGGAATGAACGGGAGACTGCCTCCAATGCTGTATCCAGTTCACTCTATACATCCATGATTGTAACATGATGCACAGGACACAAACAGCAGTCTCTTGGATGAAAGCCTTGTGTTTGTTAGAACCATCCACTCCCCTCCCGCTCCCGGTGCACTTTCTCGGAGCATTTACTGTTGCCACAGATGGGTTTACATTATAGTTAAAGGAATGCCTGGTGCATTTCATACTGGCGGCGGTACCGAACGCTGATGGCCAAGACAAAGCCTCGGTATTTAACGCCCTGGGAATGAGAGCGGCCTGCGTATACAGACTAGTAAAAGTCTTTGTGATACTATGACTGCTTTTTACAGTTTTAAATCTGCTCACACAATCTTTCTCTCTCACGTTCACACGGAGTACACTTACAGCGAGAGAGGGAGGAAAAGAGACCGCGAGAGAGAGAAGTCAGTTTCAAAGAGAATGCTTTCATGTTTCCCACAGGCCGGCCGAGAGTCCTCTTATCTCTGAGGCTTGGCCCGGCTATCTAGAGTAAACCACAGTGTCTGCACACAGAGAGCTAAAATTGATGGTGCAGTCCAATTTCTCCCTGTTAAACATTAGTCCCAGGAATCCCCCTTGGCTTTGTATGCATTTGTGTGTGTGTGTGTGCGAGTGTGCGTGTGTGTGCGTGTGTGTGTGTGTGTGCGAGTGCGAGTGCGAGTGCGAGTGCTTACAGCCATCAGGAGATTTCCACGAAGATAGCACCTGTTCTGGAGAAGAGGGAAATAAACATTCCTGCAGACCTTCTGTCTGAGGAAGGTTCGGACGCACACGTCTCCGAGGAGTCGTTCACGTACATGTATTTAACAACCATGAGAGTAACGCTGCTGAAGCCAAAGAGGCCAAAATACCAAAGAGACAGACGGAGACAGAAGAGAGGGAGAGACAAAAGACAGAGTTAAGGCCTTTTACACACCGGCAGCCTTTTTTTGTGCGATTAATTTGCACGTCAATATTCATTTTTTGTCAATTCTTCTGAGCGTTCGCACCTCTAATAAAGGCATCAACCAATCACGTTGTGTGGAACGGGTTGAGGAGCGCCTATATTCATGAAACAACAACATGGAGGCTCCGTAGTCCAAACCAAGACGGCAAATTGTGTTATTCCTTTCAACTTTGACAAAGGCAGCACATACTAGATCTATTCCTTCAGTTCTTACCTTCCACAATAAAAGCCTTGGGCAAATAATATTACAGGCTGGTCTCATATGCTGTTCGTAGCCATACCTACAAAAAGTAGTATCCCACAAAATCAATTGGTGTGTAATCACGAACCAGGAAATATAAACGCAGTGTAGGGAGGAGGTCGGGGTGGATGTTTGGAGGAGACCGGCGTTCGTGTCCTGTGTGAAACCAGAAGTCAACGTTGATTTATTTGTCACGTAACTTACATACTTACTTAAGAGTTATTTTAAGCCAAAGCAACGATCTTTTCCTAAACCGAACTAAGTCGTTTTGTTGCCTAAACCTAAGGAAGTTGTTTCCTGTGAAGACAGAAGTTTATTTTGAAAAGACTGTATGCATGTAACAAGCAGAAATTGACACGCGTTGCTGGAAATTCGTAGGAAAACGAACAAAAAGGGAGGAATAACTTTTCCGTAAGATATCATACCCTCAACCGTTGCATACGTTGAATGAAATTCGCGGGCGAGTATTTAGCATTTAGCATTTTCATGTTATTTATTTGCCTTTGTGTATGAAGGCCTTAAATGGGATGGACAACCTTTTCTCTCCCTTCCTTTCTTTCTCTCTCTCTCTCTCTCACACACACACACACACACACACACACACACACACACACACACACACACACACACACACGCACACAAACACTCGCTCGCTCTCCGTCAGGAAGACAGCCGACCTTTGGCTACGATAAGCACGCTGGAAAACAGTTCAATCAGTAAGAGATTTCCTCTGTTGAACACAACACACACACCTGCATGTACCAGCAAGCCTGAACTCCTCAACTCTCCACACACACACACACACACACACACACACACACACACACACAAACACACACACACTCATCCTACACTGAATCACAATCAGCAACAGATTGCCAAAGCCAACAATTTGCATCTTTTTACTTGATTGTGAACAAACTGGAGCTGAACATGAGACACGACTACAAGAAATCTGACACAACAAAGTTTTATAAAAAGCCTACAAGTTCAACCCGTCCACTTTCCCAGGACTCTCTCAAAACATTGTTTTCCACTCTTGACAGTTCTGTGTGTGTGTGTGTGCGTGAAACAAACCGCCTGTTTCAGCTAGAGTCTGCAGCGTCTGTTTTATTTTGGCCGTAGCTTAGCAACAGAGCTGTTTCTGCTTACTTCTCTCTCCACCCTCTGGCCCAAAATGCTCCGGGCTGCTCTTCCACGTGTGTGTGTGTGTGTCACACATCTGCTTCACATTGTGGAGGATCTCGGCACTGACTGCTCTCTTAAGCCTCTGATTTTGTTACAGCAAGCCAGAGAGGCGAGGAGGAGGAGGCAGAGCGCAGTGGAGGTTGTGGTGGAGTGGGTGTTAGGGGTGAAGATGGAGAAAGAGAAAGCAAAGAAAGGGTACGAGATAGAATAAGATAGCAAAGACAGTGCTACAATAACGTCAGAACATCTGTGGCACATGCTGAAAGAACGTGACTGCTTCATGGGAAAAAAAAGTGAGCTAAGGGGAGTTTTTAAATATTATGGAGCTATAAAAGTTTTCCAGTTTTTCATATGAGCAGCGGAGGTTCCACGCTTTGCCTCCTGCAGGGTTGGGTTGGGCGGGGTTGGCTCACGCTGCTCTGCTAGACTGGGCTATGATTTGGTATGCTATAGGTGAGGCTAAGAGAGGAGGGGCGGGGCTGGGTCGGGATGGAGATGTCTCGTCGCTGCCAAAAGAGGAGAGAACATCGGAGACGGAAAAGCAGCACTGGGCCGAGGAGACGGGTCACCGGGTTTGTTTGGCTGCTCCGACGTCTGCCGTGTCTACACGACTCCATCACCTTTTAATCTTTTACTCCCCGCGGCCTACCCTTTCATTCTGCACTCCTTCCCTCTATATCATCTCATTCCTGCGGGCTCGATAGCCCTCTCACACCTATGCCAGCTAATTATTGGGCCTCACTTTGTGATTATTTATCGCACGCTGCGGAGGGAGAGTCGAGGCTGAGAAGTGGAGTAGAGGTGAGAGAATAGAGCGAGCTTACATGAGAAATGGCTGCAGTCAGTTCCCCGTTGCAGTGAA
Source organism: Sebastes fasciatus (assembly GCF_043250625.1). Taxonomy (NCBI): domain Eukaryota; kingdom Metazoa; phylum Chordata; class Actinopteri; order Perciformes; family Sebastidae; genus Sebastes; species Sebastes fasciatus. The sequence continues at coordinate 24,147,931 of NC_133799.1, read as the reverse complement.
ACATTTGGCAAGGGCACCGAACAATCAAAGCTTTGGGGCTGTGTACGGGTGTGTAAGCTTGTGAGTCTGGCATTAACCCAGGATATCAACTATAGGGTGCTTGAACTTTGGGGAGCCCAGGCGCTGCCAAAGAGCATTGTGTGGTCATAAAAAAATATTATACAAGAACAGCTGTGGTGTGTGTTTGCATGTGTGTTTTGTGCACTTTGATGCTCGTATGCATGTGTGTGTGTGTTTGTGTACCATGTTGGAAACTGTGTCTGCTGGAGAGTCTTTTCAATCAAACTAAAGTGGAGGAGGGAGCGCCAAGAGAGCACTTTAGCCTTCAGATGAAGAGTGATGAGAATAGACCCATAATTACTAGTGAGTCCTCTCAGTCCGCAACCTTCAGCCCAAAACACTGATCATGTGTGTGTATGTGTCTCATTCAGCTGTCTACCAAACTCTGAGTCAAACACCCACGAACGTGCTCTACAAATGTCGCATCACGTGTCATCAATGAGCAGCCGCCTTCAGGTATACGCTCACACACACACTCACACAAAGCTGATTGGTTTTAGAGACAAGAAAGTCAAGGGCGTACCTTTTCTTCAGACTCTTTCTATCCATTAGGTGTGCTTGCAAAGCACACATGTATTACATTTTAAAGCTTTTCATTTTTCTGTGTCCTACTCCTCCCACCTACATATATGACACATCAAATTGTGCAAATAACGGAGGTGTGCTTTGACTCTTTGTAGAAATATGACATATTAAAAAGCGATAACAGTTTTTGTCAACCTCAATTTTAAACCTCTTTTAGTTTCTATCTGTTTTTTCATGCCTTTACTTTTTTGAGAAATCATGGTTCCATCACAAGTTTTATTTATTTTTCAGACTTTATTATAATGTAGCAACTACAACCTCAGCAACCACCCCGACCCAACCTAACCACCCAACCCATGTACTAATCTGGAAACTCAACTTGCAACCTGTAAGCACGTAACATCTGTCTTTTGAAGACCCAGCAACCACCTATAGTAGTGGTACCATCTTAGCAACCACATAGAAATGTCAGAGCAATATACCGATACCAACTTTACGATATACAACCTTATACCCTTTTCCACCAAAATTAGTGTATATGCATTTTTATTTAAACACGGGAAAACTCGCTAAAAATATGTGATAGACTCCATTCCCATTGACAGGAGACAAGTGGACTTTCTGTTTTTTTTTACTGGTGTGTCACGTTCAACGTCACAACACTGAAGCAAGCTTGTGACTGGACGGCAGGATAAATCTGTGTGGGGAAAGTGAGGAGCATCACTTGCCTCTCTTCATTTCCACCACTGAGGTGCCCTCAACCGCTCCAGTGGATCTGCTCACTGGCCAACAGATCAGACTGTGGTTGTACTGAGCAGCTTCCAGGTGTGAATCAGGGCGTTCCTGGTAAAAGAGAGCACGTTTAGTAAACAGTGAAAATGTTACGGTGGTTACTTCTTTTTTAATAAGTGTTACTTATTCAGCCTCTTTTCAAACTCGGTGCCGACTAATTTAGGATTGCTAATTTGAGTGCTGCTTGGATGGAGATGGACAGAGTTTGTGCCCGAGATGATAAAGAAAGCGCCGTAAAAGGGGCGAAAATGAACGTGTCTTCCCGGGTGTCACTGCGACTATATACCTGAGACTACGGCAGACATTTGTGCCGGGAATGAATGCTGATTGTAATCTTTCTCACTAAAGACAAAAGCCAGATGTTAGTGGGTGTTAGTGGGGTTTTTTGTCCAGTGGGAAAGGGGCTTTAGCAACCACCTGGAAACTCCACCTAAAACACACAAACATATCTAGCAACTACTTGGTAAAAGTCTTCTGAAGAGCCAGCAACCACCTATAGTAGTAATATCTTAACCACATAGCAATGTCTGACTGTGGGAAATCAGTTTCATCACTAGTTTTATGCATTTTATATCCAACCTTATACCCTTTTCCCTTCAAAATTAGTGTGAATATGCAGGTTTTTTAAACATGGGAAACCCCACAAAATTGGGTATAGTCTCATTCCCATTGCCAGTAGACAAGTATGCCTTTCTGTTTTGTTTTTTTTATTAGTGTTCGACGTCACAAACTCGCCGGAAAACAGGGTTAGTAAACAGTAGAAAGTAGCAATGAGGCCAGTGAAAATGTTACTGTAGTTACTTCTTTTTTTATATCTGTTACTTATTCAGTATCTCTTCAAACTCTGTTTCGATTCATTTGGGAAGATGTTCAAAGGCTGTTTGGATTGCGACGGAGAGAATTTGTGGCTGTGATGACAAAGAGTCAGTCGTAGTAGTCATAGCATGGCATCGGAAAAGGGACGAAAATTAGCGTTTCCACCCGGGTGTCATGTTCCCTCACTGCCGATCGAAGCTGGAGCCGATAACTACCCATGTCTACTGCAGAGTCGTTTGTCCCGGGAATGAATGCCGATAGTAACCTTTCCCACTAAAGACAAAAGCCAGATGTTAGTGGGTGTTAGCAGGATTTTTCTCCAGTGGAAAAAGGGCTTTAGCAACCACCTGGAAACTCCACTTCAAACACCCAAACAAACCTAGCAACTACCTGGTAAAAACTTGGCAACCTACTTGCAACCTTTTAGCACTTAGCAGAAAGCACGTGTACATTTTCTTTGGAAAATGCAACATTTTCTAATTTGTTTTTCTTTTTTTTCTACCACTCCAGGCGGGAGAGTGTCTCTTCTCACTCGCCTTCTACACGCCGATCCTCCTGCCATGCTAGTTTATGTGGTGGCCGCAGCCGGGTCATCAAAAACATTACTGGAGAGTCTGTCCACATTCCCCTGACTTAACTTCTCCAGCACCTAAACTGTCTGAATGTGTGCGCATGTCCAACTGTTACTGTCAGTTTAAGGCTCTAACTATAACTTATTTTAATAGCAGATGTAATCTGAAGATATTTTTAGATATTGTAGCCAGCAATGCGTCTCATACACACACAGACACACACACATGGATCCTGTTAATTTCCAGGTGTGTTTAGAAGGTCTAGTTCAAGACCAAAATCTGGTCCTTGTCCCTTTTTGACCTACACACACACACACACACACACACTGGTGGACTAAAGGCCTGTGGCCAGTAATATCAGAGACAGTTGGTGTTTTCGCAGCACTTAGCGGCCCAGTATTCCCTTACCACAACAACATCCAATCACCTGCCAGCTCCTGACCTCTGACTTCTGCTACAGAGCTGGGGATTGAGGAGGGATACAGGGGGATAGAGTGCATACCAGTGTGGGGTAGGGTGGTCCGCAAGCCAGCAAGTTGAAAGGCTTTGGTTTGCCTCCAGGCAGGGAGACCTCAACAAAGCCTGTAACCTTGCTGCTGCACACAAGCGATGAGCGAAAGAGAGCGAGCGAGACAGAGAGCGAGAGGGGCTGTTAGCTGTTCATCGATACACTACATTAGGCGGGTACATGGATGACTATCTTTTCATTACTTACGTGGACAGATGAACCTCCCTAAGGGATTTCCCCTCCCTTCACTCCGCCATCTCTGCATCTCGCCCCGCTCCTCATCATCCCATCCCCCCCTCCCTCCTCCTCTCCTCTCCTGATCTGAAACACACCCCACGTCTTCTACAAATTCTCTCCCCTCTTTCTTTTCTGTCTCTCCTCACACTTTTACTCGCTTCGAGCTAAGATTTGTGCTAAATTATATCTGAAAGTAATTCTTGGCATTTCATCCAACTTGTGGACAAATTAGGGCTCCACCAACCCTTACAAAAAAAGAAGCATACTTCAAGTTTACTTTATGATAAGTACAATCAAGTATAATCCCAAGTATACTTTATGTAATAATTCTACTAATATCAATGCACTAGTTGTATACTTGTAAGTATACTACATAAATACTTCTTGGGACTAAATTAGCCCACTTTTTAGTTTATAAAAGTATACTTTTAAGTGTACTTTAAGTGTAAGAATAGTAAACTTTGAGTACACAACTAGTTTACATCTAAGTTGTATTTTGTACTGCAACTCTACTATGAAGGGCTGCACGGTGGTGCAGTGGTTAGCACTGGCGCCTCACAGCTAGAGGGTTGCAGGTTCGAATCCGGCTTGGGACCCTTCTGTGTGGAGTTTGCATGTTCTCCCCGTGTTAGCGTGGGTTTTCTCCGGGTACTCCGGTTTCCTCCCACAGTCCAAAGACATGCAGGTTAGGTTAATTGTGGACTCTAAAAATTGCCCGTAGGTGTGAATGTGAGCGTGAATGGTTGTCTGTCTCTATGTGTCAGCCCTGCGATGGACTGGCGACCTGTCCAGGGTGTACCCTGCCTTCGCCCAATGTCGGCTGGGATCGGCTCCAGCCCCCCCGCGACCCCTAACGGGATAAGCGGTTGCAGATGGATGGATGGATGAACTCTACTATGAAGTGAACTATACTACAAGTGAACTTATGTATGAGAACTAAGTATACTGTTAGTTTACTAGTTATATACTTGTAGACCACTTTTTAGTTTATGAAAGTACCCTTTAAAGAATACTCTCAGTAAACTACTATTTTGTTAGTTTTTACTGCAAGTATAGTGGTAAGTTTTCTTTAACTTATAGTACTTAGCCAATGATTTATGCATTACATAGAGACTTTAAGAAATAAATAATAAAGTCAGTTTTTCCTCACATGCCTCCATGGTGAACGGAGAATGCAAAAACATAGGACATTCTTGAAGATTTAAAGTCAAATTAATATCAAAACATACATTTACAAACTCTCACACCCTCTAATAGGTTAAGTATAAGTTAAGTTAAGTATATTTCTGATAAGTACATATAAAGTAAACTGAAAGCATACTCTTATTTCAAATTTAAATGAAGTATACTCATAGCACACTTGAATAAACTTCTTTCTGGTAAGGGAAACCAGGATTTGAGATAATTAATCTGGTGAATTTACTGTTATGCAAGTGACTAAACTTTCTGGAACTCCTCCTCCCAGTTTGCTCTTTCTTAATTTATCTGTATTCATCTTATCTATCCGTTAACCACTCCTCCTCCTCCTCCTCTAAACCTTTCTTACCTCCTTTCTCACCAATCTCTAGATTGTATCCTTCTATCTCTCTCCACTCCAGCCATTTAAAACAATAAGATGGAAGATGGCCAATTTATGGGATGGGACTTGGGCTGTAAGCAATCACCATGAAATCAGCCCTCTTATTTCATTACTGATATACCCAAGGGCACACACACATGCGCACAAACACACACGCACACACTTGCCTAACACACACTGCTTTACACGAGTGGTAAAGAAGCCCATCTGTAAATTCATTAGCTATTAAACAGCATTGGATAATAGAGATGTGTTGATGGGAAAATGTACCGTGCGTGCATGTGTGCGTGTGTGTGTGTGTGTGTGTCTGATGGGAATCAATCTCAGAGACCAGAGGGAAAACGATGATTGAATTCTGGGCCATACTCATGACTCAGTACTTTACGGGGAGAGTTGCTCCTTCTCAGAACCACTAAGTGGAGTGAATAAGTGTGTCTTATTGTGTGTGTGTGTGTGTGTGTGTGTGTGTGTGTGTGTGTGTGTGCGTCCTCTTGCACGCAGATTCACAGTGTTAGTGTTAGTGACTAGCACTGACGTTTTATCAACCATAAACACACGTTTCACCATGTTGGGCTACTTTTCCTCCAATAGCCATTTAGGCTAAACCCCTTTGCTATTTCCTGTCACATATAGGTGCAGATGTGAGGATGCTGCCAGCACCAATGTAAAAGTCTTCACTTACTATTTCCAGTCACTCAGCAGAAAAAGGCTCAACCAGAATCCTGCTATAAATTTGCGGACGAACGAGCGAGCCAAGTACGACTGCCGGCACGGAGAGGAAAACATTACCATTGTCTTTATAATATGAAACTGAAATTTGCTGGTTAGCCTTTGGGTCCTAATTCTCATTCTAATTCTGAGCTGCCTCTCAGCAATAAAATTACTCAGTGTGTGTGTGTGTGTGTACAGACTATAGTGGAATGTAACTAAGTACATTTACTCAAGTACTGCGCTGGGCCAGACCTTTTAAAACCACATCTTTTATCAAGGACACTCAGATCCACTGACCAGTTGCTTCTGACTGTCCCGAGGTCAAAGGTGAAGCTCAGGGGTGACTGAGGGGTGCCTTTTCAGTCTTTACTCTGCCTCCACATATTCGGATGTCCCCTACACTGCCTGTTTTTAAATCAAAACACACTTTTGTTCCTCGGTTTTTGGCTCGGCATGAGAGTTGCATTTTTTTTTTTTTTATCCTTTTTTCTTTCCTAATGGTTTTAAGACTTTTATTATTTGAATGTCCTGTTGGTTTTAAATTGGTCTCAGAGTTTTATTGTGTTGTTTTTAGTTTTTTTAATGTATAATTGTACAGCACTTTGGCCAACTTTTGTTGTTTTTAAATGTGCTTTATAAATAAATCTGGATTGGATTGGAAGTACTGTACAATTATGAGGTACTTGTACTTTACTCGAGTATTTACATTACATGTTTTACTCCACTCCATTTCGAAAACAAATATTGCACTTTGTGCTCCACTACATTTATTTGACAGCTTTAGATACTTTACATATTCAGATAAATAGAAACTCAAAAAGAAAAATCAGCTAATACATTATGATGATTATCAGAGGTTAAGTTACACAGAAGTATATAAAGTACATACATTTAGCTCCACATTTACCAGCTGCAACATTAAAGTGATAAACACATTAATTATAATTCAATAATCATCATTCTGCATAACGATTACTTTTACTTTTGATACTTTAAAGGTACTGTTTGTAGCTTCTTATACGTATAAATCATTGCGGGTCAAAACTACACGGAAGCACCAAAACCACAAAGTTCTATCTAATGAAGCCCGTCTTGCAAAACAGTGTTGGCCGCGGTCGGAGGACGTGGAGGAGACCGCAGTCTTGGTCTCCAGGGCCGAAGTCTCTGCTGTACTCTGCTCCTCTGCCAGCCTGCTTGCCTTCACTCACACACCGCGCTCGTTCTCGCTCTTTCGCTCCACCTCACGTGCATGCGCGCACACTCCACACTGCAAAAGAGTTAGTTTAGTTCTGAGAATATCTAGTGAATGTACAGCGGACGTTTGTGCAGAAATAAATGCTGCATCTCCTCCAGACCAACAGAGGTTTCCCGTGTCTTGTGAAGTGACGGGGCTCCACAGAGAGAAACGTTATCGTCTCCGACCAAAACTCTGCTGTCTCCCCTGTTCCCTCCGGCCACGGTCTGGAGGCTGAAGCAGGAAAAGCCAACACTAGGATCAGCAGTGATTCATGGAGAGACCTTCGTCTGGTCAGCTAACATTACTGCCAAGCAGCTGAAATGTAGAGTGATATTGTGGTTTTAGCTGAGGTGTGTCGCCTCACTGTTTTGAGCGATGCTAGTTCATGTCTATGTAGAGCGAGCACAAGCGTGAGCAACAGGACGCTGACTTTCGTTGACTTAACGGCCACAGGTGTCGCTGTTAACAAGCATTTCTGATTCTTACAAACAGTCCCTTTAAGTATATTTTGATGCTAATACTTTTGTACTTTCATTTTACACTGCAGTATTGCAACTTACAAGAAGTTTAAGGATGAGAGAACAAGATTAATGAAAGCTAATGTTAGGTCAGGCAGTCCTGTTGAAGCGTACAACCGTACAATGAAGTGTATATATATATATATGTGAGTGTTTAGTAGAGGTTAGCGGGAGGTCGGATTGTCACCCCGGAGCAGCAGCAGCTGTCTGATGGCCTCACTGTCTCCCTGGCTCCACGTCCCCAGCTCAGCATGTCACAGGGCTAACTGGGGCTAACTGGATATAAGAGAAGGATTAAGCACCTGGACATCACACAGAGCAGCCTGTCTGCCGCGACATCAGATGGATGTCATCACCTGGATAAGTGATGCAGCGGGGTGGCGGGGGTGACAGAGCAAGGGGGAGGAGAGCAACAAGAGGAGGAGGAACCACAGGGAGAGAAAGAGGTACAGTAGTGGGATTGATGGCCAAGTCAAGGGGAAGATAGTGTTGTCCAAAAAGCCTGTGGAAGTAATAAACTGTGATCTACAGTGGTCCATCAATCAGCCAGGTACAACACAGAACAGGTAGAACATGTTGTACAAGAGGAGAGGAGAGGAGAGGAGAGGAGAGGAGAGGAGAGGAGAGGAGAGGAGAGGAGAGGAGAGGAGGAGGTGGGAATCCCCCACCCCCCGCCCCCATTGGCAGCAGGGTGCCATGTCATCAAGCTGAGGGTCACACCTCCGTGTCAGAGTCTCGGCCTGCGGTCAAGTTCAGCAACCTGAGGTTCAAGCATTGTCACTCACTGGAGTATCAGTGTCTGCCTTTCCTTAAAGCAACATTATGCAACTTTTCTTTAACCTTAAAATAACAGCGTCAACGTCATTTTCATGGTACAATGACTTTTAATCGGGTGAATGGCTAGATACTAGAAGTGTGTAACGCTTTACGGCACTATACGTCACATACAAGCAGCTAGTTATAAGAAGAAGCTAGCTCAGTATTGTAGGGACATCATGGCATGTCTCACGGCCAATGGGAAAACAACGACAATCCGACAGCACAGTGTACATCCCTGCCAACGTTATTTATGAAAGATTGCCACGTAGGCTGTAACCTTATCGGTGTCATCCCCAAATGCAAACTATGTATATGGGATGCAAACGCTAGCTGTATTTCAATTAAACTAACTAAAACTTTCTTAATTTCATTCTTTTTCGTTAGTCTTTTTGTTATGTTCTCCGATGTCACAATAAATAAAACTATGCAGAGTGATTTGTGTAAAGAGGGGGGTTCAAGGCGCAATTTGACATTGGTCTACCACTCAGAAACTGTCGGGACGCCAAATCGCAACAATACTAATTCTTGCATAATGTTACTTACCGTCCTACCTGTGTAAGCATGCTTCCCTTTGGGGCGTCAACCAAGCGCCCAGGAGGAGCGCGGGGCTTTGATGCAAATGTTCGTAGTGGCCAAACGGCGGTACTACAACTTCTGTGTCCGTCACGTAATGCCATTTGGCCCAAAAAGACTTTTTTCCGATAGACTTATATCGGGAAAGAGACGTCTGTAACTCTGGATAATTTTGCTGCCTGCTCTATGCGCCCAGTGGATGCGGAATATCGCCGGAAGATCCGGGTACTTTATCACTCTGCAGTTGAGCCATTTTGGCTTCATGCGCCACTGAGCAACTCTTATAGGAATGAATGGGAGCGCGCCTACAACGCTGTATCCAGTTCTCTTTATACATCCATAAGGGGTCAACCCTATGTTCCCTCAGCTCTATGTTGGGTTTCGGAATAACGGGCCGTCAGAACAATGGCATGGCTTTCCTTTGTTTCATTCATATCATTCATGTTTAGTGTATCCTTTTTTATTTAGTTACCTCTCCTCTCGTTTCAGATCACTTAACTTCCCGCCAGTTCTGATTGTCTGCCTCTCCCTGATTAGTTTAACCTGTCCTCCGGTAGCCCTGCACTCACCAGACCTCCAGTTCACCTCATCACACTTCCCCAATCAATCATGCACTATATCTACCAGCCCAGTTACTTTCTTCTTTGTCAGTTTGTCATCGTTGTTATGTCGTGTTCTGTTGCCTGTTTTCCTGTCACCGTCTGCCTATTTGGACTCATGCCACCTGTAAGATTAATCTTCAATAAATCACTTGCGTGAACCTGCTGCCTCCTCAACTCTCTGGATTTGGGTCTATCATTTCATCGCAATCCAGAGATATTTCAGTCTGGACCATAGTTGTTTGACCGACCAACATTGTGATCCATAAAACCATACTGCTAGCATGACGAAAAACTTACATTTATATCTTATTGTTTGTCAATTGAACTTAATTTAACTTTTGTCATTAATTTGGCCGATTGCATGACAACCAAAAGATATATTATAATAATAAGCAGTAAAAATAACGATGTTGCATACACAGTTTATGGGGTTATAAAATATATGTTGTTGAGAGATTTAACAGATGTTAATGTGTACAAATGCACGCACACATATTAGTATAAATGTTTGCACGAATGCGTGTAAGCATGCATGGGCGTTTATCTGCATGTCTCTGTGCTGGTATGTACGCTCGCTCCTCTGCCTGTTCCATCAAACCTCCGTGCCAGAACAAGCCAGGTGAGATGCAGAAAGACATATTTATGAGCTTGTTATTGGTATCTCACCGCTGAGTTGCTCAATATTAATAGCCGATGTTTCCCTTCGTGGCTGCGTGTGAGAGAGCAGCCGGGACAGAATTATGATGTCGCAGTCAAATGTAAAATACAAATCAATAAAAAATCCCTCCCAGGATTCAGTTCTGTGCATGACACAGATATGAAACAGCAGAGAGGTCAGATGGATGCGACGCAGAAGAGAGAGGAAGCTGCAGATAAAAAAAAAAGAAAAAAAATGCAGCTATGTAAGAAATAAGTTTCAAGACTGGAGTGAGTGTGGCTGCCCGCAACGTGACAGAACGACATCTTTGTTGTTAAGTCAACACAGACAGCGGAGAAGATGTTGCACTGAAACCAGTACAGAAACTGCGAAGTGCGTGCATACCTGAGTATTTGTATGTGTGTGTGCATTGATGCATTGTGTGTTTCGTATAAACAGAGGACGACAAGAACTGTCGCTCTCAGCAACAAGCATGTGGATGTAGGTGGCTTTAGATATGTGTCCTTCATACTCTCCTTCAGTCTCTGTATAATATCAGCGTCTCTCTTCTCGTGTGCCTGTTGCTGGGCAGCGTGGCAGCCGAGGAGAGGAGACGCCTCTGTAAATGTTTACTGTACGAGAGTTTGTTAAAGATGTGACCAGAGAGCGATAAACAGAAAACATCTGGACGCAGACCCCAACATCTGCTGCCTTGAGGGAGGTGGATGGATCGAGCGAGGCCACGGGAGAAACACTGAGGGGAAGGAAGAGGAAAGTGAGGGAAAACAAAAGTGGGAGGAGGAGGAGAAAGGAGACGGGGATGAGAAAAGTGGCAAAAGCTTGCAAAAAAATCAACTGATGCGAATCGCTTGACAATGAGATCTTTAAAACACTTTACTGAAAATGGCTTTGTCTCTTCCTCGATCCATCTCTGTCTTTTCGTAGACAAATAGCAGAAGAGCTCGGGGTGTCCAGCGTCCACTACAAGGGTGGGCCGTGTAGAGGAGGGGGAAAACAAAGCCAACGAGGAGCAGATGTTCAAAAACACACACATAGAAACACACTGACGCAAACACCCTTTTCATTTGGAGTATAGTAGTTCATCCTAGACTTGAGATGATGACCACACCCCTTCTACGCACGCACACAAACTCACACTGATGTCAAAAAGAGAAGTTAGGGAACACATCAGACACAGAAAAGCATCCTCCCAGCAAGAGAGGAAACTTTTCTTCCAGTAACTTTTACGCTTTCCTGAAATCCCAGAACATGTGTGAATGTGTGTTTCAATCTGATCGTCTGAGGAAACAGCTGCATGGACCTGTGTGGGTTGAAAGGGGTTGGGGGTTCGCAGATAACCTCTGACTTCTCAGACAGGAAGCTTGGAGAGAGCCTCAGGAAGTTGCTCTCAGGACCGACGCGCGAAGCAGAGCTTGCATGTACAGCAGCGGGGAAAACAAACACAGCTTTCAGGTGCACGCCAGCACAATGACTCAAGTGTATATGCATCAGCGCCTTTCTTGCAACGCGGCGCGGTGCATGTGAAAGCAGGTGCACTCAACAAGTTTGTGCATTGGGAATATGATAATAACACGGTGCGGTTTTAATACGTACTAATGTAACACCTGAACAGCTTTCGCAGCGCCTTGACAAACAAAGTCAGCAATCAATCAGTCAGCAGCCCATCAAACTATTTGCTCTGCATGTTCCCAAACTCTTGAGCAGTTCTCTATAAAAAAAATTTAAAAACGCACCTCGGGCTAGAGGAGGAGAAACTGGCACTGTGCCTCATTTTTTAGAGCCTGTGCACAGAAAGGAAGCAGCCTGAGTAGTTTCATTGTAAGTCCTTCCTGCTGCTCTCAAAAGGCAGAACCCATGCTCCTCTGAGGCCTGTCCTCATGTCAGGGATTCTGTCTACATCAATCACCTACAGCACATGTCCAACATGGCACAGCCACAGCTGAAAAGCAGGTTGGCACTCAAAAGTGGCATATGGCTGTGAAATGCCTCTGTGATGGTCTATTGTCCAAACAGGTTAGCCTCCTGGGTAGCAGCGCATTCCTCACGTGTTTTATGTTCTTCATGTGCAACATCTAAATGTCACTGTCAACATATAATCCATAAACTTGAATCTACAATAAGACGGTTGTAATTTCTGCTATTGTCGCGACTGTTGCTACAAAATAGAGCAACAGAAACAGCAGGCCTAGTACGTGACACTGAGCTCTTTCGATCTGTGAATTTCACGTTATGGTTGAAAGAGAGAGGATGATAGCGTCTCCGAGGCTACACTGGTTTCACTTCTCCGCCGTGCAAAACCACACATACAAAAATGTCCCCTCACGAAACCACGTCGACACACAAATGCACACACACATGCACACACACATGCACGCACGCGGCCGATGGGCGGACGCACGTCAAAAGCAAACAGTGGAATCCTACTCCCCTATAACGTCACGCGCCCACTGCGAGCCAGACAGACAAAGACAGCGGGGCGTTTGTGATGAGCTGAATGAAAGTGTGTGAGTGTCTGAGAGCTCCTACATCGACTGACAGTGACGTCTGTCCATTCTCTCCACCACCTCCATCTGTCTCTCCGTCCCACACGCCAGACAGAAAGAACACAATGGGCAGACGCAAAGCTGAAATTTAAGACAAATATATATATATAACATAAATGTGAAAAACAATAATAAAAAGGGAGTCATTCAGTTCCAATATAATCACTCCCAGGCCCAGGGGAATAAGACACAGCTGTGTTATCATAGGTGTCTCTACCCAGCCCGTCAAAGACTCATACTCTGACACACATACATGCACAATGGGTAATTAGTGCCAGTTGGCCCACTCATTTATCGCTATTACGCCAAAACGACTTCCTCCGCTGCCCGTTTGAATGCACATCAGTGTGGAAATGTCATTTAGATATGTGGGCTTGACAGCTTTGACACAATTAAGCAATTAAAGTACATTTATCAATCAGGTGCATTTCACTTACCCGCTACCAGCTTTAATTTGTTCACAAATAAGAGCTGAGAAGTCCTGACAAATGTAAATACAGCATTTATTTCAGACACCTGCAACCTTGACAGCTCATTTTAATCTGCACACAGTTGAACAAAAACAATGTGACATACACGGCAAAGATTGTGAGACCGTTTTAAGCATATTTTGTGTACACAAAAGGATAAAGATAACCTTTGAGTTGTTGTTGTTGTATAGTTATAGTGATCTAACCAGCGTGTTACACTTTCTTCTTCATAAAACATTTGCAAATCCATATATTTTTTTTTACATTTTGAATCCTGCATTATTTACATCCATGAGTACTCGCACTTCCAACTCCTCAAATACGGCAACTTGGTCGGTGGCCCTAAGCTTCAGACTATGATGCTCTAGGTACCCCTCTAGCATCAGTTTTCCACGTGTCAATTTCCACTCCTTACATACATACACTGTCATGTCAAAATAAACTTACGTTTACACAGGAAACAACTTAGTTAGGTTTAGGAAAAGATCGTGGTTTGGGTTAAAATAAGTTTGTTTGTTCTGTAGTCGAGTAGGCTACGTTACGCTTGCAATGTAGTAACGTTATGTAACCTACGTAACTACGCTACGTTAGTAATGTTATGTTATGTAACGTTATGTAACTTAAATTAAGTCAACATTGACTTTTGGTTACACAGGGATGCGAACACCGCTTTACTGGGTGAAAGTCTTGTGTTGACCCATCATCGACTCTTTATACTAATATATTCTTTTTATATTCTTATTTCTGCTGCATATCTTTATGTATATTTTTTATACATAACTTGACTTCCATCTTTTCTCCCGCCATAACTACGGCTGACCAAGCTGCCATATTTGAGGAGTTGGGAGTGAGAACGGGCTGTGCTATCTGTCTTCTTCTTCCCTGCCTTTGTTGGTGTATTCAAGTGTACCTTGGCGTGTTATCAGCACGTGTAGGTCAGTGGAATGGTGTGAAACCTTTGACGGGGATGTATAAGGTGTCGCATGTGAGTTCTTGTGCACAAATGCAAGACAAACAAAACGGGGACCCACTCATAAAAAAAAACTGCTCTATAGTTGGCAGATTATGTTAGTTAACTGGCTGCTGGCTGAAGCTTCATATTTTCTGCACAGATGTGAGAATGGTATCTATCATCTAATCTAACTCACAGCAAGAAAGCAAATGAGGGTATTTCCCAAAATGTCAAACTAATGCTTTAATGGTTTACAGTTGGAAATGGAAACATGAAGAGATAAAGGGACCCCTTAGACTATCAAGACCCAGAAAACGTGAGAATTTTATTTCTAAAAGATTTTCAGACCAAACAGATCCAAATGCCCGAATACACCTGAAGACGTGTGATAAGTCTGCACAATAACCTTTGCGTGCAGAAACCAGGGAGACGAACAGAGTTACACCGAGGAATTCGTCACCCAAATGGTTGTTGACCTGGATTCAAAGAGAGAGAAACAAAAAGAGAGAAACAGAGACCTCTGGACATTCATTATTAAAACAGCCGGCTTTAAAGACTGAGGCGGTACTGAAGAACTGAAAGAGAGAAGAAGAGGAGAAGAAGTGAGATAGTGGGTCAGCCTGGCCGCATGTTGACCTCAGGTAACCCGGGTATGTGGGGGCTGCAGGACAGTTTGTCTTTCTACTGTCTGCCAACACATAGAGTAGAAACAGAGCTTTCATTATCTATCTGCTGCTATCTCAATGTCACTGGAGAGCTTCTATTAGTACTATTACCATTAAGTATAAGTAGTGATTTTGGTTGTAGTAGTTGTATTGTTGTTGTTACGCTTGAATTACTAGTATCGTTGATGTTTCCTCATTCATCATGACAACAGATGTCATTGTGTATCAAATATTATCGCTTCCTGGTTGTGTACTAACAAAACATGTCTTTCAGTCTCTTGACATTGAATCATGAATGTTCTTTAATATTGTGATTTTATGTAAAACATCATGTATCATGCCAAAGTCAATAACAGCTCCCTGGTCGTGGAGAAAAGGAGGATTGCGCTTGAGAACATGTGTTCATATTTTAATGCATATACTGTAGCCAGAGATTCAACAGCTGCTTGTAATCTCTTTGACACAGGTGAGTGATAAAAGTGTTGCTTTATTTCAGGGAGTACCAGGTATAAAACATGAGGGTGGCCTGTCTCATCGCCATCTCACACCTCAGCCGCACAAAAGACATGCAGAACGGTTTTCGGGAAGTGTTTTGAGTATCCCACAAAACCCACTGGGAACTAAGGAAGTGCACATCAACTTCCCAGAGAGGTCATTCATCAGACACTGCATACCTAATTCAAACATACAAATATATCTGGGCCTTCTGGCCGGACCACCTGACCTTCGACGCCGTAGTAATGGTCTGCCTGACAGAGCCAAAACACACAGCCTGAGCGGTCCCATGGGCCAGTCTGTGTTTTCTCAAACATGCACACACACACACACACACACACACATGCACAGGGTTATACAAACACACACACACACAGTCTCAGTATGTGATAAGAGCCATATAGCCCTTAACCTTCCAAGATAGAGGCAGGACTTTAAGTGCAGACAGGATTCCAACCGTTCACTCAATCACTCCTGTGTGTGTTTGCATGTGAAACACGGAGAGCATGTGTGCGTTTATGTGCATGCACCAGTTTCGGCTGAGACTTTTTTTTTTCTATCCTTCTCTGACAAACCAGTCTGACTGCACACACACACACACAGAGACACACATGTAAGTGTGCTAAAGTAGAGATGTGATTTGGGAGAGATTTCTCACGGCCAGAGCGCCCTGAGCTACCCTGAGTAAATACAGATTAATGATTGGTTGAAGAGGGCGTCAGGGCGGAAGTGCATTCCACAGTTAGCCACTGATGTCAGCCACCTCAAACTCAGAAAGATGTGCATAACACATACACACACACACACACACACAAATACTCCATGCTACAAGATCGCTATCTCTTCTAAGAAATTTCTAAGATAGCTAGAAATTATGTGATTGACTCCTACTGATTTACATGCACATAAAGGTCACTTGCACAAATAAAACGCAAAGGACACGTTCATTTACGAGAACCTATAACATCAGATAAAAGATAATCAGACACTGTATACCACAATTGATCTCATAAATTCTGCACCGTGAGCAGTTACGGGACGCTAAAAAGCTCAATTTACAACAACAGTCCCCGCTGTCTCTCTCGGTAAGTTCAGACTGTACTTCTCGTCCGTACAGGAATCAATGGAGCAAAATCATTTAATAATTAACGTTCAGTTCATATAAGAAAAGAAATTGTGCTTCACATTGTGGAGATACATCCACTTACACACATGCCACATCATGGTGTAAATGATGAATTGTACGAGACCAGATGAGCTGGATGCCTCACAGAGCTCCACTGCTCCTGGTTTCCATCAGCATGCAGACTCGTGCTGCAGGACTGCACTTTGCAACAGCTACTGACTTTGTGTGCACAGTACTCTACTGTATGTGTGTGTGCAAACCTGCACGTAAATCCTCAGGCAGGCACATTCCCAGGCACCGTTTGTATATCACTTGTCAGAAGTTTCAGATTTCACGCTCAGAGAATCGATCGCCTCTCAGCAGCGCAGCGATAACTCTGCCGAGTCATAACTTAATGTAAGAGGATTCACTGATCGCAGATTGAGATTCACGAAGCACGAACAGGAAGGAAAACTTGAAATGAAATCGAAGCAGCATATCAATTAGGGGAAGTTCTTATCTGTCACCTCAATCTTAAGCCTCTGAAACTCACTGCCTGCTGCAAGCAGTACAACATTATAATATCCAGAGTTTTTAAGACTGTGGCAGAGACAGTAGTAGTAGAAGTATTCCTATCCTTTCACATCCTAAAAGTAGCAATACCACAATGTAAAAATACTCCAGTGCAAGTAAACGTCTTGCAATAAAGACTTTCTTTTCTTTTAATTCACATATCTGGAGGTCAGAGGTCAAGGGACCCCTCTGGCCATGCCAGTTTTTCCTCGCCAAAATTTAGCACAAGTCTGGAGCGTTATTTAACCTCCTTCGCGACAAGCTAGTGTGACACGGTTGGTACCAACAGATTCATTAGGTCTTCTAGTTTCATATGATGTCAGTATCTTCGAGCCCGCTACAACCTCCGAAAGATCGTATGAGTCAAAGAAATTAGTGGTGTTAAAACTAATTTGCGCTAACGCATTATTATCACGTTAACTTTGAGCCCTAATAACAATATTTATTACATTTGGTAGTCGTTATCGGCTGATACGCTAGTTCAGGTATCGGATTCAGTATCGGTATCGGGAAGGGAAAAAAATGGCATTGGGACAGTTATAATGACGAAGCAGTTTCTATTCCTGATCTGTGTCCACTTCTAGTGTGTGTTCCTGCTGTTAGACAGAACCACTTGTCCCAACTACTGTTTTCAAGTTCATTTTACCAGGAGACAAAGAGTCCATTTATCTAGATGGAGGCAGGAAAGAGGAGGAGGAGGAGGAGACAGTGAAGGGTGTGAGAGAGAGGGAGAGAGACAGAGAGAGAGGAGGGGCTGAAAGTTGGATGGAGAGTGAAGGAAAGGAGGAGGAGAGAAAGACGACCGACAGAAGAACTTTCCAAAACAGCAGATCCAGGAATGTTGGTGGAAGGTGCCACATAGCTCCAAATATTTGTTGGCCGGTTGGCACGGCAACATGTTTATTAGCGATAATCTCTCTACAATGATATACCAGAGAGCCAGGGAGGAGAGGAAACACTGAGGACTGTGATATGGGAAACAAGTATATCATTTTGACAAGAAATGGGTTCAACAATAAAAGAAGGGGGGGAAAAAAAATCTGAGAATGAGATTCATTGTTTCAGTGTTGACTCTGGAGTGGAGACACATGCCACACACACACACACACACACACTGAGAGCTACAGGTAGACACACACACACACACACACACACACACACACTGAGAGCTACAGGTAAACACAGCAGCGACGAGGGTAACACAGAATCAGCGACTGTCACTTAACTATTTACTGCTGCTTCTTCCCTTCAGCCTCGCCCAACCTAGCGCCAAACAAACAAACACACACACACACACACACACACACACACACACACTGAAGGTCTCCCGCAAGTCACTGGCGTCAATAATACACAGTATCTGATAATATGTATGACACAGTGTATTTTCCAGTATTCTGGCACCATGACAACTTACCACAGCGTAAATGAAACAACGTGAGGAACCTTCGATTTAACCATAAGTTAGTTTAACCTTTACTGAGTTTCAGTTTTGTTGCTATGGTTACTGTCATTCTAATACAGGCTCCCATGAACACTGAACACTAAAAATGAGTCTATATAACTTTTGAAAGAATAAATAATGCACTTTTCAAATGAAAAGTTGAATTCATAATTCATAAAACACATAATTTAATACACTAACGGTCTTGGTCCGGTAAGATAATGGTGACTAATGTACGCAAACTTTAGGTAGATAGATACAAAACCAAAGTTTATTCAAGTGTGCTATACTTCTTTTAAACTTAATATAAGAGAGTATGCGTTTAGTTTACTTTTTATACTCAACAAAATTATACTTAACTATACTTGGCATATACTGAAATTACTATAAGTACTATAAGTTCACTTAAAGAAAACTTACAAGTATACTTGCAGTAAAAACTATTAAACTAGTAGTTTACTGAGAGTATACTTTAACGGGTACTTTCATAAACTAAAAAGTGGGCTACAAGTATATAACTAGTAAACTAACAGTATACGTATAAGTTCACTTGTAGTATAGTTCATATTATAGTTGCAGTACAAAATACAACTTGGATGTAAACTTGTGTACTCAACGTTCACTACTCTTACATTTAAAGTATATTTAAAGTATACTTTTATAAATGAAGAAAGTGGGTCAATTTAGTCCCAAGAAGTATTGGAAGTAGTACCCTTACAAGTAGTACATTGGTATTATTATTCTTAATACATAAAGTATACTTGAGAATATACTTAAAGTTTACTTTCTTAAAATAAACTTGAAGAATACTTTTTTTTTTGTTGAGGTCTGGCTATGTAACTGCCATTACTTGGACAATATGCTGACTGTCTTTATCATTATTATGTACTGTAATACTCTTCCCTCATGTTTTCATCCTTAGCTTTTTCATGTGAATTAGGAAGTACTTTTTTATATATATATTTTATATGTTTTTACGTGTCCTAGTAGTTCCTCACAGGAAATAAAGTAATTTGAATTGAACTGTACTGAATTGTTGCTTGAGGCCACTTTGGCTGCTGTTCAGCAAAAGTTACAGAGGCTCGCTTTAAAATACACTTGAAATAGGGATCAAAGACATGATCTGGACACAGTTTGAGGTGTCGTGGTTTGTAATTTTAACCTTCTACCCAATCAGAAAACATATTCTCCGTGGTCTTAGTAGAAAGTGGGATAAAATCCCTCGTTCGACAGCCAGAAAACCATCAAAGTCTGATCCCCCTCCCATCCAACCATAACACCACTCAGTATTGATCTGTGATCAGGTTTCATAGCTGTCTCAGAGGAGGGTGGTGAGGACGATCTCTCTGTGTGTGTGAGTGTGCACATACATGTGTGCATGAAAGAGAAAGAGAGCAAGAAAGAAGAGAGTTTTACAGTTGCATGTCTCTTGTTTCATAGGACGGCAGTCTGCAAGATCAACTTCACTTACACTTATCATATATCCAATAAAGCCTGAATATAATTCAAGCTAAATATTCACCGTGCAGTGAGTCATGTTTCATTTATAAAAGCCTCTCTCTCTCTCTGACCCATATTTATGTTCTCTCTTCTTCAGTAAAAGAACAAACTTCTATTCTTCCTTCTTTCGGTTTCTCTCAACCACAGACTGAAACTGCTGCTCGATTTAAAACAATCGCTCGGTCTTGTCACTCTACCTCCTCCCTCCTCCCTCCTTCTTCTCCCTTTACTTTTTTTTATTGCCTCTGAAAAGCCAGGCTAGAATAACCAGCAAGTCCAAACACACACTGACAACCTCCCAGTCACACAACAACAAACACACACACACACACACACACACACAAACAACACAAATGCAACGTACTAAAACAAAAACAGACACACACACACCTTGTGCGGTTGATGCGGTCCCACAGCTTGCAGAGGTAAATGGAGTGGAACAGGTTAGCAAGGCTGCCAT
Source organism: Sebastes fasciatus (assembly GCF_043250625.1). NCBI lineage: Eukaryota > Metazoa > Chordata > Actinopteri > Perciformes > Sebastidae > Sebastes > Sebastes fasciatus. Next base: position 24,127,517 of record NC_133799.1, on the reverse strand, counting down.
ACAGTGTCCCACCTGTACAAACATAGTGCACGATCATGCGAACACACACACACGGACACACACAAGTAGTGCTCCATCTGGATCGAGGCACTGGTGGGTTTTAATAGCTATCGATCATTTTCCCTGGTGACACACTCACCTCCCACAGAGCCAGCTGAGGACTCATACAGGTCTCTGAGTGCACACACACACACACACACACACAAGCTGCACATGTGCACACAACCAATGTCAAAAAGGCCGTGTGTGTGCTTCTGTGTACACTACTGTGTGTCTGTGTGTGTGTGTGTGTGGGGGGGGGGGGGTCCTGCTGTGGCTCACTCTGTCTTTCTTTCTAGATGAGGTTATTTAATTTACATAATGAGGCCCAGACTTCACTCTCATAGATTAAATTACTCTGAGACAACAAATAAAAACGCATGCAGACAAGCACCCCCCCTAAAAACATACAAACCCCAGTCTATATAACCCTTTAACTGAAGTTGTTCTCCTGCTTCTCTCTGAGCTACGATAAAAAAAGCGAAAGTAAAGTCCTGCAGTGTGCCCACCCTTACCCAATGATGTCATCGTACACTCACCGGGTGAGTTACGGTGCGTTGAAAGGGTCAAAACAAGGGAGAGCCGATCGATATTCCATATGATTCTGACCAATAAATCTAAGATGTGATTAGTCCGGGTAGTTAGCGACGATTAATTGTCAAAGCTAATAAAGTCTTTTTGTGGCTGAGGGTGCCAGAGAGGCTGCTGGGAATCATGGTTCACTTTATGGGCAAATTAATTAAAACAGCGCCTGAAAAAACCCTGTCGAAGACGGGCATCAAACACTCATTCTCCACTCGGTGAAGGGCGTAACAATGAGACATCACTCAGGGAGAGATTCACTGTGTGTGTGTAGTAATCAAACACAATGATTCCTGCTTTTACACCACGTCGTAAATCCAGAAGGGAAAGAGGGACGTTTGTCATTTAGCTGCGTCTTTCCTTTTTCATTAAAAAAAAAAATGTCTGCCGCAGTATCTTGTTAATGTGTGAGGATAAGCGTTTGTGTGTGTGTGCACATAATTCAGGTGAGGATGATAAAAGAAAGGACACAATCGGGGACAATGAAAGATGTGGAGAAGGATAAGGACGGAGAGGAAAAGAACAAAAGAAAAGTAGGGAGGAAGATGTTATTGAAAGGTGCATCGATATCATTGTTTTCGTCCTGGAGACTAAATCCAACTGCAGGCTACGTATTCTCTTCTTACATCTCATTGACTACGTTTACATATCCCAGTATTATTCTGGATCATGTAAGCAGCATATTCCATTTGAATATTCTGAATTAGACCTTATTCTGAATGGAGCATTTTCCGATTGAGACATGTGGGATATGCCGATATTATTCAGGATTTAGGATCATTCTTTGGACGTGTATACAGCGCAACTCTGTGCGTTGTGTTTGTGCTGCCAGACGACCTATCTTAACCTTAACTATTAGAGATCATGCCAAACCTTAACCATCTTACGAGAGTTTCCCCAACTCGCGGGTTACCTTCTAGATCGGACCGTGCGTCGTACACAAACCAACTAGCTGACAGTTTGCAGAAATGCACGCCCAAAAGAAAAGCCCACATTTGTGGTCGGAAGGAGAAACACACCTACTTTTAAACATAAGGAAAGACTTGGATACCAACAGGTTTTGCGATATGCGCAAATATCGAAGTGCCGACCTTTTCAAGAAGGTGGTTGAAGGAATGAAAGAGGGAGGAGTCTGCCACGGTTACGTTAATCAGAGTATGCACGGCTGCATGTGAGCGGGAATAATAGTGGAATATTCTTTTTTGTCAGCTACAGTATGTAAACAGCTCAGTAGGGATATTGTCTTTTTTTGGAATAAGGGCAAAAACTGAATATTTTGTGCATGTAAACGTAGTCATTGTGAAGGGAAACCAGAGTTTCTCAACCTTTTTTGTCAGAGACACTCCCACAGTTCTGTCAGATTAACTTATAATTTTTGTTTTATAAAAACTTCTCCATAGTCTTTCCACATTCCCATGAAATAGAAGCACCCCTGGTTGGGAAACACTGATGTAGACAATACACATCGTTCTGGTCCACCTGCTTTGTGTCTTCACATAATGACAAACACATTTACAAATTCCTGCACTTACCGTAAAGGCTGGCCCAGACGTGTATACAGATACACATCTGAGTGTTTGAGCTTGCTTACTGGCCAGCCAGACGGACACACAATCTACACCGCCGGGTGCTTTTTCCCTTCACATAACAGCTGAAACAACAATTGTTCTGACAGGCTATGAGACCATTGTGAGTGTGCACTGTCTCAAAAGCTTCAACAGTATGTCTCCCTGTCTCTCACTCACCCTGCAAACCTCAAAGGATGTTCAGTTTGACGAAAAGACCCCAAAAATGTTGGGTTTTTTGATGTTTCATTGGCTTTATACTTGTGCTTGTCCTTTGTACTGTGCAGTGCTTTAAGGCCAGTGGTTTAACTTTTAACCAACACAAACACAGAGCGAGAGAACTCTGAGATTTCACTGAAAAGAACTGCTGAAACAATACAATTGGGCCACAGCCTGTTTCCATCACAGGGGAAATCCTGCTGCCTGGATGGCCACTGATAGGAGTAAGATGAGAGGGAGAGGAATGAGAGAGAGAGAGAGAGAGAGAGAGAGAGAGAGAGAGAGAGAGAGAGAGAGAGAGAGAGAGGCAAAGTGTGTGTGGGGGGTAGAAGCGAAGGACATTTGGGATCCAGTCCAGAGGGAAAACACAGTGCAGAGGTAACATCAGGATGGAGGGAGTGAAAGAGGTGAGAGTCAGGAGAGAGGGGGAGGTAATGATAAAGAAAGTTCAACGAGAAGGAGAGGCTAGAGACGAGACAACTCAGAAGGCCTTATCGTACCACCTCAGGTCAGGATGCCGCTGAGCAGGAACACAGTACTTGAAAAGTTTGTGTGAGAGACTTTGTTCATTATTAATCTTGAAAATAAAACACAGATGCAGAGAGAGGAATGTGAAAAGGAAACTTTAATGTGTATTAAAAAGTTGTTACCTAAAGTCAAGGCTGTGAGTTAACAAGATTAACGTGGACTTCATAGAAACAGACATCGAACTGTTTGACTAGGTCAAAAGAAAATGGTGATTGTTGTTAGTTGTTATGGTGACAACACACATCAGTGGGAACGCAAAAAAGTGTCACAATCACTCATTCAAGAACCCCGTTTTTACCAATAAATATGAAGCATTATCCAGCAATCCTCAATTCCTCTCTAGCAGTAAGGCAACAGAGTGCACAAAAGACAGCTCTCCATGCTTCGTACTACTCCACTGCTCGTTTAGTTGTTACTGCAAAACCTCACCTCAGTGACTTGCTGTAAAACGGTGTATGCAGAAGTTAGCCCGCTAAAACGGTCACAGTGGCAACGGTAAACATAAAAATGTCCGCCACTCTGACCATCCTGCTACATTGATTTGAACGAGAATGTCCGTTTTGCTCATATTCTATTTCTATGGTGGACACATTTACACATGCAGCAGCTTTAGATGATAAATATCATTGTCTCTGGATTAAATGTTACTATGACAACGTCACTTTTTCCAGTCTGTTTACCAAAATGTGTTGGCCAGAAACATTTTGTCCGATTTCTAAGGATGGCAATGTCTGTCGCCCTGTTGGGCGGTCGGTCAGTCGGTCACATGGTCACTCGGTCCACCACTTTGGTCCAGACTAAGATATCTTGACAGCTGTTTTCCATGAAATATGTCAGAGATGTTCATGGTCCCCGGAGGATGAATAATGGCTTTGGTAATTCTCTTCCTCTAGCGCCACCAGCATGTCAAAGTTTCCACTTATCTTGTGAAATATCTCTATTGGCACAACATTGTATACAATTATGGTTCCCAGATGATGTACCGTAATGACTTTGGTGAACATCTGTGGTTTTAAGTGAAATGTCTCAGCAACTGTTGGATGGATTGCCATGAAATTTGATACACAAATTCATGTCCCCATCCAAATGAATTGTCATAGCTTTGGTGATCCTCTGATGGTCGGTCTGTCTGACCATCAGACACCAATTCGGTCCACCAATTCGGTCCAGACTAAGGTATCTCAACAACTGTTTGTTGGATTTCCATGAAATTCCACATATGTTCATGGTCCCCAGAGGATGAATCCTAATGACTTTGGTAACTCTGTGACTCTTAAATTTGGCACACCCATTCATGACCCTCTCAGGATGATTTGTCATAACTTTGGTGATCCACTGACTTTTAATCTAGCGCCAGCATCAGGTCAAAATTTCAACTTGCCCAATACTTTGATTTATGACCAAAATACCTGCAAAACTAAATACATCATCCTGTATGTGCTTATTTTGGGATTCATTAACATTGTAAGACTGTTAGTAGTACTTTAGCTGGAGAATGGCATTGACCAAATAATGTAAGCCACATAAGTAAGCTACACAAGAAACAATGCAGCTTCTGTTCACTTCTGAAGTGCAGCATAAACCATCCTATTATTACTGATTTGGGATTTTCCACAGATGGAAAGTATAAAGAGTACAAAATAAGTTATCCTGCTGCAACCTATCCATCTATTCTGCTGTATTTAGTTTTTTTTCCACAGTGCTGAAACCTCACTTCCCAAAGTCCTGAGAGCATGCAGTTAGCTCCACCAACCAGAAATAATTCAATAAAAACACCAAGTCTCAAAAAAAAGAGAGTCCTTTTCATTGGTGCAGAGAATCAGCTAATATCAGTGAATACAGTCTGCTGCCTGACTTAGAATCTGTATATCATTTATATGAGACAGATTATTACAAAAACCCATATTAGAAATTATTATTTGATTTATTATAAATTGGATGTGGCTACTTTTTGGCAATATTTACTGGCTTCTCCTGGGCCTCTGCCTCTATACATGTGAGGACAATGCTGAATAACTACTGGATGTGACCTCAATTGACCAAATGTCCTGAACAGAGGCAGCAGCAGGATATCCCAACCTCATGTTAAATAGTGACTCAAACAGTATGTGTTCCTCCGTGCTAATTCTCCCATACATTCCTACACAGAAAATTACTTTGGCAAACTCCCATGCTGTGGTTACCCCCTTTATAACGTGGCGACCAGAGAAGAAAAGCAGACCCATTTCATCCAGCGCTCACTTCCAGCCATATTGAAACATTTAAGGGTTCTGTATTAAACACTATTTGAAAGTATATAAAACAGAATTCACCATGGTCTGACTTTTGCCGTGGGATTTGACTCTGAAAATAAGAGCTTTAATTTAAACGAGATAATAACTTTAAATGACATCACGTGTTTTTAACCCTAACTTAATTTGTCTATTTGGGACAATGGGTGAAGTCATACACAAGGATCCCTGCTGTCAGGTGGGGGGCACTAGACCACTATACTTATGACTCTTTCATGTGCTGTAATTCAGAAGAAAAGCAGTCATGAATAGATGAATGAGCCAAAGTGGATAAATATTTCAGAATGTGCCAGTGGAACATTGAGTGTAAACAAGCGACTGAACAACTTGTCCTTATTTTGCTTCCTCTTATTTCATCAACAGAGTGAAAGAATCATGAAAGAATAAGAAAGACTGTATACGTTTCTACAGAAAGAAACCCAGGGAAAATGAAAGAAAGTAAAGAAAAAATCCTCAAAAACAGGTTTGTTACGTGCCATGTTAGTCCCAAGAACGACCCACCTTAACCTTTCCCTTACGTCTGCATTCAATCAAAAAAATAAACTGCACAAGATCAACCAGTTAGATCAGATTATATCCAACTTTATTGACTGCCAAGGTTTGACATATACAACAGTACATAAAGACAACATTAGCGGCCATAAAAAGTCAGACTGTGGTGGTGTTTTATGATCCGGTTCATCCTCCTTAGGTGCCTCTCTGAGCCAGCCAGCGCCAGGGGACTGATTTACTTGTCACACAAGGGGGACATATTTAGACTTGGTGTGCTTGAGATAGTAGGCGGTAAAGCTGGCAGGGCAGAAAATGACCCAGACAGTGGGAGTGTGGAGGACTAGAGGGGAACACGTAAGACACACCGGTTAACCTCCTGCCATTAAAGCAGCTGTGATTTCTGACCAAGGGCCAGGGGACAATGGACTGCACTACACTAATTACACACCCTGACATGGATAATAGGAAATGTACTTGCTCTTTATGAGGACGAACAGACGTCCGTAGATCTATCTTTAACAATTTGTAGTTGGAGCAGAAATAAAAGGTCTTAAATGTAGCTTTTCAGACGTGTGGTCTGTGCAGTAAAAGTAAAAAGGTCCTATTAAATCTGTCTGCTAATGACTGCAGGGAGGAAAGACTGCTAGGTACCAAAGTACATGACTCAGTGAGATGGACTTGGCCCAACACTCAACACTCACTTCAGGTAAATAACACAGCTTTAATGCATTTCTTAAATGAGTAATTATGTCTATGTTTATATTAACCTGCCCAGGTGTCAAATTTTAACTCCCACTAATCAAAACTATATGTTTATGTGCGCTACGTAGGACAATTTATAGGGGACCGGACCACCAACCAGAGACCACCAAGAGGCCCCAGACTGAGAAGCAAAATGACAGTCAGAAGACTTTCCACCATGAATGCACACGCACGGAAAAATATATAATTTGTTTTCAAATAACAGTTTTCATTTACTTTTCCAAGTTTTTTGAGCTCACAACTTTCTCCAGTTCGAACCCACAGAAATAAGAGCTCCGATTCAGCTGCAAAAATGTGTCCAGTAATTTCAATTTGTTCATGTCATATCATATAACATGGTTATTTTGAAGCTGGTTGAAAGTGAATAAACTTGATTTGCAAAATAGAATATAATAGAATAGTAGAGCCATTTTCCTTTTTACTGTATCACAATATAGTATTTTGAAGTCAAACAAACTTTAAAAACCTTAAATGCCAGAATAGAATATAATTTTGTAAGAATAATCATTATTTTTATTGTATCACAAAATAGATATTTTGAAGCCATATAAACAATAATGAACTTGAATAGAAGAGAACAGAGTACTGTAATTTTCTGTTAGTGGTATATGGTTATAAAGCCAGATAATCTTCCCCATATGTGGAAAGAGAGAAGAGACAGTGTCATTTTCAAAACAACATAAGCTTGAATAAAATAAAATAGATTTTTATGATTTAAATCATTTCATGAAATTCATAAGCTATTAGAGCTCATTCAACTGTACTTTTAAGGGCTTCTACAAGGTTGAATTTAAGACTAGATGTTTACAAAATGTTAAAGTAGGCTAAATAGAAAAAGTGTAATAAATAAAATTCTGAAAACAGATGAATAGTGGAGCTGTTTCACAACAAAATCATTTGCTTAAAATGTATTATTGACATCTTTTACAAATATTTTGCATTATATTAGTATTCTTATGACAGAAAATTTGAGGAAAATGCTTATATCATACATTTATTGATTTTCAAGCCATACTCTATATACATTAGTATAAGTTTACAAGCCCAAAGGCCCCTTTTTACAGTTTTTTTACAAAGATTTTGAAATGTACATAAAAAAATATTGTTTCAATACAAGGTCATAACAACTGTAAGGACATATGTTATGTAAAGTATCCTATGTGTGTAAATATAGGCTAAATTACAAATTGTGCTTTAAATATTTATTTTTTGTTTTTATTATTTATTCAATTTTAATTTTATTTTAATTTTTCATATATTTATTTTTGTCTATTTTTCTCAATTTATTATAAAATTATAAAATAAGGACATGTGTTGTGTAAAGTTGTAAATTGAGGTTATATATATAGTTGTAAATATAGGCTAAATTGCAAATTGTGCCTTAAATATTTATTATTTTCTTTTTATTATTTATTCAAATGTTTTTTTCTTTTTTTGATTATTTTTGCTCTGTGTTTCTTATTATCAAAATGTGCCATTTTTTTCCCAACAAATATTTATTAAAAAACAAAAAAACAAAAAAAGAGAGCAACATCCAGCAGCATCACTGTCTGTCCCTCCACTGACAGTAAAGCGGGTAACCAGATATTCAAAAACAATACGTCATCCCACAATGCACCGCGCTTACGCTCTCCTCTTTTGCCTTGCAGCATTACCTCATCCCACAATCCACCGCGAGATTCAGAATCTTCTAGTGTGGTCGTCAAGGCAACGTGCCTTTATGGGTGGGCGTGGCCCGACACGCCCCCTCAGCCAACCAGCCAATGAGAGAGCTCCGTCATGACATCATGGCTATTTTTGGAGAGGCAGCGGCAGCAGATAATAAGGGTTTGCCTCCACGCTGCTCAGCTCAGAGTATATACACACAGCCAAGGCAGAGGAAGCACCATAGACGGAGACAGTCGGTGCTTGAGGAGAGAAGTAAGAGCGCTTTTCATTCAATACAAGAAGTCTGGATACTTTGTGAACTTGTTACAACTCTGAACAATCAACCACCAGCTGGCTGAAAGAAAGTAAGTCCTGTTTTGGGAAGCTTTTACGCACACAGAGGAGCTTTTACGAACAGTTTTGGGAAGGAAGGACGTTTGGAAACCAAGCCGAGAAGAGAAAGGAGAGCTTAGTAGAAGACTTTTCTAGCTACTTTGGTTTCCTCTTCCATGTATACCAAGATGGAAACTACTTTCTATGACGACTCACTCAACGCTTTCTCCCAGCACGACAACAACAACACCACCGTGTCCGGCTTCGGATACAGCAGCAACGCCAAAGTGCTGAAACACAACATGACACTGAACCTCACCAACCCAACTGGCTCTCTTCACCTGAAACCTCACAAAGCCAGCAGCGACATCCTCCTCACCTCTCCGGACGTGGGTTTGCTGAAGCTGGCCTCTCCGGAGCTGGAGCGCCTCATCATCCAGTCCAGCAACGGACTCATCACCACGACACCGACACCGACACAGTTCATGTGTCCGAAGAATGTCACCGACGAGCAGGAGGGTTTTGCAGAAGGCTTCGTGCGAGCTTTGGCTGAGCTGCACCACCAACACATGCCGGGATGCACAGGTAGTAATGCCAGCATCACCTCCACCTCGGCTCCTCAGAGTGTCAACACCGCGTTGCCACCGGTTACATCCGTTACCGGAGCAACCATGCGCTCAGACTCACCAGTTTATGAGGATTTGAGCACTTTCAACCCATCCATCAGCACCGTTTCTGCACCAAACTACACCACCACAGCTCCGACTATGAGCTTCAACTCTGCTCCCCAGCTTCCCATCTACTTGCAGCAGCCATCCTCTCGGCTCTCTGCGCTCAAAGAGGAGCCACAAACCGTCCCGGAGATGCCCGGAGACACGCCTCCTCTCTCTCCGATCGACATGGAGAACCAGGAGCGCATCAAGGCGGAGAGGAAGCGCATGAGGAACCGCATCGCAGCCTCCAAGTGCCGGAAAAGGAAGCTGGAGCGCATCTCCAGGCTGGAGGATAAAGTGAAGAACCTGAAGTCGCAGAACTCGGAGCTTGCATCCACAGCAAACATGTTGCGTGAACAGGTGGCTCAGCTGAAGCAGAAGGTGATGAACCACGTTAATAGTGGATGTCAGCTCATGTTGACGCAGCAGCTCCAGACCTTCTGAAGGGTTGAAGTAAGGAGAGAGAAAGAAAAAGACTGTTTGAGTTGAACAAAACGCTGTCCTGTGATAGTGAGTGGCTGTATCTCCTGAAATCATGATTTTGGGATGATGTGGAGCCACACTGGCAGGACTAAAGTTCGCACTAAAAAGTTCCTGAGTGATGCGCGCTCCTCAGATGATGCGTCCCAGAGAGGAGACTCTGGACAGTGACAGCAGCCATGAACCAGAGGGGGCTATGGAAAAGCCCTTTGAGCATTTATTCCATATCCTTGACATCAGACGTCAGTGTCATCAACTAGTTCGGTCTTTGTCAGCACTAGTTTTTGTTTTTTTTACATTTTCATTTTTATTTATCATTGTTGTAGGTCCATGGTACGACTGTGTATAAGGGCCACATTGAGGAAAAACAAGAGATTTCGAGAATAAAGTCAGAAGTTTAAGAGAAAAAAAGTCATAGTATTATGGGAATAAAGTCATAATATTAGTATATATATGTATAGTTGTATAGTAGTAGTAATTTTACTTGGACATATTCACCTCACTAGTTAACTAGTATGGTCAAAAAGACCACAACTAGTGTTACTAGTGGACATTTTGGCCCTCACTAGTTAACTAGTGCAGGAAAAATTGTATGTCACTAGTTAACTAGTTGGACTTTGGTCCTACTGGTGTGGTGCACAGTCTCACTAGTAAGGCTTCTGTTGGAACTAGTTGGATAAAAGTGCCACTAGTTTCTGAAAAACAGTGACTAGTAAGAGTTTTTGTTCAACTAGTGCAATCAAATGTCCAACTAGTGGAGGACACTGACGTCTAATATCAAGGATATGGAATAAATGCTCAAACGGCTTTCCATAGGGGGCATGCAAGCAGGATAACTTTCTGTTTCATGCTGGGTTTTTTTACAGAACTGGACTGGACTGAAGTTTTTCTTGATTTACACCCAGCTCTGCATGGACCTTATCATGACCATCAAAGGAAGAAATTCAGTATTAGAGGAGTTTTAAGAACCTGCAATAGAGACTTTTCTTGCTGTAGCCATAATGGCCTCAAAAACTTAGGCGTGTTGGCCAACTCTAAAGTTGTAACAAAAAGCTGCCTGACTTCTGAGTTATACAGTACAATGTACTTTTTGTTTCTTAATTGTAAGAAATCCAGTTAGAAAAAGCTTCAAGATTTACTTGTTTTTCTAAAATTGTTTAATGGGGTTTCACTCATTGTTATATGTATATAAGATCAACTTGGAGTACTTATGTTTACCATTTGTAATAAGAATACTGTATAATTTTTTTTATGTTTTTTTTGTTTTCTGAACACTTCAGAAACTAATCAATATTTAAGAAAATAAACCAGATGAAATGAAGCAACATTGCCTCTGTGTTCTTGTTAAGTTGTGTGTGACAGATGGGAAAAAGGAAAAAAAAGTGGTTGTGCCATGTCAGGAGCTCAAACAATAAAACATGTTGCAACATGTTGCAAGAGCTGCCAGTTCCCAGTACCTCAAGGTAAATTCCATTAGTGTTGGTATTGATCCAGGCTAAGTGATTGTGTTCCAGGCTCATACTATACTGATGGAGGCCAATCCTGCAAGTCCGGGTTGTGGAGGCTTGAGATCATGATCACTTTATGTCTCAGACCTACCTGAAGAGTATAAATACCATACAAAACCTCCCATTGTTCTCCGGTGTTCACACAATATGACACTATAATTATAATTTACAGAGTTACAACAGGTTGAATAAACAATACATCTCAATTGAAGACATCTGTCACTAATTTGACACATAATGACGTAAAATCAGGCCATCCTGTGTGCTATTGCACCATACAGTTATTCAACATCCCTTCCTGCCCTGTTGTAAATTAAGAATGCCCCATGCAGCATGTCGAAATAAACTCGGATAAAGTTCTATTGCAAATAAAGAGATAAAGGCCACGTCATCAGTAACACATTATTGAATATCAACTCAATAAAAGTACCACTGTGAGAGCATATACTGGATACATTAGGTGCTATAAGCTCCTCTCTGAAAAAAGTAGCTGAAAGGACAAAAAAAAATAATCAAAATGTAAAAAAAGGAAATAACTCTAATACCAAAACACAAGAGACAGGCCTTTAAATTCAGGGACTGGAACAAGACAAAGCTGTTTGTTTCCATTAGTAATTCTGGTAAATCCATCCAAATATGTTCAGTCAAGACCAGTTGAGAAACAATATAATTTTTCTTCAGTTATGTAGGCTAAATATTTTTGTAGTTAAGTTAATCTGTATACAACTGAAAGTAAGCAAACATGATTATTATAAACATTACTCTAACGTTATAAGCCTCATTCCTGCATGTAAATAATACAAATTAGAGCAGGTGAATGTGGCAGGACAGGTCAGATATGGCATTCAGGATGTTGTACACTCATAAGCCACCAGTGTGTATAATGAGACACTAGGAGGCGACACAGACCGAGTTACCTGAAAGATGAAGTGAAATGTTCTTCATGCCTCCACACAGCAGCTATAGTAGTGTTGGCTCATCAGTTGTGGCTTCAAATGAACAAAGGCCTGACCAGAAACAGGACTGGTTATTAAATATGGAAGATTTAAGGAATAAATGTGGAACTATTCTGTTTCTACTATTTTGCTTTTTCCCCCCCTTTCTTTAATTTTGTCTTTTTTTTTTCATTATATATATGTAATTTACAGGAAAAAAATAGAGTAATTTATATAAAATATATATCTATATATTAAATATAGAAATAAATAAAATGAATGTGAGTGTAAGTGCCATGAATAAATCTGTAAAATAATAAGAAAATAAATGTGGAAATATAAAGAACCATACATAAAAGAATAAATCAAAAAAGCAATAGGGAAAATAACAAGGGAAAATAAAGGGATTAAAATAAATAAATGGTATTAAATTATATATATATATAAATTAAAAAATATATATATATATATAAGTAAAAATAAAAATAAAAATAAATAAATATATACAGAAATAAATGAACAAATAAAGTATAAATAAAAGAAAATGCTTCTAATTATTATTATATATTTTGTTATTTTATTATATTTCCAAATTTATTTATTTATTATATATAAATGTATTTCAATTTTTTATTTTTTTTTGTAAATCCATACGGAATCTTTTCATAACCTCTTTTGATATATAAATGCTGCTAATTCAGCTGTTTGCCAATTGTTTTATCTTAAGAAATTCATAAACAAATGAAATCACATTAGGATGATTCAATATCCATTATTATATTCAATTAAATTATTAACCAATTAAGAACATTGATGGTTTATTCTAATGATTTTGTTAGGTCTAAATAGATTATTATTATTATTGATAGTAGTAGTAGTAATAGTATATTCAATAATTTATTGCCATATCCACTGCAGTTGATTTGGAATCATAATCATTTAGCCTAGCACACACAATAAATATATATATATAATTAAAATTATAATGGGAACTCTATAATTTCTTTATAAACCTGCTTTATCCTGCTCTGATTTCTCAAACTTGGAGCAGCATGACATCATTCCCGGAACTCGGAGTCCTCCACTACCAAATAAGGATAGGGTGCGCTCGGAAGATCTACGTCACGACGGAGGAGGCGTGTATTCCTGGAAGTGAGTCTCCTCTTTAATCTCTGCATAATGCTGTGAGGAGGTGAACCCTAACAAGTTCTCCACGGGGGACACTGGACAGCCCAAGGGCGAATCAATGAAGAGATTACAACGGCAACAAAACCTACCATCTATTGCATGTAAAATAAGTATATAAATAAAAATGTTAACATAAAAAATGCATTGAAAACACAATATCTACATCTAAATCCACAGTAACTGTAGCCTACATCTGTATAATAACTGCAAATCAAGTACTGCACAAAGAAGGCTACTGTGGAGTCATAGGAGTGTCATAAAAAAATTAATAAATTTGTAAGAAGCACACATAAAAGAATAAACGAGTAAATTAAAAAAATGTATAGGGAAAATAATAAGGAAAAATAAAGGGATGAAAATAAATAAATAACATTAAATATATATTAAATTATATACATACAGAAAAATAGAGTAATTTAAATACAAATTTTAAATGTATAAATAAATAAATACAATAAATGTGAGTGTAAGTGCCATGAATAAATCTGTAAAAGAATAAGAAAATAAATGTGGAATATAAAGAAGGAAGAAGAAGACCATACATAACTGCAAATCAAGTACTGCACAATTTCTTAGGTACTTGTAGGGTGGAGTCAGATCCCTCTTGAGCTACGACACACTGTCAGGTAAAATGGGCCAGTATAAAAAGAGCGCGACACAGTAATTTCAGCTGAAATCATTTTAATTTCAGCAGTAATTTAACACTAAACACTTCAAATGACGTAAAGTAATAACTGACAGTGATAATTTAGAAAAAGATTGTAAAGATTTTGATTGGATACACATCTAGACCTATGAACCAGTTTTACACCCTCAAGTTCTGTGTAATTTCTGTGTAAAAGGGTGTGGATATGTGGCCCATATTAGTTGAAATTAGTGACCCAATTTAGCTGACATGGATAAGATAAAATGGGCCAGTACCTAAAAATGACCTTTTTCAAAAGAAATCCAGAGGTTTTTCTTTATTATTTCAACTTTTTTATTTGAAAGAGCCTGCCAAAATATTGCCCATAAATATTTTTGCTTTGTTTGTAAGCTTACTTATAATTGCTTTATCATCCTTAAATCCATTAAAACATTAAGAATAAGAATTTTACAGTAATCAAGCTCAGAAGAAACTTTGATAATAATAATGTACTATCATAACAGCCGTGCTGCAGAAATGCTAATGAAAACTAACATTGGGCCTCGTGCAGAAAGCAATAAACGAACATATATCTACTTATATTTGTTCATATCCACTATTTGTTTTTATTTTGTTAGAACCCATTGGTTTCTGGGATTCACCAGATTGCTCTTCTCTTAGAGAACATTTTACAAGTGGTCGAGAGCACTCTTACTCTATCTATCTGCTGAAGTTGCACACGGCACAACACCTGCCCTTTGTGTTTAGGGGGCGTTACCTATGCTAATAATCGGCCACATGCCTCCAATTTATAATCATCATTCAGGCCCATTGTTAGTTGGTCACATAATCTCACAAAGGGCAGGTTGAGCTGGACAGATTTGTATGGTGAATGTCTGTATTTTGTTGCTAGGGCGAGGTGGTTCACTTAGCAATAAGGTATAATACACACAGTCAGAACCACGAGTTATAACATTGACTTGCTGCGTGTGAAAGCTCAAGAAAATCTTTAGTTTCCCCGCATATTTAAAATGTTCAACATACTCAAGGGTTTTGATGCTGAAGCGTCATCGACCTACATCAACCCCTACGCAGTGGATGTAATCCGGTCAAAGAGAAGGGATCTGGTTTATGGGATCTCACACACCGAGGATCTTCTGGATCTCCTCGTCACGGAGGGGGTCCTGACAGCAGCGAAGAGGTCCATCGTCTTGGCCATCAGGACTCACAAAGATCAAAACTCCAGGGTCCTGGACATCCTGGAGGCCAGAGGTGAAAGGGCATGTCGCAAATTCTTCCATCCGTGTCTTTTGCTGGCAGAACCCGACCTCTACCAGCGAATCAAGACCTATGTGGGTGGTGTAAATGAACGTATTCGAGACACGAAGAGGCAGCTTATTGGGTATTTGCTGGAGAGGGACCAGGAGGGGATGGATGACATTACTGAGAGAGCCGTCACTCGGAAGACTTTATTTACCACCAAAGGAACTAAGAAAACTAGCTCTGAAAAGGAAGACAGAATGACACTTTTAAAATCAGAGGAGCACAAACCAGCACAACCAGAAAACCTCATCCACATGATCGCTTCAGACGGGGAGCTAGTACTGCTGGAGGAGCTCTTAGAAGACACTGATATTAACACTGTCAACTCCTCCAATGAGACTCTATTACATGCAGCTGCAGAGCACGGTCACCTGTCCATCATTGAGACCTTGATCCGTAAAGGAGCCAGACTGGACCTGCAGGACAATAAAGGTCACACTGCTCTTCACAGAGCAGCCAACAGGGGTCACACTGAGATAGTCAGGGCCCTCGTAGAGGCCGGGGCCCCCATCTACACTCTGGATCTGCAAGGCAAAACCCCCATTCACCTGGCGGTGGAAAATGAGCACCTGGATTCTGTGGAGGTCCTGGTGAAGGAGGAGGCCAAGCAGTCCGAGAGCCACACACAGGACATGTTTCTTCACACAGCAGCTGTGGAAGATAACTGGAGGCTGGCTGAGTTGCTGCTGCAGAGCGGGGCTGCTGTCGACGCCAGAAACAACCATAAAAAAACTCCTCTGTTTTATGCAGTGTCCAGGAACAACGAGAAAACGGTGACAGTCCTCCTAAACGCGGGGGCTAAAGTTGACTATGATGTTATAAATGAGGCCGTTAATCTCAGTGAAGAATCATTTCTCCGTCTGCTGCTTGGTGAGTCTTTTCACCTGTGGTATTTATTTAACATCTTGAAGAAGGCTACTATGGAGTCAAAGGAGTGCCATAAACATTTGTAAGAAGCACACATAAAAGAATAAAAGAGTAAATAAAAAAGCTATAGGGAAAATAATAAGGAAAAATAAAGGGATGAAAATAGATAAATATCATTGGATATGTATTAAATTATATACATACAGAAAAATAGAGTAATTTAAACACAAAAAAATAAATAAATATATTTTTAAATGTATAAATAAATCAAATAAATGTGAGTGTAAGTGCCATGAATAAATCTGTAAAAGTATAAGAAAATAAATGTGGAATATAAAGAAGGACGAAGAAGACCATACATAACTGCAAATCAAGTACTGCACAATTTTTGAGGTACTTGTAAGGTGGAGTCAGGTAAAATGGGCCACTTTTTTGGTAAATGATTTATGAGACCATCAAATAAACTATGCATGAGATCTAGTGGTATTTTTATAAATTGGCATGGGTCTCTTAAATATGTATTTGTTAAAAAAAAAAGTGATATAGTATAATAGTTTTGGAATTCTGAGAGTTAGAGTATCAGCAGGTTCCCACGACACAACATTCATGTAAAATGGGCCAGTATAAAAATAGCACATGCAACACAGTAATTTCAGCTGAAATAATTTAAATTTTAGCAGTAAATTAACACTAAACACTGTTTTACACCCTCAAGTTCTGTGTAATTTCTGTGTAAAAGGGTGTGGGTATTTGTGGCCCATATTAGTTGAAAATAGTGACCCAATTTAGTTGACATGGATAAGATAAAATGGGCCAGTACCTAAAATGACTTTTTTCCAAACAGATCCACCTTTTTTCTTTTTTTTATTTCAACTTTTTTATTTGAAAGAGCCTGTCAAAATATTGCCCAGAAATATTTTTGATTTGTTTGTAAGCTTACTTATAATTGCTATAATTGCTTTATCATCCTTAAATCCATTAATACATTAAAGGATTTAAAATAAGAATTTTACAGTAATCAAGCTCAGAAGAAACTTTAATAATAATGTACTATCATAACAGCTGTGCTGCAGAAATGCTAATGAAAACTAACATTGGGCCTCATGCAGGGAACGATATACGAAAAAATATCTACTTATTAAAAGAATAAATATGTAAATAAAAAAGCAATAGGGAAAATAATAAGGAAAAACAAAGGGATGAAAATAAATAAATTGCATTAAAAAATATATATATATATATGTATATCAAATATACAGGAAATCTATATGCAAAAAAATAAATAAATATATATTTTTTAAATATATACAGAAATATATACAGACTTAAATGAACAAATAATGTGAAAATAAATGAAAATGCTTCTTATTACTATCATATATTTTGTTATTTCATTATATTTCCACATTTATTTATTCATTTATTTATTACTTTATATATTTCTACATTTATTTTCTTATTCTTTTACAGATTTATTCTTTTTTATGGCACTCCTATGACCCCATCACCATGCATTAGACTTTCTTTTTTGAGATGTTACAAGGAAGCTGCAAACATACAAGCTCACATTACATCTTGTTTTAAACTCTAGATAATCCCAGAGGAGCTCTGAGTCAAGAAACCCTGGGCTCTGCTCTCTTCTCAGCTGTTAAACAGAACCATGATGGAGTGGTAACTGCTCTCATAGACAGCGGAGCAAACATGAACATGGTAGACAAACAGGGGTACACTCCTCTCCTGTTGTCAGCTGAGCTGGGGCACACCGAGGTCTTCAGGTAAACTGTCTGACAACGACTAAATGTTGCTAAAACACAGTGACGTGACTCTTC
The DNA here is from genome assembly GCF_043250625.1 of Sebastes fasciatus. Taxonomy (NCBI): domain Eukaryota; kingdom Metazoa; phylum Chordata; class Actinopteri; order Perciformes; family Sebastidae; genus Sebastes; species Sebastes fasciatus. Next base: position 24,109,591 of record NC_133799.1, on the reverse strand, counting down.
TACACATTCACATGGAGGGGAATCTGATAGCTGTGAGGTATTATTATCAGTGACACATTGCTGACTGCCATGGTGTATTTTTATACTACCACCAGGGGGCATTTTACACACAGAACATAGACTATAAACATATCTAAAACATCCAGCACACACACGACACATATGGGGGTATAATGTCCATATTATTCTTCCTATATCAAATCATATATTCTATATGGTCTTTATAAATGTTTTGCATTTTGTCTCATTTGTCTGTTTGAGTGTTGGCATGGATGTTTTTTTTTACCTTTATTTATTCAGGGGGGAGGTTCACTGAGAGCAATGCTCTCTTTTTCAAGACCAAAAAAATCTGGGTCAGGACCCAAATTTTTTTTTCACATTCACACCTCAGTGGTAGTAATGAGGGGGGGGGTTTCACTTTCCTCACCCAGATTTATACTGCCAGTTCAGGGGATTGACCCTGCAATCTTCCAGTCTCAAGCTCACTTCTCTAACCTTTAGGCCACCACTGTTCTTGTTTTCAATTATTATACGCACTGATTTCAATATGTTTAACTGTAACGTGAAATTTCTCATAGGAAGGCATATAAATACCACGACATTACACGGACGTTCCGGTGTCATGAGTAAGCATTTTAGCCTTTTTGCATGTCATTTTTACATCACGCAGACGTCCACACTTAGGTTTAGGCAACAAAACCAGGAAAGTGTCATGGTTGGGTTTAAAATAAGTAAGGAAACAAACAAAAAACATGTACGGAAACAACGTAACCCAACTACGGAAAACACAACACAAGCATTTACATTGCAGTCAGTTTAGGACACATGGTGTACAAATGACATGTGGAAATCAAGAAAGGCATACTTATTGCACACTAAACGCCATGTGTATTATTGTGGCATTTATACGCCTTTTTGTGCAAACTTTCAATCCCCATCAACGGACTGGTGTTGAAAATTAGCTTTGGCTAAATACATATGTACAGTACATCGGACACTGCTTCTGCAGTTGTCAATATTTCTCTGTACTTTGTTCCTTACAAATAAACAAACAAACAAATAAATACATAGATAGATAAATAAATAGTGCAGCTCTTTTATTACTGATATTACTAGCTACTGCTAATAAGTCAATTTTTACTTTGAGTCAGTCCTTTTTTTGTGTTGCAGGAAGTTTTTGTAACTAAATATTAAATAGTGACCTCATTTATTTTTCATTTCAGAGTGCTGGTAGCAAAACAGGCCAAAGTGGATGCTACTTTATCCGACCTCTCCTCAGCGTTGCACCTGGCTGTCCACAGTGGCAGTGTGCCCATAGTGCAGATGTTGCTGGAAAAGGGATTAGACCCGAACATTACTGGACCTAAAGCCCAAACCCCTCTACACCTGGCAGCTCAGTGCAATAGGCCAGAATTAGTTGGTCTGTTGTTTACAGCTGGAGCACAGGTAACTGTAAAACCAGTTGGTCGTTAGTGTCCATTTTTTGTGTGTAGAGATTGAGAGTTGTTTGTCATTTCTTTAGGTAAATGCAGTAGCCCAGGATGGGCTGACCCCTCTGCATATAGCCAGTCAACAGGGCCATGCAGACCCAGTGATTCAGCTTCTTCAAGGCAAGGCGGACCCAGGAGTGAAAGACCGGCTGGGGAAGACAGCCTTGCACTTGGCAGCCTCTTCACAGGGAGGAAGTCGTGTGGTAGACTTGCTGCTGTCGGCCAAAGCCAACCCAAACACCGCTGATAACGAGAAAAAAACTGCTCTGCACCTGGCTGCGATGGAGGGGAAGGTAGATGCTGTGACCTCACTGTTGTCCCACAAGGCAAAGGGCGGGGCTAAAGACATGGATGGCACCACGCCTCTACATTACGCAGCAGCTGGTGGGCATGCCAGCGTTGTTTCAGCTCTTCTACAGTCACTCAACAACAAGGGGATAGAGGAGAGGAACGCGTGGAGGAAAACGCCGCTTCATGCTGCAGCCGAGAGGGGCCATGATGGTGTGGTGGTGCTGCTCCTGGAGGCCGGGGCAAAGATCAACAACACGGATCACAGTAAAGACACTCCTCTGCACTGTGCTGCACGGGGTGGACACCAGGAGGTGGTGAAAATGCTTGTAAACTGGGGCCAAGCTGGGCACATGGGGCGGCGGAAGAAGGTGAATCTGCAGGCTACCAATAATGTTGGGAAGACACCTCTGCAGGTGGCAGAGAGCGGAGACACAACAGAACACGAGAGCATCGCAACTTTACTCATGAGAAAGATGTTTCTTATCAAATAAAGGGTGTGATAAATAAAGTGAGTGATAAATAAAGTCGGCTTAAAGTTACTACGAGGAACTTTGCTTTTGTGTTGATTATGATGGTCCCTGTGGACAAAAGCGGAAGTGTTTCCGAGCACCAGAGTCCCTTTAGTAAACCTCTCATTTGACTGCAGCAGGGTCTGACAGTCCTGGTCCAACAAACACAAGGCTTTCATCCAGGAGACCGCTGTTTGTGTCCGTTGCGTTTCACTTTAACTTTATAATGATCTGTTTGTTTGTGTTCCGTGTTCACAACAAACACTAGTCATGTTTTCACTGTAAAAACGTATTATTTTAAGCCCAACCATGTGTTATTTTCTTTAACCTAACTAACTGGTTTTGTTGCCTAAACCTAAGCAAGTGCTTTTGTTTAATTCACAACATTAACCATGTGTTTACTGCAACCGAAAAGTGACGCAGAGGGGTCTGAAAAAGCGTCAGTATCTTACGAGTTGGGATGAGAACGTGTGGTCATATCCTGTGAAAGGTATTGACAACATGTTTGGTTTGTTTTTTTTTGCTTAAATTAGAGATAGAAACAAAACAAATAATACAGAAATAAAAGAATGAATTTATGTAAGTCTTGTTAAGACATTAGAATAGACTGCAAAGGTTGGTTGTTGAGGGCTTTTATATTCTGTAATGAAGTAAATATGTCCAACACTCTCCATGCCAATAAAGTTCTTCTTGGAACACTGAACCAAATAAAGTCCTGGTTCTGAAATAGACCTCCATGAAAGGAGAATTTAGTTTTTGGGTTAGCATAATATTTCAAGTCAGAAACATGTCCTCTTAAAGATAAGGAAAAATAAATAATGTGTAGACACGTGATGGCCACTTTCATTCAAAAAGGAAGATTTTTAGTTCATTAATTTTATGCTATTGGTCTATTGGTCGGTCGGTTATGTTCAGTGCTGTGCTGAAAATGTTAAAAAATTTGCTCACAAAGATGTATTTTTCTGTATTTCACATTGCCTTTATCGACAAAAGATCTGCAAAGATGCAAGTCTTGCTGGATGATTATAGTCTGATGAAGGTAACTGCTGGTGATTCACACCCCGCCTTTCCTATGATGTGTTTCTTTCTGTATGATTGTTGAAATAACGAATAAAATTGCAATGACACTGAAACCAAAACCACTGGAGACCCAAGAAGGTCGTGGTGGGATTTTTTTTCTAGCTTTGTGTTTCCTCACTTATGCAACATTTGCATTTCTTGGTAATTCTTTTGCATCCCCCACATCACTTTTCCATTGTGTTGGTGCTGTGATTAATCTCTTGCATCTGAAAATGCTTTGTCACAACGATAGATTGACACATTTTTATTTTAACATGGCCCAAAGTATAATGATATTATGTTAAACATGTTTTGAGCAAATGCAAAGCAAGTTGACCAGAAACAGAAAGTATTTCAGATAAATCAAAAACCTGTAGGCAACTTTAATGTAAAAAAAAAACAACCTGATCTTTGAGGTTGACATTTTATTATACATTGCTGTCAGACTCCATTGTATGGACACTGGAGAGATTGATGGAAATATGTTCAGTGGTCTGTTATAAATTATTAATCATTTATTCTGGCTTTGAATTACGTAACTATTTCAAAATCAATCAATTTATTCAGCATTTAAAAACATAATAATAATTAATTGATTTATCACTTACATTTATAAAGTGTTTGTTTAGGTATGTGAGTGGTAAATAGTAAGAATTATTTAAATAAATAAATAAAATTAAATAAAATTAAATAAAATTAAATAAAATTAAGTTAAATTAAATTAAATTAAATTAAAACTTTAAGTGTTACAAAATGCATTCTAAATTTCATAAAATGTCCACTAACAACATTGTTTCCAGAGTTGCAACTCTATTTTCGAATCCAAGAAAAAGATCCCCACTGATGTTTTGGGAACGCTTGACGACATTAAACGTATTCAAACGTGATCAAAAATCTGAATCATATTATTTAGTTATCCATAAACGAAACTTTGGGGTGAAGCTCTGAATGTGATTAAAAACTTAAAGTTTCTTGGAGTAGCTTGGTAGCCGAGTGGTTATATGGCACGCCACATAACTGCAACATCTCAGGTTTGATTCCAACTGGGGACCTTTATTGCATGTACCCTTTCTTTTTCTTCAAAGAAAAGAAACATTAAAGTCCTTTAAAACACATTACACCATGCAGATAATTAAAAAGAATCAAGCGTTTCTAAAACATCAGTGTGACCTCCATCAGCAACTGCTGGTGGGTTCAAACTCCTCTGAGACTTTCCAGCTCAGATATGAGTCACTACACAAGTAAGAAAAGTTGATCAAATATATGGTTATGTTATGTTCTGGCTGTGCCAGCTTATTGTTATGAACTGTTGTAATTTTGGATGTGGTTTATTTGTATATATTTCCGGTGTTTCCTGTTTTATTTTGGTGATTCACTCCTCCTGTGTCTTGTCTGGGTTTACTTCCTTCCTTTGTCTGTTTTCCCGCCTTTTGGTTGATTGTCTGCCCCGCCCTGATTTGTTTCACCTGTGTGTAATCTTGTCTGTTATTTAAGCCTGTGTGTTTCCCCTCTGTCCTTGTTGGTTCGTTCTTGTCTTCCCAGTCCCTTGTCCTCCGTGTTCCTAGTGTTCCTAGTGTTCCTAGTGTTCCTCCTGCCCGTGACTCTCGCACCCTCTGGTTTGTAGTTTTGTTTTTGTTCTCAGGTTGGTTTTGGTGTGTTTTCATTTGTACTTTGTTCCCCTCCTTGTTTTGTGATTTTTGGATTTTGTCAGCTTTATTAAAGCTCGCTCTTATTTAAATCTTCCTGTCCTGCTTGTACTCTGCGTTTGGGTTCACTCTAAAGACTCACCACACGACAGAACGAACCAACCCTTTTAAAATGGACCCAGCAGAGCTGTAAATGTTTGTTTTGAAGGTTGGAATTTTTTAAAAGACTGTGGAGAAACTCTTTTCTGCTGGTTCTAAGGCTTGGAGTCCCATCTTAGAACAGCTTGCTGTACAGAGACTATATTTTAAGGAGAAGCCATGGGTGAGCCATTTTGTGCCCCAATTAGACATTGTGACAAGAAGACTAAACCAGTTCATGCTCACCCATCAGGTCTCCCTGCCTACGGGTCACCATTCTCCACTCCAGGCTGTTGGCGTTGGCTTCCTGAGCTTCCGGCCCATGCCCCAGCAGTCAGTTAGCTCTAGGCTAGCATCAGCCCCGGATCTGTTCTTGGGAACCCGCCTTGCCCTGGGAGGCCCACTAAGTTTACAGTCTGCTGCTCGCCATGCTAATATACAGGACACTAGCTTGGACCTGCTAGGGGTTGGAGCCCCTAGAAGGAAGCGTGGGTCTCAGAGGTGGCGTTCTCCTAAGTTGCTCAGTGTTCCATCCAAAACCAAGCCTACTCCTGTGTCGGAGGTCCGGCCGACCTCTGCTCCAAGTTTCCTGTCGGAGGTCAAATCGACCCCTGCTCCACGCGTCCTGTCGGAGGTCAGGCCGACCTCTGCTCCACGCGTCCTGTCGGAGGTCAGGCCGACCTCTGCTCCAAGCGTCCTGTCGGAGGTCCGGCAGACCTCTGCTCCAAGCGTCCTGTCGGAGGTCCGGGCGACCTCTGCTTCAAGCGTCCTGTCGGAGGTCCGGCCGACCTCTGCTCCAAGCGTCCTGTCGGAGGCCCGGCCGATCTCTGCTCCAAGTGTCCGGTCGGCGGTCCGGCCGACTCCTGTTCCACGTGTCCTGTCGGCGGTTCGGCCGACTCCTGCTCCACGTGTCCTGTCGGCGGTCCGGCCGACTCCTGCTCCACGTGTCCTGTCGGCGGTCCGGCCGACTCCTGTTCCACGTGTCCTGTCGGCGGTCCGGTCGACTTCTGTTCCACGTGTCCTGTCGGCGGTCCGGTCGACTCCTGTTCCACGTGTCCTGCCGGCGGTCCGGCAGATTCCTGTTCCACGTGTCCGGCCGACTCCTACTCCACGTGTCCGGTCGACTCCTGTTCCACGTGTCCTGTCGGCGGTCCGGCCGACTCCTGTTCCACGTGTCCTGTCGGCGGTCCGGCTGACTCCGGTTCCACGTGTCCTGTCGGCGGTCCGGCCGACTCCTGTTCCACGTGTCCTGTCGGTGGTCCGGTCGACTTCTGTTCCATGTGTCCTGTCGGCGGTCCGGTCGACCTCCGCTCCACGTCTTCTGTCGGCGGTCCGGTCGACTCCTGTTCCAAGTATCCTGTCGGTGGTCCGGCCGACTTCTGTTCCAAGTATCCTGTCGGTGGTCCGGCCGACTTCTGTTCCAAGTATCCTGTCGGTGGTCCGGCCGACTTCTGTTCCAAGTGTCCTGTCGGGGGCCCGGCCGACTCCCGTTCCAGGTGTGTTGTCGGGGGTCCGGTCGACCTCCGCTCCATGTCGCCTGTCGGCAGTACGGTCGACTCCTGTTCCAAGGGTCCTGTCGGTGGTCCGGCCGACTACTGTTCCAAGTGTCCTGTCGGGGGTCCGGCTGACCTCCGCTCCACGTCTCCTGTCGGGGGTCAGGTCGACCTCCGTTCCACGTCTCCTGTCGGGGGTCGGGTCGACCTCCGTTTCGGTTGGGCCACAACCGCCACCTGCTGCACCGGTTGGGCCGCAATCGCCATCTGCTGTTCCGGTTGGGTCGCAACCGCCACCTGCTGTTCCGGTTGGGTCGCACCCGCCACCTGTTGTTCCGGTTGGGCCGCAACCTTCACCTGTTTTTCCGGTTGGGCCGCAACCTCCACCTGCTTTTCCGGTTGGGCCGCAACCTCCACCTGCTGTTCCGGTTGGGCCGCAACCTCCACCTGCTGTTCCGGTTGGGCCGCAACCTCCACCTGCTGTTCCGGTTGGGCCGCAACCGTCACCTGCTGTTCCGGTTGGGCCGCAACCGTCACCTGCTGTTCCGGTTGGGCCGCAACCGTCACCTGCTGTTCCGGTTGGGCCGCAACCTCCACCGTCTGATTCGCCGGTTGGTCCGCAACCGCCACCTGCTGTTCCGTCTGGTTCGCCGGTTGGGTCGCAACCGTCACCTCCTGTTTCGCCTGGGTTTCAGCCCAAAAACCTTGTTCCTGTGACTGCTGGGCCACAGTTCCAAGACCCCGAGTTCCCCGGCTCTAACTCTGCCTTGCCCCCGGGCCGTCCGCCCGAGTTTCCCGGCTCTGGCTCTGCCTTGCCCCCGGGTCATCTGCCGGAGTTTCTCGGTTCGGACTCTGCCCTGCCTCCGGGCCGTCCGCCCGAGTTCCCAGACTCTGTCCCGGTTCTGTCCCCGGGCCGTCCGCCTGAGTTTCCCGGATCTGACTCTGCCTTGCCCCCGGGTTATCTGCCGGAGTTTCTCGGTTCGGACTCTGTCCTGCCTCCGGGTCGTCCGCCTGAGTTCCCAGACTCTGTCCCGGTTCTGCCCCCGGGTCGTCCGCCGGAGTTTCCCGGCTCTGTCTCTGCCAGGCCCCCGGGTCATCCGCCGGAGTTTCCCGGCTCTGTCTCGGTTTTGCCCTCGGGCCGTCCGCCTGAGATAATCGGTGCCCAAGGTTCCTGGAGTCCCTCCTCCGGACCCCCCTCCGCCCACCCGGTTCTGGTTGTGGAACGTCTGGGATCCGTCCCTTGAGGGGGGGGGCTATGTTATGTTCTGGCTGTGCCAGCTTATTGTTATGAACTGTTGTAATTTTGGATGTGGTTTATTTGTATATATTTCCGGTGTTTCCTGTTTTATTTTGGTGATTCACTCCTCCTGTGTCTTGTCTGGGTTTACTTCCTTCCTTTGTCTGTTTTCCCGCCTTTTGGTTGATTGTCTGCCCCGCCCTGATTTGTTTCACCTGTGTGTAATCTTGTCTGTTATTTAAGCCTGTGTGTTTCCCCTCTGTCCTTGTTGGTTCGTTCTTGTCTTCCCAGTCCCTTGTCCTCCGTGTTCCTAGTGTTCCTAGTGTTCCTAGTGTTCCTCCTGCCCGTGACTCTCGCACCCTCTGGTTTGTAGTTTTGTTTTTGTTCTCAGGTTGGTTTTGGTGTGTTTTCATTTGTACTTTGTTCCCCTCCTTGTTTTGTGATTTTTGGATTTTGTCAGCTTTATTAAAGCTCGCTCTTATTTAAATCTTCCTGTCCTGCTTGTACTCTGCGTTTGGGTTCACTCTAAAGACTCACCACACGACAGGTTACTCTTTGTCCTAAAAGAATGTGTGACACTCAGACAACTTTTTTCCAGTTTGGACTGATTTCCTCCTGTGAGACGTTTTGCACAATCACACTTATTCATTAGGCTCATTCAACACAGGCTTTTCACAATTAGAGACACCTTCATAAACAGCCCTCTGAGGGTTGACAGAAAGAAAACACAAACAACACATGTGGGACTTGAACTCACAACCTTCCAACTGTGGAGCATTTACTCTACCAGCAAAGCTATCGGACAATTTAGGTGTCATATTAGGGGCAAAATCGCATCGCTGCTTTTTGCAGATGATGTGGTCCTGTTGGCATCATCGGTCTGCGACCTCCAGCACTCACTGGATCGGTTCGCGGCCGAGTGTGACGCAGTCGGGATGAGGATCAGTATCTCTAAATCTGAGGCCATGGTTCTCAGCAGGAAACCGATGGATTGCCTACTCCGGGTAGGGAATGGGTCCTTACCCCAAGTGAAGGAGTTCAAGTACCTCGGGGTCTTGTTCGCGAGTGAGGGGACTATGGAGCGTGAGATTAGTCGGAGAATCGGAGCAGCGGGGGCGGTATTGTATTCGCTTTACCGCACCGTTGTGACGAAAAGGGAGCTGAGCCGGAAGGCAAAGCTCTCGATCTACCGGTCAATCTTCGTTCCTACTCTCACCTATGGTCATGACGGCTGGGTCATGACCGAAAGAACGAGGTCGCGGGTACAAGCGACCGAAATGGGTTTCCTCAGGAGGGTGGCTGGCGTCTCCCTTAGAGATAGGGTGAGAAGCTCAGTCATCCGTGAGGGACTCGGAGTAGAGCCGCTGCTTCTTTGCGTCGAAAGGAGCCAGCTGAGGTGGTTCGGGCATCTAGTAAGGATGCCCCCTGGGCGCCTCCCTAGGGAGGTATTCCAGGCGCGACCAGCTGGGAGGAGACCACGGGGAAGACCCAGGACTAGGTGGAGAGATTATATCTCCACTCTGGCCTGGGAACGCCTCGGGTTGACCCAGTCCGAGGTGGTTAATGTGGCCCGGGAAAGGGAAGTTTGGGGTCCCCTGCTGGAGCTGTTGCCCCCGCGACCCGATCCCGGATAAGCGGTTGAAGATGGATGGATGGATGGATTAGGGGTTTGCTCCATCTTTGTGAGGCTTCACAGCAGGTTTCAGGTTGTTTAATGGATAAATACATGTATTAAATATAAATATTTTTTATTGGTTGTCTCCTGTTTTTTTTTTTCAACTCTTAAAACTAATGTTTTTTTTCTGGCTTTTCATTTGAGCCTGTAAAAAAGGCCATGCCTCCTCCTACTAACTCCTGTTCTTGAGCATGAGCTGTACATGTGCCACCAGTGTGAATGTCTCCTCCCCCAATCACCTGTGCCCGATCATGCGCTGGGCATGTGCCACCAGTGTGCCTGCACTGAACAGGCTCCCCAATACAACACTGGGAGTGAAACACAGTTAAGGAGAGGATAGCTGGACTTTGGACATTCCTTTTCGTGTGCGTCCATGCAAAATGTGAGTTGTGTTATGTTTAATGTATTTATATTAGACTGGCATAATAATAATTAGTAACTCTGTATTTAAGCCTTTTTCTTTGTAAAATGCCTGTTATTTTAGACTCACTTTTTGTTGCTAATGTTTATTCACTATTAGTTCTAATCACTCTGTACTGTTGTGTTTTGTTGTTACAGACCACACACAAGCTATTATTCTGTTTGCTTTATCTGCTGCTGAGATAAACAGCCGTAACCATACACGTGGACTGCGCATCTTATTCATCTACAATCACACCTGAGCACTAAATAGTGTCCTGACCCGACACCCTGAAGCGTTTGCTGCCACACCTACAGATTTATAAGAACACACACATTCTCTCACACAGAGCCAATCCTATCTTTCCTAGTAAGGATTTTTAATAATGATGATGATGATGATGATGATCATCTGCATGGTTTAAGGTGTATAAGGTGTAACAGAAGGAAAATACTATTTATACAGGAGGGATTTGAACCCACAAACTTCAAACTGTAGAACTATTTCTGTACAAGCTGAGCTATCAATCAGTTCAGGTGCAAATTTAGAGGTTTGTTCCACATTTCTGGGGCTTCACAGCAGGTTTCACATCATGTAATAGATAAGTACATGTATTACAATACATTAAAGTGTTTTATCTCTTGAATTGTTTTACTCTTTTAAAAAATGTTTCTTTCCTATTAAGACTATTTAATGGATCATCTGCATGGTTTAAGGGGTTACAGAAGGAAAAGACAAACTTTTCAGGAGGGATTTGAACCCACAATCTTCAAACTGTGGAGCAGGTTCTCTACCAGCTACGTTTTCAAGACTTCGTGGTTTGATTTCAATTTTACAATCCAGCTGCAGAGGGTTGCTCCATATTTGTGGAGCTTCACGGCATGTTTTGGGTTTTTTAATTGATAAATGAATATATTAAAGGGCATTGATTGGTTATCTTAGTTATTTAAAAACTAATGTTTTTTTCTGTCTTTTAATTTTGGCCAATTGTATCTTTCCTATTATGGGTTTTAATGGATTATCTGCATTGTTTAAGGGGTTTTAAGAGGTGACAGAAGGAAAAGACAAACTTTACAGGGGTGGTTGGAACCCACAACCTACAGACTGTTGAGCAGCTTCTCTACCAGCTGAGCTAACTGGACTCAGAAATGAAGTGACTCTCGGACAGAAGAATTGAAGAAAACTGAAAAATGTCAGTTTGTCAATGTGAACACGTCTCAGTGTGAGCAGGTTTCAGTGTGAACAGGTCACAGTGTGAACAGGTCTCAGTGTGAGCAGGTTTCAGTATGAACAGGTTTCAGTGTGAGCAGGTTACAGTGTGAACAGGTTTCAGTGTGTAAACTTTGTTTCTCTGCAGGTTGGTGAAGGATAATCTTCTGCAGCTTCAGTCTCATCTTCTTTCTCTTTCTGGTTCTTTGTGATAATCAGCGCTGGAGATGGTCAAGTGGTGAAGGACGCCGACTGCCAACACTGAGACAGGTTTCATTGCGGGTTGGATTCCCGCCTGAAATATGCTACACAGGAATGAATGAATGTGTGTGTGTGTGTGTGGTTTCATTTGTCTGCTCTAAAAATTTCAATCCTTGCGATCACAAAATCCGTCCGTCGCGTCGATTACAACTTGCTAACTTCAACTTGCAAATTTCTGAATTTACATTGAGGACAAATGAGGAGGAAACAACAGAGAACACGTGAGCCCAGGTGGTTGAGCTAGCTAGCTTGGCAAGAAACACCGGCACCCGGTCGGTAACGAGACTACAACGTGTCTCTCTGCAGAGCTCCGTCACTTCACAAGACACGGAAAACCTCTGTTGGTCTGGAGGAGCTGCAGCATTTATTTCTGCACAAACGTCCACTGTACATCCACTAGATATTCTCAGAGCTAAACTAACTCTTCTGCAGTGTGGAGGGAGCGCACGTTCACGTCTAAAGGTGGAGCGAGCTGAGCGAGAACGCGCGCTCTCTCTGAGTGAAGGCAAGCAGGGAGAGGAGGAGAGGCAGCGGCCACACGCGAACGCGCATATGCGAGCACGCATGTGTCCCAACCCGGTACATTTATACGCTTAAAAAGTTACAAACAGTCCCTTTAATGTAAAACTTTTAGCAAATTGTATAAGGAAATTAGGTAATACTCTTTCTTATGTCTTGTGTTAAAGCAAAAAAAAAAAATGCAATAAACTTCCAGTAGAAGTTCAAAATTACAGACAATATCCAAGATAAATCTACAAATTATATGGTGGTTTAACAGGTGGTAAGTGCATGTAATCACGTTGGGAGTTCTCGCGAGATGTTAGTTCACGTCACGGCTGCTGTGTGTCACATGACATTGTTTTGTTTTGTTTGAGCTGCAGACTGGAGGTTGAAATGGCGAGAAACGAGGAGAAACAACAAGGCAAACTGAACAGACTATGGCTTCAGAAAGAGAGAGAGGGTAAGCAGCTAGTAGCCACAACATACACTGTCATTTGTTGATTAATATTTGTCCGATAAAGGCACTTTTAAAGCTTTAACTGTTAGCTACAGTGATGCTAACTCACAGTTGTTAGATGAGCTAGCAGCTAGCTAAATAGAATAGAATAGAAAGCTTAAACAGGTTAACAGGTAAAACATATAATAGGTAAAACACACAGTTATAAAGCAAAAAAAACAGGTAAAGTAGATGTTATAAATAAATATAAACAGAAGTGTTACACTAGAAGTATAAAATATAAAAAATAGATGTAATGTAAACAGAGGTAATTGCACTTGAGATGTATATTGCATCAACGATATATTGCACAGACAAATGTATGCAATTCATTGCACAGGTTTATTGTTTGTTCAGTTTCTGTATGGCCCAGGGAAAGAAACTGTTCGTGAGTCTGGAGGTGCAGGCTTTCATTGACCTGTAGCGCCTGCCAGAGGGCAGCAGGTCAAACAGGTGATGAGCTGGGTGGGAGGAGTCCCTGAGAATAGTTGTTGACCTACTGAGGCAGCAGGAGCTGGAGATCTTTTCCAACTACGTCTGGTTGAAATGAACCAGATAGACATAGAAACGCTTGGACAAAGTGGATATAGTTTTATTTTTTTTGGCAATTCTGAGCTTATTCTTTCAGTCAGTATGAAGTGTTATAACCTAACTACATCATATGATTCAGGGGAAGCTACCCTTTCTTTCTGGTGCAGTATTGAGCATACCATATTTGACATTTAACTCTCTGAGACCCACAGTAGACCAGTTTTTGTCTTTTTTTCCAGGGTGATACAGGGGGTCTTTAGGAGGAGATAGCAGATCAACAGTAGATGTCACATGGAAGTGGTGTACATCATCTGAAAGCTGAGAACCTGAAGATTAATTTGAGATGCAGCTCAGCACTGTGTGTCAAATTGTTCTAGTCATAAATTAAGAAATAAACATGAATGAATGATTTAAAATAAATTGTAGAAGTGTATAGGGGCTTAGAACATTATGATTGAAGTATGTGATGGCCATTCCCATGCTCACTTCTTTCTCATAAGTTGCTGCAGCAATTTTGGGGTTGATACCATTTGCTACACAGATTTGGTGCTAAATTTAAACCATTTTTTACCACTCAAGAATTGATACAAATTATCAATAATCCCTCCAAAAAAAAAAATTAAGACACCAAGACCTTGAGGAACACCATAGAAAAGTCCATGCTGTGATTTGGTATCAAAAACTTTTGACATTTGGAAATTTCTGCAAGAATTGCATTTTTCAGTGATTAGATGGCGAGCACTTATGTTGTGTAAACTGCTCCGAAACCCCCTTATTGTCAATCTAGCTAGGAAAGCCATCCATCCTCTGAATGCTCTAGGTCTCTAGTTTGTGGCTGTAAAGTTTCATGAGGCTGTGATTATCCTAGAGGTCACCACAGGTCATTTTATACAGTAAGGTCAAGTTTTAAAAGATGGTCTCAATAAAATGAAATGGCTCCTATGAGGACTAACATCATCAATCATGAATAAAAATGGGCTCATCGGATCCACACAAGTCTCAGCTTTACAGTGAACGTCCTACCCCCTATTTCTAGCGCCATTTCTTTCCGCAACCATCTTCAATTGGGGCCTTAATTATGATCTCGACTGTAAAGGTTTGTGAAGCCAAATCGGGCCAGAGGCGTAAAGTGGGAGGCCGATGGCCCCATCGCCCATTTTGCTCGGACTGCGCCCATCTTCAAACTCTACTTTAATTTTGATCACAATTACATAACTGTTAAGTTTCATTACTTCATCTTGCACGGTTGTAACGCTATCGCGGTCATCAAATCTGTCCACAGACATACAGACGCCCGGAAAAGTACTATGTGGTAGTTCCCGTTACAGTGGGTGTCTCCAGGACCACATTCTGCAATGATGACTCAAACACAGAGACTCACTAGCTGAGCAGTTCAAACACAATTTAAAGCTTGTGTCCATCATAAACGGTTACAAGTTGTTTAATGTTTAGAGGCTAACAGCTAGCATTCACCATTTTGTTGTTTGTTTAGCATTCACCATGTTGCTCAGAGTAAAAATCGAGCTTCTTAAGGCACCTAAACTAATGCTTTCTTTCAATATATCATTTACAGAGGGACGCCTCAAAGATGTACATGAGCGGAGACCCAAGCTGGTAATGAAGAAGTTATAAATCGTTATTAATAATTGTTAACACATCACCTCTATTCACGTTTACATGGACTAGTTTGTTTCAGCCAACCCTTTTTCTTTGCAGTCTACTCTTAATTCAGCTTCCTCTGTGAAAAAGTGGATCCCCAGCATCAAGAATGAAATAGAGTATTATTTGCAGGTAAATGTATTGTTAGTTTATACAGAGATGGCATCCAATGACACTAAATTCCCTGTCTAAAGTTGAATATCTGTTTTTGTCTTTTTCCCTTTCAGCAGTCGCAGCTGTTTCATTACCCAGAGAGGAAGATAGCCGAGTTCCAGCTGCACATGGAGGCTTTAGAAAGAGAGTACAAACGCTTCATTACCAAGCTACGTGTTCTTGACCCCGCCTGCAAACATAAGCCATGGACTCCTCGAGCATACTGCAAAAGGAGAGCAGACACACAGGACTCTCCCAGTATAGGTCAGTGTGATAAAGCTCATGACTAAACTCTCATACGCAGTGAAATTAGATTATTATTTTTCTTTAAAAAAAAATAACTTGGAAGTGCAACAAGTTGTATTTAGTGTTTAGAGTATCAAAGACGCACATGAAGGCAGTGGACTCCTCTGCCAGATGACTTGAACCAAATGTGTGATTGTTAGACTTGAGAAGACTGTTTGAAGTCATTTTTTGAACTCTTAATAATCAGATGGCTTCTGTCTACAAGCACATACACAAACTAGGGATGTCAGTTCAGTATTTCAGCTCAGTAGTTTAAATTAGCATATACTGTAGACCGACATGCCTAACCGGTCAAAAATGTTCCTGGTGATTAGCTTATTAACGGTTATTCGTTAACATCCCTAACACAAACTAATAATCATCTTTTCCTACTGATAACGCTGATTCCCCCTTTCACCAACCAGGCCTCCTGCACCGGTGTCGTCTTTCTCATATTTAAAACTGTATATTTTGTACATTATATACATTACATATCTCAGTATCTCAGTGATCCCCGCAGATTCTCTTGATCACTGCTGCTGATTGTTTTTGTGATGTCGAGTATAAAGAAAGTCCTCTCTGACAGACATACTGTATAAATGTATAATCTTAATTTGCTATAACTTGTCTAATATCCTTTGTTTCTGACTGAATTTAATTTTTTGGTGAACTATTCCTTTAAGACACCAGTAGCTGACCTTTCATGCCTCTATGTATCTTCACTCTCATTTACAGTTAAACAGTCTCGGCCCTGTGAGTCACATGGTGGTAGCAGTCAGTTGAGTGGAGGTGAGAATGACTTGACCAGCAATTGTCACAAAACCTCAGCACCTGCGAGGCAGGGACCTTTCAGCCGGTTTCAAACCCCTGTCCCCACCAACCCAAACTCAGAAACCTCAGAGGCAGCCTGTGCAGACCAAGACCAGGACCAGCCCCTCTCCTTTGACCACATGAGGCTGGCGGTGGCCGCTGCTGCATTCAGAGGCCCGCCAGTTCAGCAAGGCTCCTCTCAAACACAGAGCCTAGCCCGGGTGCTGCAGTCCGGCCTGCCAAACCTTGTTAACGCCTCATTAAGGCAAACACTTTCAACCCAGAGCAGAGATGACGACGGTGCGACAGTGGGAACTGTTGTCGTCCAACGCTGCAAGTTAGACTGTGAGGTAGCAGAAAGGATACCTGGTAAATCATCCAACACTGGGACAACAGAGGAGAGGACGGGTCATGTCCTGGGACTAGACTGTTACTCTTCTTCTGATGAGGAGTGTGACACGTGATCATGACATTTAATGGTCAGTTTCTACATTTTGAACTACAATGAAGTGTTTTGTGGAACCTCCTTTTACAGCTTCCTAAATGGTGTCATATGCAGTAGATATCAGAATTTTAGTGCAACCCAATCCTGTAATTTTTGATAGGCCCACATTGTCTAAAATATCTAAGATGTTATGACAGACATTAGCTAAATTTAACTTATTCTGTTAGACATACGGAGGACTGTGAATCACAATATCTCGATATGAAAATGGAATACAGACGAGCTGAATATTAAAGCCCCGCTCACAAGACTTGCGTAATGGAAAAGGTGTTTGCACGAACGAAGAGACATGAGTAATGTTGTTCATTTCAGGTTGAGAAATTCATTGTAGTTTTCAGGCACTACTCCATCTGTGTAATCAGTCATCATGACCACAGCTATATCCATTATGCAACAGAAAGCAGGTAGACTGTGTGACAAACAGACGGTTACTGATGGAGATACTTGCTGATTCAGTGATTCATTTTAGTCTGTATTAACTGGAGCAGCAGCGAACACGACCTGGTTAGACCCCCACACCCCCATCCTCCCACTTAACCCGCCCTGTGCTGTCGCCGCTGCTGCTACTGCTGCTGCTGCTGCGAGGAACGCATGACACTTCTGGGAAACGGACACATCAGCTTGTAGAGTGCAGTGTATGGTTACGCTTGACGTAGTCACCCTTTTAGTTAGAGCTCTGTTTGCAAAGTGGGTTTCCTTTTGCCTCTGCAGGGGTCTGGAGAAAGAAAACGAAACTTTTGCAACAGTGGACAGAGCAGAGGCCTGAGAGCTTCCTTTATAGCTACCAAATTACACAATATACAAGACTTGCTTAGTTTCACAAATGATGTAAATCAAGAAGAAGCACAAATTGTAGTGTTGGCCGGCGTGAGACTGCAGTGCTGCAGCACCCTCCACAGCAAGGCTGCTTATTTCTTGCATAAGAAGTTCCATCTATGAGGTCGGAAAGATGCCCTTTATAAAAAACCACCAAAGCCCACTAAACGATTCCTAATGAATATTTGTAAGCAGATTTACAAACATAAGAACTGATGATTCTGAGAACTGTTGCAACCACAATGAAGGAGCAGCGTTATCGTCTGTATCCTATGAAACGAACCCAGAAGTGGCAGAAAGACCACAATGGTACTAACTTCTCACTGAGTGTGGGGGGGGAAGCGGTGTGTACGTGCTCAGCTTTCCTGTAAGCTCATCTCTTGAGGTAATGGTTAGGGTTAATTCTCACCTCTGTAAGTATCGCTGTCTCTCGCTACGAGCGTTTCATGAGCACAGGAGCCAGTGCAGAGACATATGTCTTTTTCATGTGGCAGCAGCATCTTCCCACCAAGACTACACTGCTGCATCACTGTTTACTAACACGCTGTGCCTCGTAAAGGCTGATAATGCATTTTTAAAGAGGTTGAAGATAAATATTCAGATTCAGGGCATGGTTCAGATGAGAAGAAGAACAGTGATGCCAGATCAAAAGAAACCCCCAGCAGGAAAAAAGTATGTTACCTGGGTTCACAAGATGGCAAAACGTGCATATAAAATGCTGGGCAGGTGGCTGTGGTTGCTCAGTCTTTCCTTTCGTGGAATTTTTGAAAAGGTCGCTTTATGATGATGACTTGATGGTGGTTAGTGAGGTGGGGGTCAGCTGAAACCTCTAGCTTCCTTTCCCTTCAGACTGAGCTACAGTTTTCTATATGCACAGTGAAAAGGTTGACCTAGTGAGCACATAAAAGACCCAAACTGTGTCATAAAGTTATGTAGTTTTAAGTAAGTATCATGTAGCAATACAGACCAGAGGGAAGGGCTAGATGGTTGATGGTTTGATAGTTTCTTATAAGTAATGTGCACATTTCAGTCCTTATCTACATACATGTGGGAGGGATTTGTGGGTGGTGAATCACTTGACAGCTGGAGCTTGTCTGTTTTTTTTAAAGCCGAGGTGCTCAGACTAAAGTACACACCTCTTTCATGCAGAGGCGACAGATGCACACACAGTATGTCTCAAGACAACACCTGCACCATGAGCCGTGACCAGAGATATCCGTTCCCACAGGTGTTCCCCGTGGATGGAGGCAGAGGTCCGCAGCGCTCCGGCGCCCAGCCGCCGAATCTTGTGCCCTGCTGGTCCTTCCCGCCGGCCCAGGAGAGGGCGAAGAGCCGTGGGAAGAGTCGGGGCTGCATGGGAGTCAGCTATGGTGGGGCACTGGTCGTGCTGATGCTGTTCCTGCTCATGTTTGCGGCCCTGGGGTTTGAAGCATACCAGATTAACAACATGCAGGAAGAACTGAGACAGATGAAAAAGGTAAGGAGCACACAGGATGTGTGATGGTATATGGACATGAACATGGAGAGTGAAAGAAAGAAAGAGTGGTTTGTTCTGTATTAATAAGATAATGATGACTGCAGCACTGTGTGGAAATAAATAGATTTGAGGTTGTAGAAATGTGACCGCAGTTTGTAAAAGGTCAAGAAATAGTGAAGGGATGACTTCACAAATCAGATTTATTTGGGAAGTATGTGAGCACATACAAGGTATTAGACTGCATCTCTCTTGATGCACAGAAATAGAAATAACAACAAGGACAAGACAACTGGACAAATAAAGGTAAAGAATAGACAAACAGCACTGTTGTGGACAGGACTGGATGATTATGTACAGTATGTTCATGTAAAGATGACTATTTACTGTATGTACAGCATGTAGGATTTATATTGACAGTGACACATGATTACAAATTGTACATTAGATACTTTAAAATTATAATCTAAAACAGCATCCGTGAATATAATATAAAAGGGTTATTGACAGCGTATGACTAATGGTAAGTATTCATCAGAGTGACAACGGAAATAATGAAGTAATAATTGAGCAACGGATGCCAAGAAATAATATCAATATTAATAGTTTTGGATTGCTTCTTGTATAATGTTTTAATGGGGTCAGAGCTGCTAATTAAAAAGGTGTGACTTCTCTCAGCTTTGCATAGAGAGGAGGAGGTGATGTAGAGGTGTCAGGTGGGAGAGGTGGAAAACAGATCTGGAAAAGTTTAATAATTCACTTTTAATTTTTTGACTCTACCATCATTTGAAGAGTTAATTTACCTCAGCTCTCCTCTGACATTTAAAAGATGCAAACTGAGGACTGAATCGTTCCGTCTGTGGTCGCTGGGTCCAGCGAGGCAGGATTTCCTCTCTCTGATGTGCTCTGAGAGACCTTTTTAGAAGAAAGCCACTGACTGTGTGATGTGGTAGTAATGAGATTTCTGTTTCTCTTTTTCGTCTCACTGAAGGTTTCATCTGTGACTGAGTTTAATACACCTCAGATGCAGATTGGTAAATATAAACACCTCGCACCACACATGAATTATTCCCAATAAAGTCAAAGAAGAGGTGATGTGACTGTAATGTTGTTTCAGATGAACGGAGAGTTGAGTTGAAGGGAAAAGACATCAGACCTGCTGCACATGTGATGGGTAACATAATAATAATAATAATAATAATAATACAAATGCATTCTGATTCTCTTATCCTACATAGAACTGAAAGAGGTGACACCATTTTCTCCTCTCTTGCAGGGCGGATTGAGAAAAAAAAATTCCCTCAGACTTTGCGGTGGGAGCCGAAGGCAGGTCGGGCGTTCGTATCCGGAGGGGTGGCGTACAGCTATGAAGACGGCGCCCTGCAAATCAACGAGACCGGACTCTACCACATTTACTCACGGGTGGAGTTGATCTTTAAGGACTGCTCCCCTACGTCCTCGTTCACTCACTCTGTGTTTGTGAGGAGAGCGGGACGCCTCACAGATATGAACCTGATGGGGGCCCACAGAGCTGGCTTCTGCTCTCAGCAGCGAGGGCACGCCTGGACCACAGAGAGTTACCTCGCCTCCGCCCTGCAGCTGCAGAAAGCCGACAGCGTTTTTGTGAACGTATCGCACCCTGTTTATCTTACTCATGAACATTACGCCAACTTCTTTGGTCTCTACAAGATCTGAAGGCCTTTGGTGTTTTAGTGTACTAATTTGACTCCACTGAAAGAGTGCAGGCTGGTCACAACATCTCTGAATCTTACTCATCACTTTGATTCCTATGTTGAATGTAATTTGCTATAATAACTGCAATGAATAGCACAATACAAAATAGTCTCAGGGGAAAACTCAGGGGAAATATTGTCTTTATTACCAGCTTTAAAAATTGAAATGAATTGATGCAATTTCCACACATATACATAAACAAATAGTGCCTTTTTTTAAATATAGGAGATGTATGTATATATATATATATATATAAGAGAGTCAGGAAACACTAATAACATTTTTTAAAAATATTTATTTTAGTGTGGATCTGATGTCTTAATGTGCGAAAAGGTGTGATTATATAATGGTAAATAAAATAATTTATGTTGATTTTCATTTGGTGAAACTGAGAAATGCTTTCTTGATTAAAAATCTGAAAGGTGTTTTGTGTTCGAGCAGTCATGTAATGAACACCCACATGAGTTTTTGTCCATTACCACTGGAAAGTATTTAGATAAAGACACCAACTCAAATGTGGTTTTGCTCCTTATAATGAACTGGATTTCCATATATTCCATTGAGCTAAACAGCAGGAGGCTAAAACAAGCAGGTTTGCACTTTGAAAAGACGCAGTTAAACTGATGTTAATTAAAAATGTAGCTTACAGACCACATCTGCAGCGCATCTGCATCGCTGCAGTTTAACACCCTCATTGCGCTGCTTGTTTTTCAGTACACCACAAACATTCATGTTAGTGCAGTGTGTGAAGATATACAGACGAGGGGACGAAACAGTGGCAGCGTTGACGTGGGTTTCCTTCCTGTGTGAATATTTCGGGGGTCTCGCTTCTGTGCAGGGCGATTTTTGTGAAAGAGTTTGTGTTTCGTTTAATCCACATGGCTAACTTCTAAACTCACATGTGTTCACTTCTGTCTCCACACCTGGTGGGCCTCATAATAAGAGCTGAAT
The DNA here is from genome assembly GCF_043250625.1 of Sebastes fasciatus. Taxonomy (NCBI): domain Eukaryota; kingdom Metazoa; phylum Chordata; class Actinopteri; order Perciformes; family Sebastidae; genus Sebastes; species Sebastes fasciatus. The sequence continues at coordinate 24,088,268 of NC_133799.1, read as the reverse complement.
AATTGCATTTATTTTTTAAACATGAACAAACCTCAAACATTTCTGGCTAAACCACAAAGAGTCTCAGTGGTTACTGGGCAACAGAAAGAAATCATTTTGACTTTTTTTTATGTGCTGTTTCCCATCAACATGTTATTGCAACAAGTTGATTCATGAGGGTTATTATGTAGACTTGAGCGTTCATTTCTCCTCCGGTGCAGAATACAACATTTCAAGGAGCAAATGAGTAAAAGCAACATTTCACAAAACAAATCAATGGTTGTCATGGTTGCAGGATTACTGAGTTATTCAGACACCACAGATGTCAGGGTTTTACTCAGCGACTTCATTCAGATATCTCCATCTTGTGGTTGCATCTTGTTCCAATAATCACTTTGTTTTACTCATCCTGATACTTTCTGTTCAAAGTGATACCCTGAACCAAAACCCTCAACCCCCCTGTAGACCTAAAAGGGGGGCTGGAAGAACCTCTAACTGTTCTTTTTATCTTCTTATCTTATCTACACAATAATGGTCATTTTTGGAGGGTGAAAGCTAGGAATACAGGGGCCAGGGGTGGAAAGTAACTAAGTACATTTACTCGAGAACTATATTTAAGTACAATTTTGAGGAACTTGTACTTTACCTGAGTATTTCCATTTTATGCTACTTAATACTCCTATTTCTCTACATCTCGGAGGATGTATTTATACTTGTATTTTACAGCTGTAGTTACATTGATTTTACAAACAGAATGTGTGATCAACTTCTTAAATGTGATGCATTATATATATTAATATATGCCTATCAGGTAGCACACGATAATAGCTTATTATCTTGTGTACATAAGATTAAAAACAATATATATATATATATAATCTTTCGTTACCTTGAAGTTTCCACAATGAAACACTCTGAAAGAGGTCATTTTGCATATTGAGGACTGTTACATTTGCTACTTTATGTACATTTTACTGATAATACTCTAGTAGTTTTACTCAAGTAGAATTTTGAGTGCAAGACTTTTAGTATTTTTACTGTGTGGTATTGTTACTTTTACTTAAGTAAAGGATCTGAGTACTTTTTCCACCACTTATAAGTGCATGAAATGGTCAAATTTCCTTGTGAGTAACGCTCATTACACAGATTAGTTTTGGCCATTTCAATTCATCGATGAATTGAAATGGAAATGATGAAATGATCATTTCATCATTTTCTTTCCATCCCTGCATTTTTAATGTATTTACTTTATGTTTTATAAAGGGCAGCCCTTTCAGACTACACAAATAGCCATTTGATATATTATATTATATCATATTTGAATGCCAGAGCAGATGTTTTACAAGACAGATGGAAAATGTTTACTGCTGAAGTTTAAAACCACACAACGAGATAAAGCTTAGATATGAGGGGAAACTGTTAGCGCCTAGGCTTTCTATACCACCAAGAGGAAGGTAAAATATCTTGCAAAGCAATCACAGAAAGCATCTGAGCATTAATATGCTCACCACAGTCACTCACACCAGAGCTCATGTGTGCAGAAGTTAATCACGGAAGAACTCTGGGCCATGATTCACGTTAGAAATGCTCATTTTTTTTATTATAAGCATGAACATGGATTTAAACACTGAATTAAAGGGTAGGTTCATATTTTTCAAGTCTGTCTTAAAAAAAACAATACTGACTTGCCCATATGTACTGTACATCGTAATACTTATTCAATGTAAGAGATTTAAAATCCACAGTCCTTTTTCTGTGTTCAGACAATATGATGGAGTAAAGAAGGATCTTGTATTTCTTATTTTGTATTTCTAAGATACCCACTTGATTTGTCTAATTCTTGAACTATTAGGACTGTAGATTTTGTTGAGAGGAGAAAAAATTACAACAACCAAAACTGTTTTTATGTGGGCTATATCTGGGCATGTGGCCATTATTTTGACTTGGAAAGAGTGATGGTGGTAGAATGACACACAGGCTCCAGTCACACTCACAGGTAGTGGTAGTGGAACAAGCATGTGGACGCCCCTGTCTAGATTAGACTAATTATGTAGTCCTATGTTAGTTTCTCAGTTTCAATTAATGCCCCTGAAAATTGGGCTTCAAATTATTAAAGTATTTCTCTACAACATTAAATAAACAACATCAAATTTAAATTAAAAAAAAACATTTTTAGGTATTATTTATTAAAAGTTGATCAGATTCTGACCCAAATGTTTTCTCAAATCATGATTTTTACACTAAAGTATACGTAACATCTTTTTTCCAACTGAAACCAGTGACAAGAGCATGAGTAATTACACTTCGAAATTTGAAGTTTTTATTTTGAAATTATTTACCGGAAGTGGGAGTATAGTATAATGTCTGCATTGATGCCGCTTTTACTAATTTAGCAGTTCCTGGCTGTCACCACCAGAGAGCAGCAAACATGTGATTTTAAATAGTCAACATAGAGATAGACTCAGGAACTGCTAATGCTTAAAAATATATACATTATTCAGTTAAAACAACTGGTAAATACAAATATAAACATTATTCAGGTTAAACAACTGTTAAAAAAAAATACATGTTGCTAACTTGACCTGTGTATTTAAAATCATGAGTTTTAATGTCCTTCAGTGGTCACAGGAAAGAACTGCATCATAGAATTCGTCAAGCTAGCATCATTGCAGACTTTAGTTGGAATAATACAGTTATCAATACTGATTATAATCTTTAAAAGGTATCAATAATACATTAATATGTGACTTACTTTGTTATAAAACAAATATTATATTTTATATATATATATATATATTATCAAGCTAGTACAATTGCAGACTTCCTACTAATTATATTCTTTAGAGGTATTAATAAGACATCTCGTGTTCATAATAGTATCTGTATTTCTAATGAATACTTTATTGTACCTTTTTTTTTTTTTACCTTAGATTTAACAGCAGTGTTTTTTTGTTAATCACTTGCATCTTCTTATCAACACAATATGTGGGGATGTTGTGCTTCTTTTACCTTAAGTGTACAGAACAATCCCTAAAAAAAAAATACTCTGTATAGCATTAAATAATTACACTAAATATCATGTATTTGACATGTTATTATTGCTTATGGTCTATCATTGCCATGATGACTACACACTGCCCCCCTGCGGTGACCACGGACTACTATACGTCCGTGTATGTTGAAAACATTTATTTTGAAAGAATTTACCGGAAGTGTGAGTATACTATAATGCCTGCATCGACGCTATTTTGACTAATTTAGCAGTTCCTTACTGTCACCACTAGAGGGCAGCAAACACTCGTGATTTTAAATACAGACATAAATACACACAAAAAGATATACAAATATATATATAAAAATACATAAATCTATATATATATAGATATATGTATAGATATATCTATACATATGTATATAAAATATACATATGTATATATATATATATAAAAAATATACAAATATATATATATAAATACATATATATATAAAAAATACACAAATATATAAAATATAAAATATACAAATATATATATAAATATATATGTATATATATAAAATATACAAATACAAACAAAAAATATACAAATATATATATAAAAAATATACAAATATATATATAAAAATACATATATATATATAAAAATACACAAATATATAAAATATAAAATATACAAATAAATAAAATATACAAATATTTAAAATATAATATATACAAATATATATATACAAATATGTAAAATATAATATGTATATATATATATATAAATACATATATTTAAAATATACAAATATATAAATTATAAAATATACAAATATATATATACAAAATAAACAAATATATATATAAAAATACATATATATATATAAAATACACAAATATATAAAATATAAAATATACAAATAAATAAATATACAAATATATATATATAAAAATACATATATATATTTAAAATATACAAATATATAAAATATTAAATATACAAATATATAAAATATACAAATAAATAAAATATGCAAATATATATAAAAAAATATATATAAATATAAAATATATATATATAAATACATATATATAAAATATAATATATATATAAAATACATTTATATAAAATATAAAAATATAAAATATACAAATATATAAGATATAATAACAACAAATATACATATAAGTATATTTTTGTGTGTGTATTTATGTCTTATGTGTGTGCACACGTCTGTGTATGTTGAACATCTTTATTTTGAAAGAATTCACAGGAAGTGTGTACAGAATGTTATAACGTCTGCTTTTGACGCCATGGTGACTAATTTAGCAGTTGCTTGGTGTCACCACTAGAGGGCAGCTAACACAGGTTATAATTAAAGTTACATGTCGCTAACTTGACCTGAGTATTTAAATATTAAATATTAATATTTTATTGTTCAACGTGTTGTTTACCATCCTTTCCTGTTGAAGGAAACCTCCTCCAACGGCGGCTCAAAGAAGACAACGGAGACATTATTGGAGCAGCCGCGAACACAACTTTAGACCAACAACAGAAGGTAAAACACATAATTCATGTTTATTATAGCTGTATAAAGTGAAGTTCATTTTTATTTCTTCTTCGGTTGAGTTTTGGTCGTAAAACCGTTTTAAACTGTGGTCTCTCAGCTTTAAGAACGACATTATCGTGTTGTGCCGGTGTTACGGTGAAGTCTGTTACCCCGTCGAATAGTGTCCCCTCCTGTTTGTATCCAATCGGCAGTTAGGGTTACGGATAAGGGTTGCTTCCGATGTGTGTAACGGGGAAACACGTACCGACGGGAAACAAGTACTCACCATAGCACCTGTTGCATTAATTAGCACAATCACTAGCACCACAATGTCCACATGCAATGTTAGGGTGTCTTTGCTGTGTGCTCATTGAGTTGCTTGGTGTTGGAAGTGTGTTTCGTTCAGGTAAAACTAGTTAACATGAACTTTTAGGTGAGTTTCTTCACATTATGTGGGGGTCCAGGATGAATATGTTGCTAAATGTTTAACATGTTATCTGGTGTTGTTTGTATGGTGGTTCAAGAGGATGCAGTGCTCCTATAACTAACTTTACTTTTATCATAAACTAAAACAAAAAATGTTAACTACACTCTGTCACACAACATGTCATTTAAACAACAGTTTTAACTACAAAGCCCATGAAGTCCTTGTTTTGTATTTTGTTTGTTAAATATTTATTAGATATTTGGACCCATCTGGACACCTTTTTTCTTTTCTCATTTTAACCTTTTAACTCTTTGACATTCAAATCCAACCCCTGACTGTCACATTTGTATGTACAAAATCGAATTCAGAAATTGACACATTTTGGATTTAAAGTGTTATTAGATTTTCATTTAAATAAATGTCTCTTAATTTGCTATCTATAGCCAAGTGAGGTAACACAATGGTGATTGAGCACACTGGTGAAAGTGCTGCAATATTTTATGTATTTGCAGTGTTGTGGAAATGAGACATTGTGACATTACTGGGCAAAAAGGCTGTTTTTTATTACAGTTTTTCTCCATTGTATATAAACAAAAAACAAAATGGAAAAATTGAGGCTCAAGTACATAGAAATGGAAGTTTTTTGTTCTATTTTTAAGCTCATGTATCAACAAAAAGACCCCAGACTCCTGAACTCTGAGAACAATTTCATAGTTTTCACTTAAATAGAAATTTTAAATCAACCAGGACTGAAATCTTAAGGATTGCCACTTTAATTAAAGTTACTATATGTAACAATTTATATGTATTAATTGCTTTATATTGCCAATGTGTTTAAGTTTTGTAACATAACTTAAAAACTGAGACCTTCGTCGACCTTTTAGGTTACCTATAACATCCTGTGGACTGATCTATTCTATGTAAAGGACCTTGGACTGTTTTACTGGGAGAATCCAAAGAATATGACGTTTATGCGTGCTCCCGAGTGCCTTGCATCTCTTCAGCTCCCCTAAAGTGCCAACATAATGCAGCTAACTTGGCAAAACACTGTCTTGAGTGCTTAAGCTAAGGTCGGTCAGCTTGGATCTGCTTAGTTTCTTCATAACATTAGCTGATAAAGTAATTTGCAAACTGTAAGCCAGTTAGTATCATGGAGCCAATGGTAAAAATAAAATAAAATATAGGAACATTACAGAACATTATGCAAGGGATAATGCCAGACGAGCTGTCCATTATCAGGAATTAACGGATGACGTGGAGGGTTGTCAGGATGCTAACTATAGTTCAGCAGTCACAGGTGTCATTAATAACAAGGTTCTTCTGAAAGTTACATATAGTACCTTTTTAAATCCTCCTAATACATGTTCAGATCAAGTACATTTTGAAAAATGTGGTTAACATTGTGAATTCAAACAAAACTACTTGGTTACGTTTAGGAAAAGATCATGGTTTGGCTGAAAACAAGGATAATTACGATACCTACGTATGTTAAGTTATCAACTTAAATAAATCAGTTGTTGACTTTTGGTTTCAAACAGGACATGAACAGTGCTCTCCTAGGTGAAAGTCCTGTATTTGTTTGAACTGTTCATCCACCCCGTCCTCCTCCCTATGTGGACTTTCTCGCTCTTTATACTACGTCAGCTGAATACCAGAGCACTTTCACTTAACATTTTCATTTAAATAGAAAATCTAAATCAACCAGGACTGGAATCTTATATCATTTCACAAATCATATATTTAACTTCATGTACAGGTAGGACCTACTTACAAACACTGCAACAAAGCCAACAACCATATGTAACCATGTGCAGATTAAAACATTAATAATAATAATAAAATACTGGTGAAAAATAGCATTTTAATAGGAAACGTGTGCATGTATTTACTATGTATCAACTCAAGCTTTTCTCATGCAGTTTATATTTACGCCACCAGAGGGCGCCAACGTATCATCTATGTTTATTTCACACCTGCAGCTCCTGTCCCCCTTTTCTACCCACTTCAGTTTGTAAGGGCCAAATATTAATACAATTTGTTTTATTGTCCCACTTGTTGTTTACTATCCTGTCTAGCTGGAGGAAGGCCGTGTGCAAAGCTCCTGCCATGCAAATGAATACAGACGGCTGGAATCGACTCAACATTGTAGAAGCCATTAGCAGCGTTGATGTGCCCTCAAACACAACTGTTGACCGCCAAAACAGCAAAGGTAAGACATAAGTTATGGTTATGGCTGTTTAAAGTGACGTTTTTTTTTCTTCCTTGGGTTCAGTGAGTTTTGGTTGAGGAGTGATGAGACTTTAACTGTTGCCGGAGCTAAATGTCATTTATATCACAAGAACTTTCTCTGTTCACGCATCTGTTCAGCTCAGATCATCCTAACTGTTTTTTCTTTGTGTTTTGTGAAATGCAGCCAGCAACTCACTGGTAAAAGACACCGTGGCAGAGAGTAATGCAACTTCAACTTGAGGTGGGCACAGCTGGAAACTACACGAGGTCACCAACCTTCATGTACAGGTAGGACCTACTTACAAACACTGCAACAAAGCCAACAACCATATGTAACCATGTGCAGATCAAGGCGTGTCAAGTTTATTTCTATAGCACATTGCAGCAACAAGGCAACTGAAGGCGCTTTACATAAAACATTTAAAGCATCAAAACAAAGTGCAAAAAGAATTAAAAATCCAAGAGAACAGAAAATAAAAACAAGCTAAATAGAATAAAACAGGTATAAAATGCAGTATTAAAAGTTACAGTGCAGTTTAAGAAATTATTTAATAAAAAGCAGCAGCAAACGGAAAAGTCGTCAGCCTTTGTTTAAAAGAAGTGCAGGTTTATTGAAAATAATAATACATTTAATAAATAATAAAATACTGGTACAAAGTATGAATAGTGAATCGTATTTTTTAAATTGTTTTACATAGAAAACACACATGTATTTATGTGTATCAATTCAAACTTTTCTCATGCAGTTTATCTTTACGCCACCAGACGGTGCCAGACTATCAGGTATGTTAATTGGACGCCAAGTGCTCATTTCACCGTTTTTCAACCCTCTTGAGTTTGTAAGGACCACAAATTCAGAACAATTCAAAATATCCAGAGCTATAGTTAAGATGATGAACATCAAATATGAATACAATATGTGTTGTTTAACTGGGAGAGATTCCCACGTGTTGTTTACTATCCTGTAGCACAAGCTGTTAGTCAGAGTTCAGTGTTACCTTTTCAATGCCTAGCAGCTACTTCTATCTGAAAATGAGAAGGTTGTGTGAAGGTCAGCTTAACATTAGGCTGCTTTTTATTATTTTAAACATTCAATAGTGGCTTTGACGTTTGATTTAAAGTGTCAGCCTGGTGTATAAAGGGGGTTTAATGTTGTTTTAATTGTTGATATTGCAGAGCTGTCAATAGTTAAGGTCTTGCAATAAACAATTGTTCCTAACCCTAAACGTCAGTCCGGTATAATACACCATGTAGTCGACTACATGTACATTTACAATCCCCTCCAAAACCATTGGAACAACGAGGCCAATTTCTTTTATTTTTGCTGTACACTGAAAACATTTGGGTTTGACATCAAAAGATGAACATGAGACAAGAGATCAGGATTTCAGCTTCTATTTCCAGGTATTTACATCTAGATCTGTTAAAAAAAAACGTAGAAGATGGCATCGTTTGTAACGGAACACCACATTTTTAGGTGAGCAAAAGCATAGGAACAGATAGACTTAAAATAGATTAAAGTGAATAATATTTAGTTGAAAATCCTTTGCTAGCAATAACTGCATCAAGCCTGCGACCCATTGACATCACCAAACTTTGGCATTCTTCTTTTCCAGGCTTTCCCCACAGCCTCTTTCAGTTGTTGTTTGTTTCGGGGGGGTTTCTCTCTTCAGTCTCCTCTTTAGCAGGTAAAATGCAAATGGGTTTAAGTCTGGAGATTGACTCCTTGGTTGTTTTGGCAGCGTGTTTTGGGTCATTGTCTTGCTGCATGATGAAGGATCTCCCGATCAGTTTGGTTGCATCTTTCTTTAAATTGGCAGACAAAATGTTTCTGTAGACTTCAGAGTTCCTCTTGCTGCTGCCATCATGTGTTACATCATCAATGAGCCCGTTTCAGAAGAAGCCATGCAAGCCCCAAGCCATGACATGACCTCCACCGTGTTTCACAGATGTGTGTTTGGGATCATGAGCAGATCCTTTCTTTCTCCACACATTAGCCTTTCCATCACTTTGGTAAGGGTTAATCTTTGTCTCATCAGTCCATAAAACTTTGTCCCACAACTTTTGAGCCTCATCTCTGTACTTTTTTTGGCAAATTCCAATCTGTGCTTCCTCTTTTTATTGCTAATTAGTGGTTTGGATCTTCTGGTGTAGCGTCTGTACTTTTGTTTTTTGATTCCCAATTCCTGGCTTCCTTCACTTGTGCCCTATGCAGGTTGTTGGTGATGTCACTGACAGCTGTTTTAGGGTTTTTCTTGACAGCTCTCACTAGGGATGTCATGGGAACCGAGTACCAAGTCGATGCAAAAATTCGAAAAACGTGACGGTACTCGTTTTTCCACATTATGGAAGGTACCGTACGATGCCTGGGAAATTAACACCCACCAAGCACCAAATGCAGCTGCGTCTGTCCTCTCTCTGTCAGAGTTTGACACCAATACACACACAACAGCACCATGCAGGAGCAAGATCCAGAGATGCAGAGATCCTTTATGTTCGAAAAGAGGATTCACTCGTGGGGGAAAAAACTGAAATGAACTGAAGAAACTGAATTTCTATCTTTTGTTGCTCATTGCTAAATCTCTGAAAAGTGGTGTTATTTTTTTTTATTGAACTCTGGACTCTGTATTTCCAGTAAATGTTATTGGGACTTGCATTTGATTATATTACACTAAAAGTGGCAGTAGGCAGTATATATTTTTGGCATCATTGGGCAAAAATTCCATAATAACCTTTCAGCATATTGTAATTCAAATGTTCTGAGAGATAACTAGACTCCTGCTCCTCCTCATGGCTCTGTTTTCAGGCTTTAGAAAATCTAGCCCGTGACGGGAGACTTTGGCCAATCACAGGTCATTTCATTGAGAGAGCGTTCCTATTGGCTGTGCTCTGGTCATGTGACCGGAACTTGGCGTTCCTTCAACAGATTTTACAATGGCGGCGTTGTCACAAACTTTATCATTTTACAGCTAAACCGTGCACTACGAGATGATTCTGAAAACATTTGAGGAGAGAAATAGGCATTAACGTAACAGATTATTGATTCATATTTGATCAGCGCGGCCTAGTTTGACCGTTTGATTGGAGTTCGCGAGTGATGACAGCCGGCTCTCATGGACAGCAGACCTCAGATCAGCTCTTACTGCTTGTTTTCCTGCGGTCTGTAAAATCCTGAAGATGCCGTTAGGAGCACCGGAGGACACAGAGGCACATGATTTTTTTTCAGGTTACTTGTTTCATGAACTACTGTCACGATGTAGCGTATTTTTAATCATATTTGCTCCAATTTCGCCTACTTCGGCTTTAACTCCCCAGATCCACTTTGTTTGAAACAATCCAACAGCATCCAATCAAGTTTCAGGAGAAAACCATGAGGAACTAACGTTATGTTACTGAGCACCAGTTGGATCCAGTTACTCTGCTGTTAAAATGACATGGCTTGTTTAGGACTCGAGACCTGACTTGGGACTTGAGCGACAAACTTGCAAAACAATGACTTAGTCCCACATCTGGTAGCTTATGATTTCTGGTCTTGTAACATCCCTAGCTCTCACAATGTTTCTGTCATCAACTGCTGATGTTTTCCTTGACGTCTGTTGCTCAGAACACCAGTGGTTTCTTTCTTCTTTTTCTTTCTAATTTTTTTTTTTTTTTTTGAAGTTCCTTTTTATTTCCTTTCAACAGGTACAGTTGTACAGCACAGTCACATGTTTTGACATAACACAGCAGGGTCACGTGTCCTTAAGAGGCAGTCCGTGAGCCTAAGCATCCCCACAATGTCCCCACATCTCGCTCCACTAAGTAGGAATGAGCAGCACTCTTCATCCATAGGCCCAGAGAATACACAGATGTACAGGGAGGAAAAACAAAATCCCTACCCACACTCACACTAGGCGAGAAGATAAGTATAAACAAGTAAACAGTGATAAAAAAATCACAAACAAGAGAAATAAATACATAAATGAATAGAAGACTAAAAAATGAAAAATCCCCAGATTGTGATATATTCATTTAGTTCACATCAATTAAGAAAAATTTGGATTTTGGGGACCACTTAGTTAAGAATACATCCGTCCTTAGTTGTAACCTTGCAGTGATGTTTTCCATTTAGTAAACCTCTTTAACCTTCTCCCTCCATTGTGTTACTGAGGGGGGTAGTGTTCATCTCCAGTTCCCATTTTTCTTTAATGTCCAAGCTGTTATCCATTAGTTCTTCTTGTAATATCTTGTATATATATATGATATGATCTTCTTTTTAATAGTCCCTTTAATTGTTAACATAAAGAAATGTTCTATGTTAGATGCTGATGTAGGTTTCTTTCTTCTTCAGGACATTCCAAATGGTTGTAATGGCTCATATGTACAGTCATTACAATCATTGGTCAAGATCATTGGTTCCCGATCAATGATTGTGCAATCATTGGTCATATGATTGCTCAATTATTGATCGTGACCAATGATTGAGCAATCTTTGGTCATGATGCAATGGCTCTGATAGATTTTTCATCTTCTCTCAGCTTCAAAATTGCTTGCTTTTCTCCATAAACAGCTCTCTAGTCTTCATGTTGGTTACACCTTCTTTTTAAATATAAATGCAGTCTGCACAGGCAAAACCCAAAGCTGAAGCTGAGAATAGACTTTCAGCGCTAGTTATTGTTTGAATAAACAATGTAATGGGACACACCTGGGCAACAAATAACACCCGCCAGTCACATGTTCCAATAATCTTGCTCACTTGGGTTCAAACAAACGATGCTATCTTCTAAGTTTTTTTTAACAGATCCAGATGTAAATACCTGGAAATAGAAGCTGAAATCCTGATCTCTTGTCTCATGTTCATCTGTTGATGTCAAACCCAAATGTTTTCAGTGTACAGCAAAAATAAAGGAATTGGCCTCGCTGTTCCAATTGTTTTAAAGGGGACTGTATAAGATATAAAACGCTGTGTTGTCAGTAAACACCTTAAGATAACACATGTAGTTGGACATGTGCACATGGGAGATAAACTTTTGCCAATTAGTGACACAAATGAGATATCTTATGTCAAAATATTCTTCGTACACACATTGCACTCTTCCAGTTTCTGCAGTGAATTATTTTACTGTTTTTGCCCCTTTTTATGTGCGTTTCGGCTCATTCTTTTTATCTGACGTTGCTGAAGCTAAATGTATTAGACAACCTACATTTACAATTGGTTAAAACAGGCTAATGCAAATAAATAGTCATAAGAAACAAGAAGCCAACATGAATGGTGTTACTTCAACTGACTGAAAATCTTTAGGAGCGTATTTCTCAGTCACTGAAATAACCATCTATGTATGTATTTAAAATTATTTTAATTTAACTGTTAAAATGATTTATTATATTTAAAATGCACTTCCTAATTCTTAGGAGTGACACATTCGTCTTTGGGAGACCCTGTGCAGTTTATACATTTAGAAATAGCTTAATTTGTCATTACATGATATCTTCTTTTATTGTTCCTCCTTCACAATCACCATGTGTCTTGTATTTCATAACCCTGCCGACATAATAATAATTATTGCATTTTTGTGTTGAATCTTTCTGAAATGTGTCGGGTTACAATAACGTTAGAGGTGTTGATTATTGTTAGTCCACAAACAACAAATTACTGCCAGAAATAGACGGATGTGTTGCAGCAGACTGTGATGAATTGTGGGATACACTTTGTTCCGATTACCTCTTCACAGTGGTATTAGGATAAGTGCGGGTCGAGTGTCATTCATGTTGATTACGCACTCACTTAAATGGTGCTCCACATCACAAGTGTGGGTGTTTAAACAGACACTGGCTGTATCCAAAATAATGTATTATTCACGATTTAGTTTAGTTCATTGTAGAGCTGTCTGAAGTCTCTTATTATACTTATTACTTATTATACTCTTTATGATGGAACCAAACTAGGTGTGTCGCGATATACCGGTTTTAACAAGACTGTAAAACCGAGTACATGTCTGGACCGTGACGCTCAGTCTGTGAATTTGTGGCTAAATTGTTACACTAATAGTCAGTGGTCATGTCTATAAAGTTAAATCCAGCGGTACATGTCCACCAGGCCCGGCGAGGACACTAGGGGACGCCCTGCTCCACTCAACTGGCCGTTCAAGCGGTGAGTTTCAAACAGGAAACAACATGGAGGCCTGCTCGTAAACTCTCTGTTATTCCGTCTAAACAATCAATCAAAATCTACTTCTGGAAACATTTTAAGCGGGAAATGGGTGATGCCACTGCTGAATCTCGTTTAGTTTTAGAACAAGTCTGACAGCTTGGCACAAGTTTCGTGAGCCGGTTCCACACCATTGTGATAGAGAAACGGCCAACGAGGAAACCCCAACACTTGGCAGAACAAACATGTAACTTCATCATTCAGTCACTCACTCAGTGACAGAGTTTTGCATTTGTAGGGCTGGCCCTCTGCGGTCCAGCCAAAATGTTGTTGATGTCATGTTAATAATACACATATGATAATATTGTGTGAATAATCCAGCGCCTCTTAAATCATGTTATATATAAAGGTTATGGTTACAGACTCTCTCTCCACCTCCCTACACTTGTATTTTGAGTTTAATTCATATGACAAAAAAGACAAAACGCACAATAACAAAGTTAAAGATGATTTTGACTGATAGCATTGTTTTTAAAATTTTCTACAGATATTGCGATAATATCGGGAATTCTTTTGGTGATGATATATCATGTAGTTAGAATCTGATATTTTGTCAGCCCTTATGCGTAGTTCACACTACACGACTTCAGCCCTGATTTTCCGCTCCCCGACAAAAGCCCCAGATCAGCGGCAAATCAGCGTTGGCTTGCCGCTTGCACATCCGCGCTCGAGCGCCATGTGTAAACTGTTCAAAGATGCAAGTCGAGAAGCTTGCCGACACTCGCCGATGCCTCGCAAACACATTCCAGATATCTAGGATGCTAAATATCTGGACCTGGGGTCCTCCTGTAACAATAGGAACTTACTGGATGTGCTGCATTTGCAGTTGTTGTTGCACCTAGAGGAATAACTAGTAAACAAAGAGTGTGGAAACCGGCTATTTTGTAAACAACATCAGCAATGTGTCTCGAGTATTATATCACATCATTTACCGTGTATTTCTCGCGCGTTTTCGTGACAAAATGTAGTTTGGAGGCCTCGTCGGGGATTCCTCCTGGTGAAATATCTTGTAGTGTGTGACCTCCTGTTGCCGGTCAGTCATGTAGTGTGAAAACCACGACGACTAATGACGATTAAAGACTCACGATTGAGAAGACAGCAAGTTGTGTAGTGTGAACAGTACTGTGATCTGACCACTTTGAAAGTCTTGTAGTGTGAACTTAGCTTAACTCAAACTATGCCACAAGGCAAAAACTGAACAAGGAAATGGTCACCAAGTGCCATCTACAGTACCATCAAGCATTGAGCATTACCTGATACTGCTTTTTGACAACTGACAATGACACACTGCAGTACATATTATAGTATATGTGAAGACAGAGAGAAAATGCAATGCTGCAGATCCGTAGAATCCCTTCAAAATAGTTTTAAAAATGAAATAAAATTAGTTAAAAGATGTATTAAACTTTGTATTTTTACATTTTTTGCTGAAAATCATATTTTATAATCGAACTTTCCCCCAGATTTTTACCATTTTTACCTTTTTCTTCCTTAATTAAAGAAATCACCATAACAAAGACTTACAAGTCAACAGTAAGGAGAAACTAAAAAATATGATAGAGCTATGTTTCATACTGTCGTTGGAAAACAAACAAATGATTTTGTAATTAGTTGGATAATTTTCAAAATAAGCTAATGTGATGCTGATAAAAAATTTAATTAAATGATGCTCAGTTTTATTATTATTTTTATATCATATTTAAAGAACTGTGTTTAAAAACTGTCAACAAACATCAGCCCTACAGAATAATATCATGAAAATTACATGAAGATAATCTTAACATAACATTTATTAGTTTTATGGGTCAGTTGTGGCTTTGATTTTATTCTGTTTATTGATGATTATCAATAAATAAATCAATAAAACTGCACCCTACCTTAAAGTGAACAGGACAGGTGAGGAAGTGCCAACCAACCTGTGTGCGTGTTCACAGTCATGAAGATTTAATCAGCTTGGGAAATCCCCTGTGAACGTAGGTGTGAGTACTTCATGTCAGTTTGGCAAAAGAATTTCTAATTAAAATATAGCCATGTGATAGGTGTGAGTGTGAGCATCTGTGTATGTTTTACATTGTCGGTATGTGCGTGGGTAAAACTAAGGATCAAGGGAGTTCGAAAGGGGAAAACGATCACAGTTTTAATCATGAGTTTCAGTTACATAGATGTAATACCTGTGACAGTTCAGAAGAGGCGAACACCTGTTGCTCAGAAACCCAAAGCCCAGTAAGTCGAGCTCCAATGGTATAGTGACAGAGCAGAGAGGGATCCGTACAGCATTATGAATAATGCTCCAAACTTACGCTAAATTATGGCGAGTAAAAACTGGCATGAACATTTTCAAAGGGGTCCCTTGACCTCTGACCTCCAGATATGTGAATGTAAATGGGTTCTATGGGTACCCACGAGTCTCCCCTTTACAGACATGCCCACTTTATGATAATCACATGCAGTTTTGGGGCAAGTCATAGTCAAGTCAGCACACTGACACACTGACAGCTGTTGTTGCCTGTTGGGCTGCAGTTTGTCATGTTAGGATTTGAGCATATTATTTATGCTAAATGCGTGTCATTGTTTTGTGTTGTTATATAAATATATACATACATTTGCATAAAGCAAGCATATTTGCCCACTCCCATGTTGATAAGAGTATTAAATACTTGACAAATTTCCCTTTAAGGTACATTTTGAACAGATAAAAAATTAGTTTGTGATTAATTGCGATTAAATATTTATAATCGATTGACAGCCCTATTAATCGTGTTGTCGTTGTTTTCATATCCTTTTCTGTGCAATTACCAATATTGCACACAGGAGTCACTGAACATCTATTGTTTATTTAATGTGATCTCATCTGATTCCTTCAAAGTCTGTTTCATTTATTATCAAGATAACACTCATAGACTCATAGAGTTCAGCACCTTAATTGAAACTGAGACCACAACTTTCTCCCAAATAAAAGGCACAGAGCGGCATCCAAGTGTTGCTGGGACTGTACCTTTAACGATGTGTACCAATAACAACTCTAAGGGGGTCCACCATGTATTTATTATTTTAGTCATCAGGAGGGTTCCTGGAATTACACAGTATGCATTAAATCTCTATAAATTGCTCACAAATGCCTATAACATGTCTATGAAGCTTAATGCAGCTGGAGCGGTTCATAGATACTGGCAGAGAGCTGCAGTGGGGGATTCCCCATTGCCATCTTGTAGCTTTGTGAGCCTGTATAGGGAAGGCAACGCTAAACAGAGCCAGCGGTAGACAAACAGCTTTGACAGAAGCCCACTCATGATACGAGATAAAGCCTATTGGCCTGTGTGGAGGTGGGATGAATAAGCCCCGCCGTAGCTGAGCCTGGGGGACTCCCCTGTCCTTATATTGGGAAATCTATCTCTCGCTGTCTCTGATTCTCTCTTTCTCTCTATGTCTGCATTTCTTCCTCCCCTCTCCCTTTCTCTCTCTCTCTCAATTTCGTTCTCTGCCTATCGTATTATCCTCTCGGCAGTTTCACATCACCCCAGCCTCATGCACAGTACACACAACACTTTTTGATCTTCCATAGATAGTTGCGTGATCTTTAAGTAGGTCTCTCTCTCCTTCAGTGTCCCTCTGACACTGTCCTCTCTGATGCATAGACGGGTTCATAATGACTCAGCCAGCAGCTGAAACCTGTTCCACACGGCTCTCCCCACAACCATCACACCCGCTGTTTTGGGAGCACAGTACCAAAAAGTGTGGGTGTGTTGTCCAAGAAATGTGCCCATCTCCTCCCTGTGTGAATGAAATGGAAAGTATGAGTTTACCAGAAATGTAGGCTGCAGATTGTAGATTATATAAACAATCATTTCTACAAATAACTAAGCAGTTTTCACTTTTTGGTCAAGCTCATTGCAAAGCAAGATCACTGCAAAAGCCCTGTGTTGTCAAGTTATAAGTTTTTTTTATTATTTATTAACCACACAATGTTGAGACTTTGCTATAATTACCATAAACAACCAGACCACGACACACATGCTGTAATGGAGACGTGATAGATGTTGATGGTTGGAAATAATGTGACCCCTGTGGTGCATCGATAAGAATGCAGGAAGGATGTTATCTTCAGTAGCCTTTAATGATCAACAGGCAGGTGGATGTATATGTGTGTGGTTCTACAATAAACCAAAACAAACAGCATTAACATACAAACACAACAGCAGTGTTGACCAGACATAACCTAAAGTTAAACTGCTAATTAGCTGGTAACTGAAATATAACACAACATAAGCGTGAAGGCATCATCATTGTAGGCACTTCGATGATAATAACAGAGTTCCATACAGAGTAGCATGTAACATGTGAAAGTATTTTAGCCTACGGTTAGAAACCGTTAGCGTGTTAGTATGTGGCCAGCGTACTTTATGCTAGAACAGTGCCAACACAAACTCAAGGCACCAAATTTAACACGCTACTCGCTTGTTTCTGAACGCACACATGCCTGGACGGCTCACAGATAGCAACTCTGCACATTGAAGAGCTTTGTTACGTCTGTGGGTTGTCCTCTCTCCACTTTCACCGCAAAACTAAAAACGAAACTGGGCGGCCGGCAGATATGAGGTTCTTGGGTAAATACTAACAAGGGTGCTGATTAGCTGATTCCGCCACCTCAGACAAGGGACCAAACCACCAGCCACACAATAACACATGAACATGTCCTTCATTACACGCGCTGTATTTGTTATCATGTAAATGTTCTGCGAAATGTGTCGCTTTGCAACAAGACACAACAGGGTTTATGACCGATGTGGTCATAGTTTTACCTGTTTGTCCGTGTAAACCTGCGGGAGGTCAGAGTGTCTCTCAGAGTGTCCCTCTGTTGACATTATTGGGTTGGATTCCTGTCTAGGGGCGTCACCGTTATCTGTACAGCTGTGTTTGTAGTAGGGACCATAGAGCCAATCGCTGGGGCAACCAGGGTCAGAGATGCCAGAGGAACCGAGTAAGTCAAAACATAATAAGGGTAAAACACTGAGCACCAGGGAGAATGGGCAGAGTTGTGAGGCCTTAACGGGGAGAACACATCAATGGTGGAGACCTGACAATTTTCCTTGATCAAGTTTTAATAAACCTTCTGTGTAAGACATCAACAGCTCCAGGGCCTCTTCCTTCCTATTAACTGAGTTAACTTGTGTATCAGAAAATTCCACAACATGCAATATGGTCATTTCATATCTTGATAACAATATATATCACGATGAAGCATATTTTCTGGTAGGACAAACCAAACACTGGCTCTAGAGAGGGATTTTCGCATTGGGCACCATAGTTCTCCTACTCGCTTGGCTAATAATAATAATGAGTGTGTTTTCTTAAGTGAATAATCAGCTGAAAATATGAATTGTTTTATTTTTGTTACCTTACATCCGTTTATATCTACATACGGAGTCGTCTGCCGTGTTTCTACAGTAACCCAGAACGGACAAACCAAACACTGGCTCTAGAGAGGGACATTCGCGTTTTCGCGTCGGCCACCGTAGTTCTCCTACTCGCTTGGCACACGGGAGAAGTTTCAGTTGGTTGCAATCTGCAAAAAAAAAAAAAGAATAATGGGGTGCTCATTTGCTAATATGTCCAGAAAACATATTTTCTCAATCAGTTACTTAATATGAGCTATGTGGTTCGACATGAAAACACTATTTTCTGCCAAATGTAGAACCGTTTCTGTTAATTAAAATGAAGGATTTCTGTGTTTTGGCTCTTTCTTTTCAAGTTTAGCAACATTTGAATAGAAATGTGATGACAGTTGTAGGGTTGTCTGCTTGTTTTGCCAGAACTGTCAATCAAATCTGTACAAACTACACAGTCCTACTGAAACAGAGTTTTTGACTGTTAAATTAAGGATGCTTTTTTAACTTTGATTGTTTGAATATTTGATATTATACAGAATAACTCAAAACTAAGTTGTCAGGGGCTTTAAGCCTGACAACCTGATATGTTGATGTAGTGTATCGAGGCTCATGGTTCAGTGACCTGGAGTCTTTCTGCTACAGTATACAAACATATTTTCCATCTTAATGCCTAAAAGGAACATTTTGCTCTATCTACTGCAAATGTGCTTATGTAAAGGGTATCTTACCTGCATCAGTGATGCCACCCCCTGTCCCCTACAGCATGATTTGAAAAGTGTTTTGAAAGCAGTTTCTCTGACCCATATATGGAATCTGACAGGAAACACTCCTTCCTTCCCAAAGGTCACATGCTGTTGTTTGAATCTTCTGACTGTAATTCGATCAACTAAATGCTGACTTAAAGTTGAAATATGTGTTGACCTTATCAGTAACGAGCCAAACTCTACCATGTAAAGAAACTGAAAAATAACTTTTTTGCACACAGAGGTGGGAGGTGATATGAAGAAGCCCCTGCAGAGCCTGTGGGACTCCCCCCGTCCATATCAATCTCTGTTCTGTGAAACAAAAATCTATCCTATCTTTAAAAACTGTGAATGTCCCACAACCTCTAGACTTGAGATGCTGAATTATCACACCTTTAACAGTCACCTCAGGTCAAATACATGGACGCAGTACATAGCACTGATTACTAGGGCTGTGAAATTAATTTTAATCACAATTTTGGCTTCCAACGATTGTGAAAACAAGATAATCGAGATAAACAATTATTTTGCCGCATTCTGTTTCATAATGACACTCCTGTTTTGTCTTGTGTTGTAAATCCAGCACACCCCTTTGCTTTACAGCAGTTTGCGGATCAGGAACAGCCACGCGGTGCTGGCTGGCTTTTGCCGGGCGTATTTCTTCCATAGTGGTCACCGCGACCGGCTCTAGGCCGGCTTGGAAAGGCCTGGGGTGAAGGTGGCGCTTTACAGCACCCCTCGCCCGGACCCCGCTGCTTAGTGCTCGTTGTGTGGCCGGAGCTCCCTGTTCCCAGCACAACTGTCAACCGGGGCGGACTGTTCTCAGTGCAGTGATGTCAGCCAACCCACCCGACCTGACTTGATTGCAACACGGACACCGTCTCGTTTACAATGCTTTGTTGGAGTGACTTTTTGCCATGTCATCACATTAATATCTATACAACCAATATGTTTATGATTAAATTGCCATAATCGAGCAGCATTACTGATTACATTAATAAACAAGAATATGCGACCAGCAAGAAAATATTTAGACATTCACTACTGCTATGGATGAATGGATGGGATACATGGAAAGCCTATCACTGGAGGACTAAGTCCTGATGACTTTACTGAAGCTTCGCCAAGACCACAAGGTTTTAAACTGCAGCACAGTCGCAGTGAGTAATGTAATAGACACTTTCCTCTATATTCTCCATGGGGCTCTTTTTGTCGAGTTCATCTGAAAAGCACCAAATACAGATGCACCAGACCACCAGCGTGCCGACCTCCTTCCAGATGTTTTCCAACTGCAGAATGGTCAACTACGCAAATTTTGAAGTTGTCACCCAAAGTCAGATGGACATACAAAATAAAACCTATTACTTGAATGTAGCATATACCTTCAAGATGCTTTCAGATGTTGTCCCAAATGCCAACTCCCAACTTGTCAAATACCGACACTTGGTCAGTGGCCCTACGCTCAAACTATGACGCTCTAGATACTCCTCTAGCGTCAGTTTTGGACGCTGTGTCAATTTCCGCTTGATACATGTATACCGTCTCTTTTCAAAATAAAGTTCCAATGTAGGTTTACTTAGTTTTTTGGTTTACTTGGTTAGCTTTAGGCAACAAAACTAATTGGTTAGTCTTAGAAAAAGATTGTGGTTTGGGTTAACATATGTATTGGTGCCTTCAAATGAAACTCGTGAGCTCGTGTTTACAACATGGGAAGTCGTGTACTCAACATGCTTGGCGTTCAAGTGTTTAAATCGTGAGAACACCGTCTAGAAGCCACAGAGGCTAACAATTTAGCAAGCTAGCAAGTGGGTAACATAATGCAGTAAATGCAAAGGTATAATGACAGAGGAGAAAGATAAGGCCGTTTGGAAATATCAACATTTTCCTCAGACAGATTATAAAGTTACGAAAAAAAGCAATATACGGCTAAAATTACAATATATTAACTTATTATGCACCTAAAAAATAACTTGCATAACTTCCTCCATTTCTGTCAACATGAAAAAACATTTCACAAGTCGTGAAATCGGAAATTTCTGAAACTTTCCACTTCCGAGGTCGTGAATACGACATTAGGGGGGCGTTCATATGGGCCCAGCTCGTAAACACGACCCCATTTGAAGGCTCCTCCAGTTTGTTATGTGAGAACAGGTTGCAAATGCAGTAAAATATACCCTGACTCTTCCAATGAGTCCATATTGAGTGCCTATGGTATAATGGAACTTCAAACCAGGCAATGCTATTCCTGCAGATAAAGACTTTCTCATAAGAGATATTCTGCCCAGGGATTTCCAGTGACTAAGCCATTTCTTCAACGGAAGGAAGGCAAACAGCAAGTGAAAGTAATGCTTTCGGAAATATTGCAAGGGATAATTTGATCCCAAGGAAAGGACCATTCATCAAATGAAAATGTTCCACTTCATAACACGGATGTCCTTGTCTCTGTGCCTTGGACATCTTGCCAAATCCTCTCATCAAAGAAAAGGACGTTAGTGTAAACAAGTGTGTAAATGTATTGTTTTTCCACGAGACTTTTTCCATCGATTCATGAATAAGGCCCTAGAACTGTATTAGTTTTGCAACCACATGATATAAAAAATGCATGTTTTTGTAGGAGGTCTGGCTGAACCTCTGGCTCAGATGAATGTTGCCAGGAAAGGCAATCAAATTTGTCCCTTGAATTGAATTATGAAACATGACTCAGGAGTAACTGGCTGTTTCAAGGCCTGTTAGCACTTGACTGAAGGGGAGAGCCCCTGCACAGATTTTGTACTCCTGCGTTTGTGCGTCCAAATCTGCTGGGCCGATGTGGGCCGTGTGAAGCCACCCAGACAAAGACGCATCATTACCTGTTCTGTCGGCTCAGAAATGAGACTGAGCCATTCGTGTGGAAACACAGCGTATTAATGGCAATTTGTTCACCTGCCATAAGCACCAGGCAGTTAACACAGGAAGTCAGCTGACCTGTGTGGTGGGAGATCTACTGTCATGCAGGGGATGTTTATGTGTCACAGTGGAAAGACAGACCAGTGATATTGGTAGCTATACTGTGTTCCAACTTCACTCCCACGGTAGATCAAAAGTAGAGGAAATGGACGACGGTGGAGAGACTGTAGGCGAGAAATACACACACAGACGTGGGGGTCGTATAAAGCTGATCAGATGGGCAACCTGATGGATTGTGGTATAAGTGGAAAAATAAATGATTTTGTGACGTACGGTAGCACACCACAGACTGTCCCAAATACACAAGAAGAGAAAAAAAATCAACTCCTTACTCCTACTTATATGTTCTTGTCTCGGAATGTGCTTTGATCTTCTTCACAAGAAGTGGTTGTTAATTTTGAATGCAGCAAAATTTAAATGTCATCTGAGGTGTAATCAAATCACTCCGGTCTATAAGGTCATAAATTATAATGTTAATTATAGAGTAAAGCAGCAAAGTTTGAGCATCATAACCTAAAGAGTTTCTTTTCTACTATAGATGCTAAAGATTCCACTCACAACTTTTCACAAGAACTGTCGTGTTTTCCTCATGAATCATTAATATCCACTCACCGATCAACTTTGGTTCACACATATAAGGTGAGCTTAGGTAGTCTATTTCAGAAGTTTGTGTACATAGCCACAAATTTCACATTTCTTTCTGTGATAGTCAGCACAAAATCAATTTGTATGTAATTCATGTAATTGTGAACCGGGAAGTATAGAGAGCGGCAAATGCCGCGTAGGGAGGAGGTCAGGTGGATGGGTGGGTCAAAAAACACAGGACTCTCACCCGGGAGACCAGTGTTTTGACCACAAGTCAGAGTTGAATTATTTGTCACGTAACTTCCTACTTAAGTTACGACACTTCCAGAGTTATTTTAAGCCAAACCACAATCTTTTCCTAAACCTAACTAAGTCGTTTTTGTCAAGTAACTTCCGTACTTAAGTTATGCCACTTCCAGTGTTATTTCAACTCAAACTGGGATCTGTTCCTACACCTAACTAAGTAGTTTTTGTTGCCTAAGCCTAACCAAGTCAATCTATTCCTAACTAAATAGTTTTATTTTGAAAACACTGGAGCGGAAATTGACACGTGTGTCACATGTTGCTGGACACTTGTATGAAAGCTCACTAAAAATACGTTGTTGAAAGTCGTGCTGAGCATCACAATAAAAGGGAAAATCGTATCAAAGTACACAAATCAAATAGATTAGATTTTGTGTCCGTTTCATGAGTGTCCCATGTAAAACCATACGTCAGAGTTGATTTATTTGTCACGTAACTTACGTACTTAAGTTATGACACTTCCGGGGTTATTTTAACCCAAAGCGGCATCTTTTCCTAAACCTAATTTAAGTAGTTTTTGTCAAGTAACTTCCGTACTTAAGTTACGCCACTTCCAGTATTTTTTCAACTCAAAACCGCAATTTTTTCCAACACCTAACTAAGTAGTTTTGTTGCCTAAGCCTAACCAAGTCGATATATTCCTAAACCTAACTGAGTGGTCTTATTTTGAAAACACTGGAGTGGAAATTGACACGTGTGTCACATTTTGCTGGACACTTGTAGGAGAATGCACTTAAAATACGTTGTTGAAAGTCATGCTGAGTGCCTATTTGCCAGCCTATAGAGCCCTATTGTGAACCCGCAAATATTGAGTAGCTTAAAGTTTTATGTTAGAAATGTACAGTATGGGTCCCCGGCATTTAGAAACTGCCGGATGCTACCTTGCATATGTTGAGCAATTGGCACAATTATCATAATTAACATTTTGATGTCTTAATAGGACACTGAATCGATTGGTTGGGACAGATGGATAACTTATGTATTTGAAATAATTAAAATAACTTCAACTCGGTTATAAAATGTAGGATATTGGTGAATACAATTACCCATATGATGCAGAACACGTATGTTTTAATTCACAAGTACCATACCAAACTAGAATAATATGACTTTGGCTAAATAATATCCTCAAAAAAAATAGGAAGGGAGTGAAACCAACCCATGCTACCAATTAGAAAACAAGAAGATTTAGAAGGATATGTCGGGAAGGAAAGTTACATATTTTCATAACCTGAAATGGCAACAAGACGGATACTGTAAACCGTCCACAAAACGAATCTGAATGCAAGGCATGCAAAAACTAAACACTTCCTTTTGAAGTTGTCTTACTGGTATGTAGTGCACCTCCGCAGGCAGCTCACATCTGGCCTCATCCATAAAGGAAATTTCCTCCAAAGCTAATGACTGTAGTAGTGTGGTATTTGAGACGGAACTCAAGACAGATAATCTGGAGTTCACATATTTGTCGGTTCTGTCGTATTTCGGTCTAGCGTTCTTGAAGTTTGGATTCTCAGGAAATGAAAGTCTTGATAAAACATCCTCACACCTATACAGCAAAATAGATAATTTGCCCGTGTCAAAACGAGCCTAAAGCCTTTTCCAAAACAATCTGCAACCTTTTATAGCAAAAATATGGTGAAGTTTAGGTAGGAAAAAGTTCTGGATTGAGGTTAAGCTTTTGTGTTTGTGAGAGCGGAACCACACACTTTGGGGTCAAAGCTTTGCTTGACCAAATCAAATACATTTGTGGAACATCTCTGCTTTACGGAGCAGCGGCATACACAAATAAAACTGAAAATAATAAAGTACAAACACATTGCAATGAAATTATCTAAAGCGAAAGTGAGCTAAAGGACATCTGATGGAAAAATACTGGAAACCGTAAGTGAACGTTTCAAGTCTGAATCATTGCAATTTGTCCTTCCTGGGAAGTTTTGAAAGTTCACAATCTGATAAGGCCGGTGTTTTGAGTCTGATGACAGGCCTTCACCTACTAAACATGACCACACTTTTAACTTTACCACAAATATCAGCGAACAGAGGTGGGAGACAGGGTTGATGTGGCGAGGCGGTGTGATATTCCATATGACAATTTTTGAACACCTCTGATGTTGTAATTAAACAAACTGCCGGAGACGGAAAAAAAAGCCTACACCCTGAGTCTGAACTTGTATACTGAGGTATCAGGTTTTGGTAATGTACTGTTTAAGGTGAAGAGATAAATGACTTCTGACTTTGTGTTGTGAGCATATCGGTTTTGTCCACACTTTTTTTTATTATAGACTATTACTTATTTGCAATTTCTAACAAAGCAAAGTTGAACTTGAACTTAAGATACGATAGCTCCAGTGCGATGTAGAACGGCTGCTCTGACAACCTCTCCAGAGTAGTGTTTCAATGCCTCTTCAAAGACATAAAAAGTTTGGCATAGGCCTGGCATTCCTCTCAAACTGAACTCACACTTCCACCACTGAGACTTAGCAGCTGCTGTACGCACAAGTTACTGCAAACCTCTGCAGAGTATGGCAGGGAGCTCCCAGCCAGTCAGGACACTTGCCACACACTTGATAGTCCATGGGCCCTATCTTACACTCGGCACACAGCGCAGCACATTTGCCATTGCTAGTTTCAGACTGACGGACGCAGTAGTCATTTTCATGCCCAGCGCCCACGTTGTGTACCCTAACCTTCTCCTCATCATCCCTCTGTGTGTGCGTAATAGCCTACAGTTTTCAGAGACTAAATACAAACGCTTTGCCCCTTACGCCTTACTTTGCGCCCAGATTGTGCACCGTTTACCTAGCAATCATGGAGTAGGACACACCCTAAATGCACTTGTTCCATGCACCTTAGACCATGCACTCTAGATTGTTTAAATAGAGCCCAATGTCTCTTGCCACACAGCACACACACCGTTCATCCTGCTGCCATCTGACGAAGGTGTTGTAGTGAGAGTTTCTATCTCTTGGCCATCAGGCTCTTTAAAGGGATAGTTCGGATTTTTTGAAGTGGGGTTGTATGAGGTACTTATCCATAGTCAGTGCATTACCTACAGTAGATGGCGGTCGGCATACCCCCAGTTGGAGAAACAGACAAGGCTCTCAGCACGGGAGCAAAGCAATGTACTGCTGTGGACGGGGGCAGCAGCTTAACCTATTTTAGCCACCTCTAAAAGGTTTACCTAAAAAAACACTCTCTCAGTTTAAGTGTACGCTGTATTTAGAATATTTTCACAGTCTTACCTTGCTGTTAGACGTCCCTTTCTGACAGGGAACTGGAGCTATTATATCCATCTATGCTCTCTTCAAAGCCACCAGACTCCTTTTACAAAAAGAGTAATTTTACCTCGCAGAACATGGGAGTTGCTGGTCTACCGCTGCCTAGGTCAGTTAGTTTGTTTGTGTTACGTGCAACTGTATTGTTTTAAAAGGTCAGTTTGGATTCACCAGAGTCATACGCACGCGGTAAATCAACATACCACATGTAATTACTGTTATTAAACTGTGCTATTGATGATGTGCAATTAGTTTTCTGCAATATTAGTACTCATACACTCTCTCTCAGTTTAAGTATACGCTGTATTTAGAATATTTTCACAGTCTTACCTTGCTGTTAGACGTCCCTTTCCGACGGGGAACTGGAGCTATTATATCCATCTATGTTCTCTTCCAAGCCACCAGACTCCTTTTACAAAAACAGTAATTTTACCTTGCAGAACACAGGAGTTGCTGGTCTACCGCTGCCTAGGTCAGTTAGTTTGTTTGTGTTATGGTGCAACTGTATTGTTTTTTAAAAGGTTAGTTTGGATTCACTAGAGTCATACGCACGCAGTACATCAACATACCGCATGTAATTACTGTTATTAAACTGTGCTATTGATGACGTGCAATTAGTTTTCTGCAATATTAGTACTCATACACTCTCTCTCAGTTTAAGTATACGCTGTATTTAGAATATTTTCACAGTCTTACCTTGCTGTTAGACGTCCCTTTCCGACGGGGAACTGGAGCTATTATATCCATCTATGTTCTCTTCCAAGCCACCAGACTCCTTTTACAAAAACAGTAATTTTACCTTGCAGAACACGGGAGTTGCTGGTCTACCGCTGCCTCAGTCGGTTAGTTTGTTTGTGTTATGGTGCAACTGTATTGTTTTAAAAGGTCAGTTTGGACTCACCAAAGTCATACGCACGCGGTAAATCAACATACCACATGTAATTACTGTTATTAAACTGTGCTATTGATGATGTGCAATTAGTTTCCTGCATTATTAGTACTCAAACATATCTTTGGATGTTTTTTTACTTTTATAATCAGTGCTTTTATGAGAGGCGTTTTACATTTTCTACATTAATTCTTATATATATATATATATATATATATATATATATACTTACTTAATGTTGTCTTTACTGTTTACTGGGGCTTTTTGTTTATTGCTAGAAATTGCTTGAGTCGTCGTGTCCCAAGAATTTAGCTGTGCAGTTTGACCTTTTGAAAGTCTGTAATTACAAAACATGAGTGGCTGCATCACTTCCAAATAACCATGACATACTCATTTAAGAAATGATCAGTATTATTAAAGGCAGGGTTGGCAGGATTTTAAGAGACATTTTTTATTATAATAGTTGAAATTGTCATTACATCCTGACAGCAATCAATAAAACAAATGCTCTGACAAAAAAAAAAAAAGATCTGTTAGTGGTGGGAAAAAACAGCCGCCGCGAGCCGAAACGAAAAAGTAGAAAACGGCGGAGGGTCTGCGTGGATACGATCTGCACTCTCACATGTTAAATCCAACATGGTAAACACTACACATCCAGTAATGAAATGTTTATGTTCCTAATAGGGGTGGAACGGTTCACAAAATTCACGGTTCGGTTCATATCACGGTTTGGTTCATATCACGGTTTTGGGGTCACGGATTTCGGTTCAGTTCGGTATGGTACGTGTTCTTATTTCAACATGCTTTTCATTTATTTGGCAAAAATAAGTTAACAAATATTTGCCTTAACAAAAGTGTGGCTTACATAAGGAACCTAAACACTTCTTCATTGTCAAATCTTAACTGAAAGAATAGGTCTTCTACAGTAATTAGTGCAAACAAAAAATGCAGCTTTGTTATTTTCGTATAAATATGATGTAATTATAGGCTAAAAGCCATCAACATAAATTGAAGCATAAGCTCAACCAGAACTATACTAATAAAAAAAGAACAGTATAACATATGTCTCAATTCCCTGATTATCAGCTCCTAATTGAAAGATTAGTTTTTCCACTCAAAAAGTGCAGTATTTGGAGGAATACGGTTGGATTTCTGTGTATAGCGCGGCTCAAGTAATGTTACGTTAATCATATGCTGTCTTCCAGCGTCCTCCGCGACCGCATAAGGCTGCATATCTTTCACTATAAACCTCCCTGATGCTTAAGTCATGTTTTTTACCCTGTCTGAATCTGCATGTAGAGGCTGTTTAAATGCTGCGGGAGGAGTTGGTTTTTCCTACCCGGAGTATTGCCGCTAGCATAAACCACACTTGTTGCACAGTGCTTACACAGTCGCCATTTTATCCACCTTTTTTTCCCGTCATTTTCATAGTTAACACTAAATCCGTAATACTCCCATACAGCAGAGCGAAACGATGCCGGTGGATCCTCTAACTGTACTTTATCGTGTCCACTCGCCATTTCCTTAACTGACTGACAGCCGCACTCGCCACTTCATCCGTGTAGAGGGCTGGGTCACGCTTCATCAACACATGCGCAATAAAATCTGGTCTGCACTCGCCAAAATTGAAGCAATAGCAACGCATGACCGCAGCTTCAGTTACAGTGCACATGTGTTAAACCCTATACCCCAAGACCCATGTCCGCCCGTGTCCCAGCCTCATTCAATAGGCCTTGATTTCTAACTCTACATGAAAAAAATACACAATCGGCCTCATAACTTATTTCAAATGAACCGAACAATTCATACACGTCCCGAACCGTGACTAGCGAACCGAACGGTTCGGATTTTTTACCTTAACTGGTCCATCCCTAGTTCCTAAGGATAATAGTGGGGGTAGTGGCTTTGGAGGAAGGCTTGAAGCGGCTTGTAGACTTTCATGTTACATTTAGGAACTAGTGCTGCTAGCTATTTTGATTAGAAAAGAGTTGTCAACACTGAGCTTGTTTTTTTCTAGTGTATTCTAGCTAGTTTCTCTCTCCCACTCTCTTTTCATGTCCCCGCAGCCTGAATAGTATCATCTATTCAAGATATGTAAACTACCACAATGTGTGTGTGTGGGTGGATTGTAATGTGTATGTGGGTGGATTGGGCGGGGCATTTACCACTTCACAATTCAATAGAAGTCTGTTTACGTCAGGGAGATAATGTTTCTATTTATAGTTTCAACTTATTCGGTGTGTCATGTAACGGAGGATGTTTTTACTAGTTCTGCTGTGTAATGATTTTACATTTCAATACAATAAATGGATGAATATAAAAACAAGGGAAGAATGATGGATAAATTAAACATCCACTCTTCATATAGACCTATGTCATAGCACTTGTAAAAGAAGGGTGCAGCTAATAACATTACCAATGGATTAATGCTGCGTTTGCATGGCAGTTTCTGTTATACCTGTTTTTCCTTCTGTTTCAAGCCCAATTATGGACAACCAATCAGCTTGCTTGACACTAAGGTCCGTTCGCATGAGAATTAAGTGAGACGTTTGCGTGCATCTTCCTCATGTTAACATAATTGCATGGAACAGAGCCATCATTAATGTCATTATTTCAGAATATCTGAACAGTCATCTTTCTTCTTACGTTCCTCCTACTTCTTTTTCAATTGAAGAAGAAGCAAATGGAGTATGGTAGTTAGCTTGGAAAACTATTAAAAAAATTGAAAATACATATCCAATTTTTTTATTTCCACTGTACATTTACTAGATATTCTCAGAGCTACTAACTCTCCTGCAGTGTGTAGTGTGCGCGCATGCACGTGTAGAATGGTAGAGGTGGAGCGAGAGAGCGAGAACGAGCGCGGTGTGTGAGTGAATGAATGAAGGCAGGCAGAGGAGCAGAGGAGCAGAATACAGCAGAGATTCCGGCCCTGGAGGCCAAAGCTACGGTCTCACCCATGTCCTCCGACCGCGGCCAACACTGTTTAGCGAGACAGGCTTCACTAGATATAACTTTGCGGTTTTGGTGCGTCCGTTTAGTTTGTGTTGGAGTCTTGTCTGAGCAGCTTAGCCACACGCGAGAGCGCATGGGACACCGACCCGGATTGATTTATACGTGTAAGAAGTTACAAACGGTCCCTTTTAAAAATAATGATTTCATTTTTTTCTGGTTTGCATGTGCCTGTTTTACTTCCTTGATTCATTACCTCATAACCTTTATGTGAAGTAACTGTTGATGCAACCTTTCTTGTTTATTGTATTAGTAATTTTCCCCGCCTCAGGGCCAGTTTTCTTTCTCAGTCTCAACCTTGAGTAGAAAAATATAGCGCTCAACGGACTTTTTAAAAGTCCTTTGGGCGTATCAAAAACATTGTGATCTGTGTTTGGTTTTCGTTTGATGAGGCAATACTACTATGGGTGGAATGCTTGGGACAGGAGAACTGGAGGCGTTACTACAAACGTTGCATCCTCATGGTAACTTTCACTTCCTCTTTGAACAAAAGAGATTTACTTCTGGCCAAAACAGTGTGGGCGTGTAAGGTCTGTTATGCTGAAACAGGTACTGCTTGATATCTGAGAGCAGGTCAGCTTTTCAGCTTATTATTATTATTGCAATTTAAATATCTTATTATTACCACACACTGTTGCGGCTGGTTAAAATGAAAAAAATCAATCTGTACGCTTTTCTTTTGCTAATTAAGATGAAAAGACAAAAAAATCACCCAATTTGCATATTTTTTTATATTGGACCAAGAGTAATGAATTGCGGCAAATCTTGTTAACATAACCTTGCAAGCTTTCCAATAATCAAAGAACCATAAAACATAACAGTATGTTTTATTTGTGGAGAAGATATGTGTCTTTATGTTGAGTGGGAGTCCAATACGGGTCAACTTTGAGGGTCCCCTGTCTCCTGAATAGTTGGTTATTCTGGGAATCAGCCAGAGCTCATCCAACCTTTACCATTTTATTTGGAGTTCTTTTGGTTATGAACTAAGTTTATGGGCTGGACAAAATAATAGAAACACCAATTTGCACCGATTTTGATAACATACTATACTGTGACTTTTTCATAACATATTATGACTTTTTAATAACATTTTTTATAACAAATTATACAATGACTTTTTCGATGACAATTTTGTGACCTACTATACCATGACTTTTTAATTACTTATTTATGACATTTTATGACCATGGTGGCAGGGCAGACGCACCATGGTGCAATGGTATATGACATTCTTTATAACCTACTATACTATGACTTTTTTAATGACATTTTTTATAACATACAATACTATGACTTTTTAAAATAACATGCTATATTATGACTGTAACTTTCAAAGATACCCACTTGATTTGTCAAACTCTGACTGGCTGATGCCTCAAATCAGTTTAAGATTAACTTTATAATGCAGGTTTACATAGAATAAGGAGGACTGTGGATTTTGTTGAATTGATTTAGGAGGGGATCATTTTGCAGCTAGTATGGACAGGAGGAACAATTACAGCAACCAGTAGCTCTTTCGATCTACATATGGGGCATTATAATAAGATACACTTTGTTTTTGTGATACAAATAAGCGGAAGAAAAGCTGCTCGAGTTGCTACTTATGCTGACGCAATTGATTTATTATCTGGGTCATCGTAGCCAATCCTTTCCTGTTGAACACCTGAGGGCTGGGTGTGTCGGTGGAAGAGTTGTGAGCGAGCTACCTGTATCTGTGTATTTGCAGTGTATTGTGTTTGTATGTGTTTCATAATTATGTATTTGTGTCTATAGAACCCCCTTTGAAAAATTAGATGCTAAATCTCAAGGGGCTATCCTTTCAATAAATTAAAATACTTGCGAAAAATATGTGAACCTATCCTTTAAACTCCCACTAAAACAATACAAAATTTGACAGAAACCACATCACAAAGTTACAAGCTTAATAGTCAACTTTATTTAGTGCATGGCAAAAATCACAAATTAGTTTCAGAGGGTAGTAGAATCTGTTGATTTGCCAATATGACATCCCAATATTCAAATGAGAGATCACTGCAGTATGCTTCATCCACCTGCCAGTGAACTCACAACATAAGCAAATTAAAAACAGAGCAAGCTTTAATCTGCACTCAAGAATTTCATCATTCACCCAAAGCAAAGTGGACAGAGGTCTTCAGGAGTCTTACAGTGTTAAAGCCTTCCACCTCTGTAAATAATACAACTTTTAATATGACAGTGAGTTGGAAATGAAACATGCAGTTCTCGCCTGGTTGGTCATCCTCACAGGTAAAAGTATTCAATCAGAGAGATGGAAATGACTAACAAGAAACTCTTTTTTTGCCTGTGAAAGTGTAATTAACACTTGGGTGGAAAGAAAGTACAGTACATTATGAGTTGCTATTGAAGTTATGAGACATCCTTGATCAATTTCTTGTCAAAATATTTCTAATTAAACAGGTAGCTCCACCTTATGGGACTTTCTACTTTAATTTAGAGTATCAATCATGAACATGGGCATTTCCATTGGCACTCATACACAATAAGTTAAATTATAAGAAATTGCACAACATGTAGAGCAACACATTTTGACATACAGTAGCATATCACATATAAACATGAAGCCCTGACAGCAGTTTGTGTTGCGTAAATGCACACAGGCTGATTTCAGCCTGGTCAGAGTTTATAGACAAGGAACTGGCAGCTGTCTGGGTAGGTAGACTCAAAGTAAATGCTTATTCTGCTGCCACTGATCAGTTTGACCTTATCTAAAAAGAAGATCTCTCCCTCGCTGGTCTTCATTGGGATGGGTCTTTTAATCTTCCGCGTTTGCATCATGAGAGTAACCTCTTCGCTGGTGACGTTCTTCACCGCTACGTAGATTAAGTAGGTTCCCGTTTTATTCACAGTTAAGATGTCATACCTTCCCTTTTCATCACTCTCTATGGAGGAAAAAATTAATATTTTCCATCAGCACACTGATACATGTAAATAGGAATGTTGGAAGCAATTGAAATATAAGTGATGCTTACTTTTTAGTTTACAGGTTAAGTTGAATTTTGCTGCATCATTCAGTGGATGGGAATCCTGTAGACAGAGAGATTGATTATAGACTGATATGCATGCATACATAGCGACAATACATGAGTGATAATATTTTGTTAAAGAACTTTCAATCAATGCTATGAGGTGTTTCTCACCTGGTTGCACGATGGCGTTGTGAACATGAAAAAATGGTGGATATAGACCACCACCAGAGCCACAATGACCAATCCCATCACTGTTGCCAAAGCAACCACACACTTGAAGCAGCCCCGGCGGTCTTCAGGTGAACCTCTGGGTCGGTGAACAGCTTCCAAACAGTCCTTTTCCATCCTGACCTCCACCAGTGCTTCCTTCTGCTCTGCTTGTCTCTCCATATTGCAGACTGTGATACTTGTTCTGGATTGACTCTGCTCCTTATTTTATAGTCCATCTTCCCACACACCAAGAGAGAAAGTGGGAATCCCAAGATCTGAACTCCCTCCCCTGTGTAATAAAAAGCAAACAGAAAGAGCAGAGGGAATCCCTCCACACCTACGCAACACAACTGGCTTAATAATTAAACTGAATCCAGTGAGCTGAGTCTCTGCCAGAATTGAACATGTTTTTTAACTTGAATATAAGATGTAGTCATACCTGTGGTTGTGTAGTGAGTGCGTGTTTCAAAGTAAAGTAAAAAAGTAAAACTTGCAATAAATCTGTCTTTGTCAGTAAGTCAGTGTCCTGGCATGTACAGGATTACTCTACGCCCTCGCTTTTCACCATTCATGAGAATTCTCACACCTCAAATGATGACTCTGTATTTTCCCATCTGCTGTGCATGCACAGACAGGCACAGATCTATTTCTGCTCCTGTATTTCCTCCAAGAACTATTTTTGTTTCTGTTAAAGCAGTTCGATTATCAAGCATGAATGAACACCTGAAGCCACTGCATTGTCATCTCTGGTGTGTGCAGGTTTTTCATTCTTCCTACATGAAGGGAAAGTGTGTTATATGCAGTATTATCAACCTGGCAGGAAAGAGGCTGCAAAATAGCTTTATAATAAGACTTGGCGAGTGCACACGGTGCTTTCACCTGCCAAGCTTTAATTGTGCAACTTGTTGCACTCACTCAAGTGCAAGGGCGGCAAACCACAGATCTTGACTGAAACGCGGCTGTACAAAGAGACATGAAAGTGCCATTTCAAGCAACCTCTCTCTCTCTGTGTGCGTTTCAGTCTACCGGTTTACCGTGACCGTCTAGCAGGAAATTCCTCCACGAAACTGCCAACTGTTGCATCACTGTTATTGTCCCTCCCACGCTTACAGTATTGAGCAGGCAAACAGCCCTTGCATCATCGTTGTTGTTCTATATCCGTATTGGCTTCGGTCCCATCTGCTCGCAGGTCTGACGACACATTCAGACCAGATAAAAACTACTTATACGTCTCTTTGCACAGTCCAGTCTTGTGCATTTCTTATCTCATATGTGTGTGTGTTCAGTTTCATTGTCTTCAGAGTGAGAATTTGGTCTGTAGCTAGTTTCACAGTCTATATATTTACATGGAAGTTGTAAAATATCGGCCTCAAGAGAAAGCAGATTCCTACTGTGAATTTATGAGCTGGGTAACACTTTGTTGGACATTAATTGAAACCTAAAATAAGTTAAGGAACTAAAAGTTTCAACAATAAAATCTAGATCTCTTTTAAGAAGTTCTCCTCAATTAATGTTTCATAATTGCAGCTTGCGTTATTGGAAATAACGCAGGGCTTGCCATGTGTGTCACTAGTGTTTCACAAAACTTGGACAAGCTGTTCTTAATGTTCTTAACTAACGGCAGAGAGTAATTAAAAACAAGGCAGACAATGACAGACAGTTTTATTTATGCCTACTGTCCATTGAATCCCAGAGGTGTGGCATTATGCAGAATTTTTATCATGAAACTTGCTTCTGTAGCCCGAAGGGTAGATACTTAATCCAGACCTCTGTCTAACCACACAGATACTTGATTAATGTTAACATGTACCTTAATATTGAGAGAAGGACATTTTAAATTTAGAACAATGCTTGGGAAACAAAAGAACTCGCTTGGGAGAAAGGCATCAGTGTAATTTTCTGTACAGTAAATATACACCCACGATTAACACAGTTGGTTCTGTCAGGAAAAAAAACAACTATTTTGAATATATCACATCTGAAGACAATACAAACTAATCCACAACTGACCTGCAGGCATAATGTTTATCTGTCTATATATATATATATAGATATATATATCTATATATATATAGATATCTATATAGATAGATATCTATATATATATATATATCTATCTATATAGATATATAGATAGATATATAGATATCTATCTATATATCTATATAGATAGATAGATATATATATAGATATCTATATAGATATCTATATATATATAGATATCTATATAGAGATATCTATATAGATATCTATATATATAGATATATATATAAAATTCAATTAGAGCCTCTTGAATATTTAGTAACTATTGTAACTAAAAGGTAGGCATGATTTTTACATGCTGTGCACAGGAATTATTTTATGACACTTTACCTCATCTGGCATGATTCATAGGCCATTTGTTGGGCAATTAAAGGGAAGCACATGATCAGGAAATTAAAGCACAGCCACACTGGCAATTATTTCCTAATCTCACAAAGAATATCATTGCAGCACTGAGTCATTCTGCGATAATGTAAAATTAGTAAGTATAAAATTTAATACAAATCTCAATAAACAGGCCACATTCAACCACAATCAACAGCAAGCATCCATAATACACATATCAAAGCAGAGATGTACGGTCCCTCCAATGGTCACCGTGCTTTCTTAGGTTCTAGGTGCAACTACAGAATATAATCATCTTTCTTTTTTCTACCTGTAGAGAAACCTGTCAGTCGAAACTTAACCTGAAACCACAATAGAGTTATTACTCAAACCTACAGGGATTTACCCTGAACCACTAATGAAGGTCACACTCTGATCGCACTAACAGTATCTGCAGGGAGCCTTTTTGTGTTCAAGAGACATCCCTGCGTTGTACTGCACTTCCACGGTTTCACCTACACGCTTTTAATGAAGTTTGAAAGACAGTTGAAGAGATAATGCGTTACACTGTTGACGTACTGGAAACTTTCCAGAGTTTTGACATTCCTCATTCTCTCTCTTGAGTCTAAAGGCGGTGATACACCAGGGTCATTTCTTTCATGCGATCATTTCGCACCTCAATATATTTTTTTCAAACTGTTGTTTTTGTCATGAATACTTTTACACAGACTGTGAATATTACGCGGTGAACAGTGAGTTTTCTGAGCTTTTGAACCAAGAACGGGCTTAGTTGCACCTATATTTATGAAGCAGCACGGAGACTCCGTGGTCCGAAACGAGATGCCAAACTGTATTTCTCCTCTCAACCTTGACAAAGGCAGCGCATACCAGATCCACTCTTTTCCATTCTTACCTTTCACAATAAAAGCCCTAGACATATTCGCAAGCGAGTATTTTGCATTTTTATGTTGTTTGTTTGTCAAGCACACGGTATGTAAATGTCTTTAGCCTTACAAGACTGGGCTCATCTAGCTGCCTCCATGCTGCCTGTGATGGTTAGTGGCTGCACACCAGTTTCTACTAACAACACTCAGAGTCTACAGCCATGCTAGTGTAGTCCGTAATTAGGCTCTCTATGGTGCTAACATACAGACACTAAGCAGGTATAATATTTACTGGGTTCACAGTTTTACTTTAGTGTGTTCACATGCTAACATGTGTTTGCTGATTAGCACAAAACACAGAACTACAGGGTTCTAGGATGATGGGAATGTCATTAGTTTTGCAGCTATTTAGTCATGAACCGAAGTATTTGACAAATTGGTGCTTGGCCATAGATTGAATTTAAAGGATCACTAGATTTTTTACAGTTAATCCTGCAAGGAACATGAATGTCCACAAGATCACTCCACCAGCTTACATTTCTCTCAGAACCAAAATTGTCAACCAGCTGCTGATGCTATGGAGATCACCAAAGTCAGTTATGACACATCATCTGGGAACCATAAATTTCTGCACAAAATGTTACGCCAATCCACCAAGTAGATGTTGAGATATTCCACTAATAATAAGGGAAATTGTGAAAAGTGAAAGTGAGAACTTTGACCTCATGGTAGCACTTGAGAAAATTAGAGGATCGCCAAAGTCGGTAGGATTCGCCCTCTCGGGACCATGAATGTATGTACGAAAATTCATATAAATTCAGCTAATACTTGTTGAGATATTTGAGTCTGGACCGAGCAACCAACCAACATTGCCAAGAGTCCCTAAAAGCACCAGATACAGTACTGTAGCCAGGCCTCCTCGTGTCTGCCACCCACCTTGTTTGAATAAACTCATAAAAATGGGCGTAAAATTAACTCAAAAATCCCGTTCTCCAACCTCTTCCAGTCACCATATAAAAGTCAGAAACAAGTCAAGTGAATAAATTGATAGTTTCCATTTACTCTTTTGCAAGACTCGAGCTGTGCAAAACATTTCCATGGTACGACTAGCACTTGAAAATGCAATACCACTTGCTCAGACAAAACCACAAATACAACCAGCTGTCTGTCTTGAACACCTTTAACTGTTACGTGCTGCCTTGTGCGCTTCCTGAGGTCACAGTGTTCAAAACACTCTGTCAGAGTAGCAGACCACGGGTTACAAGAGCAGCAGTATCACCATAAAGGCACAGAGTTCAGTACCTGCAAAGTCTATAAATCAGGACTCATAAAAGTGACCTCTCTCAGAGGATACCATAGAGTACATAATCCATGAGGAGATAGGAGTTTCACAAATATAAACACTATAATATAATTTTTTTTTAAATGCATTTACAGCTGGTGGATTCAAACATCCCTATCAGAAGGACAGAAAAGCAACTGGAATAAATTTGTCTGAAATCATAGTTACTGTATGTGATGGCCAAAAAAATCATGCTAATACTTTTTTTATAACATAATATACTATGACTTGTTAATGACATTTTATAATAACATACTACACTGACTTTTTTAATGACATTTTTATAACATATTATTTTGACTTTTTAAATACAATTTTTATAACATACTATACTATGACTTTTTTGTTGAATTTTTTCTGACTTACTATACTATGATTTTTTAATGACATGTTTTGTGACATACTATACTATGACTTTTTATGAAATTTTTCAATAACATACCACACTGACTTTTTTAATGACATTTTTCAATAACATATCACTGACTTTTTTAACGACATTTTTCGTGACATACTATACAATGACTTTTATGACATTTTTCAATAACATACCACACTGATTTTTTTTACTGACATTTTTCGTGACATATCATATGTTGACTTTTTTAATGACATTTTTACAGCATACTATAGTATGGCTTTTTATGACTTCATGAATTTTTTTAACATACTATACTATGACTTTTTTATGACATAGTATGATTTTTTTGACATTTTTTGTAACATACTATAATATGAGTTTTTTATGACATGTTTTGTGACATACTATACTATGACTTTTTAATCACAATTTTATAGCATACTATAGTATGAATTTTTAATACTTCATTGAAATTTATAACATACTATGACTTTTATGACGGTATGACTTTTTTGACATTTTTTGTGACATACTGTACTATGACTTTTTTATGACATTTTCTGTGACATACTATAGCCTAAAATCAACACATCTGACAGTCTCAATGAAAACCATTCAAAACTGCAGTTTCATTGTAGTATCAGGTGTTTCTGCGATAAAGCTGCACGCTTCCGATTGTTATTTAACAAGCCTATACACATACTTTCAGCCACGATGATCCAACATCATAAACTCTGAGTTATTAGGCTGCAACACGCTCAAAGGTCAGCTCCATTGGAAGATACACGGGTGGGAACAAGCATGCATGAGATATGCAATGGAAGGAAGTTGTTTGGAATATACAGAAAATATAATATCTTAATTCTTTTTCAACACCAATGTTAAATGACTTGAAGTTTTCAATTAAGATGTAAATTTGACTTTAATCAGTGTATAAATTAAAGGTGGAGATTTGTAAAAAAAACTGTTCCCACACTAGGAATTCAATACAGACGATCTGGGTATAAACCAGGAGTACTGACCATTAGACCATCTGGGACAACAGGACATACAACATGTCCAAACATGATAAGCAGAATGACAGTCCTGGATCAGGACCATTATTGTACCAGTTTTTTTATATGTGGACCCTGGTGGGAGCTGTCAGTGTCCGCTTTTCAGACAATAAAATAAACAAACTAATGTAATTTAGGTTAGATTTAGCAGTGTAAATACAATGACCTGTCCTGCAAATGAAAAAAGGTCATATTATAGTATGTTGAAAAATGTTTATGTTGAAAAATTTCTTGCAAAAAAAGTAATAGTATAATATGTCGAAAAATGTCAAGAATATGTCATAGTATAGTATGTCAAAAAATGTCATGAAAAAAAAGTCATAGTAAAGTATGTCAAAGAATTTCATGTAAAAGTCATATTAAAGTATGTTGAAAAATTTCATGAAAAAAAGTCATAGTATAGTATGTCGAAAAAAATTATGAAAAAAGTCATAGTATAGTATGTTGAAAAAAAACATGATAAAAAAACTGTTATATGTAAAAAAAAAAAAATTATGAAAAAAACGTCATAGTATAGTATGGCGAACAAAATCATGAAAAAAAGTCATAGTATGATTGTCGAAAAGCTTCATGAAAAAAAGTCAGAGTATAATATGTAGTAAAAACTCATGAAAAAAAGTCACAGTATAGTGTGTCGAAAAATTTCATGGAATAAAAGTCATATAGTATTACGAAAAAATTTAATGAAAAAAGTCATAGTATGTCAAAACTTTTCATGAAAAAGTGATAGTATAGCATGTCGAAAAAAATCATGAAATAAAGTCATAGTATACTATGTCGAAAAATTTCATGTAAAAAAGTCAGAGTATGTAGTAAAAAATCATGAAAAAAAGTCACAGTATAGTGTGTCGAAAAATTTCATGGAATAAAAGTCATATTATAGTATTATGAAAAAATGTAATGAAAAAAAAGTCATAGTATGTCAAAATTTTTCATGAAAAAGTGATAGTATAGTATGTCGAAAAAAATCATGAAAAGAAATTCATAGTATAGTATGTCGAAAAAAAACATGAAATAAAGTCATAGTATACTATGTCGAAAAAAATCATGAAAAAAATCATAGAGTATGTAGTAAAAAATCATATAAAAAAGTCACATTATAGTATGTCGAAAAATTTCATGAAATAAGTCATATTATATAGTATGTCGAAAAATGTCATTAAAAAGGTCATATTTTAGTATGTCGAAAAAAAACATGAAAAAAAACTTATAGTATAGATTGTTGAAAAGTTTCGTGAAAAAGTCATTTTAGCATGTCGAAAAAAATCATGAAAAAAAGTAATATATAGTATGTCGAAAAAGTCATAGTATAGTATGTTGAAAAATTTCATGAAAAAGTCATAGTATAGTGTGTCGAAGAAAATGACATGAAGATGTAGTGGATTGGGATGTGATCTAAGAAAAACAAACCGTCGCATAACTAGCATACCTACTGCTTGTAGCTGTAACCAAAACCCACAACAAAATAGTTCTCTTCAGTCGTCAGGAGAACAACACGTACTGTTCATATGAAGTATGCAGTTCATGACATTCCTGTGCAAATACCGCATACTCTCAAAAACCTGTCTGATTTTAGTTCTGATTGATTGAATAGTGTATTGTACTAACAACATTAAAGTTGGTTAATGAGGGCTTTATTTGCAAACGTTCTGAAAAATAAGTCATAACTCGCAGCATTTAATGCAATCTGAACTGGTTTTATTTTATAGTAACACGGTGTCTGTGCACACCTGTTCATATGTGTGGGTGTTTAAGATAGCTGTGTCCTGACTTGCTTACTTTTACGCTCACCTAAAAAAAAACAACATCCTTTTTCCTGATACCAAAATAGCAGACAGACCGTACAATGCTTCCTAGAGTAATTTTCCACACACGTCTTGAAAAGCCTGCTGTGCCTAAACAGGCTTTCCATTGAAATATTGCTGTTAATGTAGTATTAGAAATGACAAGAGCCAACCCAAACAAAGCCAAGCTGCTGATTCAGATCTTGAAACACAGACGATACCCTCCTTTTATTAAAAACTATAAATAAATACTTTGGAAGTGAGTCTGAAACTGTAACCTTAAGCTCTTAAGCCCTCCGGCTGTACAAACTGACTGATCTTCCTGTGCCACATCAGTTCATTGTGTGACGCAAGAGGACTCCTTCTTCAATTCACTTTCACTTTTGGTTAAACAACGTTTAACGTGTCAGGTAATGATGATGAAACTGCTGACTCTCACAGCAGCCAGACAGAGAGAGACAGAGAGAGAGAGAGACGACGGGACAGTTAAAACAAAG
Organism: Sebastes fasciatus; assembly: GCF_043250625.1. NCBI lineage: Eukaryota > Metazoa > Chordata > Actinopteri > Perciformes > Sebastidae > Sebastes > Sebastes fasciatus. Next base: position 24,046,271 of record NC_133799.1, on the reverse strand, counting down.
AAGAGAATCTTATTGCCAAATGGAACCTTATTTTATTAAAGTTTCATTCCAAAAGGTGATCAGTGCCAACACGAGGTAGCTACACAGTATTTTCCTGGATTAATTATACAGTGGCAGTTCTCATCATTTCACATGAAACTGGGGGTTACCAATCTTTATCTTTCATTGGGTTTTTGAAAAATCAAAAAGTTCCTCCTTTTGAACACATGATCTCTGATAAAACATTTTATTTATGATATAGTGGTATCAAAACTAACCAATTTAAACAATAATGATATTGTTTAAAGCTTGCACCAGATGGTAAACCTGCCTATATTATGGTTTGACAAGAGCACAGTACAATGTGCCTTACAGCATACTTTAAAAAGTATTATTCATCATTATTACAGCATGGCTTTTCATTGAAAATATCATAGCTTCACTAATACAGTATATACAAGGAACAGCCAACACTTGGTTCTTGCTTTACAACTATAAGCATAATTAGAAACACATACAAACATTACAAAGAGCACTGTGCGAGTGTGCGTGCAGATACAATCAAAAGAGTGAACTTCCCCTTTGACTCCTCTCTGGTCTTTACCCTGAGATGTCTGCGTGTTAGTGCGATTGTAGCATCAAACCTGTCTGACATGTGTTTAACTCTCCAGGAGCACCAGCTCTACCCGTATTGAGATGAAACAGACAATGTTTGTTAGCATGTCAGTCAAAGAAAAGAAGTAAACATGTCAGTGAGACTGTCGTTGTTGTGGTGAACGCCACCCGTCTGGTAATCCAAGCGAGTTAAACACTGTTTGAGTAAATGTTTGGTAGCCACACAGCACACAGAAAGTTTATGAGACCCAGATTGGAGGTTCACAGGAGAATAAATGCACCAATAGCATATACATTCAGTAGGTACCACACAAGTAAAGTAAAGTGATGGTATATTAGCTATATATACAGATCAGCCGTAACATTATGACAGCATGGGCACCCTGACCGGTCTGCGGCTACGCAGCCCCATATGCAACAAACTGCGATGCACTGTGTGTTCTGACACCTTTCTATCGGAACCAGCATTAACTTTTTCAGCAGTTTGAGCTCCAATAGCTCTTCTATTGGATCGGACAACACGGGCCAGCCTTCGCTCCCCACGTGCATCAATGAGCCTCGGGTCTGACCCTGTCGCCGGTTCACCGGTTTTCCTTCCTCGGACAGCTTTTGGTAGGTCCTGACCACTGCAGACCGGGAACATCCCACAAGAGCTGCAGTTCTGGAGATGCTCTGACCCGGTCGTCTAGCCAGCACTATTTGTCCGTTGTCAAAGTCGCTCACATCCTCACGCTGGCCAATTTTTTCTGCTTCCAACACAAAGTTCAAAGTTCAAAATGTTCACTTGCTGCCTAATATATCCCCCACACTGCCAGCTGCAACGAGATCAATGTTATTCACTTCACCTGTCAGTGGTCTTAATGTTATGGCTGATCGGTGTATATTAAACTAGAAGGCACCTGAGGAGTGCAAAACTGCTTCTTAACCCGTTCTCTGTGTAAACCACTTTAAGATCCCAATGTCAAGGCGACAACAGTTGCTTATTTGTAGAAGGAGTGCTTACAAAACAGGATGGGACATTTGTTAAAAAAGGTGCATCTGTAAAATGCAGTTCAGTATCGCTAAGACTTTTTGATAGCTTCAAGGAGCTACCTTTTTTAAAAGAGACAAGGATCATGACTGTAATCACAAGTATTAGAAACTCTTTTTGATAATTGACAAGCATTTTTTCTTTCTTTTTTTTAAAAAATGATGATATCCTTTGTCTTAACATTAGTCTTTGGGTTTTGGACTATTATTCCGACATAAAAAGCAATTTGAATATGTCATCTTGAGCTCGGGGGAATGGCGTTTTTCACTATTATCTGATGCTTTACACACCAGATCATTGATTCACTGAGAAACTAATAAATGAATCGATAGGGAAAGTAATAGTGCAGCCCTACTCAAGACGGTTCAAGAACAGTAGCATGCACAGACGTTTCCTCACACGCGGTATGAATGAAACAAAGCTGCACTGAGGGGGGAAGTTTCCATATAAAAAAAGGCCAGACATACATTGTGTAATAAAGTTTTTCTGAGGAAATAAAAAACGTTTGTGTCTGATATTTAGAGTCCATAAAGCAGTGCTTTAAGGAAACTCAATAAGTTTGGTTTAATTGCAAGTTTTAATCAATTTGGCACAGGCAGATGAAGTGGTCTGGCCACATTTTGGACTTCTGCACAAAAAAAGGGGGTAGTTCCTTGTCTTGGTTTAATTATTTTACCTATTTCCTATCAACAAAATGAGAATTACGAATTGCCACCGAGAAAATCATGTGATTTTGCTCTTTCCCAGGACCATGCACAAGTTGTTGAGATTTCTTGCTGACAGTCAAACTACCAGAAGCATACAGTAGCTCCCTTGGTCATCAGCCATCAGTCTGAGTCCTGCTTAGTGAGTCTGTTCTCACAGCGGCAGATGAACACAAGTGCCGAGCTCTGTTCCTCGTTCCAGTCAGCTCTGATCTTCATGTCTTTTTCTTCAGAGAGCGTTCGTGTGCCCTCATCAGAAATCACACCGGCTCCCCAGCATATAGCTCAGGGCCACGGTCGCATTATTAATCTTGAACCCTTCTGAGGAGTACAAGTGCAGACTAACCATCTCCTTTACCCTCAGGTAGGCTGTACATTGGAGCCCCCTGCAGACGTCATGTGAAGCGTTCAGGGGGATAGAGATGACGGGAGTTTCATCTCCCACCACCCGCAGCTGCAGGATCCCGCTGGCCTTTTCTCCCAGGCCAGCCTGGTAACACAGGTACATATACAAAACATAGGGTCCATTGCATCTGACGTAGATCTGGTCTTTATTCTCATTAGCCAGACCCATCGTGTTGTTGCTGTGAACTTCACTGAACTGCAGAGTCCTATTTCCTGAGATGTCTGAAGGGTGAAAGGAGGAGTGTGAGACAGAGAGGAAAATGAGGGGAAAAAAAGGTTGAAACACAGCTTGTTGAGAAACTTCAAATACTTAATTTTTTCTGATATGAGTCAGAAAACAAAGGTATTTTTCTCACCTGAAATTGTATGAAACCGTATGTGTACATTATCTTCAGAAGTCTTCTCTGCTCTTGCTGTTAGACTCTGCGAAGCACAAGCACACTTGTTTGTTTGATACGGTTGTTAAGCGATGTGAAAGTGTGAAAGGAGGCAGGCTGACAGAAACTAGGGAAAGTCTCAGTGTGGGATGATTAATAATGGTAGTGAGAGCAGCGTCGCAGTGATAAACACCACAGCCTAAATGTAGAACAAATGTTACTCATTAAAATGATCATTATACAGTAACTATGCTGATATGTCCATGCAGATTATCAGTCATCCAGGTCATAAGATATCTGGAGAAACTCTCCACACAACACCAAATAGTGACATTTCTGCAGCTCTGCTCTACCAGACTGAAGCAAACTTTTACTGGATTTAAATACGACTCTAGACTTAAGATTAAGACTGAAAACCACCAGTAAAAGTAACTCTTTTGAAGGCGGTTTCCATATGATCATAGCGAAAGGTCCAATGTGGCATCCTGTTTGAATATGAGCTCACTGTACTGCCCCAACCGGTCCATCTCCAATTTAGTGATGCTGCCTAAACAAGCGAACAAACCATCTTTCTGCATGACAAAGCTCTCTCACAGGGAAAAGAGCTTCAATGCAAATTTAAACTGTAACATCGACCAACTGTAAGCTTTGCAATACCAAGATTAGTTAAATTGAATACTTAAAGCAAAAAATGGCCCTTATAATTACTTTCCAGTCCTCTTCAGTTGGTCATTTCGAATTTTACCAAAGTAAAGTGAATTTCAAAATGCAGGAAATTCTTTTGAGGTCGTAGTCTAATATTAAAAATGAAATCTGTTTATGCAGTCTGCAGCCACAGGATTCCAGTTACTGCATTCACGCCGCAGAGGTTTCCTCAAGCACGGTTTCCTCAAGCACAGTTTGAATGAAAGAAAGCTGCACTGAGGGGGAAGTTTCCATATGTACAAAAAAAAGCCAGACATAAAATGTGTCTGAGGAAATCAAACGTTTGTGTCTGATATTTAGAGTCTATGTAGGTGGTTAATACATCCACTTAAGCAGTGCTTTTAGGACACTCAATAAGTTTGGTCTAATTGCAAGTTTTAAATCAATTTGGTCTGGTCACATTTTGGACTTCTGCACAAAAAAAGGGGGTGCTTGTTAAGGGGTAGTTCCTTATCTTGGTTTAATTATTTTAGCTTTATTACGAATCGCCACCAAGAAAATCATATGATTTTTGCTCTTTCCCCAGATCATGCACAAAGTTGTTGAGATTTCTTGCTGATAGTCAAATCTGAAATAAGAAACGTTTGTGTCTGATATTTAGAGTCCATTTAGGTGGTTATTGCATCCACTAAAGCAGTGGTTTTAGGACAGTTTGGTTTAATTAATTTGGCTCAAGCAGATGAAGAGAAGTGGTCTGGATGCAGTTGTTAAATGATCAAATTTTGAGATAATCTGTGTACTTGAAATAAATGTACACTGACCCAGCAGCATTGATGTATATGAGAGTAATTTACATGAGTTATACACAGTATCAATAGCATGTTGTAAAAAACAAAAAAAAAAAGTTTTTACATGTTCATCTTGATAAACCAACTGTTGGTTCATCATGATGAACATGTAAAAAGATGCTCGACTCCTCAGTGTAACTCACCTTAACGTCCAGGTAAACGTAGAGCGTGACCACCAGGCTCAAGGTCACCAGCACGTTCTGCACGGCGACGACCACCGCGAGCCACCTCGTGCGCCTCTCCCGGTGGACCAGCACGCGTCCTCCTCCGTCAGCATCCTCCATCATCCTCCTGCGGTCCATCATCATCATCATCAGTAGTGATCAGTGCTCTGAGCGCCTCTGCAGCTCTGCGAGGCTTTTTAAAGGGCGAGTGGGCAGCTGCAAGGAGGGGAGTGACTGTAAAGAAACCGTGTGGGTGGGGGGGTTGCAGCAAGCCCGTGCAACAAACACACACACATATAGGTTATACACACGCGCAAACACGCACACACAAAGCGTGAGAGCGAGGCAGGAGTGAAACCAGCGCACCGGCAGCTGATTGGCTGACAGGCTCACTGCGCTGCTGCACTGCTCAGTGTGATGCTGGCACACAAACAAAGTGGAGTGAAACCTCCCACAGCATCATGTCAGCTTCATGTTCCCATAATATTCATCAGGGGGTGTCAGGGAGAGACGAGTTCAACCACAACTTGTTTCTAGGAAGCCCAAAAGACAAAAGTGGTCATGTGATCATAACTTTTTAAAAATGTTTCCTGCATTGTAGTATGATGATACCATTACACATCATACTACAATGAAGGAATATTTTTTATGTAATCAGCCTGAGGTTACTAAGAAGTTTGAGTCAGTATTTTAATGCAGGGAAAATGTAGGCTATACTTTTATTATCACCTTTAAAAGGGGAACACCACCTAGTTTAAGAATTCCAATATGTTATTTCCATGACCTATAAAGTTCAATCAATATTTGTGAACATGAGCTGCTCTCTCTCTTTCTCAAAGCCAGAAACCAGAGAAGTAAGTTTCAAACCCACAGAATGTTTGTTTTCCTTTTTTTTTTTTATACTTAAATGAGCTTTATTGTATTTTATTACACGGCTGTGTTGAATACTCGATTCTGATTGGTCAATCACGGCGTTCTGCGGTCTGTAATTTCTTTATAGCAGACCGTTGCTATGTATAGCAGACCCTTGCTTTGTATAGTAGACCGTTGCTATGGGGGTTAGAAGTCCAGGGTGCCCAAAGATTTTGCAATTTTGGACTTTTTCGACTTCTATTTCGTTTCCGGAGCAGAACTCCGAAACTATTTAAGGGTCCCATATCATGCTCATTTTCAGGTTCATACTTGTATTTTGTGTTTCTACTAGAACATGTTTACATGTTGTAATGTTGAAAAAAAACTTTATTTTCCTCATACTGTTGGCCTGAATATGCCTGTATTTACCCTCCTGTCTGAAACGCTCCGTTTTAGCGCATTTCGACGGAATTATGACAAAATTAAGACAAAATTGCAACAGAATTGCATTGCTAGGCAACAGCTTGGGTCAATGTGTACTTCCTGTCAGCTGATGACATTCACATACACTGCAACCAGGAATAAACTGGGACACATTTAGAATATTTCACTTTAAATCTGTGTAAAGGGTCTAAATATTGTATATTTGTGACATCACAAATGAACAGAAATCCTGACAGCTTGTTTCAAATGCAGAGTTTCTGAATACGGGCTGTGTGTATTTCCCTGTGGATTGAGCGTTTTGGTACTTTCACAGTATTTATATAGGACTTAAGCCTGCTTTGTAAAAAAGAAACATGAAAATCTCACTTTTTTTATAATATGGGACTTTTAATTTAGGAACTTCAAATTTGGTATGATGGTTGACAGTGTGGTCTAGTTGTGCCTTTTGGGGGTTAGAAGTCCAGGGTGCCCAAAAGTTTTGCAATTTTGCCCAAAAACTGATTTTTTTCATCTTCAATTTCGTTTCCGGAGAAGAACTCAAACTATTTAACTTAACTTAGTAGAACTCGAACTCTTGTCTTCTACCGACTTTATCCTTGTTAGTTGTTATGGTGACAACCACGGATGTATAAAGAGAACTGGATACAGCGTTGGCGGCGAGCTCCCATTCATTCCTATGAGAGTCGCTCAGTGACGCATGAAGCCAAAATGGCTCGACTGCCGAGTTATAAAGTACCCGGATCATCCAGCGATCTTCCGCATCCATTGGGCCTGTAGAGCAGACGCAGTAGCGTTTCCTTTATCTCTGCAGTCTGGGTCTCATTTACATGAACTGAAGAGGGAAAATAACTCTGGATTCGGCTATTAGTGCATTTTACAACTTTTAGGACCTAATGATTTAAATAAGAGCTTTTCACTTGTTCACACTGGGAATTTGATGTACCTAAAAAAAAAAAAAGATCCATCCATGATGACATCCTGCTACGTTCATTTGAACGGGAATGTCCATTTTACTCCTATTTTATTTCTATGGTTTTAGCACTCTGGGAGAGAGTTGTTCGTGTGTACCAATATTTTTGACCATAAGAATAACATGTATGAATTTGAAAACGGACGAAGTTCTTTAACTTTTGTTAAATTAAGTTTTAACATTTCCAGTTGAAGGCTCAACAACTGCATACATATTTAAGCAAAGGACAATGGAATTCGTGAAATAGTTCACCATCCTGTGTTGTGGTGGTAAATCAAAAATTGCATCAGTGCACTGCTTGTTTCAGTCTTGCATCAGTATATTGCTTGTTTCAGCCTTGCATCAGTGCATTGCTGGTGTTTCAGCCTTGCGTCAAGAGATTTTTTATTTTGCAATATCTGGTGATTCTCATTGTGAAATCTATTAGTAGTACAGTACCTTTCTTATTTGGAGACGTTAGTCTCATTGCCTTACTTTACACAGTATGTTTGTGATACTTGTAGTGAGACAACAGTCATCATGTCACACTTGATGACTTTATCTTTGTCCTACACACACAGGTTTGGATATTCCAGTAATAGGTGTTGGGACGTCTGCGGCGTCTGTCATATTCAGTGGTGAGTTTACAATGACTTTAGTGGCAATGTGTCCATCCCAAATTATATCTGTAACATGCATAAATTACCCTAGAGGGACATCTAGTGTCTGTGGTACGTAGTAAATTAATGAGTTAAAAGTACTCTTGTGGTATTTTTAGCCCACTTTGTTTATTGCTTCCCGACCCCAGGGGCGCACAAATTGATGAAAGATAAGTAACAAAAATTATGATTTAGAGATCAAAGAGAGGGGAAAAAAGTCGCATGAAAAGTCAAATGATAAATAATTTTGTATGGCATGATGGCAGCTACAGAGACAAACAAAAAGAATAATTAGTTGTGAGTGTCAACACAAATGAAGATATCAGGAAACTCAGCGTGTGAAGGCACATTCAGTATTGACTCTGACATGACCTGACATGCCCCGAAAAGATAAACTGTGGTTTTCCTCAACGTTTCAATGTTTTGGTGCGCGTCTCAAGTAAAACACCTGCTTAGCATAAACGAAACAGGTGTCCTACATCATCTGGCTTGTTGCACACATAAACAAAGAGAGGCTGGATGTGACTGTGGGCAGCTGTGAGTGAACATCTTGCCTGTGGGAAAGGGGGGGACCTGCCACATGGTTTCACAAATAAGTTTCCCTTCTGTGGGTGAAGCAAAAACAGCAAAGTTCACTCAAATGAGAGAATAGGAGTATACACTTTATAGCCACGGTACCACCACTGACTAACAACATGAAGTAAATGTCAAGTGATAAGGATAAACTCCCTTGGTGGAAGATGACCTGTAACAGAAGCACTAGCTGAAATGGGGAAATCCATCAGCAGAGGAAGTACTGTAACAACACTTAGATCTGTTCACCGGTCTCAAATATCGATTCAATTTTCACGGATGAGGGTGTGTGTGTGTTTTGTGGCCAGGCTGGGTATTTCAATTTCAGCTAATAGACAAGCCAAAAAAAGACAAAGAAAGATTGAGTTTGTGGAAGAAAAGCGTTATCTGATTAATCATCAGCAGCCCACACACATCCTTTTACAAACCCCTGCACCTTCAATTATGTGAAGAGAAAAAAAAGCACAAAACCGAGGTTAAAAGTTGAAGTTAAGGTGAAAAGTTGAAAATCATAACATTCAGATATGTTGTGCCAGCCATGCTTACAGTTTAGTTCACTTACAGACAGCTGCTCTTGAACATTGGTAGATAAGAACTTCAGACAGCTGGATGTTGCCGACTTACTCACAGGTGCGCAAAACCACAACTGAAAACCCCTCCCCACTTCAATCATTTGAAGTTGTGATGTGCAAGCTGCATTAGCACTGGCTCTTCATCACTTATTTGTTTAAATCAACAGAGGAGATAAATGATTATGGCCAGAAATCAGACAGTGGGAGGAAACAATCTCACTTAATGGCAACAAGTAGGCCTAAAATCACACAGACGAGACTAATGGTACGTGTCCACAGCCTCCGTCCTTTCCACGCTTCCCATTCATTGTCTATCTAAGCAGCCGTGCAATGCGTTCTGGTGGCGTGGCGGCGCGACTCGACAGATGGGGCGTCACCTTGGTCACTCTTCATTTGCATAAAGTTGAGGTCAAGGCTACTTTAGGCAAATCAGGGGCATCCGGCACAACTCGCCGCCTCTGAAAACTTTTAAACTAACCGTTGTCGATCTAAAAATGACAAAGTGTCAAAGTATGTATCTTTGAGACTACCAGGACCACAAAAGCAAGCACTTTGTCCACGGCAAGGTCCGAGCCTTTCCAAGCCGACCTAGAACCGGTTGCGGTGCCTCCCACACCGAGCGGCCGTCCCTAACCCGCCGAGTTGAATCCCCCGGGCAGACTGCGCAAGAGTTCTTTTCAACTTTCCCTTAAGCTACTTGTCGACTATCGGTCCCGTGCCGGTATTTAGCCTTAGATGGAGTTTACCACCCGCTTCGGGCTGCATTCCCAAACAACCCGACTCCGAGAAGACCGGACCCGTTACCGGCCTCACACCGTCCGTGGGCTGAGCCTCGATCAGAAGGACTTGGGCCCCCGAGCAGTACACCACATTGCCCCAAGCAGCCCGTCGGACGCCGCCGCTACTGAAGGAATGCACCGTCCCTGCTTGTGGACGTGGTTTCAGCGCCTTCAGCGGACACACCCACGTCTCAGAGCAGAGAATACTGCTGATTTTTCAACGATTTTAAAAAGCTAATTTTATATACTTGGCGATTTTTTAAATCATTCAAATTTGGCTGGGTGGTTAGTAACGCATTTTTCTGTGGTGCATATTTATTATTGCTTTACAAGGCCTTTAAGCTTATCATAGAACCAAGCCAACTTTTAAACTCATCATGTTGAAGGTGCAGGGGTTTGTAAAAGGATGTGTGTGAGCTGCTGATGATTAATCAGATAACACTTTCCTTCCGCCTTTTCTTCTTTTTTTGTTTTGTCTATCTAGTCTAGCCTGTCCAAAAAAAAAACACACATTCCGACTCATCCGTCTGATTCTAACTCAATGTGCCTTTTGTCTTGTAACCAATCAGGCATCCAATGCTGGGAAGAGAGGCAATAAAAAACACCGCAGTGAACACGTACCATAAGGGGCTGATCACACCGAGACACGAAGCTAGAAACGCACGTCGTCAGCAAAACCATTGTTTTCTTGTGATACAGCGTCCCTGCCGCGCGCCCCCCTCTAGTGCGCCTCGTCTTTTTAGACGGGAAGTATTGTCACTAGGCCGAGGCAGCCAAGTGTGACAAGACGCGGGCCTTGGTACTTTACCACTTCCTTCCTCCTGTTTTGATACCAGTAGATTCAATTCAATTTATTTTTATATATCATAACAAATCATAACTGAAGTTATCTTGAGACGCTTTGTATATAGAGCAGGTCTAGACCGTACTCTATAGTTTAGAGGCCCAACAAGAGACACCTAGAGCAGAAACGGGCTCTTGGGTTTTGAGAGAGAGAGAGAGAGCTATAAGAACTAATACAAGTAGGATTAATAACAAAAATCAATAGCAGTGGATGTAAAGGAGTGATAATACAACTATCGGAGTTAATAGCTGTAATAAATAATAGAAATATAACTAAAATGAATAGTAATAAAAAGGCTGATAATAATGATGGTGGCAGTGGGTGTCAAGCAGGCAGCAGATGTGGCTAGTTAGCTGTTGGACTGTGAGAGAGCTACTGGGTATGTGAGAGGGAAGGGGGAATTCATACCTCATGTTGTGATAGTTTCATGTAGGCTACTGAGGGAGAGAGAGACCACATTTTTCCAGTAAATCACATTTGATCGCCCGGTTACAAGCATGCAGCCCCGCTCCACAGGCATACCGCTGTTTTGGCAGACGCGCTTCGCCAGAGCATTTTTTTAAATGGCCGGGCCTGTAGCGACGCGTCTCGGTGTGATCAGGTGCTCTGATCAGGATTTTTGGAAGCAATATCGACCGATAAAAATCACAGGGTCTATTTGAAGCCTTCCATTTATCCTGTAACATTTATTTCTTTAATTATTTAAATATTCCTAACAACATTGTATATTAAGTGTTAAAGGACCAGTGGGGATCTATTGGCAGAAATTGAATATAATATTAATAATTGTTTTCTTTAGTGTATAATCACCTGAAAAATAAGAATGGTTGTGTTTTTGTTACCTTAGAATGAGCCGTTTATATATCTACATAGGGAGCGGGTCCCCTCTAAATGGAGTCCACCATGTTGCACCAACATTTTTCTACAGTAGCCCAGAACGGACAAACCAAACGGTGTTAACTTGTCCTGCATGGACCGGAGTCGATAACGTTAATCGCACCCCTCATTACACCGACTTTGCTTTTTTTACACGCCAAAAATGTATTTCCACTCCTGAAAGCGCATGCAGCATGTCATTTGCATGATATAGGCAATAATAGGCTACTATTATATTTATCTATTATGGGTGCCGATAATGTGTTTTGAATGTCAAATATCCTTGTTTATATTTGGAATTAAACTGTAATTATAATGATTTACGGTTGGGTTATAGAAATGATCTCCTTTGCATTATGACTATGCATTATTTTGCCTGCTCTGTGCCCTAGATTATAAACCAGACCACTACTTTTTACCTTTGCTATTACCAGCAATTTGTGTATTTGTGTATTTGCACATAATGACTGTTTGATCCAGATAACAGCAGCTGTAGATTATAAACTGGCCGATAAATCACTTTTTGGCAGATGATCACTTTTTGGCATGACACCGGCGTAATGCTGTTCCAGTTGTGAAAAAAAGTTCCCTTTTTACACAGATGTCAATACTTTCTATACAGACCAGCGTCTGTAATCACATCTCTGACTAATATGTGAATAAAGAGTTACTTTGAAATTTGAACTAAATTTAGGGCACGAGAAGTGATTACAATTTGGAAAAATGAAAACAACATTTTACAGAAAGTGAGACGATGACAGATGAAACTAGTTATTATAAATTAAATGTCAACCATACCCAGTGTCTTCCCGACATGACCTGTAACGCATCTCAGAATAAATATGACTAAAATAAACAAAATAAAAGTGACCTAAAGTGAAAGTCCCTTCCAACACTGCAAAGCATCAAAGCAAATGTTTTCCTTTTATAGTAGCAGTGACTGCACCAACACATACTTCCAAACAGACGTTGTGCTTTTCAGTGGTGAACACACGGAGAAAGAGATGACTGAGAGAGAACCACAATTAAATAGATCATAGTTTAATGCTGAAGATGAACCCACACACCCGCCCTCTGTGTCCCCTCACTTCAAGTCTGTCATGTCAGTAGCTTTTCTTATTTACGGCACAATATGGCGCTCTTCCATACATACACACACCCACACTCGCTCACACGCACAAACACCCTTAAGTTTATTTAATATTATAATCCACAAATGTATATTCTTTCGTCCCATAATTCTATGTCACTACTTAGTTAAATATGTACACAATGATGAGGGAAGGGGCTGAGTTCATTCTCCTTTCCTTCTAATCAAAGTTCAATTTGAGAAAAAAAAAAAAAAATGTCAGTTCTAAATTGAATTTCCTGTTAATTCAACAGGAATCTACTTTTCAGTTTCTTGGACTGTAAGCTCCAAACAGCCTGCAACACGGCTTAACGGCGGCTCATTTTCACCTTCCCTTCTGCTCCTTTGTCTACATCTCTCCGAGCTCCATCCTTCCTCCTTAGTCGACTCCTGAGGAGAAGCTGGACTTGGAGGGAGAATTTGGCACAAGGCAGGAGTGTCGTCACAACCAGGAGTAGTAGAGGGAGGGGTTCTTACAGCAGATACCGTCCTTTAGTGTACAACAGTCCTGAGAAAAAGTTGATATAGTTGAAGGTGACACAACTTTGAATTCCTTCGTAGAGAACCACTCCAGTCAAACAAGTAAAGAACCAGGGTGGGAAGAAATACAGTCTTTGTTCCACTCTGTCGACCCATTTACTCACTCAGGGCCCTCTTCTTCTCCAGGCTTGTGAGGTAAAGTCCTGGCTTTTCCTGTTCCCATGTTTTCTCCTGTCCCCTTGTTTCTAGGGGTGTGGGAGGTTCATTCGGTCCTCTATTAGAGTGTTGTCGGGGCCCTGTGCCTCCATACACTGCTTGACTGTTGCCATGACTCCGGACAGACGCCTGTCCAGGGCCGCAAGGTGCGGCTCAGCCAGAACCGGCTGGATGGGGTCGAATGCCAGGGCCTGCCGCATAGCTGAACTCAGAGCTCCACCTTTCAACAGGTTTAATCTGTTCCATGTGGACACACGAACCCTGATGGAGAAAGGAAACAAGTTATTATAGTTTAAAAAATTATCATAAAAAAAAATGAAGAATTGAGATTTGATCATTTCCTGAGTACTCACATGCAGCACTGATAGAGTGGTGCGAGGATGCTTCGCTCATCCAGAGCTGCGTTCCCAAAGCTGCACACGGGATAAAATAACAAATTACAAATAAAAACTAAAGTAAGGCAACTGAAGCCAGAAGCCTGTCTGCACTGCGGTTAGGAGAAGCCATCAAAATGCATTAGCCACACTCTACTGGTCATGGCTCTGTAGAGGACTGCACACACACACACACACACACACTTCAAAACACACTTTCAAATGTAACGCGTCTACAACACTCCGCAAAACCAACCAGAAGAGAGAGTTTGTCCTTCTGTAGCCCAAACCGAGCATAGATTTTGTGTTTTTATTAGAACAGCAGTTTCCCTGTTATCTGATGTGCTCCTCTGAGGAGTCTTCAGGTTTAAAATTAAGAAGACAAACATCTGGTAAAATCATCAAATAGTATTTGGAGGAAACCCTTCAACTACCTCTCAAACTTATTTTGAGACAAGCTGAACACGTACAACAGACTGAGATCATGTGGAATGTAAAACTAGAATTGCCACCTTTCTAGTCAGTTCACCCAAATGTAAAAAGAAAATCCCCTCCAGCCGTTTCTGAGATATCACATTCACGAGAATGGGACGAACACGAGGTCACAGTGACCTTTGACCACTAAAATTGAATGAGTTCATCATTGAATTCAAGTGGATGTTTGTGCCAAATCTGAAGAAAGTCCCTCAAGTACGAGTACTAGTCTTTCATTTCATACGTCATCCTTCCAACAGTAACCTGTACGAGTACTAATTATTAATGTCATACTTCATCCGTTGTACAGTAACCTGTACGAGTACTAGTCATACAGCAACCCGCACGAGTACTGGTTCTTTATTTCATGCACCACCCTTCATATAGTAACCCAAACGAGTACTAGTAATACAGTAACCTGCACAAGTACTAGTCATTCATTTAAAACATCATTCATACAGTAACCTGTATGAGTACTAGTCATTCATTTCATACATCATCCTTCGTATAGTAACCTTTACGAGTACTAGTCATTCATTTCATACATCATCCATACAGTGACCTGCGTGAATACTAGTTATTCATACTATGATATACTATGTATTGGGAGGTACTAAATCTTTTTCCGGCATACTAAATAGTATGGTAATATGGGTATTGAAACGCACAGAGGATGTTGGTTTTGGTCATTTGGGGTTTACTGTCCAGCCCTAATGTTAGTATAATGTGACACTGACAAGCAGGACTGTCTGCTCAGGTAGGAAATGACTCAACTCTCAGAAGCAGTGAGCAAGAATCTGCAGATGCTGACTGAACAAAAAAGCCAGTCTCCTCTTAGATAGAAATCATGATTTGTGTGAAGTTATCAAGAAAAAACAGTCAATCAAATAACGTGAAGCCGCTCAAATGACTAAAGGTAACTGGCTGTTGTCTCAATTCAACATGTGAAAATGATTACCTAGCTCAAATCTAAAAATAGACACTATTCCCAGTAAAGGATTTTTTTTATTACCTCATTCAACCTCATCCGGCCAACTGTGATTAAGTCTTGAACGGAAAACTTTCCACTGTTGGCTGGTGGTACTGTGGTTTTGATCGTCAAAACCAAAATAACTTAAGAGAAGTTGTCCTAGTCATTCATTCCATGCATCATCCTTCGTACAATAACCCGTACGAATACTAGTCATACAGTAACCTGTGCGAGTTCTAGTCATTAATTTCATACATCATGTTTCGTACAGTAACCTGGATGAGTACTAGTCATACAGTAACCCGTACGAGTACTAGTCATTAATTTCATACATCATCCATCGTACAGTAACCCGCACGAGTACGAGTCAAACAGTAACCTGTATGAGTACTAGTCATACATCATCCTTTGTACAGTAACCTGCACTAGTCATACAGTAACCCGCACAAGTACTAGTTCTTCATTTCATGCATCACCCTTCATTTAGTAACCCATACGAGTACTAGCAATACAGTAACCTGGACGAGTACTATTCATTCATTTCATACATCATCCTTCGTACAGTAACCTTTACGAGTACTAGTAATACATTAACCTGTAGGAGTGCTAGTCATTCATTTAATATATCACCCTTGATACAGTAACTTGTACGAGTACTAGTCATTCATTTCATACTTCATCCATACAGTGACCTGCGTGAATACGAGTTATTCATACTATGATATACTATGTATTGGGAGATACTAAATCTTTTTCTGGCATACTAAATAGTATGGTAGTATGGGTATTGGAACGCACAGAGGATGTTGGTTTTGGTTGGTTTTGGGTTTACTGTCCAGCCCTGATGTTAGTATAATGTGACACTGACAAGCAGTCAGTAAAGGGATTTTTTTATTACCACATTTAACCTCATCCTGCCAACTGTGATTAATTCTTGAAAAATGTCGACATGTGAAACGGAAAATTTTCCACTGCTGTCTGGTGGTACTGTTGTTTTTGATCATCAAAACCAAGATAACTTCAAAGATAGAAGAAGTTGTCCTCACTTCATGAAAGTGGCTTCTCTCTCCATGAGTCAGATAGTTTCATTGGCGATAAGTGAAAAGATGAGTATGCGGGAAAATGTCAAAACAAACTGTACTTGAAATTGAAAATAAACAAACTGTTAACTTTAACTGTTGACTACATGTCAGAACATGTTGGTTGAATGAGGTGCAGGATTTTCCAGTAAGTCATGTTAATGCTGTCGGCAAACCTAACTCCTAGATTCCATTTTAACAAACAATATAACGTTTTTTAGAAAGAGTAATTCAGACAGTAATTTTGTACCAATGTGGCTTAAAGAGCTGTTACACAAAATGTGAAAAAAATTAATTTAAGGACAACTCCAAATTAATTTTGTAACAATTTCAGATCTATTAAAAATTACAATTTTGCCTTTTTACTTATGTTTTTGTTCATTTATTGATTTATCTTATTTTTTTATATAGTGTATTATTTTAACTATATTAATGAAATCTGCTCAAAAGGAGAAATGCTGCTCTGTTATCTTAAAAAAAAAAAAATTTAAATAAAAAGGACAAAAGAATCCGATCCAATCGATCCTTCACATTAGCACTCACCTCTTTGCGTTGTCGAGCAAGATGAGCATGCTGGCGCCGCCGTCATCCTGGAAACTCTCATAGTGATGCCGATCAGCGTTCCCAATGAGATAATCGAATACGGCTGTGTCGATGACGTCCAGCAGCCTCGGCCCCGCATCATATGGAGGCATCTTTTTAACCGCCTCGCAGTAACTCTCATCATACTCCCACCTGGATGACACAACAACACACACACACAAATCCATTGGAATCACTCACATAAATGCTCAAAAGGTGGTAAAATTCTGATGCAGAAAAATACAGCAGGAGTTAGGGATGTCCGTAATTAACCGTTTAACCGTTAACTGATATTAAGCATTTTAACCGATTAACGCTATCGGTTAAAAGAAATGTTAACAATTAACTCAAAAGCTGAGTGGCTCAGAGGAGCGGCTCGTCTCTTTAAGGAGAAAAGCTGGTCCACCTTAACAGCCAACCTTAAGAGGCGGAGCCGGAGTTGCAGGATACAGGAAGTTGGCTCCGGTCTCTGGCTCGGGAGCGGAGCGGAGGAGTTGTAGTTTCGTAGCATTTATTCACCGACAAATAAACTGTACACACACTGCTACACCTACGTTCACAGCTGTAACGCCACCAAGAACCTCACAGTCACCGCCAACATACACACACGGTCTGTGGGAAACTCACAAAAGTTACGCAGACTACGTGTGCGGCGGCGAGCACGAAGCCTCCGGCAATGCTAGAGCTGCTAACGTAGCACAAATATACACAATATTTTTTGGACATCTCCTTTTTTCATCTCCGTAACATATTCTACAGATAAACCTCGAAACTGTAGTAAAGTCTTGCTGGTATGAAGTTAATATACAGTCACTAGATCCCTTTCACTGGCTGTGACATATTCTACAGATGTCCAGACATGTAAACTGCAGTAAAGTCTTGCTGGTATGATGTTAATATATATAGTGCTGTGGAACAAGCAGTCACTTTGGTAGCTCAAAAAATTGATAAAGTTTGGGGTTTAAATCAACACTTCCTGCTTTCATTTCGAAATAAAAGCCCTAAAGCGGGTTTTCTTTGCACAGAATTCCTTCATTTGTTAACACGAGGCTTTTATTCTGAAATATGTGCCGGACAGTGATGTGGAACAAGCAGTGACTTGGAAAGCATCATAAATGAATACAGTACGGAGTTTTAATTGTGGATTATTACTATTATTTACTAATTACCACACGTTTCTGAACCTTTCTCTGTCTAAAATAAATATAAATTATATTTATCATGAAGTTAAATGGCCATTAAAAGGCAAACTCTATGTAGAAAGAAAGGGCTGACAGCAGCAGCAGAAATACAGCTGACAGGTAGCTGGCACGCTCCCGACAGGCAGCTAACTCGCGTCTAGTGTGAACACCCTAGGTGTGCATCACGCTGCCGTCACGCAAGCCTCATGCGGGCAGTGTGCCCACGGCTTTAGCCTCTGTGGTTTTTTTTATTATGTTTGAAATATCAGAGAATAGGAAAACATGTTACTGTTGTTTAAAAAAGGTCAAGTGCTGGCTGACCTTATGCTGCACATTAAGTTGATGGCCTGAGCCTATAATTTGTTTTTTATTTATTTATTCTTTTTAAATAACACAGTGGCACTTCACTTTTTGATAAGAGGTCCCGCCATAAGATTTGACAATGAAGAAGTGTTTTGTTCCTTATGTTAGCTGATTTTGTTAAGGCAAATAGTTGTTGACTTATTTTGCCAAATAAATGAAAAGCATGTTGAAATTTAAATTGGAAATTGGCCTCCTTGCTGTACCATAAATGTACCGAACCGTGACCTCAAAACCGTGATATGAACCGAACTGTGACCCCAAAACCGTGATATGAACCGAACTGTGACCCCAAAACCGTGATATGAACCGAACCATTTATTTTGTGAACCGTTCCACCCCTACTATTATACCCCCGACTACGTTGTCGCGGGGGTATAATAAATGTATACTGTATGTACCTAGAGGAGTTGAGGCAATGGACAAAGACTTTCGTATCATCGTATATTTGTAAATTCATATCTGTTCTACGAACAACCGCATGAGGGCTATGTTGCTAGCTAAGCCAACTACCAAGCTGGGTGTTGTGTGGTAACATGAGTGTTTCTCTATTTCTAGTAACATCATTACTGAAGATTTATGTTCCAGAACAGTCCAGTGACCGCACCGTTTGTCTATTATCAGGTACATATTTATGCTGCAATCTATATTGTTGGTTATACTGCCCAGTTTAACTTGACTGTGTTAGCATAACATCATGACTGAAGATACACTGTTTGTTCCAGAACAGTCCAGTGACCGCACTGTTTGTCTATTATCAGAATAAACCAACTCAACTGGGAATCCTGGCCTGTGGTCTCTCAATAACACGACGCAAGAACATACCTGTACTTGCCTGACCTCAACAGTATGTGTGTGTGCGTGTGTGCGTGCATGCGGTGTGTGTGTGTGAGAGAGAGACAATTCTAGGATCCTATCTTGCATATTTTTATGATCTTACATAATCTTAAATTTCTGAAATGTTGAAATGCAAGAACACTTCTGCAATAAGAGAAATCTGATGACGCTAGGAGCGCTGAGCTCATTTTAAGTGAAATTCTGTCAAAATTCACTCTTCAGTTATTCTGTTAAGTCAGCTTTTGCTCAATATTTAATGACCACTGAGTCATGATCAAGGCAAATTCTCTCTGATGTCACGGTCCAGTGCATGCAGCATACATGCCATGTAGAGTGATGCATTTAATGTGGAACCAAAGTTCACAATCGCGAATTCTGCTCTGACACTTTTAAACCGTTAGCACAACAAGCGGATTGCCGTGCGAGTCGCACTTTGGCGAGCACAAAATGAAACGCTGGAGCTGGAAGACCCGCCTGCGGGTTCCTGGTCAGCTACAACAGCAACATAGAGAGAGTTGTGTATGAGACGAAGACAGTGCGTCGGCGTTGCTCCACCATTGTAGGGGATGTGAATGGAAACACATCCAAAATGCTCTAAATTGTCTGTTATAAAAAAATAAATGAAGAAACACATCCGTATGCATTTGGTTTTGTTTTTTTTCCACTGTACCAAACTCACACCGAACTGTGACATTGAAATATTTCAATGCTATAAATTAAGTGGTATTCGAATTTCACAATTAGGCGTTCAGTTTGAGTTCAAAACTATTACAGCTTTCATTTTTGCTTTCATAGAGACATTCACTCTTCTACCCACACTGACACCACAACACGTTATGTTGGACATCTCTAACCACTCATCAAAAGATAAGATAACGGAGCACAGCATACTCAACCCTCACTTTTCAGTCGTCCTCCCACCCCAGGAAGCATTTCTCAGAATAAAAAAGAGTAGGAGTGTGATTGCTCTTTCAGATTAGGAAAGTATAAGTTAGTCTCTTTATGACCATGGACCTAAAATACCACCGCTATGGAAAAGCTGTTGATGTGCAGCCTCAGCACAACAACCTTTCCATTTCCTTCTGATAAACATCAGTGATTCACTAAAGTCATAGGATTTTACTCACTGAAACTCATTTTTGGACACCCACCTGGCCAGTTTCCCCTCTCTGTATGTGCGTCCCCAGGGGTGTCTGTGTTTCTGCAACGGCCAGACGTCTGGCAGCCAAAGGGTTAACGATCCCTCCATGATCTCTCCTTCTGCACACGCTGGCTCGCTCTCCCGACAGTAGTAGCACTTTCCATAGAAACATGTATTATTACCTGGAGAGAGGGAGAGAGAAAAGGTACCCGTGAAAATAAATCCACTTGACCGTGACGTCTTAACGATAAAATGTGATGCAGCGATGCAAACACGGCGCTGTGAGGAGGTACGGTATGAAGCCGTCTGCAGAGTTCTTTGAGAGAAACAAAGTCAGTAACAGAGAAGAAATGTGAAACAAGTCTGATTGAAATAAAGCGAATAAATAACTTTGACCTGGCCTCATAGAAAGTTTCATTTTCACCATTTGTTGTCTTTAAATGTCACATATATAATAAAATGAATTAAATTATCAGCAATGTTATAACAGCTTACTGGTAAAGATAACAATAAGTTACTTTACACTTATTACACGCCACTCAAAACTGTGTGTGTGTTATGTATTTATCAAAATATATAAAGCATGTATTGGCAGATAACTATTTGGTTGGATACTGTTTTGTTTAATTTAACTTGTGATTTCCCCCTTTTTGCATGCAAGATTAAAATTGTTCCAACAGAAACCACTAATGAATATAAACAAGAAGGTTTTAATGCATACATATACTACAGGGACTACAACAATCATCATATTGGTGTGATTGTATTCGTAACGTCATCTGTTAGAAGCAGGTGGGCAGCGCAGTCCTGCTTGGATAAATAATGGAGCTATTAACGTTAACGGAGGTGCCATTGAGTTATTATGAGGCGTTCAAACGATGCTCAGGAAAAATGACTATTGGGCGAAGGTTAATTACAACGTTATCATGATGTGTTCAAATGTAACCTCGTAAAATGTAGTTTTTGGCGAGAAACTTGAATAAATCCAGTTTTTTGAAGGAGATGTTTTCACAGTAATATAAAATAGATATTAGAGAGGGAATTATGACCTGTTTAACTTCCTAACACTAGCTCTAAGCAGCTTGCCAAGACTTTTTTTAATCAAAGCAAATATTTAAATAATCATAATCAATTGAATTGTGTGTTTTTATGCAAACAACCACTACAGATGACAATAACAAAGTACAGTACAGTACTGTGTACAGTACCCTCCCTGCCCCGAAAAACAGGGCTCCCCCAGAAGCTACGGTGTAATTCCAACACTGTAATTTACCATGTATATAATGTTTTTTGTGTAAAATATATCGATACTTGCAGGCACTGGGGCAGGCAAGTATTTTCTTTTGTCTGCCACTCAGAAATGTTATCTGCCACTTTTGAAATCTCTGCGCTAAATGAAGGAATAACATTTTAGATCTGATGTCATTCAATGTTCAATATATTTTACACAAAAAACATATACATGCTAAATTACTATTGTTACAGGGAACCCCTCCTCCCCCAGGTTTCCCCTCATCCCGCGTACCCGACAGGTCCAGATATTTAGCATGCTAGATATCTGGAACCAGCTCGCATCGGCTCGGGTCTTCGATGTGCGAGCGGCAAGCCGACACGATTTGCGTCTGATCTGAGGCTTTTGTCGGGGGGTAGGGATGTCACGATACCAGAAATCTAGTAGTCGATACCAATACCAGTGAATTTCCACGATTCTCAATAACAAATTCGATACCACGGTAAAACCCCCCCCAAAAAAACAATAACTACCATGTAATGTGTACATGTGTCTATATATATTAGGGATGTCCATAATCAAGCGTTTAACCGTTAACTGACATTAAGCATTTTAATCGATTAACTCTATCAATTAAAACGGTTAAAAGAAATGTTAACAATGAACTCAAAGATGAGTGGCTCAGAGGAGCGGCTCGTCTCTTTAAGGAGAAAAGCTGGTCCACCTAACAGCCCACCTTAAGAGGCGGAGCCGGAGTTGCAGGATACGGGAAGTTGGCTCCGGTCTCTGGCTTGCTTTAGCGGAGGAGTTTTAGTTTTGTAGCATTTATTCACCGACAAATAAAGTGTACACACATTGCTACACCTACGTTCACAGCTATAACGCCACCAGCAACCTCACACTCACCGCCAACATACACACACACACGGTCTGTTGGGAACTCGCTAAAATGATGCAGACTACGTGTGCGGCGGCGAGCACGAAGCCTCCAGCAATGCTAGAGCTGCTAACATAGCTACTCGCTAAAGTTATGCCCGGCAGACAAAGTATCGTTACGCCGGGCAGACACACAGCTGACAACCTGCTTAACTAAACTAAATGTGCAGTGGAGACTTTTACTGGGAAAGTGGCTTCATGTCAGCGACACTACACGCAGCATCGTAGCTGCTAAGTTAACTTTCCCGGACGGGTGAACTGGAGACTCCCGTCAACGAATATCTGTTGTGCTCCTGCAGCTGGTACGAGGCAATAATCTTGTCGGTTAACGGTTAATAATCGGTTAACGAGGGTCGTTTATTGGTTAAGAAATGTTTTCAAAATGAGCATCCCTAATATATATCCTCAGATTGCAAGCAGTAGTTTAAATTCGCTGACATGGTGACATTTCACTGGGTAAAGGCTACCAGAGGTGGGACCAAGTCATTGTTTTGCATGTCACATGTAAGTCTCAAGTCCTAAACAAGCCACGTCATTTTAACAGGGGATGACAGCTGCCTTCGTTGAATGAACAGCCAATAGGAACGCTCTCTCTCTCTCTCTCTCTCTCTCTGAAATGACCTGTGATTGGCCAAAGTCTCCCGTCACGGACTAGATTTTTTAAAGCCTGAAAACATAGCCATGAGGAGGTGTAGACGTCTCTCTCAGAGCAATTGAATTACAATATGCTGAAAGGTTATTATGGAATTTTTGCCCAATGATGCCAAAAACATTCGGCCTACTGCAGCTTTAAGCAAATTGGTGTCTACGTGTGAACATTATCCTGTTTGCTAATGCAGCATTAAAAAATGTTTGGCTCACACACAGCTCACAAAGAGTATTATCTCACAACTACAGTTTATGGACAATCCTTAGAATAGGCTGTCAATAGTTTACACAGTACAGATGAGTGCAATAATCCAGAGTAATGGGAGACACGGTGTCTGTTGAATTTTCCAATGTCAAGTTTCAACGTTGTGAGCGGCAAAAGCTAAATTCGATTCACCTCCATTGTGGTTTTAATGCAGTGAAGATAGAAACCTCATTGTCAGATAATTTAAAAAGTGGACAGATGAAACCAAAGATTTAAGCATGACTATATGCACCTAGGAGTTTTGTATTGAGGAAGCACCCTTTGAAGTTCAACTTCAGTTGAGGACTAAATGACACATCTGTGTAGCTGCTTCTGCCGCTACGATGGTGGGTGTTCTTCTGGCCGACGGCAATAAACCACTATTGCAAAGGCCATTACAGAGATGAGTCATATGAGGCACAACACTGATTGGCGGTAAGTGACAGCTTTAAAACATAACGCAACTAACAGAAGATAAAACGTGTGAAAACATGTGGCCTGGACAGCTGGTGAATCAGTCGCCAACACACACACAAAAATTTGACAAAGAGAAACCCACAATGCCATACATTTATGACGACATGGGCCACACCAACAGAAAAAGATGAGCAGTGGTCACATGTTAACATATACCTTTAACACCGACATCTGAAATTACTTTTTTATTATCACTACATTAATCTATAGTTAGACTGTGGTTCTACACTCGTCTACTGAGTACGAAAATATCTGGTTTGTCAGGTCGCACCTGTCCAACTGACGAAGCCATGGACAAGGGATGCTCATTTTGAAAAATGTTCTTAACCAATAACCGACCCTCGTTAACCGATTATTAACCGTTAACTGACAAGATTTGTGCCTCGTACTTGCTGCAGGAACCTGTGCTGCGTGTTCATTGAAATCATGACGGGATTTTCTCTCAATGAAAAATATAGTCTCATCGAAGCTTAATGACAACGTGCCAAACATGACCTAATGAGATACAGCAGCGGAACTTGGTTTACCTCAGGCTACCTTGTGTAGTCTACTCAAACAACGAGAAACTGTCATGGCCGCTAGTGATGGAGGCAGGAAACGAATGTGGAGGGGGAAGTCCCCGCTGTGTTTGAAATTGTCTTTGAAACAGCTGAAGCCGCTTTTGAAACAGCTAGACTGACAGCTGGAATGACCAGAAATATCGATTTACAACTAATCCAATATAAGATAATACACTGCGCACATCTCACAGGCCATAAAATGCATGCAATGGGATTCACTAACTCACAGTACTGCACACATTGTAAACCTGGCACCCACGACAATTACCTACACGCCCTAACAACTAAACTCTCAGAATGTTTTGCATGCAACATCCCACTATCTCCATCCATCTGGCTTCTTGGCGACTTGTCAGACTCTTAATAACACCAAGCAACATATCTTTACTTGTGGCTCCAGCTATCGCCAAGAAAACTATTCTCCTCAATTGGACATCCAGACACCTACTCTCTATAAAACAATGGTTGAACCTCCTCTCAGAACATATATCACATGGACAAGTCTCTGCCAAATAAAATAATCAAATCACAGAATTCAATACAAAATGTCTCATATGTGATCCTGCCTCTTAATCTGCCGGTGAGCTAAATGCCACCCCGTCACTACTATCATCTTCATATTACAATCCCACCTCTTTCCTATACCCCATTTTACACATTTAAACACAAAGGGACCTTATTCTCTATGTCTCTGTTCTGTGTTTGTCAGCTTGTTGTTTTCTGCCATTGTTGAGATTTGTCTGTTTTAATATACTGTATGTGTCCATGTCCACTCTTGAATGTTTTATTTGTCGTTGTCGGTTTATTTGTTTATATGTCGTTAAGGTGGCCAGCCTATTCACCCCTACTTTTTTTCATTTTTTTTTTTTTTTAAGTAATATGGTTTGACTAAGATTATGATTATTATTAGTATTATCACTTTTCTTTTCCTTCATCGGCTATTAATTAGAAAAAGAATAAAAACCAAGTAAATGTAGTCCTCTGAAGGGGGACTTCAGGTATGTAGGTAGGTACTTTATTAATCCCCAAGGGGAAATTTCTGAGTTACAGCAGCAAAAGAGGACTTAAAAAGAAACAGCTGGACTGTATTTTGAAACAGCCAGTCAAATTCAGTAAATAGCAAAGCTGTCAGTTTCACTACTTTATATTCAAGTGATAAATATACAAATGTCAGTAAGATGGTAATCTGCATGAGAAACAGAAAAAGAAAAATCTTATCGTATAGTAATCAATTTCACCCAGACAAACATGATCACTATAAGAGGTTTCCACTGTATTATAATATCAATAATATGTGTCATAATGATATAGTACATTTTCTGGACACTGAAGTGAGATTGTTTATGGATACAATTTTAATAACCTGAGGTACATCATCACAAAAAATCCTATAAACAAATCCATTATTCAAATTCTGCAGTCCTGCTCCTGTTGATTTGCAAAATTGCCCATAATAAGAAATACTTTTTTTGAATTACAAGTTTTCTGAAATTGATCGTTATCAAATATGCAAATGAGGATTATCTTATTAAATATGTGCTAATTTGCATCCAGAACACAACTGTGAACATCAGATAAAACCAGGTTCGAAATTATTGTTTCATTTTGTGGCATATTAGTCAAAGGTTTTTACATAGGGGAATTTGGATATCTCTTTTTATCACTACATAAATCAGAAAATACTGTCAACAGCAGTAAAACATTATTTTTTTTTAAAAATCAGGCTATGAATGAGGTATGAACAAACCGCTCTGTGAAAACCTTCAGAATATTTATAGGAATGAAACTGAAAGTCTGGTTTTTCTAAGTGCTGCTGAAGTGGAGATTTCTGAGAAAAAAACTAATTTAGAGAAAATGACCTTTAAAAATGAATATAGAAAAATTCCATACATTTTGCAAGACACTTGGTTACTTAAATAAAGACAATTATTTTTTGTACAGTATAACAAGTTTTCTGAAATTTTATGATGGCCTTATCTAATGCTAACTTTTGTTGAATTTAGGAGAAATCTACAGACGCAAATAGACAAATTGCAGTAAAATAAACACCTAAATGTGTATTTTGGATGTTTCTTTCCACTAGTCTGAAAGAAAATAGCCCAAAATTTCAAAATTGACCAATGCATTAAAAAATGCATTGGTCAATTTTTTGCCCGCAGTGTCTCACCCAATTAAAAACATCTCAGATTGTAGACAGAATAACCCCAAATGACATCATAACGGTTACTTTCCCACACTTCAGAAGACTCTTTCAAACCCACATATGACATTACACAACGGTTTTCTTAAGTTGAGCAGTACTTCCTATGACTGGTAAACTGATCTTTATGTGTAACACTGTCTGATTTGCCCTTTAACAAAGGAAGTACTTACTGAAGGGATATTGTATAAGTTTGCATCCGTGTATATTTGCTCCATGTTAGAACAAACAAAAACATACAAGAGGAGCATTAAAATCTCTTAAAATCTTCAGAGGCCTGAAAAGATCATCTGAAGCCAAGTTCACACCACAAGGCTTTCAAAGTGGTCAGATCTCAATTAGGGATGTGCATTTCTAGCAAAAATACTATTCGAAAATCACTGGGTATTATTCGATTATTATTCTAATAATACCCTCCCTCCCCCTGCAGCAACTGCTCTTCGGGGAGGGACAGACACGGGGGGCGAAACGACATGTTGCGTCGGCACATTTTCCCATCTAACACTATGGACTGCCGTGCGCCTCCGGGTACCCAATTCTCCTTCCTCCTTCGGGGGGAGCACGGGGGTTTGTGGAAGCGGCACACACACACACCCCTGCGCTAACAGAAAAGAGACAAATTGAACGTGCCACACTACCAGGCAGCGCGTGCAACGGTTGTCTTGTAATCAGGAGTCTTTAAGTCATTGTGGTTTTCACAATACATGACTGACCGGCGGCAGGAGGTGACACACTACAAGATCTTTCACAACGACGAATCACTGATGAGGTCAACAAATCACATTTTGTCACAAAGACACGCAATAAATACACGGTAAATGACGTGATAGCAGACGCGAGACACATTGCGGATTGCTGTTGTGGTCACACGTTTACAAAATTGCCTGTTTCCACGCGTCTACTGTTTATTCCTCTAGATGCAACAACAACTTTGCTCTGTGTTGCAAATGCAGCACATGGACTAGGCTGGGTATATCCTGGTCTAGTGAGCTGACTGAGAAAGGGAAGTGATCGACAGAGAGAGTGAAAACTGAGGTCAGACTGAGAAAGACAAGTGGACAGATGAGTCAAAAGAAAGAGGAATGATTCATGTAATAACACCAGACTCTCACTCTGGAGGTCTGAATATACTCAATTGTTATTAGAAAGTTATTTGAGTGAGAGAAGATTAAAAAAAGTGGACAGAAACTCACCCTGCATCAGGAACGTGCTCAGCAGCTGGTCTGTGGCCACGGGTTTAATCTCTGTTCGCACGTTGACGTATCTCCCGACCACTAGAGGCGCTCTCCTGAACCCCAGGATCCTGCAGAGAGGACGGAACGGCAGGACACAATACCAGAACATCATTACACAGCAGTTCTGCTCCATTAACCCTCTGAGACCCGTGGGATCTCCAGCAATCCCAACCAACATTACTCTCTTTAAGAGGTTGTAGCTGGCTCAGTTATCAAAGCTAGAGTTGAGATACTGGTATCATATGAAACTAGAAAACCTAATGAATCCATTGGTACCAACCATGTTATGCTAAGGAAGGAGGTTAAATAACGCTCCAAAGTTAGGCTAAATTTTGGTGAGGGAAAACCGGCATGACCGTTTTCAAAGGGTTCCCTTGACCTCTGACCTGAAGATATGTCAATGAAAATGGGTTCTATGGGTACCCACGAGTCTCCCCGTTACAGACATACCCACTTTATGATAATCACGTGCAGTTTTTTGCATGCAGTACAAATTTGTTATTTTCGCCTTTTCTAAAATGGTGTTTCTGAATATTTCTGCATACTGGGGTCCCTAAACAGTCTTGGAATTACATTAACTGGGTATCCCTGTAAAGCTGAGACTCTTGTGGATCCAATGAGCCCAACTGTATTCATGTGTGATGATGTTAGTCCCCATAGGAGCCATTACATTGTAGTGAGACCGTTTTTTGAAACTTGACCTCACTGTATAAAATGACCTGGGTAGTCTGGGTAGTTTCCAGAACAGAAGTGCTCGCCATCTAATCGCCGAAAAATGCAATTTTTGCAGAAATCTCCAAATGTCAAGTTTTTGAAACCAAATCACAGCATGGCTTTTTCTATGGTGTTCCTCAAGGTCTTGGCATCTTAATGTGGTATTTTGGAGGGATTATTGATCATTTTTTATCAATTCTTGAATGGTAAAAAAAAGTTAAATTTAGCACAAAATCTGTGTACAAATGGTATCAACCCCAAAATTGCTGCAACAACTTATGAGACATAATAGTTCATGGGAATGACCATCATATACTTCTATCATAATGTTCTAAACCCTTATACACTTTCAATTTTTTTGACTAGACTACAAAAACTTGACACAGTGCTGAGCTGCATCTCAAATTAATCTTCAGGTTCCCAGCTTTCAGATGATGTACACCACTTCTATGTGACATCTACTGTTGACCTGCTATCTCCCCCTAAAGACCCCCTGTACCCCCCTAAAAAAAAAGTGTATCTTTGGGTTAACAGATCGGAGAGGATGAACTTTAGACACTCAGATAATGATGTCTACACACCTGTCCAGGTGAAAAGCAGCCACCTCTGCGTTGTGTCTGTCATAGCCTGCGTATGGCTCGCCTTCAACCACGTAGTCTCTGTTATATCTACAGAAGGGTGGAAAGGACACAACAAGTAAGAAAGCTGAATCACTCTTGAGCATGAAATATGAATGTGTAATCCCATTATTAACAAATCTGACCTTTTGGGTTTGAAGACCACTTTCTGTCCCCCATCCAGCACCAGCAGGGCTTTGAGCTGCGTGCCCTTATAGCCCACGTCGGCCCGTTCTATCCTGGCAGTGCTGAGGGAGGTGAGCACAGCAGCCAGCTCTGGGGTCTCCTCGGGGTACACCTCTCTCGGGCCCACCCACTGGCTCGCTATCTCCCACGGAGACTGGAGAGTGTGTGTAAGGCGAGCTCCCCGGGACAGAGAAAGGCCAGCTTCCATCTGTTGGAGGTGGGTGATAATAACACAGTGTGTAATGATATCGACGTGTCTGCCAAATGTTCGCTGGCACTGTTAAGAATGACTGTGTCCTCGCTATCGCCAATTAAGAGTCTTGTGCATCCTACTTTATTAATCTCCCAAATGACAGCGCTGATGTTTTTATACATTTTTTAAACAAATTAAAAATAGTTGACTTGCACTCTGACCTTGCGAAATGCTCTGAGATCCCGCCGGCTGGCCGCGGAGCCCTCGCCTCCATCCAGCAGGAAGATCTTGGCCAGGCCCAGCAGGAGGAGCACGGCACACAGCACCACCATGCGCTGTTTGAGCTTCATCTCCACACCGACCCTGCCCCGACCTCCTCCTCACCCGACGCTGTGTGTGTCCCCCGCAGCAAATCCCCCTCACCCCTGATGCATGGCCCCTGAAACTCCCCGACGCCCGCCCGCCCAACCACCAGCCCCGTCAAGACGAGCTCTTCTGAAGAATGGACACTGCTGTTCCCAATCGAAGGTAAACAGGCGGTCACCTGGAGGGAGAGAAAAAGAAATGAGAGACGGTTGGGAGGGAAGAGGAGCAGCGGGAGACAGACGAGAACTAGGAGAGGGAGAGATGAAAAAATGTACTGTCAATAATATGTGGAGAGAAAACTGATCGATTTGCTGCCCCTCTTGCTTGTTTCCCCTCAGGGCGGACGATGACCCAGTACTGCTGCAGCACAGCTGAAGCCTGTGCAGGATACGCAACTACATCAGGATGACACAGTCTGCTCTGTGGAAATGTGTGTGTACATTCAGAACACCACAAAACTTTCACTGTGTGCAGAATCAACAGCAAAGTGCACTTCTGGTTGTTAAACCTGCAGTAGGCAGAATGTTTCTGGCAACATTGGTAGGGCTGCACGATTACGGCCAAAATGATAATCACAATTATTTTGACCAATTATTGAGATCACAATTATTCACTGATTTTTAGTGACGACATTTTTATTGCACTTAAAATAAACATTAAAATAAACAAGAGCACTGTTTTTACTTCCATGCTGTGCTACATCCCTGTTAATGTACAAATTAAGAGCTGTACGCTGTTGGAAAAAACTGACGATATTTTTTTCTGATTTAAATATTGCAATATGAAGAAATACGGGAATATTCACCCTACTCTTTTGTTAGCTACATTTTAAAGTTAAATGCTTCAATCTGGTGCACTTCCAGAGCAAAATTAGCAACAATAAGAGCTAGATAAACAATTGTATGTTCTTTATTTAATCATAAACACATTGGTTGTATAGATAATATCTATGCCCAAAAGTGAAGCCAAAACATCTCG
Organism: Sebastes fasciatus; assembly: GCF_043250625.1. NCBI lineage: Eukaryota > Metazoa > Chordata > Actinopteri > Perciformes > Sebastidae > Sebastes > Sebastes fasciatus. The sequence continues at coordinate 24,015,548 of NC_133799.1, read as the reverse complement.
ATCACCGGCTGTTAGTTTAGGAAGTGCTTCATTTGATATGCTGCAGAGTTTTCTATGAGCAGAACACACATTTTAAACGTCAATAACGCAGTCGATCATGTTCATTTAATTGTGGGAAGCCAAAATTGTTACCGGTGTTACATGGTGGTCGGGCACACACCGATTACATTACGCACCCCACAATCGTTTTGCTTTAACCCATTTAGTTCATTTTCACGAATCAGCGCTGCGTTATCGATACGTAATCGGACAACGAACACTGCAAACTGAAAGTGAAAGCATCTGCTCCGTACAGAGTCTCAGCTCAGAGTAGCAGGAGTCAGATTTCACACACACACACACACACACAGGATGAGAGAAAGTTGACAGACAAGATGATGGCGGAGGATTTGGTTGTGGAAGCGAAAAGCAAAAGCTCCTATTTGGCAATATTTCAGATTTAAACCCAATGCTATAAGGGAACCGTAACGTTAATGAGGCAATCGCCGTGAGGAGGACGGAGCGGTCACAGTTGGTGTGCGTGGCGGAGCAGCGCCGGGTGGAAACCTGCGGCCTCACAGTGAAAGCTGGACCAGAGAGGTCCGGGAACACAGCCCCCCAACGTTAAAGATAAAAGTAAGCATGCTACACATATTGAGCGTCATCTTTTTTTTTTTTTTTAAATGTCCGGTGTAATCGATAACACCGGTGCTGTCACAAGTTTATTAACCGGTGGGAACATTTCCTCACCGTCACATCCCTAAGTGTACATTCAACGGAGTCAGCTGTGAATCACTCGGAAACTCCGATCAAACTAGACAGCGGTGATCAAATACGAATCAATGCTATGTTACTGTAATGCCTATTTCTCTCTCTCTTTTAAGAAACATCTTGTATTGTACTGTTTAGCTGTAAAATGAGAAAGTATGCTCTAGCTGGTGGGCAATGCTTGATATTTCCTCAGCAGATCTCAACATGGCTGCCAAGTCACAAACTTCCTCATTTTACAGCTAAACAGTACACTACAAGATGATTCTGAAAACATTTGAGGAGAGAAATAGGCATCACAGTAAGAGAATATTGATTCACGTTTGACTAGGGTGACCAGGTGTCCCACTTTACAAGGGACTGCACAGCATTTTTATCCCTTGTCCCACGTCCCACATATTGAGACGATGTCCCACATTTTCATTGGCTCTAGTTTTCAAAGTCACACCGCTGCAGGACAGACCCTTTATTAAAATCTGGCTTTTATCCAGTGACTGAAGAAAGCAGGGAAGGCTGTCATCACGGCGCTGTGTTTGCTGTCAAACTGCGCACACGTGGGTCAAGTGCAGGTTAACATTTCACCGTCTTTGCTACGCTATGCACAACGGGGAAAATTGTTTGTCACCGAAAAGTCACGTGCTCTGCAGATTTATGTTGTAAAATACCACAAAGAAAAGGAAGAGCAGCTACAACAAAGACTGTGAAACTACTTATAGAAATGTTTATTATTTAGGTTAGATAGAAATTATATAAAATTGTAGACTACCCCACAGCCTTGGTAACGTGTCCCACATTGTCCCAGACAAACATACTCTTTGTCCCACATTTGGTTTGTTGGGATCTGGTCCCCCTAAGTTTGATCGGAGTTGGTAAGTGATTGACAGCTGCTCAGAGACGGCAGACTCCAGGTTGGCTCTGATTGGTTGTTTTCCCTCTGGTCTGCGAAATCTTGCAGATGCCATTAGGAGCACCGGAGGACACCGGAGGACACCGGAGGACACCGAGGCACAGAAATATGCCAAAACATATTCTACCTACTGCCACTTTAACTGAAGATGCTGCTATAGACTGGGGCTGTGTGACAGCATTCAGACCTCCCTGTGTCAGGTCCCCTCCATCTCCAACACTGTGGATGTGGGAACAGGAGGAACTCTGTCTCTGTATTGGCTGTTTCCAGGCAGCAGATGATGGACAGGTAGTCCTGCTGTGGTGCAGTAGAGAGGGGGTCAGATGAGGTGGTGGACCCGGCTCTGCTGCTTTAAACGGGCTAACCTTGCAGAAGATAACCCCCCCCTCTCTGATAATGTTGAATCCTCCTGCCTGCTAACTAACAGCTGGAACAAACCGAGCTGGGCCTTTAACTGACTCATGTTGTCAGCTTTTAATCACCGGCTGTTAAAATCAATACAACTGCCACGTTCAACTGCCAGTTGACCGACTCCTGCTGCTACACTAGTGATGTGTTGGTCGCGAACGAGCCGGTTCAAAGAGCCGGCTCTTTTAAGTGAACGACAAGAGCCGGCTCTCGTCCGAGAGACGTTTTTTTTCTTTTCTTTCTTTACTTAATTCAAGGATGATCTTCTCCGTGGCACGTGCAATCCATGCACTGACTGTGACTGAATGTTGTGTTAATGACGTGCGACCAATCATGTGATGACAGACAAGGATCATACCATCAAGCCGGGAGGGGCGGGGGTGGGCGGCACGCTGACGGTCTACGGGTACAGAGCAGGAGGGGTGGTACGTGTCCACAGGGACGTTTTTTATCGCGAGGGGACGCAACGTTTCCCAGCATTGGACGCTTGGTGGGCTGTCACTAGACACAAGGCTCTCCCCACCTGATTGGACGAACGCTTTCCCTCTGTGGGCTGCTGCTCCCAGCTTTCAAACCGGAAACAGTATAAAGGCTCGTTTGGAAACTTTCTTCTCTTATTTCACGAAAATAGTTCACCGAAATGTGTTTCTGAAAACATTTGAGGCGAGAAATAATCCGTGCAGTTGGTGAATCTGTCTTTATTTTGGATCGACAACGTTTATTTTAAAAGACCAGCATGCTGCTTACATTGACAATGAATGGGAAGCGTGGAAAGCACGGAGCCTGTGGACACGTACCAGGAGAGGAGGAGAGAAAAAGAGAGGAGTGCGGTGCGCGAATAGCAGACAAGATGAGTGACAGTCTGAAACGAAGCAGCATGTAAAATTATGGTATTCTGGAAATTATAAGGTTTAGTATAATTATATTGAATAATTTAAGTGATATATGTGCACACATGGCTGCACGTTGGTGCAGTGGTTAGCACTGTCCCTTCTGTGTGGAGTATACATGTTATCGCGTGTTAGCGTGGGTTTTCTCCGGGTGCTCCGGTTTCCTCCCACAGTCCAAAGACATGCAGGTTAGGTTAATTGTTGACACTCGTAGGTGTGAATGGTTGTCTGTGTCAGCCCTGTGATAGTCTGGCGAACTGTCCAGGGTGTACCCCGCCTTCGCCCAATATCAGCTGGAATCGGCTCCAGCCCCTCCGCGACCCTTAACAGGATAAGCGGTTGCAGATGGATGGATTGCAGATGGATGTGCACACATACTAATCATAGGTCAAAACAGCTAAAGCTAAATTTGGCTGAATTATAAAAAGGCAGAAGTGAAGTAAAATGAAGAGCCATTTGTAGGAGCCGAAAGATCCGGCTCTTCTTGGTGAGCTGAGCCAAATGAACCGGCTCACTAAAAAGAGCCGGACTTCCCATCACTATGCTACTAACGTTAGCACCAACGGTTATTCAAACAGCTAGCAGCTTACTAGCTAATAACAAGCTAAAATATGCTAATACAATTAGCTGGTTTGGCCACGCAGGCAATCTGACACACAATCAGCCTTTCATGATGTCGCTGCCTTTTTTTAACAGCAGAGAGGAAACGGCTGGCTGCATTAGATGCTCTCTATGACGGCGTTATCTGTCTCCTGTTTCTGTAACTGACATGTTCACATCCAGTGTTAGCTCGCGGTTAGCTGTCTGTTAGCTCGCGGTTAGCTCGCGCTGCACACCTTGCTGGGCTGTGTAGGTGAGCTAACAGCTAGCTGCGTCGTCTCTGTTGTTTTTACTGGCTGAAGACCAAAAGATCACTTACCTTATAATAACACTAGGACAACACGCCGTTCAAGACAAAATGAGCTTCCACAAAGTGTCCACAGAAAGTCCCCTATGATGTTTATGTTGTTAAATATAATAGATTGTCCTGCGGTGGTGGTTTATCATATTTCTCTCTGAATCCCCTGATAGATCCTGGTAGCTCCCTCTCTCCTCCTCCTCCTCCGCCCTTTTCCTTCTATTCCTCCTCTCTCTCTCTCTGCTGTGTGTCCACTTCCTAAACACTTCCTCCTCCTGTAGGAGCTGCAGGCGGCCAGCAGGAGGCAGGAACACACTGTAACACACTGTGGAGGTCCATAAACACGCTGGAGATGAGGCAGAGAGAAAGATGCAACAATTACAATACAGTTACCCTTTAAAGGTCCCATATTATAAAAAAGTGAGATTTTCATGTTTTTTTATTATAAAGCAGGCTTAAGTCCTATATAGATACTGTGAAAGTATCGGAACACTCAGGCAAATACACAAGCCCGTATTCAGAAACTCGGCATTTGAAACAAGCTGTCAGGATCTCTGTCCATTTGTGATGTCACAAATATACAATATTTAGACCATTACACAGATTTAAATGTTAACATTCTAAATGTGTCCCAGTTTATTCCTGGTTGCAGTGTATGTGAATGTCATCAGCTGACGTAACACATGGACCCAAGCTGTTGCCAGGCAACGCAATTCTGTTGCAATTCCGTTGCAATTCCGTCAAAATGCGCTAAAACGGAGCGTTTCAGACAGAGGGTGAATACAGGCTTATTCAGGCCAACAGTATGAGGAAAATAAAGTTTTTTTTTCCATAACAGCATGTAAACATGTTCTAGTAGAAACACAAAATACAAGTATGAACCTGAAAATGAACATAATATGGGACCTTTAATACTAAATCTGTCTAGTTCAGACCAGACTGATTCAACCAAAGAACAGTTTCTTACTGCAGGCAGTCACTCTCATCAGTCTAACCCTGTAACACCAAACATCCTCTGTACTTCACCTTACCTGTAAATCATATATTTTTGTAGTTTATACCTTTTTTTTCTTTTTACAGGTAAATATCACTGTCAATATGAACATAAGCATGCTGTACTGTATATACTGCCACATGAACTACCTCATCATGATGTGTGAAGTGGTGCAGTCCTGTTTTGCCCAACTGAGACAGCTTACTAAGATCAGGTCATTCCTCTGCTGATTTAGAAAAGGTCATCCATGCTTTCATCTCCTCCAGACTTGATTATTGCAATGCACTTTATTCTGGTATCTGGCAGCAACATCCAACGACTACAGTTATTACAAAACGCTGCTGCCAGGCTTTTAACTCGTAGTTAGAGAAGTGACTACATCACACCAATCCTTGCTGCCCGTCACTGGTTTACCTGTGAGTTTTAGAATTGATTTTAAGATTTTACTGCTTGTTTTTAAAGCCTTGATGGTTTGGCTCCTGATTGTGCACTGTTGTAACTATTTATATGATTTTATTTTGTTTACATTTTAAGTTCTGGGTGTTAATTATTTTTATCATGCTTTTATTGGAAAGCACTTTGTAACCTTGTTTTGAAAGTTGCTATATAAATCTAATTATTATTATTATTATTATCATGTATATAAAGCAACCTATTACATTAATCATTCCACATTTATTCCAGCACCCTTTGCCTTCTGAAATATTACATATATATATGCTTTTAGAATTGATTTTAAAATATTACTGATTACTTTCTAAGCCCTGACAGGCCTCGCCACAAGTTATTTATCAGATCTGTTATTGCCCTATGTCCCTTCCCGCACTCCGAGATCCTCGGATGCATCATTCCTTGTGGTTCCAAGGTCCAGATTTATACTCAAAGTTGATAAAGCCTTTGCAGTCAACAAACCAAGACTATGGAATAACCTGCTGGAGGAGATCAGGGCTATGCAAACTCTGTCTCGTCTTTTTAATCACCTTTTTAGAATTGCTGAAATGTTTTATGACATTTGAGTTGTTTTACTCTCTGGGTTTTTATGTGTTGTTATTGGCTTTTAGTACATTTCATTATCCGTGTGTTTTAAATGTGTTCTGTTTTTTATTGTAAAGCACTTAGTACCTGTGTTTTGAAAGGTGCTATATAAATAAATATTATTATATATTTATATTTGTACATGGTAGTTAGTGTTCAGGTTTACCTCTTTCAGCTTTGTTGTCCATGTTTATGTCTATTTCTGTGCAACTACATTGAGAGTAACAAAAACCACAGTCCTATTCCTGGTATGTGAACACACTTACGTGGCCAATAAAGCTGATTCTGATGTTTTATTTGAATAATTAATAGAGCAAGTTCTTTTTTTTTTTTACAAAAGGCTTCATAGTTCATCGAATAATATTTAAATTTTTAAATCTCTAATAAATATTTCATAGATTATGTTCTAATTGAACAAATCTATAACTCTTATAATCTGCAAATATGTTTAATTCAAAAACATTTATTTTTTGTTCTTCGTTCACATAACTAGAGAAGTATAAAAAATAGGCTACATCAAATTATTCCAACGGACATGAGAGGTTCCGGGTATATTCTCTGTCTTGTAACGAGCAAACATGTCTTTTTTTGCTTTCCTCCTGTTAAAATCTCATCACCCCACAGATTTACCTCACAATCCCTTTGTCTTATCTGATTTTGTATTGGGAGAGTTTAGCCCCCTTAGAATTGTGCTCAATAGAAAAAGACATATTTGCATAATAAGTAGGGCTTTCAATCAATTAAAATATTTAATTGTGATTAATTGCATAATTGTCCATAGTTAATTGAAAATTAATTGCACATTTTTTATCTGTTCAAAATGTACCTTAAAGGGAGATTTGTCAAGTATTTAATACTCTTACTAACATGTGAGTGGGCAAATATGCTGCTTTATGCAAAAGTATGTATATATTTATTATCGGAAATCAATTAACACAAAACAATGACAAATATTGTCCAGAAACCCTCACAGGTACTGCATTTAGTATAGAACCCATTTTCATTCACATATCTTGAGGCCAGAGGTAAAGGGACCCCTCTGGCCATGCCTGCTTTTTCCTCGCCAAAATTTAGCATAAGTTTGGAGCTTTATTTAACCTCCTTCACAACGAGCTAGTCACATGTGTCACATGACATGGTACCAATGGATTCCTTATGTTTTCTAGTTTCATATGATGCCAGTATCTTCACTCTAACTTTATAACGGAGCCCGCTACAACCTCAAAATCGCAAGTTGCGTTAAATTCGAATTTGCATTAACAGGTTTTTATCGTGCTAACTTTGACAGCCTTAACAATAGGGGATAGTTTTCCTCACTGCAAATGATCCCACAGCTGTTCTTTGTTAGTAATAAAAGGCAAACATTGGTGCTGTGATGGATGTGTTTGTAATTGTAGCCTAGTGAAGTAATGCTTCAGCAAGAAAAATGACCCAACAGTAACTCAAGTTAATGTACTTTGTTCTTTGTAGGCCGATTCAAGAATTACATTTTTGGGTAATACTGTTGTAAAAAAGGAGAAATACTAATAAAGAAATGAAGCCGACTCTGCAGGAGATTTCCCTTTAGGCAACTTTCATCACTACAGAAGCTCTCAGTCGTCCCTTTACTGCTCTGCAACAACTCAAACAGCAGCTTGAACAAATCTGGAACTGATTGTCAGTATTTAGAATAGTATTGTATAATAGTATGTCATGAAACCGCGATATAATACACACTCATTTCTATCCCCCCCTCCTATCCCAGATAAACAATCTTCAACAGAACAATGAGCATGAAACCGGCGATGTGTGGAGTAAAAAAGGGCAGAGTGTTTATTGGTTCTCAGTCTTCACACCAGGCGAGCGCATCACTCAGCGGTGAGGTCACAGCGCTCGCCACAGTCATGACACGGGCAGACAGAGACAGACACACACAGAGCCAGGTAAAGGGCGTGAAGGTCAAAAGGTCATTTACACACACATTAACCCTCGTCGTCACCTTTCAGTGACTTTAACGAAGGTTGTCGATGTCCTCGGTAAACAGTGAATGATGCCTGTCCAGATTCACATCGATTCTCCACCAAATCAAGAGGACAAACACGTCGTATAAGCACGCTGAAAAACACTTCCTCTGGTCGAAGCCTTCATCTCAACTGTTAAACTTTTTTTTTTTCATGACCATTAAAAAGAATGACGGCAGATTCACTCAAAACAGTTAATATATGGAAATTTGTGCATTTGTAGACAGTATGGTCAATTTAACGGACATGAACTCTCACCACAGAAAGGGGCAATTTTCAAGCATCAAGTTTCTTTGCAATAACCAAAAAGGATCTGAAATGAGGAGCGCCTGACATTTGTATTTTTTCCACTCTCATCCCAAAAATAGATGATCAGAAGTGGGGGGTCATTATGTTAGTAGCCATGAAATCCAAGAAAAGAGTCAGGTAAAACCACAAAACGTCCAAAAAATGCAACAGGTTTCCATTATTTTGACCACACACTGTACAGAAATGATAATAAAAAAAAGAAAATTGTGTAAACTCAGGTTACAGTGAGGAGAAAAACCTCACGAAAAGCGCTCAACATGATCTGGGTAACTCTCGAGGGGAAAGATGGTTACACCCAAATTGATTCAAATAAACCTTCCAAGATGCCCCCAAAAGGTCTGGTTAGGTATAAAACATGTAACTCAGGAATCCGCATCATCTCAGTTCACATCAGATAAAGCAAACAGAAAGAAGGGAAATGTGATGGGGATGTTGACGGCCTACATTGGGTTTGTTTACATCCCAGTTCCTTCTGTTTTTGTTTAACTGCACCATTTTGTCAATATATTGCAAATGACAGCGGGTTAAAGAGATAGTTTGGGTGTTTTGAAGTGGGGTTGTATGAGGTACTTATCCATAGTCAGTGTATTACCTACAGTAGATGGCGGTCGGCATGCCCCCAGTGTGGAGAAACAGACAGGAGTACCAGCACGGGAACAATGCAATGTACTGCTGTGAACAGGGGGCAGTAGCAAAACAGACTTTAACCACCTAAGAAAAGGCCCACCTAAAGAAATCAATATCAGTTTAAGTGTACGTTATATTTAAGATACTTTGCCATCAGACAGCCCTTTCTGAAGGGGAACCGAGCCGTTATCTGTGTTCTCTCGCCAAAGCCACCAGACTGCATTGAAAAAAACAGTAATTTTACCTCGCAGAACACGGGAATGCTGGACTACCGCTGCCGCAATCGGTACGTTAGTTTGTGTTTTTGTGTGACTTTGGTGTTTTAAAAGGGTTCGTTCGGATTCACCAAAGTCACACAATAACACAAACAAACTCACCGATCGAGACAGCGGTAGACCAGCAACTCTTGTGATCTACAGGTAAAATTACTGGGTTTTTTTCAATGGAGTCTGATGGCTTTGAATGGCTTCAGTTCCCTGTCAGAAAGGGCTGTCTGACAGGAAGGTAAAGCGGTAAAATATTCAAAATATAGCGTACACTTAAACTGATATCGATTTCTTTAGATGTCTAAAATCTGTTCTGCTGCTGCCCCCGTCCACAGCAGTACATTGCTTTGCTCCCGTACTGGTACTCCTGTCTTTTACTGTAGGTAATAAACCGACGATGGATAAGTACCTCATACAACCCCACTTCAAAACACCTGAACTATCCCTTTAAGCTCCACCATCTGATATTTACAGGTAAACAGTCTCTAAACTCCCCAAACTCTGTCTCTCACCCATTTCACTTATTTCATTCACAGACCCTCTCTGTCCCCCCGGCCAACCAATCACATTCAAACACCAGCAATGATCAGCCTCCACAGTGCTTCAGCTCTGGGATTTTGTCACTTTCAAACAGTCTCTGCTCCCGTTACGCAGCAACAAAAAAAAAGAAGCTCTTTCACAGACCACAGTGGATGAGTTTCCACTTCTTAATCTGCTCATGAGTCCCTCCTTTCTTCACACTGCCAGAACGTGGAGTTGTGGCACGAGTCAGTCACACAGAGGAGCTGGTCGCCCTCAACTCACCCCAGCAGTGACCAGCAGCCTCGAGGGATTGCCTATGTGTGGCTTGAATTACAATGTTTTAGAAAAATAGAGAAGTATGCACAGGCACACAAATATGCCCGTCTTTGGCTTCCTCATTCACTCCTCCACAGGTTCATCCATTACCATCCCTCCTTTAGTTCATACAGAAAGGACTGAACTCTTCGCGGGCGCTAAATTGTCTCAGTTTGCTGTCTGACATAAAAGGTTGAATTGTTGACTTGTATATTGTGTTGAGGACCGTTTTAATGCATCAGTGTGCCTCTAAAGACTGGATGTTAGTCTGGAGAACATCAGTGCTGCGAGTGTGGATATGTTCAACAACCTGAAACTAACTCTGAGCTTAATATACCCCGTTAGTTTCTACATACTGTAACACTAAGGTTTATAGAGTACACGTGGAGCACTGAAGGGATTGTGATTTTGGGGCAAAAGATTGTGTAAACGTACAATGTAAACAGCTGTTTAAAATTAAAAAAAGAGATTAGAATCATGAATATTACGGGGCGAGAAGCTTCCCATCATTGTCATCTCCATCATCCTGTGATCATGTTTGTTTGTTTGTTTGGATGCTATTTGCTCCCGAAGGAAAACGAAAAACAGCAAATCTCAGGTTGGTAACACTTTATAATAACCATCATTTATAAATGGTAAATTGAGAGTTAATTAAACTTAGTTAATTGTTATTTTACTGTTAACAAACAATGAAATGATAATTAATAATGTTTACTAATTATTAGTAATGCTATAATTTCTGTTATTTTATCAGTAATTTGCGTAATATGGAAGAATTAGATCATAAATCATATGTTGTATCATAGCTGATAGGAGACGATAACAATTACATTCTGATTACATTAATAAAGTATCTATTAACAGTTTATAGTTAAACATATTATAACATTTTATATATTATATTAAGTATTTGTTAGTGTAAATCTTTAACCAATTTAACCATTGACAAAGTATTAACTATCTAAATAATGTTTATAGATGCTTTACAAAGTATTTATTAACCATTTAACAAGGTATTATATATCATCAGTTCCAATTTTATAATAGTCATCCAAATAATGTTTACAGACTGTTAACGAACAATTTCTTAAAAGTCATTGCGTAATCATTAACAAATACTTATAATATAGAATATAAAATGTTATAATGTGTGCAGCAATAAAGCGTTAAAGGTACTTTATGTAATAATATACATGTATTAATTGCTTTGTATTGCCATTGTGTGAATATATTGTAATGTAACTTAAAAACTGAGACTTTCTCGGTTGCCTGTAACAGCCTGTGGACTGATTTTAAAGGACTCCGGACGGTTTTGCTTTATAACGTTAGCCGATTAAGTTATTTGCAAATGGCACGCTAGTTAGTATCATGGACGTTACAGATAGTAACAGTGATATTTGATTGTAATGTGATCACTGTTTCGGTCGATGCCCAGGATGATCGTGCACGCCTGCGGAGTGCGAGCAACATACTTGCCAACTTTGAGACCTTAAAAATACGGAGGACTTCAACACCAAAGCAGAAAAGTTATAGTTTCAGGGACTTCGTTTCCTGCATTCTGGTGACTTTAAAAGAGTGAAAATAACAAAATAATAAATACACTTCAACAGCATTTTTATGTTAAACGTTTGATTTTACCTTTAACCTTTAAGGATTTCCTGAAAGTTACATATAGTGCCTTTAAATTAACACAAATTCGAGTTATAATTATAATGTCATGGTTTGTTAACAGTAAAATAACTAAATTTTAATGAACTATCAATTTAACATTTATAAATGATGGTTAATATTAAGTGTTACCCTCAGGTTTCTTCCCATTGTAACATGCCAGTTCTGCTCTGTTCTTTATAACGTTTCGTTAACCTAAAGAAAATTGGCGACGTTAACATCACTTGGCACTAATTAGATCCAAGGTGCTTATCAGATCTAACACAGTTAGGGCCTCAAATTGAGCTGAGTCCTTGTTAATCGAATAAGGGGCAACAAAAAAAAATAATAGAAAATAATATTCACATGTAAATAAAATATTCAAAGTAACTACTCCAAAAGGGGAGGAAAACACACACAAAAAATGTAACATTCAAATGTAACAGACAAAACTACATTGACGTGCGATCATCTACTACACGGTAATACTGTGAACTGCACCATCCCTCCCAAAAAAACACAAAACAACATAAACAAACAAGATTTAAAGTCTGTATGGCTCCAGGTAGCGTTGAGTGTCTGCTCCAGACCAGAGGTGTGTTATGAGTTCTCGTTGCTTTCTCTTCTCTTGGACTCTTTCACAGTTTCAAGTCTTTTAGTGTTTAGTGTGCGAGTGTGAGTCTGGTGAAACCAAGCGCTGGAGGAAAAGAATACAGGTTTGTAAAAAAGGATTTAAACTCTCGTCTATTCAGCCGCGAACACGTCTTAGCTTAGATTCTGGGAGGATCGTACCTATGTGGAACACAGACAAGATTCCTGTCATTTAAGCAAATATTTGCCCTCCCACCCAATGCAGTTATACAAACACGCACACGTACGTACAGAACATTTAGCGAGTATATGAGGAAATAAAGTGGGGGGGGGGGCAGAGATCGGTAATAAAAACTAGACACATTCAGGAAGTGTGTGAATTGTTTCTGCTGGAATCGATTGCGAATCAGAGCCCTTAACGTTGACGCGATCGAATAGGCCTGTATGTGTGAGTGTGTGAGAGTGCGTGGTAATTATATGTTAATGAGCTTGTAACTCCAAGCAAACACAAGTGAACGAAGAGACCAACAAATTGAAAGTGTGTAAGTAAAAAAAAAAAAAAAGAAGTTATTTCAAACCCTCCAAAAGTCCAAACGGGTTAGTCCGATGTGAGCATGCGTGTTGTGATTGTGTGTCGATTAAAAAAAGAAATCTTGCAATCGAGCATGGCGGGACAGGGGACACAAATAAAAATAGTTAACCCCTTAAAAAAAACAAAAAAAAAAAACAGAGGAGAGGATTATTTGTGTCCATCCGAGGACAGTCTGTCTGTGAGAGAGAGAGGAGAGGAGAAGTCCAATGGCTCCACTGAATTGCTGGACAGTAAAAACAAAAAGACACAGAGAGCAAATGAGGGAGCAGTGGTGCAGGTCCTTGTTCAGTAGTCAGTCAGTACACCCAAAACAGTCACTTCCATCCACACACACACACACACACACACACACACAGACACAGAGTCATTCTCACATATACAAGCACACACACATATACACATACACACATACACACACAGGGTACTGTGGTTAAGGCAGTGGTGGCAGGTGAGGCTGCAGTGAGGCCGGGGCTCATGGCAGTGAAAGCTCCCACTACTGAGTCAATACTCCTCCTCATCCTCCTCCTTGTCGTCGGTTTCCTCGTCCCTCTCTCTCTCTCTCGTCTTTGCTCAGTCACTCCTCAGCATCGCTCACTCGAATGACATCAGATTGGCTGGCACCTGTGAGGTGTGTGATAAATAAGGTTAAAGCTGTGCCTTGTGTGATTCCCATACTGAAACTATCTGTCATGGAAATGTATTTATACCCGTAAACTGTGGTAAGAGTTTTGCAGATTTATCTTGGATTATAATATCTGTTATTTTGAACTTATATTGGAACTTGTATTATTTTAAGGGTCAACACAATAATAAGGATAGAATAAATGTAAGTTTGCTTAAGTTCACGTTTGTGTTTTCAAGAAAGAAATAGAATATACATTTATTAACATAATAACTTCAGCTAAAAACAAAAAAGCTAATAAAACTATGAGACTGTGCTGTTATTCGTTACTATTTATTTACCCCTGACATGTTTTATGTTACTTTATGGTTTTTTTATCCCTGTGTTTGCTTTTATATATATTTATTAGGACTGTCAATTGATTAAAACATTTTATCGCATACTATTTTATCTGTTCAAAATGTACCATAAAGGGAGATTTGTCAAGTATTTAATACTCTTATCAACATGGGAGTGGGCAAATATGCTGCTTCATGCAAATGTATATATTTATTATTGGAAATCATTTAACAACACAAAACAATGACAAATATTGTCCAGAAACCCTCACAGGTACTGCATTTAGCATAAAAAATATGCACAAACTGCAGCCCAACAGGCAACAACAGCTGTCAGTGTGCTGACTTGACTATGACTTGCCCCAAACTGCATGTGATTATCATAAAGTGAGCATGTCTGTAAAGGGGAGACTCGTGGGTACCCATAGAACCCATTTACATTCACATATCTTGAGGTCAGAGGTCAAGGGACCCCTTTGAAAATGGCCATGACAGTTTTTCCTCACCAAAATTTTTCGTAAGTTTGGAGCGTTATTATCGTGTTTACTTTGACAGCCCTAATTCTTTTTAAAGTTCAACACAATATGTTTATAAGAGTATTTCCTAATCCCCCCCTGATATTCAGCAGTGTGTGAGTGTTTATTTGGCTCCGTACCTGTTGTCTGTTGCTCTGACAGGCAGCACTCAGATGTTTGAACCAGAGCGACGCGTTCGTTTTGTTCCCTGCTTGGTACTTGTAGGTGTTACCTAGGCAACGGAGACAAACAGTGTGAGACGCCAAGTGTCTCATTTCCACCTGCTTTCACAACACTCTGGAAAGATGGCTGAGGCCTCGCTTGACATTGGCTCGCCCGGTAAAATAAAAACAAAGTCACAGTGGAAAAGTTCAGGACAGAGGCAACTGGAGTGTGTGTGTGTGTGTGTGTGTGTGTGTGTGTGTGTGTGTGTGTGTGTGTGTGTGTGTGTGCGTGTGTGTGTGTGTGTGTGTGTGTGCGTGTGTTAACAGCTGTGTATGAACATGAAAAATGCTAGATATGACATCACATACTGAACCTGACAGTTAGATTTACTGTTAATGTGTGTGTTTGCCAAGGTTATAATATTTTTTACTTTTAGTTTTCAGAGTGTGTTTGCTAGTTTTAGTTTAGTATCAGTTTTTCAGAAAGTTTCAGTTTTTATGTATTTAGTTTTAGTTTGTTTTTGTTAGGGTCCGCTATAATGTCCCCGAAAACACATGGTTGGAGAACTGTGTAGGATCGGCCATGATGTTTAAAGTTTAGTTTTTGTGCTACTTTACATAGCGCCGTCTCCTGGAAGGTGAAGTCTGTTCAATTTATGTGGTTTAATGTCACTTTTTTCGATAGTGATATATTATAGCTAAAAAAAACTAAAACGACTTTCCGTTTTTGTATTCATTTTTAACCATGAAATATAGTTTTAATTTACATTTAGTTTCAGTTTACTACAAATATTGTTTAGTTTTAGTTTACTATAATAACCCCGGTGTGTGCAGGTTTTGACATTAACGATGGCCCGTGGCTACAAAAAGTTACTGTGGCCACCAAATATCTCCTGTAGGTGGCCACACCAAGTTTTATCAGGTCTCTCTGGAAAACAAGACTGCATGCCTCAATGAGATTACCTGTCTAAATAAAAGTAAAAAAAAACAAAACATACACGTGGCTTTCACCAGCGCAACGTTACAGTTACACAAAAATCCTGATTCCTTCACGTCTTCTACGAGAACAGCAAACAGTAGGCTACTCGTCACCGGCTAGCATCCGATATGTCGAAGCTACTAAAGTATGAGTTTACTAAGCCTACTCAGCTGGCAACAGCTAACACGATCGTTACAGAAGAACAAAAAACACAAAAGACGGACTATGTAAAAAAACAGACTGTATATAAGAAGTGGACGTAGTCACCGTGATGTCGTCCTTTAGTTTGTGGACTAACATTTTGAAGCCTCGAGTTCGGCATTTTGGCCATCGCCATGTTGTTTTTTTGCAACCAGAAGTGACACGAGAGGATGGAGCAAAATACAACCGAACGTTGAATAAGACATTTTTAGTCGACCAAAAATGTTATAATTAACTTTAATAAACTGAAAACACACTGTGAAAGGGTTAAAGTTGTGAGACAAAAACACGGACAACTCCCAGACCGGACAACACCGTGATAGCGACCTGTCAATCACGAGGTAGCCACGCCCTAAAGCATCCCCTGCTTTATGGTCTATTTGACTCTAAATGGGACCATAATTTACTAAATGAACATCATGCTGTATTGAAGAAGACTTGAAATTAGCGATTGAGACCATAAACTCATGTTTACAATGTTTACTGAGGTAATAAATCAAGTGAGAAGTTGGCTCATTTTCTCATAGACTTCTATACAATCAGACTTCTTTTAGCAACCAGAGGAGTCGCCCCCTGCTGGCTGTTAGAAAGAATGCAAGTTTAAGGCACTTCAGCATTGGCTTCACTTTTCAGACTTGGAGGTAGCCCACTGGAAAAAAACTAAATGGCAACAACAATTTAGGATTGAATGGAAGCAGGAGTTAATGTCTTTTGATTTATTGAAGTGTCACAGTTCAGGAAGGTTGTGTTAAGTTGCGTTAAATTGCCTTTTCTGTATTGTTTTTACATAAGTTTACATTTGGGCCACCAAATTTAGGGAGTGTGTGTGTGAATGTGTACAGGTGATGTCACCATTCAAACCAAACTCCACTGACTCAGGTCACATATTTACTGCATCCGTTTTCAGAGAGCTGACTGCTTGCTTACGTTAGTCATTTCTGTGTGTGTGTGTCTGTGTGTCTCACCGTGCTCGGAGTCCGTCAGCAAGAAGACGTCGGGATGCTCGGGATCGTCAGCCATCATGGCCATCAGACCCACCACACACACGCTCTTACTGGACGTCGACTTGAACTGGACAGAGGACGAGTAGAAACAAGAGTTAACTTTTCTTTCTTCATGACGATTCTGTTGTTGTCTAAATACTACTAGAAATGTTAATACAGGTTTTTGTGTGTATGAATGTGGGTGCAACCTCTGGATCTCGTGCATGTGCACGCCACAAGGTTCTCATTAGCCTGTGAGTGACACACAGGACTGCAGTGATGTCATTGATCTCATTATTCAATGAGTGCTACCATCTGTCTGTCCCCTCGCTGCGCCACACCCCATCCAGTGGTCCACCCCCCCCCCCCCCCCAACACACACAATCACTGACCATTACGTCCACTCATTTACTGTTTTCTTTCAGTTCTTATCATCCTTTCTTCCCTACGCTATCCTCTGTACGGAAACCCGGAGAGGCAAGTGAGGAAAAAATAACTTGTGATTTTCTAAGTCTGAATTGTTTCTCTGTGAAAGCAGGTGAGAGTTTGTTGTTGTAATACTCATTTCAGCCACAAGAGGCTGAAGTGCACCACCACCCCATGATCTAAATAGGACTAAACATATTCATGTTTTCTTCCTGGGGAGTTTAAAATTCTCGATGCACCCAAACACAAGGTACATATATTGTGTGTTAGCAGGTTGTGTAAATTAATGCTATTTAGAACAAGGGGTAGTGGTGCCCTTCAGCATCTTACTGACAAAGTGAGTATTACAACAACAAACACTTTCTAAAAAGTAACATAGAAAAATGATCCTGGCAAAACTTGTTGATCTCCACCTGTTTCACAGATGACATTTAAAAAAAAAAAAAATGTTTTAAAGGAACTTATAAAGATTATCCTGGAGCAACCCTTTTCCATCTGTTCTGAAGTCATAAACACAGGAGAGAAAACTATTTAGATCAGACTTTAAAAAAAAATAAAAAATTAATCATCAGTATTTTTTTTATTCTTACTTGCCTCTCGGGGCTTCCGTACCTCTGAGCTCCAGTAGTTTCAGTAAATGTTCCTGTCAAATTGCCAGATGCACTGAACACGCTCTACTTGTTGTTAAATTATGCCAAAACTACATGGAAAATGTGTAATTTTTCTCATTTGCATTTTTTGTCAAGATTTCCCTTTTCCTGTGCATACCGATAAAAAAAAACACATGAAGAAGAATCATTAAGTGAGTTTCCCTGAGTTCATTCTGTAATCAAACATTCTTAGTGAGCAAGTAATAGCTATCATGCGTCATCTACTTGTACAACTGGGTGTGTTTTGGGATAATTTGGTCAATAACTGTGGTTCACATGGAAGAAATCTGTGACTTTCAGATGACTAAGTGCAGATATTTGCTCTCAGTTATTTTCCTCAACTGCCTAAACAAACAAACCTGTAGGGCTGTCCTCGACCAAAGAAATTCTTAGTCGACTAAGAATGAAAACGCATTAAAAAATGACTAATCGACTAAAGAAATGTTGGTTGACTGAGACCAAAAACGACCGATAAGTTGACGACGAGGGGATCGCCCTACAAAGCTCCAAATTTTCTATCGTCCGCTGCAGAGATGCGTGGCATGAACGCATGCTCAGACGGTTACACAGAAGACGTGATGGTTTGTGTGACTTACATGTTTTCTCTCAGTAGCCTTCAGGGACTTGGCAGGGTAGTAGTAGAGCTGGGTTCCACAAAGAGCGACCCAGTATTTGGTCCACGACGCCACCTGGAGGCACAACAGTGAAATCTAATTGTCAACTCCACTTCAGTCTGATTGAGTCAGTGAAATGCTGCTACAGTATGGGACTCATGTGCCAAAGAGTAAACACTGTGGGATGTTTTTTTTGGTGTTTTTATTATATTATAGAATATATGGTTCTGTGCTGCATCACGTACTTACAAAGCTTTGACTGGGACATATAAAGAGACGAGATTAGAGAGGCAGAGAGAGACAGATGAATCACAGGGGAGAAGACAGTATGGTTTGGGGAACTAAGGGCGCTTTCACAAGCCAACAATTAGTCCGTTCTAATCAACCTCTGGTGCGGTTTGTTTGTGAACGCAGTAGTTGTACTCTGGTGCGGACCAAAACAACCAAGTTTCCATTTGTTGAGATGGACACAGGTAAACGACAGGTTAACATGAGCGGGAGAGGGCTGACCTGGAGTCTGATGTTTGCTTGACATCTCGGCCGAAGAAAACATACCGAATATGCTAATAAATAAATAAATAAAGTCCACAAAAATAGTGACGTTTATGTAAGGGACAATGTACAGCGAGCCAAGCGGAGGGGTCTTGCGTCGCCCCTGAAGGGGTTTATTTCACAAAAGTGACCCGCTAGCTGTACATTATCCTGCTTATTACACGACTACTTACTTAATAAATCAATAATTTGAAACACAAAAACGGTCCGCCGGAGTCCGACATCAGAACTGCACCCATAGCAACGGTCTGTTATACATAGCAACGGTCTGTTATACATAGCAACGGTCTGCTATGAAGCAATAACAGACACTCTGATTCGGACTAGCCAAACGGACTATAGCTTGTGGAAAGCACCCTAAAAGTCATCGCTTGTCTGTGCTGGATAAGCGGATAACCGGAGATTAAGTGTGCAAAATTAGCATCTTGTTCCATAAACACTGAAAGCTTAATACCAGGAAAATAAAGAGAGTTATGAGATGAAGGAAAAGCATGTGAAAGAAAAAAAAGGGGGACCTGATAATTAATACTAAAAAAAGAGAGTTCGCCTGACTACATGGCCAGATTGGGGAAAATATTTTAGGCCTTGTTACATCATCAAAGAAACTCGTAAATCACCCGCACTACCTGTGGCAGTTTCAAGTTATTTCAACTGCATAAAGAGCTGCAGCTTTGTTTCCAGTCAAAACAGAACAGGATAATCTCAGTGCAAATATTAAAATGGCTTTAAGAGGCACAAGGCAAACAAAAGCAGTGGGGGGAAAAATGCAAGCACGGTGAAGGAGGAAGAGAATTACAGTGAGTGTAAAAAACAGACAGTAACAGATATGTTCTGCAGGTTAAGGAGTCTCTGAAGGCTGTTCTGCAGACAGCCTTTATTGCCCATCTGCTCCTGTATGGTAAATAGGTAGGTATAGGTGTATGAACAGCACATGGACACATGCATGTGTATAGATATGTATGTATATATGAGTGTGTGTGTGTGTGTGTGTGTGTGTGGCATCTCACTGTTGGTTTCTTGCCCTCCTTGAGCACAGTCTTCCGTCTCAGCACCCCCTGCACTGTGACCGCTCCGGGATACAAGTGAACCGCGAGCTCCTCCGACTCCGCTGAGCTATGACATCAGGACAAAGACAAACATTACGAGCTATAAACGCAAAGACACACGCGAGGAAACATGCATGCTCTCATGCACGCACACCAGATTGAAATCAGAGATGGACGTAGTATTAAAAGGCAGACGCAATCTGCAAATCTACCTTAAATTCTGCTTCATAAAAGGTATGTGTTTTTGAAAGTTACATTTATTTACGCCTCAGGTAACACTTCACTTTACAGGTCTGCAAATTTCATGTTAATTAGGTGATAATTAGCAAGAAACCAATTTGAAATTTGTTTGGAATTACTGCCAAATTACCCCAATATTTACCTCAAAATGTATTGAAAATTACTTTATTATAAACAATATTAGGGTCACATTGAGGAAAAAAAAAATCTGAGAATTCAAGAATAAAGTCATAACTTTACGAGAAAAAAAGTAATTTCCTCCTCCACAAAAGAGGCAGTTTCCCCATCAGGTCTGTGTGGTTCTTTCTTTGGAATAAACGCAGTTTCTTGCACAACGTTATCAAGGTCCTGATACTGATGATAATGTGGTGCTGATGTGCCAAAAGATGAATTATTTTGTTATTTGTGAAACCTAAACTAAGTTCACAAGATGCTCCACATTCCTCATTTTCACACACGCTGCTTTATTTCCCCTTTAAACTAACATGTCAAATTACTACTTTATAAAATTATGATTTTAGTCTCATATGACTTTTTTTCTTGAAATAGTATGACTTTATTCTCATTAAATTACGACTTTATTCTCGAAATCTCAGATTTCTTTTTTCCCTCAATGTGGCCCTAATTTATCTTATATTTATGACTTTATTCTTATAATATTAAAACTTTTATTCTTGTAAAGTTATGACTTTATTCTTGTAATATTATGACTTTTTTTCTCGTAAACTTATGACTTTATTCTCATATTACAACTTTTTCTCGTAAACTTATGACTTTTACTCAAAATCTCAGATTTATTTTTTTCCTCAATGTGGCCCTAATACTCCATCATAGTTTCCCAATAGCTAGTACATTTTCAGGAAAAGAATACAAAGTTAATTGACATGCTTAATTTCCATGTCTCCTGATAAATAGATAGATGTAATTATTTAATAATGTGTATAATAAAGTAATTTTCGATACATTTTGAGGTAAATATTGGGGTAATTTGGCAGTAATTCCAAAGAAATTTCAAATAGGTTACTTGCTAATTATCACCTAATCACGATGAAATTTGCGGACCTTTAAAATGAAGTGTTACCATGCCTTGTTTTCACAGAATTGAATTTCACAGATATAAATCTTAACGCTGGTTTCTGCAGAAAGAAGAGCAGCGGCGGACAAGGTGGTGAGCAGATTGTGTCTGTCTGGAGTATCAGAGCAGGAAGCCCAGTGTGCAGGAGCCCAGTGCAGCCTGGTGGAAAGAGAGAGAGAGAGCGAGCGAGACAGAAAGAGAGAGAGACTCATCTCTAACCGCAAGGGACGCTTTTATTTGCACCGTCCATGAGAATTGGCTTTAATACCCCTGAAGAGTCTGTTCCCCTCTACCCCAGGAATGAGGATGTAACAGTTAGTTTCCAGTAACACATGGAGCTCAGTGTGACTGTGGAAACTCATATTTAGGTCCAAGCTGTGAAATATCTTGGAGACGTATCACAAGAAGAAGTCCAGGTTGACCGTGTGTGTGTGTGTGTGTGTGTGTGTGTGTGTGTGTGTGTGTGTGTGTGTGTGTGTGTGTGTGAGGCAGACATGCAAGAAATTTAAGAAAGCAAAAGGTGGATTTTAGACTGATGGTACGCAGCAAAAGATGTAGAATCATGAGCCCCAAACAGATCCATAGCCCTTCTCCTGATTTCAACAACACACACACGCGCACAAACACGTCTCCCACCACCAGATTATCTCAGCACCACTCACACACACACACACACACACACACACACACACACACACACACACACACTCTAAGCACCAGCACACAGCGGCCCCTGGCAGGGACTGAAGTGAGGATAAGAGAAAGGTTTGGTTCAGCTCAGGTTGGTCTTTCAGGTCGGGATGTGTGTACCTGCTGGGCCTCAGGACTCCTCTGTAGGGGATGCGGGCCACACGGGTCACTGGGCCCAGAGAGTGATAGAACCGAGTCCTGTTCAGAATAGGATAAGACAGGATAGGATGGGGGGGCACGGGGGACACTGTTAAGGCTGTTTTTTTGTGTGTTGATTTTCCCTTCAGATTGCATGGGTTAGGGCTGGATGGAGGAGTGTTCATTTGGTATGAGAATGTGTGTTTACAGGGTTATTCAAAGGGTTCAGATGATTTACAGGCATGTTGATTCGTGAACTAGTGAGTGTGGACTCCAGACACTTTCTGGCACAGAGGGACTACTGGTTAGGGGGAGTTAAATGTTAAGCTCTTAATACATTTCAGGCTGCTGCAGAAGCATCTGAGAGCAGCGGTGGAGGGGTGGTGAGGCACGGCTGCGTGGCTAAAAGCAAGGCTGGAACGCGGCATTCGTGTGCGAGTTTTTAATGGCCGATCATTTTCGCACAGCTGTGTCTCGGGGGCCAGAGCTTTGAAAATGATACAATCACGTCAGGGTATTTTATGATCTTGCACATGGATGCGATGAAAAAAAAGCAGCGCAGACATGGACGTAGTAACCTTACCTCTCAAAAGCCGGCCAAGACACCTCTTCACTGAGCTCAGAGCCCTCGCTGCTCCCTGTGAACACATACAAATCATTTACAATAAAACACACAACATGTCACTTAAGATACAAACTGAGCATTATAGTAACAAGTATCCATGTGTATGTCTTACCAAGTGAAATACCGCTGGACAGAGTGGAGCTCTCTGCATGTCCCCTGGTGGGACTGTGGCTCTCCATCACGCTGTCGTCTAACAGGTGGCGAGAACCAGCGTTGGGGAACGTAGCGCTTTTAAACTCTACTGTATTCATCTTATGGATAAAACTATGTGGACACAAAACACAGAAGGAAAAAGGTAAGTATATCTGCTTCATGACATTGTAACATAAATGCTTTTACGTATCTTTCTTCTTCTATAGTACCTAATAATAATACAAACTAAAGACTAGAAACTGACTTGTAGCCCAGGCTGTGGCACTTCCTATGTCCGTAGGGCAGCAGGTTCCTGGGGGACGGCGGCGTGGCCGGGACTTTGGTTCCTTCAGCGGCTACCGCACATCTACGGCCGCAGAGAGGAGATGCTGACGCTTCCTGGCCTGTAGGTAAGAGTAGGAGGAAACATAAGACTGAAGTTTGTTTGTTTTTTTTAATTGAAAAAACATTCAAATGTACAAACATTGCAGACATTTACTCAACATAATAGTACAGAGAAAAAAAGGACATGAATTTAATGAAAATTTAAATAATAATTTAAAAAATAGAATTGGGATAAATAAACTTAAAAAATATATAATGATAAGAAAAAAAGCACACATTATTCTTCCTACAGATTTATCTCTTTTCTTAGAGTTTATAAGTTTGACAGTCTTGATATATTCACATAAAAATCCAGTGAAATTGGGGGTAACTTTAGTAAAATTGTACCATATATAATCAGTAAGTAAAAAATAAATTCAATGTTAGAATTATTTTTGATATTCTGATTCTATTCTATTAACTCTGATATTCTGTTTTACACAATATATATTCTGTCGTTTGAGTCCAAAAGGTAAGTGAATGTATACAGTGGTGAAATAAATGTGTTGTAGATCCTGGTTCATGATAGCAGAAATTAAATTTGTTTTCAATATCTATGTAGCTGGAAGAATATAAATTGGTTGGATATATTGCAATATTGGCAGTGCCAGCTCCGCCTAAGTCCCAAGTAATCTAAAAATGGGCAAAGACGTTGAGCGCTGGTGGAGCCGAGGCGGGCCCCAGAGGAGACAGCTAGCAACTAGCGACCTGTGACGGCACCCACCGGTCACTCAAAGCAGCCACAGCCTTAATTATGCCCAACTTTAAGCCTTAATATAATTTAAACAATTGTCATGAATGGAGAAATTAGCAATAGAGACCAAAACTGTTTTTTTGGTACCAGACTGTAAACATGTTTATTTCTGCTGTAGAGAGACGTCAAGTAGAGGAACATTAGAGGAACTGCAGTTTTTGACACTTCTACATTAGCTTAATTTTTCAGCAGCGGAGGGTTGCTGCTTCAGAGGGGAGGACACATTTAAAGACCAGGAAAGAAAAGAGATAATAAATCCTACATTTAACACACAACTTACCGACAATATCCTCTTTGGAGGCGTTAGCTCGTGGTGTGCTGGTGCCTGGCTCAATCTTCTGTGACGACCTAAATAAAGAACATTGATAATAAATCCATCAGCTTGATTTCGTCCTCTGTGAATTTCTCATCATTAAAAATAATTATGGGGATGGAATATTTTTTGGGAAAAGATAGATGAGGAACAGAAAACCTGTTTTGATGTTCCTGGCAGGAAATTACTCCTGTGACTAAATCAGAATATTCTGAGGCAAAAGCATGTTATCCATCCGAGTTTGGTTTCTTACTTGTAATTGTCGTCCTCCACAAACTTCTGCAGCTCCTCGATGTACCTGACTGAGTTGAGATACTTCTGGACATGAGGCAACACTGGGACATCTGAAAGGGGGGAAGATAATGAAAGACATTTAAATAAATGTGTGTTCATGGGATCTAAAACCGACAAAATATAGAGGCATGTCAGGAGTGAGGATAACAATTTACTAATAATATACAACTTTACTAATCAAAATTTTACTTGAAACTTGTCCTCTAGCCCGAGTGTTGCTAGGTAACAGCTGCGTCTCATTTGTAAGTGCTTTATGTCCTTTTCCCTTTATTATCGACCCAGAGATGCACGGCTTCTACTCCATATAAAAAAACGTATACAAACTACGGCCGATATCTCCGACACTCAGCGACTCAGACCAAAACAACCTAGATAGATAAATACAGGTACACTACAGGTAAGAGGATTCTGGGGTGAAATGTATGCTGCCTCCTCCTCATCTTGATTTGTGACTGCTGCTGAATGCAGATCTCACTGAAGTATTGATGATGAATAGCAGAGATTCATTGGGTCTCCATGGCAACAGAAAATGAAGTGGCCAGGCTTAATGCAGTTTCCTTACAGCATTTATACAGACTATGTCTTCCTTTGATTTTGTTTTTGTTTTTCCACATGATGGACATGATCACATGTCTTGAGGTCATGAAATTCATCAGCTGAGAGTTAGTAATCTTCTTCAAAAACATTTTTATCATATTTGTTGAAATTCTCATGACATACCGACAGCGATCAATAAATCAAATGCTCTGACAAAACAAAGAAAAATAATGTGGTATCTGTAGCTGTCGCAGGCCTGTTATAAACTCCTCCAATCATTTCATTGCGTGTCACCAGTCTTTCACAAGCTGCTAGCTTTACAGCTGTGAGTACTAACAATAGCCAAGTTCGTTGTTTATGTTCATTATGTTATGTTTACGTCATGGATGTATTATAAGAACTGGATATTGGACCCCAAGATGGCACCTATTCATTCCAATGAGAACTGCTCACCTGGAGCATATGCCAAAAAAAGTGTTCTGGCTTCCGGGTTTACTTCCAGAGTATGCGGCTCACTGAATATGTGCAGCAGTGTTTCTAGAGTTCCTGTTCGACCCATAAACTTTACATTATGATGACGTCACAGATTTTTAAATCACTTTTCTAGGCTCAAGGAAAGCTTAACAAATATATAACCTCCATGGATAAAAAAATTCATGATAAACGGTGTTTGCAGTTCGAGGTGTTCTGTGAACAGTTTTACGGGGAAAATGCTTTTTGGGCTGCAGGGGGATTTTTCGTTGCAATACTGCGAGTGGCCACTGGACAAAATTGGAAGCAAGGCTGAGCGGTGGCGCCATGTCCAGGTCTTATTATATATGATCATTTTGGGGGAAGAGCTTTGGACGGAGGCCTGAAGGGAAGGGCTGTCAGTGCTGCCGATTTGGCAACTTTCACGCTAGATTTAGTGACTTTTGGAGCTAATGCTGCTAGCTTCTTTCATTGGAAAGGCTCCGTTTCTCGGTTGGATACTCTTTAAAATCTAGCGTGCTCTTGCTAGTTTCTCAAGATTACCTACCCTAGCTTTAAGCTGGTTGGATGTTGGACAAAACTCAAAGTCCTCTAGTTTTTTCCTGTCACTACACCACATTACCATCCCATGAATGTGTGGCTGTGTGCGTCTAAACCCACCGTAGGTACAGGATCTCTGCAGGTCCGATATGATTCTGAGAATGTTGTTCATCAGGTTCGATCTCTGTTCGTTCTCCAGTATGCTGCCCGTGGAGGGATAGGCTGAGTCTACATACGTCAGATCGGACAGGTACATCCCTGAAACAAAGCAGCACACAGAAAAAAAGATGCAACATGTTAAATGAAACCAGGAGAAACACACACAGCCCTCTACTCCCTTCTCCTCTCATCCTTTAGTGAGTCGAGGGCCCCACTGCAAGCCGAACGAGGACAGCGTCCATCTGTTGGAGGAGGCGTTATATTAAACATCAGCGAGGATTTTCCAGCCTGAACACAGAAAGCTCAGCTCATTAGAAAGCAAACACACAGACAAGGCATCATGTATCCAAGATTTTTCTTGGATACAGGATGCAGTGCCAGTGCAGCTGTGGATTTCTGACCAGCTGGTAATCACAGACTGTTTGATATCACAGGAGCCCAAATAGAAAGGAATAAGAACCCTGCACAAGCTCTCCTATTTGCAACACTTTGCTCAAGTTTCTAACAGACTTTTTTTTGCCCTAATCTGCTCCCCCTTGGATCTAAATAGAGCCTTGAGTGGATGATTGATCTTCTCTTCAGCCTTTCCAACTCAAGGCCATCTCTCTCTTTCCCTCCCTGTTCCCTCTCTTCTTGCCTCTTTCTGGCAGACTTGCAAGCAGAGCTGAGATTCTTAGTCTTTCATTACATAAATATTAACATTAAAAGACAAACCCAGGAGCAGCTTCCCACCATTCTGAAAACATAGATTAACAAGCTTTATAAGTGAACTGATGGTGTGCCTTTCCTTCCACACCTCCCTCTCTCTCTCTCTCTTGCTTAATGTTTCTTTCACACACACCAGTGTCGAGATTAAGTGCAGATGTAAGAAAAGTTATCACACAGTAGACACCAACAACCCATCCTCCTTGGAACACGGTGTTATACTAGCAGATGTGCACACGTACACATGCATTTGCAATGATGCACAGATGTACAAATATGCATCGAAAAACAGAACTGCAGGACCAGATCCAGCCGATAAAAGGGCCAAAGCTCGTCTTCAGGATACCATGCACACACACAAACACAACACCATCTGATTAGAATCAGAGAGAGGGCGGGAGGGAGGTTGTGAGCAGGAGAAGCAGTTTACAAGAGTCTGGAGACACAGCTGTAAGGGGGAAAGTGAGAGATGGGGAGGAAGAGGAGGAAGAGAGGGATCGTGAAGGCTTAACTGCTGTAGCAGCTCTTTTGAGTGCATGTCAGGGATAACAGCAGTTAGTCATGCACAAATCTATACTGCCTGGAACACACAGGGTGCACAGACACTTTGGGTGTGTTTACATGTATGTATGAAAAGATCAAAACAGAAACCTCGGGGTAAAGATGGAGGAAATGTGGTCACAAAGTATGAAGAAAACTACATCCTCTCTATCTAGCCACTGAACCTGAACATATTAAAGTAAACGACAGCGGTGATAAGGACCAGACGAGCTCAGACTTCACCCGGAGCAAGGATTTTTCTCACAAGTCGGCTTTATCTGCCTTCCCTTTTTTCTCCAGTTGAAGCTCTACAGGAAGCTGCTCAGAAACGTCAGCAGCATTACAATCAGCTCTTCCCTCTGCTAAAGGTGCCACCTGTACGGACTGAGTCTGGAAAAGGGAGTCTATTTCATTATGGCCCTTGGTCTCAACCTCATCTCGCTAGCCAGTTTTAAAGAAGAGTTATCAGATGTTTTAATCATAAGCTGTTCTTGCAACAATGCATAAAAGGTTTGTCTTGTCTTGCCTTTTTGTCTCCATGCATCAGACACTTTCTGTGTCTATTTAACCTTTTCTGTTGATGTGTGGACTTTAGTTTTTACTCTGTAATGTATTTTTGGCTGGACCACAGAGGGCCAGCCCTACAAACGCAAGTCTGTCACGGAGTGAGTGAGTGAGTGAGTGAGTGATGAAGTTACACGATTGGTCGGCCGAGTGTTGGCGTTTCCCGATTGGCAGTTGCTCTTTCAAAATGAAAAGGCGGAGAACAGTCCTTTATGCAAATGAGCCCGTCCAGCGCGACACGTCCGGCTCACGAAACTTGGACCAAGCTGTGAAACTGGGCGATCTAGTTCTTAAATGAAACGAGAATCAGCAGTGGCATCGCCTATTTCTCACTTTTCAGAATTACATTTTGGTGGATTGTTTAGATGGAATAACAGAAAGTTTACGAGCAGTCCGCCATGTTGTTTCCAGGGACTAATCAGGTGCATTACACGAGTGGGTACGTCACCGCTTGGACGGCCAGTTGAGTGAAGCAGCACGTCCCCTAGTGTCCTCGACGGACCCAGTGGACATGTACCACTGGATTTAACATTATAGACATGACCACTGACTATTTGTGTAACAATTTAGCCACAAATTCGCAGACTGATCGTACACGGTCCAGACATATACTCGGTTTTAACCGAGTCTTTGTCGACTAATCAGTCGTTTTGGTCTCAAGCTTCGGTTATACTTTCTGCAAAGGCGGCCGCATGGACATGAGCTGATTTGGAATCGTTACAATGAAACGTTTGGATCTTTTATACTCTGAGCTGATTTCTCCACGCGGCAAACAGACATTCTCAAAGCTCCCGAAAGTTTTCAATTTTTGCCACCTATCTGCGTCCGCGTAGTTGGAAATATTTGGATGTGCTCGGAAGAAAACCTGCCGCAGGAACCTCTGCAAAGGGCCGTGTCTGATGAGGTGACATCACTTTGGTCATGCGGACACTCGCGACCCTCACGGATGCAGCAAGCATGAATCATGCTTTAGTTGACTAAGATGATTAGTCAGTTTTTATGCTCTTTTCATGCTGAATGACTTATTTCCAAGGAACTTATGAGCACATCTCTGGAAAACACCAGATTTAAAGCGGTGCTTTTGTGTGATTCTTTGTGGAGAAACTCAGTTTCACAGATCTGATGAATGTATGAACTCAACGTTGACCTTTAACTTTGCTGCCTTCTTGGCAAAATCGCCATCGAAAAAGAGATTTTTTTTCTCAATGGATTTTATCTGGTTAAATAGCAGTAAAATAAAAAAGGAGAAAATCCAAAAAAAGAGGGGAATTGTGGATTGTAATGAAAGAAAGAGGGGTCAAAGTAGTTTGTGCCGGTGCCCCCAGACTCAGCACAAACACTTCTGAATTCAAGCAGGTCTTGTTTCATTTCACTCAGCTCACTTTCTTCTTCTATATAAAGAACCAAGACGCTCATTGTTGAGGATGGGAAACTTAATGAGGCAGCTCTGTTATTCTCTTTTTCTGTCTTTTTTCCATGAGAGTGACATCAGAGGTAGGCTGGGCCGCTACAAAAAGAAAAAATAGAGAGGAAGAAAAAGGCAATCTCAAACTCCCACACCCTTATCCCCCTTCTCCTCCCCTCTCTTCCTCCTTCCCCTCCCTCCTCTAGTCTCCCCCATCCTTTGTGAAAAACTCAAGGCATCAGTCGTCAGAGCTCAGTCTGTTGAAGTGGCCGGCTCTTGAACCGAACCATGCCCCAGCCCGGGCCCCAGGACAGCTGAGTCCACAGAGAGGAGCTCATCTTTGGGGAAGTAGGGCCTCGGCGAAAAAAGACTTTTCATATTGTGATTTTTTCAGCTTCGGGACAGAAGGAGTGAGGAGCACCTCAGAAGACCGGGACAAAGAGGCAACAGAGATGAGTCCTGAGCACTGCAGCTCGGTGAAGACACAACACAACACACACGTGAAACTATAACTGAAGGAAACAACACACCCCCCCGCTACTGGTAACAAAACAAAAAAGGTAAATGATGCCTGAGTTCATTCTGTTTCCAGGTTTTGTTGTGTGTCGGCATGACAGTGGCTGTGTGTGTGAGAGTGTGTGTCTGGGCAGCTGTGAGAGCTCTGGCTGAGAGGTTGGAAAGGTTAGGACGTTTCGTGACTGGAGGCTCCGGCTGCAGACAGAAACATTTAGCAACGCTTCTTTGGCTTTCCTCTGGAGTATGAGGCCGGGGATAGTCGGAGTTCAGCATGCTGAGAGCTGCATCATGTGTATACAGTCAACAAGTAAGGGTAAAGTTAAGGGTGTGTAGGATGCCATTTATATGTGGCAAAATACAGGAATGAAAACGGTGCTTGGTGATTTTGGCATTTCCATTGTGCATTTTAATAGAAATAATGAAAATGTTGGTGTTGTTTTCTTTTATATGTAACACCCCAACTCTTAGTATGCATCTAAACTTTATACTACCTGACCTGAAGAGAAACAGAAAGCTTAAGGGGTGTGTAGGATGCCAATTGTGTAGGCAAAAGAGAGGAATTAATTTGTTAAGTAATGGAGCTTGGTGATTTGGGCATTTTCAGAGTACATTTTAATAGAAAAATATAAAGAAAGAAGTTGAATAATGATGGTTGTTGTACCCCCAGACTGTTAAAATGCATCTAAATTATACACTAAGTCTGACCTGAAGAGAAACAGAAAGCTAAAAGGGAGGAGAAAGAAAAGTAGGGCATTTCAGCAAAACACTTGAGGGAGACGGATCTGATCTGATGGAGAGATTTGAGCTCTGGAGCCAGGCTTGTTTATTTTTTCTTGGCTTTCGGTTTCCTAATTGAGCACCATCTGAGCTTTCGCCACTGACACGAGGGTGCAGGGCGGCGAGTTAACCCGGTGGAATCGGGGTTAGATCAATAATGTCACGCCTAATGAGGTGGTGACAAGTCTCTCAGCACTTGCTTCTCCTCGTTAAAAACATGTGAGATCAGAAAACACATCGTAGTTTGTGAAATCCTTAAAAGTTAGTCCCATTCACAGGGTCGTGGCGATACACTTTAATCCAACCCTAACCACATCCTCTATCAACCACTCCCCATGGATAATATGAGGCACTTCAGTCTCAACCTTGCCGTGATAGCAAAAAAGCTTTGAACACCAACCACATCAATCTGGAGCGCTTCCATATCACCAACTCAACAATTATCTTCAAATGTTTTCGCTTACGTCCCTGGCCTGTTGGTGGGGTCTGTGGAAAATATTCTGTTCGCTACAAAGCCACATCTGTGAATGCTGTAAAACGACCATGAGAGAGAGAGAGAGAGAGAGAGGACACACACGTATGAGAACATGCACTCTTCAAAAAAGCTCGAAGGAAAAAAGGCCAAAATGAGGGAATGGCAAAAGGCTAAGAAAACATTTCATGAGTAGAGTAATAAATCACAAGATCAATACCTCCAATAACTCAGCCTGGAGAAGGAAAAAAAGAAAGCTGAAAAGATAAAGAGAAGGAGCAGCTGCTGGAGAAATATATCCAGAACATTGTGTGCTTGGAACTCGGGTTCACCTGCATGGGGGGACAGGGCCTGGGAGACCGCTTTAAATGGGTCATTATACAACCAATCCAGACATTAACTAACCATTCCCATTACCTTCATCCAGCGCTATACATCACAACAGACTCTCTGTTTGATGTCTTTCCTATTTTAAGTTTTTAAAACTCCCAGGACAAGCCAATAAACTGCGGTCAGGTCGTGCATGTATGGTCGCCTGTCGGAAACAGTTAACCGCTGCCCTCCTATGTTGTAACGCAGCGGGAGATTGATGGCTCACTCAGCTGGCCCAGCACCAGCCAACTTGTGTTTTTTTTTGGGGGCGACGGACATGTGGCCAATCGTATCTCACTGTGCGACCTGAGGCTGTGTGTGGACACAGCTGATCTTATCAGTACTAGGACACATATAGAAGCAGATAACACACACGCTGGATACAGACATTGGCTTGTCTAAAAACACCCTGCTCTCGCGCTGCGCTGACCACATGCGGTTAAATCCAACCGGAGCTCAACAAACCGGACACATCGTATCTCTCAAAACCTACATTATGAGCTGTAGGGCAGCCTGTAGCGGGCTGATGAATCACAAAAACTGTGAGTTAAAAAAAAAATGTCAAGGCTGAAGCTCATTTAGAATCCCTCTAATGAGAGCTTGGACACAGTTGAATGGACAGGTCACCTTAGGGAGGTAGAGGTCAGCCTGGAGGTCAGGACAAATAGACAGGAGAGGTGGAGGTATGTAATTAAGTAAAGCCAGCGGGCAATCGGCGTGTTATGCCGTGTGAGTGTGAATTTACGAGTTCTTCCTCGCTGATTCAACTAATAGGAAGCATGTGAAGTCAGAGGTATGGGCTTACAGCTGCATTGGGTAGAAGCGGAGCAAATATGATTAAAAAAAAAGTGATCAGAGCCGAGCTGGAGCCTGCCGTCTCTGAGCAGCTGTCAATCACTCGCGAACTCCGATCAAACGGTCAAACTAGGCAGCGCTGATCAAATATGAATCAATACTCTGTTACTGTAATGCCTATTTCTCTCCTCAAATGTTTCTAGAAACATCTTGTAGTGTACTGTTTAGCTGTAAAACGAGAAAGTTTGTGACCCCGGCAGCCATGTTGAGATCTGTCGAGGAAATACCAAGCACCGCCCACCAGCCGGAGCACAGCCAATAGGAACGCTCTCTCTCTGAAATGACCTGCGATTGATTGAACAAAGCCAAGAGGAGATGCAGAAGTCTCTCTCAGAGCACTTGAATTACAATATGCTGAAAGGTTTTTATGTCCAATGATGCCGAAAAGTTTCTGCCTACTGCAGCTTTAAGGTGAGGTGTGACTCAGGGGAGAAATAACACAGAAAGATAGAGTGCTTATGAGTGATCACACCTTCCTGCAGCCAAACAAACATTATATAAATGCTTTAATACTCCCCTCCTCCCGGCTCTCCTCTCTCCCCTGACCCTCCTCCAGCTCTCTTCTAATGCCTTAGCGGCAGCATGTGTTCGCTCATGGCCAAGTGTCACTTCACAAGAGAAAAAGCCACCTGAGCGGGCTAAGTAACAGCTAATCTGTCAGCCTCAGTATTACAGTACTGGGGCAAGAATTAACATTATGCCGGAGTGTGCGTACAAGGAGAGTTGTGTTTGTGTTGAGGGGCAGGATGTGTTTGTGTTGGGAGGGGGGGGGGAGAGGATGAGTGTCATGGAGTGATGGAGGAGGGTGTTGGAGAGTCGAGAGTCCTTATCTTAACAAAGTGTGACAGACAGAGCGGGACGGCCTTACGTGAACTCTGGATGCCTCGGACGCAAGAACGAAGTGTTTGTGCATTTATGTGTGCAAAAAAAAAAAAAAAAAAAAAAAAGAGGAAGAGGGGGAACCCGTTCTCCACAAAGACCGATTGATTGCAAAGGTTGTGGAGCGGACGGTTGAGGGGGCGAGGTAGAGGAAGGGTGGGGCTGCACCCTAATCCCACATATAGACCTCTGACCCCCCCCCCCAACATCAGCCCACATGTTTAGAGTTTCATTACAGAATGGAAGGAAAACAGATGGGGGATGTGAGGCCTCGGGGGAGGAGTGGTGGGGGTAATACAGCCTCAGTAATACAGCAATACAGCATCATGGAGGGAGACAACTCAGTAGCTGGAGAGCAGGAGAGCAGGAACCACTTCTGGGCTTTTCATTGAGTCGGTCTGTGCTCAAACCACAGACTTCCTAAATAGAACCACTTAATCTAACTCAACTTTGTTTTTCCACATCATCCGTCATTTTTGTATTCTAGCTCGAGGCTCCAGTCTCAATTACGAAATACAGAGAAAATCCTATTTTAGGCTCTTTGTATCCAGCTTGATTTCCCTTTTTAATATTTCCAACTTGCACTGTTTAATGAGGAGATATTAAACAACTCCATTATATTACTGGCAATCCTGACATTTATCCAGCGATGTCTCTGTAAAAATAAGCTAGGTTCATGTTCGCCGTACTGAAGCCGGCGCGTCACCAAAATTACGTCATCGTGGCTTTCGCGTGGTGCGCGAAGTTGTCGCGGTGGTTTGTTGTGTTGCTACAACTGTTCATTGAGAGACCACAGGGACAGTTGGAAAGTATGTGACCATGCTCCTCCTTTAATTTGGTTTTTACGTTTTTCTCAAGTTAAAGTCTTTTAAAAGCACCCTTAAAAAATAAAGATGGAAATAAAACATGTCTGTGATCTTCTGAAATCTGATCTAATCAGCTTGAACACACCTTGGAAATCATCAAGACTCATAAAATCAGTTTTCTGCAACAATTAGGAACATTAAGTGCCTAATTGGTGGCCATTTTGAAAAATGTCTGCCATGGCCCTTAAATGCAGCGCCCCGATATCTATATCTTTTCATAACATATAAACCTACGTCTTTGCCAAATGCTTTAATCGCAAAATGCACAAATGTTATGAATATTTCAGCTGAGCTGACCCACTATTAATACTCTACCATGATGTTTTACCTACTCCACCGTGGTAGCAGGATTTAATCTGTCAGGTTCCTACAGTTTTGTTGATGAGGCTTTTATGACTTTTTCCTTGTTGTTGTTAGAGCTGTACTTTTACTTTTACTACTTCTTCCCCGCTCATGCTGCGTTCACCTTTCCAGCCCGCCGTCCTCGATTACCTCACATCTTTGCTCTTATTTTAATTCCATCCTTTACTCCAAACTAGTCAGACTATTTCTCAGCTGTCAGCTCTTCATTTCCCCCTCGTGGCTCTGTAACTTGTTTTAGCAAAGCACAAAAGAATGAGTCACTTTGAGGGACGGAGCGTAGTATACGAGTGGACGTGTAACTCAGCAAACGGTGGCTGGTGACATCATGTATGGATGAAAGGCTGCTCTGGCTGCGTACCAACAGTAGAGCTGGCTGAGCTCCATGTTGTCATGTAAAGCAGAGCTGCTGTTTTATTCTTGCTCCAAATCCAAACCTTCACTCACACCCGCACCCCCCCCTCTCTTTCTTCTGACCAGTGATGATGTGTTGTGTGTTTGAGGGCATTTTGGACTAGTTGTGGGAAAGTCTGAGGACCAGATGGGGGAGTGGAAGCTGGGAAATACATTGGTTATGAAAATATAAATCAATTTCTCTCCCGCTTTTTGAACTGCAATCCATCAGGCTGCAGACGGACACATCAGAGCTGCTAAATCACTGCAGGACACCAGCAGCTCTGAAACCCACACAACAGTCAACAGATGATTCTGGCAGGATGAATCTAAATTTTACACTCTCGTGGGCTCTAGTTCATGCTCCTCACCTGATGCATGCATGAAGAGTCCAGTGCACCAAACAGATTCACCCAGCTTGTGTTTTATCACATTTATTTAGCACAGGAGTCTCCATTGTAGCTCGCTACCTGTTTCTGAGTGGCTCGCTAAAGATTCAAAGAATATGTACATAAATGTAGTTTGTCTGTTTAAATTTCTATCCAATCAAATTCACAGACAGAATGATTATCTGCCAATCAGCTGTCTATTAAACGAGTTACGCTGCAGTGACGCCTTTACATTAGGCGATGTTAACAGACTAGCCAGCACACACCAGATTTGACAATGACCGCAGAAAATAGCAAGGCCAATAAAAGGCAAAAAATATAACATTTTCAAGAGGGATGTGTAAGAAAAACGGTTGTAGACCTCTGATTTAGTGTGAGCGCAAAGCATCAAGAAAGAAACTATCAAGTATAATTATCTTACTTTCTGTGCTACCTTCTTCTAAGACTCCGTTATATATGATGTACACATATAAACCGTGCCAGTTTGTTTGGTACACCAAGCTAAAACTAATTCAGTCCAATAATTCAACAGTTCTGCAATAAATCCTACCTTCATGAAGGTTATAATAGTGGGGTTATATTAGAGATGTTGATTCAACTGTATGGTAATTTTGGAGGATATAGTTTCTGGTGCTGATGGTAGCGTTTACTGACTGCTGTACTAGACTGCATTACTAGGTGTACATGAGTACAACTGAGTGTATGTTACAAGTATAATAAATACTGTATGATAGTGATATACAACAGCACAAACCTGCAGTGAGCCAGTTTTCCACGGAAGCAGCAGTTTATACCAATTGTTTATTAAGCGGTTTTCTTTGGCTCAGATCAAAAACTGCCTGCGTTCTACATACAGAGTAACCTGAACCACTAGTGAGACATATGGATGTCTCTCTGGGGTAACAACCAACATCCATTACGCTGTTTAACCAACGAGGAAAAACACATTTTTCCTGTCTAGCGGTAATGTAAGCAGCCGTCTAGCTTAATGAGTTCTCTGGTCATTTCCTCTCTGACGACATGAAAAGAATTATTTCTGTCTCCTACTCGGGCGCAAAGCTAATCACCGTTAATGTACAACATCTACACAGAAAACCAAGGTAGACGAAAGCCAGTGGCCTCGCTATATACACACACACCTCCACATAATTAAAGCCAAACCCAATCTGTGGGCTTTATCGAGGTGTAAAAAAGAGCAAAGGAAGTACGTTAGAGATTAATACTGCCTGTCTTTAGACTGTTCTTATAACAGCCATGAAAATAAATTAAACCACAGCTCAGACAGACAGACAGCGGGGAGTGAGGACAATTAAAAAGCCACTGTCATACGTCTCCTGACTATTGATAACTGTTAGCTGGGTGAGGAACCAGCAGTGCACTTAGGGAGACTTATGAAGCTCATACTGTTGCCAAAATATAAAGCAGGTAGAGTTAGAGGCCCGTTGCAAATCCTTATTCCACACACTGGTTTCACATGGATGTTATGGAATACAAGAGCTGTTTGTCGGTGGGGCTGAGCCAACAAGAAATGTAATAAATCCTACTCATATAAAGGAGAAAATTACTCTCAATTTCTCTTATTTGCTGTGCTGCTTACTGCAGACCTTCATATTATCTGCAACCTGCTGCTTAAGCGATTTAGCTGTAACCGAAAGACCTGGAGAGGAAAGAGAGGAAGGAACACGGAACAGAAGAAAATATTCAAAAACTTCAGGAAAGGAAAGTAGGGAGGAGGGAGGGTTTTAAACAGGGAGAAAAGTAATTAAATGGAAAGAAACAGACGGAGAAAAGAGCGCAAAGTTGTCAAGACTAAAAAAGGAACGGGAGTATTTAATCTACAAGAGTTATGTTGCAGTTATGTTCAGGATACCTGGCCAGGATGGGAAATATTACCCATTTTCTATCTCTCTCTCTCTCTCTCCTATCTTTAATCCACTGCTACCTGTGCTATCCATTTAAATCTTTGTGCTTGGTTCCAGCCTCACACACAGTCACTCCTCATCTCCTTCCCCTGAAACATGTGAGGGAACATTGCTCATTCATGCCAAGGCACACTGCCCTACACATGCTGCACTAGTACATGTGAGCTAAAAGTGAACTTTAATCTTTGTGGGCGGATGGAAATAAAATGGTGAATGCACTGAACTTGTATTAACTTGTCATAAAAATGCATACACAGATGTACATAAAGGAATGGCACAGTGCTTCCATTGTAAGCTAAAACCAGATTCAGTAAACAGGCTGGTCTATCAGATTCAAGTGCAGCTTGTTAAGGATCATCCAAATGGTGCCACGCATGGACTTTTAGTATTTGTTGCTTCTTTTGTTGTTGCATCTGAAAAGTGGCAGATGTGAGATATTGTTGGCATAATGGCTTCTTACATCTTTGCTGACCTAATATAGTTGGTCAAGTAGGGCTGCTGGGCGGCACACGGTGGTGCAGTGGTTAGCACTGTCGTTTAACAAGAGGGTCGCCGGTTCAAACCCTGCCTGGGGCCCTTCTTTGTGGGTGACGTACCATGACACGTGATTGGTCCCTGGTTTTCTGCTCGTTTCAAACAGGAAACAACATGGTGGCCTGCTCGTAAACTCTGTTATTCCGTTTAAACAATCCACCAAAATCTACTTCTGAAAACATTTTAAGCAAGAAATTTTACTCCCACAGACGAGCACTTCATGTTTTCCGCTCAATAGCCTTCCCGGCCCCTGAGCACTTGAGCAGTGTTTCGTTTCGGTTTGTTGGGGTAGAAAAAAGAAGCCGCTCTGCTTGTTCTGAGGAAACGCTGTAAACTGTGTACCTTCTAAACACATTGGTGACCTCTTCACGTTCCCTGGAAAGTCTTTGATATGTTGTGGTTCCATGAAAGAGATTAGGCCCCTGGCACTCAGAAACACCACCCAAGAGGAAATCAGCGTCCAGAAGACAGGAAAGAGACGGAAAGGAAACGAGAAAGAGATTGGAAATGAAGGAGGTGATGGCTGATGGATGAGCTGCAATGCTGTGTGAGCTGCTCGTGCTTAGGGGACGTGTGGACGATGCTATATATGGAGACTTTATGAAGCTCCCAGCAACAGTAGAAAG
Organism: Sebastes fasciatus; assembly: GCF_043250625.1. NCBI lineage: Eukaryota > Metazoa > Chordata > Actinopteri > Perciformes > Sebastidae > Sebastes > Sebastes fasciatus. The sequence continues at coordinate 23,977,183 of NC_133799.1, read as the reverse complement.
CCAGTCATAGTTTGGAAGAGAAGAACTAATACTGCTGACTGTTAAAGTCATCAGCAGCTCTCTCTGAGGTCAGCAAGGATACAGTACCTGGTTACGCTGTCAAGACACATCGGCTGCTGGAAAAACACATGACCATGAAAATGAATAACGTCTCTGGATAGTCATACACACACACACACACACACACAGTATTCAATCATACAGACGGACACACAAGCTTACGCAAACCGGCAAGATCTGCAGATCAGCAGTACTAGATGTAATCCTGTCCTTTCTCGACATTGTTCCAAGTGACAAAATTGCCAGAATTCCTCAAGAACCACAATGGCGTCATATGGGAGACACACAGGGCCTGAGTTTCAGGGTGGAGGTAGGACTTAATGATGTGGCACTGAGCAAAGAGTGGCTCAAGAGTGATGGAGTGGATTAGGAGGGCTAGACGGTCTTGGCCTTGTGCAGGCCCGGGCCTGGGTGTTAAATGGAGCAGTGTATGCGTCTATGTGAGTGTTTTTGTGCTTGTGCATTGATGAGAAACAGAACTCGAATCAGCAGGGATAAGAAGGAGCGCCAGCAGTCACCTCTCATAGTAGAAAGAGCAGAAGACAACTCTGCACACGCTGTTTTCCTTTCCTTCATCTCACACCCCCGTAGTGACTGCCTGTATGTGTGTGTGAAATCTTTCAAGTGAAACACAAACACTACCTCCTGCTAAACATTCCTGTTGAATGTATGGAGCCACGTGGAGCAGTGGGCGCTCAGCAGTGAGCATATTTAACCGCTCTCACAGGAAGCTGCATCGGAATTAGGGGTCAATGTGTTTTGCTGGGAGGGACAATAAGGTCAGATCTAGGAACAGGAAGGGAGGTCTTGAACCCTCTTAGAGACCTTTTTGACCATAACGATATAAATCAGAAGCCAAGTGTGAAGATAAATCACAGATTAAAAAGACTTGCATGCTGACAGTGATGCTTGAATCAATGTTGGAAAGAAGATGCAGATGTAGAAACGGAGACTGAAACCAACGGTGAAGCAGTATGCCCATATCGAAAGCAGTGAAGAGAATAGGGCTGTCCTCGACCAAAGAAATTCTTAGTCGACTAACACTCATATGATTTTGTCAACTAATCGATTACTTGATTTAATCGACAGATTGTCCACAAAGAATCACGCAAAAGTATCACTTTAAATCTTGTGTTTACCAGAGATGTGCTCATAACTTTCTTGAAAATAAGTCATTCAGCATGAAAAAAAGTATAAAAATGACTAATCGACTAAAGAAACCTTAATCAACTAAGACCAAAATGCCAGATTAGTCGACTATGTGGGGACAGCCGTAGAAAGAGTGTATTTTAGGTGATATCAAGTGGCTTAGTTAACATTAAAAGACTATTCTCATCCTTCTTCTAAGATTGATACAAGTGACAACGTCTGTTGTTTGAACGTCTGAATGTTCTACATGAGCTGTAGTAGTTGTACAGCCCGTGTTAGACAAATTAGCCTCTGCAAAATAAAATTTAGTGCCGCAAACCTGAGTTAATGGGCCATTAAACTGCACCAACTCGGGTACAGTGACTGTTTGGGAGGGCAGTAACTACAATATGCCCCAGAAACAAAAACTGGAACTAAGTTCCTGGATTTCTAAAAAGAGTTCCTGGAATAGTTCCTGTCGGCGAAAAAACAAGACCAGGATGCAAGACAAGAGGATGGAAGTTTGCTAGAGAAAATTATAATTTCCAGAATAAAAACACATGAAGTAAGAGTGAGGGCAGGTACCAAAGATAAAGCACAGCCAGCAGCCACATGGCAGACCTCTTTAATATGGGGGGGAAACAATAAGACCTCAGAAAAACTGGGTGTCTGTCAGCAGGAGAACTAACAGACAGAAAGCAGACCTCGTTCCGTGGCCTGGATAACAAATGTGTTCTCTCTTTCAATCTTTCCACACAAACAAACTCTACGTAGAACAATGACCTGACAACTGTGCTACCGCACCCCGAGTCAACACCCTACAGTACACAAGAACTGATTGTCTGTGAATATTTGAAAAAGTGTCAAATACCAGTTCATTGAAATCTTACGGTAGTAAGTTCCTCTGCTCTGGAACAACATATAATCAACACCCCTGCTGTTAACATTACTTTTGTTAGCCTTTGTAAACAAAGACGTGTCTGTTTCCAACTCTTAAGATCTTGTGTTCTTGCAGGGAGGCCTGGAGGGGACTTGGAGGGAGCACCAGTAGCCGTCCATCTATCCATCTAACCAGCCAGCAGCGATGCAGGGGCTGATGTGGAGCCTGTGTGCCCTGCTCTGCCTCTCCCTCTGGGAGGGAAGTTACTGCAGGAGCTCCAGGGAAGCCCGGAGGACTCTCCACAGGAGTAAAAGAGCCCCCATCGACCCCGATGCCAAAAAATGTTCCTACACCTTCCTTGTACCTGAGCAGAAAATCACAGGTTCAAAAGATAACTTCTTTTTGTAATTCACTTTCAGTTATTAATCAGATGGCTGTCTTCATTTCACTGTGCTTTTCTAAAAATCTAAATAGCTTCTTGGAAACCTCCTCAATAATTCATATGTGTCATCAGGTCCAATCTGTGCCAGCACCACGGGCCCAGAGCCAGACAAGGAGAGAGTGACCCGTATAGACATTGCAGATGTGCGGGAGGTGCTCAACAAACAGCGGCGTGAGATTGAGACGCTGCAGCTGGTGGTGGATGTGGATGGTAACCTAGTGAACGAGATGAAGCTGCTGCGGAAAGAGAGCAGGAACATGAACTCCAGGGTGACCCAACTCTATATGCAGCTGCTGCATGAGATCATCAGGAAAAGAGACAACTCTCTGGAGCTGGCCCAGCTGGAGAACCGCGTCCTCAACGTGACCTCCGAGATGATGCGACTGGCTTCGAGGTACAAGGAGCTGGAGAGCAGGTTTGCCACAATGGCCGGGGTGGTCAACAACCAGTCCGTTCTTATCTCCGCGCTGGAGGAGCAGTGTCTGAGGACACTGGGTCGCAGTGAGCTGCCCATAGTACCCCCACTGGTACAGGTGGTACCGCTGAATCTACCAGTTAACAATCGGTTCAACAACGAGATACAGAGGGACAATAACAACCGGGCCTTCCCCAGAGGATCACGCATGGAGTCCCCTACTGCAAGCCCATTTGGAATTGATCCTCCACCACCGCAGGGAACACTTACCTCTGATGGTATGTACCAATTTTAAAGTGGCAGGGTCGATGATGAGGAAATAAGTGCATGAACACTTAGTAATTGTCCCAATTGATTGTACACACAACTACTAAAGTATAATTATCTAAGAACTGCAATTCAAAACCTTTTAATTTCTCGCAACAGTTGGTATTGCTGAGGCACAGTTGGTTAATTCTTGGCATGGCACAGGCAGTGAAATCATACATTCCTATGATTCCCACTTGGCTGTCTGTATTGGCTGCACGGCAATGAGCATATGTACTAAATTAGTAGGATGTGGATTAAGGCCTCTCTTTCAACAATCTTAAAGACTTCAGAGAGGGGGAATATATATCTACTGCAAAGCGTTCATTCAGTCTATGCAAGACATAATGGGGAAAGGTATAGTCAAACAGAGCACACATCTGATGGACTAGTCCACCATGTCTCAGACCCCTAGACAAAGCTATCAAATCAGATACTGTAGATGAGGCTACTCTGGACTTTTCTCACGGAGATTGACATCTGAGCAAGATCACCTCCAATATGAAACCAATTAGCAAGGTTAGAACGCTACTTGGAAATGACTCCTAAAAATTGGTCAGGGCCGCCGTATTTTGACTGGCGATTAGACTATGGCGGGGAATGTTGACAGAGGTTATGCAACCAGATGGTGAAATGGATGAAATCATCCAAAACTTCCCTCAGACAAAACGGGAAATAAAAAAAGACCTGTTTGAATACTGACAATGGTTCACAGAAGAAATGTTCTCCCATGTTTGATTAAATCAGATATTTAAAGATCTGGTTAAATACAAGACTTTTAAGACTTCAGATAGAGATATCATTACCCTCCTGCTACTTGGTGGAAAAGGCCGGTACAGTTTAACAAATCAATATGCCAGACTACATATATTAGCTCCTAAATGATGACATTATTAATGAAGACATCAGCTTTCTGTCCCTGCCATGCCATTACAAAACAAACAATTAAACAGGTATTCTTTTTTTATGGTGATTTACTAATACTGTTACTGCCTATATAGTAATAGGAAGTGTATATTTAATCCCAAGGGTCTGATGAGCTTGCAACATCTTCAACCCACTTTAAAGGAATACTTCACCCACAAAATGACCATTTGCAGTATTCCTTTAAGCACTAATAATGACAGGCCTTTCAAGTTCAATGAGCAGAGAGGCAAAGGGGACATATTTTAAAAGCCTCCATGCAGAAACAAAACCTAAGGAAACACAGAGAGGTGGTTGGGGGAGATAAAATGGCAGGGACTCCACTTGATGACAAAAAGGACTGAGTGTTCTTATGGTTATTTCTGGCAAAGCCCCTGTTGAACTGTAATTTTAGCGATGTATTAGTCAATTATAGCCCATTAGAACTGAGAGCTCCAATGTAATCGGCCTCAGCTACTGTCATGGATGAACTGTTAAGCATTAAGCTGCTGCTTTCACAAGCTCTCTGCCAGAATCCATTTTTTTGTCTCCGGCTGACACAAAGCTCTCAATCTGGACACCCCTGATTTATCTACAACCAAGTGAAACAATGGAAAGCCAGGGATGGATCGTGTTTGCTTTGGTGGCCGACACATCATCCTTCACCGTTTAATTTCCAGGAAAAGAAAAACAAATCCGCGGAAAGATTTCTACCGCTTGTCTCCATAAAACATATTTAGCCGATTCCTAGTGATACGGATGGGTACTTGTCCTTTGTGATGAATTCATATGAGATTTACATGGATGAATGTGCGCAGAATGGAAAATAGGTAAAAGTTCAACCCAAATAACAAGCCACCAAACACTACTAATAGGTTCTCTTCCATGTAGGTTCACGACTACTGTAAATACACATTGCCTGACCACAGTTTGGTCTAGTCGGGCTCTTTTTAAACCACTGTGGCTCGTTGACTGGATTTATTTTTAACCTCAACCTCTTAAAGCTCTGTTTAAAGAAACTAACAAGAAGGAGAACAGGGGAATACTAGAGAACCCCCTCACTGACAGGTCTGATGAAGACATATCATTACTAGAAAAATACAAGCTTGTGCTGGGGAGTTTTGGGTATCTGTGCTGGGGCAACACAGTGGGTCCCCTATGTGCTCCTACACTCAGCTGAGAAAACCATCTTCCATGAGCCTTTAGGCCCCGGAGGCCCCCGCACAATGCCGGTGTTCATACTGGTTTAATACATATATTCACACTGGGGAAAACAGAGGAAATAAGCTGGTTTGGGTTCAGCTGCTTCTGCTTTGGGTGCAGTGCTGCCACATGGCTTCACTTGAAGGCTGAATCTAGGTGAATATTCATTTAACAATTTAAACGTGCACATGTATGTTTGCGAGCAAAAGGCGATATTTTCCAAAGAATGTTGCCACATTGATAGATCCAGACAGACCCAACGTTCACTCCCCTTTTCTCTTGTCTGCTGTCTACAGCGCCTAGACTGATGATGATGACTTTTGCATATGCAATAAAAAGGAAGACATCTTGATCAATTCAAGGCGCAGTATGGTATAGCTGTTCAGGGAGATAAAACGGACTATAACTCAGGTAATGGATGGTTTTAGTACGAATCAAGAGTCGGTAACAAGATATACCATCTATAAAGCCATTAAGTTATATGGTCATTTCTGGCTTTTTAACTGGCAGGTATAATTCATTTCAACATTTTGTTTCCCCAAGGGCGAAGCATTATCAACTACTAAACCCAAAATACTTGGGACACTGAGGAACATTAAGAAGATTTTCGTCAAACTGATTGTGGAATATGGTGATATTGCAATAGAGTGCTCCAGGGATGAGTTATTTTTGTAGGCCAACCAGGAAGTTAGCATCGCCCTGGGTTCCCTCAATAAAAAGCCAATGGGATTTTTCCATTGGGTTTTGGATTATTGCATAAAATAAGCTCTGTGGCAAACAAACGTTCATGATACTTACACGTTTTGTTCCGTAAAATAATCTTCACAGATGAACACCACTTTTATGATTTTTGTAATTGCAATTGCCAGAATTAAAAAGTTAACGTTAGTCTATAAACGAACTACACCACGGTTGCATGAGCGTGAGTATACACAACGAGGCTGTAAAGGCGGAGGAGTCAGCGTGATGAGGTTTAGTAGTCTCATTTAGCCACTTGTTAGCAACCGCCTTTTTAAGACACATTAAGGCTTCAAAATTCATGAGTGAGATATTTACTGACGGATTTTATATCTTAGAACAAAACGTTAAAATCTCTTCAGCTTGTGCTAACCACAGACCTTACGTCAGAGAACTAACTAAAAACCCATTCAAAAAACCCATCGACTTCCAGACGAGGGAACCGGAAGAGCTAAAACGCTAACTCATTTCCAGGATTTAAGGACTCATTCCTGTAGCTCTCTATAGGGATTTCTTTACATATCAAACATTTTAAAATCAGACCCACTAGCACAATCAATTATTTTTTTTGTCTCCCTCTTTTTCTATAACCATCTTTCCGACCACAGGTCCCTTCAAAGACTGTTTCCAGGTGCGACAGGCAGGCCACACCACCAGTGGGATGTACCTGCTTAAGACAGAGGCCAACGATCGGTTGATCCAAGCCTGGTGTGAACACGGCCTTGACAACGGAGGATGGACCGTGTTGCAAAGGAGGAGAGATGGCTCTGTTAATTTCTTTCGGAACTGGGAGAACTACAAGGTAAGCTGAGGAAACAGTTAAGTTTGATGGGGTAAAGGAAGGGTTTAATGAGAATTAAACCTTTAGGGGAAGATATAAAAGTATCTTTAAGCATAAGAGAGAGAACTGTGTTCACAGCTTTTCCTTTCCTATTTCCTAAGCGACCCAATCTCAGCAGTTCATTCTGGGGCCACTAAGCAAGCACTTGCTCCGTCAATGTAAACAGCTTAGCGGTGGATTTCCTCACACCAAAATCACAGCCAAGAGCTGGAGCCAGGGACCTACATATAAATCTACGCAATCAGAGAGCCACGGTGGGCTGGGAGGGAAATACAGCTCAAACCCGCTGGAAAATGAACCCCTTCATCCTTTTTCGTCTCATGCCTCAGCCTTTGTGATTGAGATGTGATCCAGGAGCTAACAGAGCAAGATGAAGGAACACAAAAACATGACACTGATGCACAGCCTGACAAAAACGTCTGGTCTCCCAGTTTTCTCTGCGACGACAAAAAAAAAATATATGGCAAAGGCAAGAGCTTTCCTCTCTGTCATAAAATTATATTTAGAAATCAATTCTTCCATGCTGTTTGGATCAGGAAGAGAAATGTGTTTCTGCAGCTCTGCATTTGCTGTATTTAACTATCCATCTGACTGCAGCCAAATCACCATTACCCCCGCCATTTAGCTAATTCCTCTCAAGTTAGAAACCACAGATAACAACCTTAACACATTATCGTCTCAATGGGAAGCAGATTTGATTTAATTTTCACTGAATTGCAGGCACCAGACTCCTTTAAACTCAGCACTCTGCTAAGAAAAATCCTATTAACCTCGCTCTGCTTTACTGTTTGTGTTTTTTGGACACGGATTTGCCTTCAGTGACCACAGAATAAAAAAGATCTGCTCTTTCACCAGTTGGCTCGCACACAGTGTTGACTAACTCAAATTAACACTTCACTTTGTTGGTCTGCACTACATTTCAATGGCATTTTAACATGAACCACAATTGACAATGAGTAACAAGAGGAACATGCTGTGTCCCCTACAGAGAGGCTTTGGGAACATAGACAGTGAACACTGGCTCGGGCTGGACAATATTTACAACCTGGGTAAACAAGGTGACTATAAGCTGATGATAGAGCTGGAGGACTGGACGGGGAAGAAGGTGTACGCCGAGTACAGCAGCTTCCGCCTGGAGTCAGAGAGTGAGGGTTATCGGCTGAGGCTCGGCACCTACCAGGGCAACGCCGGGGACTCGTTCAGCAGTCACAACGGCAAAATGTTCACCACGCTTGATCGCGACAAGGATGCATTTTCTGGTAAGGGGCATGAGTTCCTTTTTTAAATGGACCCCTTTGTGTTTCCTGTTCCAATGGTGGTTAATGCAGTAGCTGACAGGAAGTAAAGTTGGACCAAAGCTGTTGCCCTAGCAACAGAAAAGCAATGAAAAGGTCTTTATTAGTAGTAGTGTACAGACCTGTCACAATAATAACGTTATTGACTTATTGTACCTCGTTCATTTTTACGTCAACAACTTAACGTACGATAATAGATAATTTTTACGTTATCGACTTATCGTACGATATATGGACATGACCTCGATAATTTTTATGTTATCCGTTTATCTTGATTATTCTTGCTGACCTCAATATTGCCCGACACGTTTACATGCAAGTTTGTTTACCAACATTTTAGCCAACATGATGCATATCAGGGGCGTGAAATGGTCTTAAAATGACAATAATATCCTTTATCGAACTTATTTTTGGGACAATACATCGTCCAACAAAAGTAGTTATCGTTACAGGTCTAGTAGAACAATTACTTTAAGCTCCTTCTTTGTCTCTCCATCACACTCATCTTGCTTTGTGATGTTGTGTCCCTCTCTACTAGGTAACTGCGCCCACTTCCATAAGGGTGGCTGGTGGTACAATGCATGTGGCCAGACCAACCTGAATGGCGTGTGGTACAGTGGGGGAGTTTACCGCAGCAAATTCCAGGATGGCATCTTCTGGGCAGCGTATGGAGGAGGTTTCTACTCCCTCAAGTCAGTCCGCCTCATGATCCGACCGATCGACTGAAACATCCCTTCAAATGCACCTCAAGTTTCCTTCCTTATCTTTATCTACCCATGAACAAAGACCGTAAAAGGCAAAAACCAGGAATCCCTGTCATCGTACAACTGCGCCTTGTAAAATATGAAAGGAGGAAGAGACGGTGGCATGTGGTTATGGCCAGACAATAATGACTCCAGCAGCCTGCGCAGTGGCTAGCTCCCAAGTTGACTATGAGATGAAGACTGATGCCATTGCCCTCCCTAAGTAACTGCTCTCCTCCACCTTCAGTCTGGAGAGTAATGGTCCATCGAGCTTCCTGGGATCATCAAGTATTACCCTCAAGCGTCCTATTTTACTCACTCTTGTATGTAATAAAAGGGAAATGGTCATTTATTAAAGACATGAGATTTCTTCCGAGCAGCTAATGGTGACTTTTTAAAAAATAGTGTCGCCCATACCAAAGGGTATCGGATGTACTGGGATGTTTAACCATAGTAGCATGAAAAAAATGATGAAATTTAAAAGTTGTGTTGCCGGTTAGAGACCCTGACAATCAAACGGTTAGTGGACAGGATCTACCGTCTACTCATTTCTGGGTTTCGTCTGGACTTCAGGGGGTTCCTTCGACCCCCAGCAGAAAATGAACTTGTGCAACAGTGTGCTTGTTTGATGTGCATATGGCTGAGCTGGCGTTGGTATGTAAATATCTTTGGCGTTATTTGTGAAAGGTAATTTAAGAGGTGTGATTCTACTCAGGCCGAATGTTCACAATGTTGTCACTCTGCCATTCTTTGTTATTTATCAGTGTATTTATAGTAAGTATAGTCATGGCTGTTTTATACCGAGCCCTGTAACAAAACAATTCTTAATATGTTTTTTTTTATCCCATGTAAAGATACATTAATGACACTTGAACACACACAAATCCAGAGTGGATGTCTAGTTGACAATATGAGACATGCACTGCCCTTTTTCATGAAATTAAATCCTTTTGTAAACATTGAATGGTCTTTTACTCTTCACTCAGCTTCATATTGATGAATAGCAAGAGGAAAGTTTAAAAATGATTACCAGTTTGAATGTAAAACTTGAAAACTTACGGTATGTAAAATATGAGCGAAGCCTTTCTCTGTATAAAGGATGATACAATCATGATGAAACACTTCAAAGTTCTTTGATCTGGTTTAACAAACTGTCAACGCACCGAAGGACGTCAGATGGATTTAATAATTCAAGAAAGTGAGTAAAATAAAAATGAAGTGTGAGAGAAGATTCAAAATCGCATTATTCTTGTTCTGAAAGGAAGAAGGATAAAGCAAAAGGAGAGGTTTGAAAGAAATATGTAAGGGGGGAAATGACAGCTTTGCAGAAGCAGATTGGACATTATCAGGGTTAAGACTGAAACGGATAACATGGAGGATATTATAAATGATGCTGCTATAGAAAAACTTAGACTAAAATGAAAGAACAGGAGAGACGGTAAGAGTGATGAAAGGTGAGAGAAAGGCAGACGGGGAAGAGGAGGAGGAGGGGGAACATTCCTTCCACATAAAACTGTTGAGCTTTCCTTTCCCTAAAATAAAAACGTATATCTTGAAATTGTGGCTCCCCTGTGGACCTTTCCCTCTGAGGAACTGTAAGTCAGAACAGATAGAAGCCGTCTGACGCAAACACCGCAGGAGGAGAAGCTCACCGACACAGTCAACACATTTTTAGCTCGACACACAGTGAGCCAACAAAACTGGCAGGTAGGCTTGCTGTCAGCCATCTAAAATACTGTATATCCATGCAGTCCAAAGCACCTTTTCCATACACATGTGCTACTTGATTTGACTCGGTTTGACTCAGCGCGTCAACCCAGCACGGCAGGGATTCGCGTCTCCATTACAACAGGGCTACCTGCCTGAAGGTGTGTGTAACCACGGCTGTGACTAGTGGTCCAAGGAGCGGCTGTAAAACCGTAGATAAACACATTACACTTCCTATATTCTTCACAATAAAAGTCCCCCTTTATTAGGGTTGTTTGTTCTCTTCCTCCTTGCAATAGCCGCTAACAAAGCTCCGCTAATTCAGTGATGAACTCATATAATTTCCAACAAATTCTTCACAATAAAAGTCCCCCATTATTTTGTTATTTTAAAGCTTTTATTATGAAGCAGCAAAATCAGTAAATGTTGGGGCTTCTTCAGTGGCAACTTAGCACGTCTCCTATACAGCTGAAAGCGAACATGACAGTAAAATAAAGCTAATATCTGAAAGTACAAACAAGGACGCAAGAGAGAAACTAAAAACCAGAGACTGAGTTAGAAGCTACAAAAGTACTAAGAGCTGACCACGTGAGACGCCACCGTTACCTGCTTGGAGGCGGGTCGGGCACAATTTGGCCTAACTCTTGAGATGGTCCATCTCGGGCGCAACTCTTGCTAAAACTAGTAATGGAAACACAAATCAGCACAGCATGGGTTGACTCTGCACAGTCAAAAGTGTCAATGGAAAAGCCCTACAGGAGTCCACGCCAGACCAGACCAGACCAGGCCTTCCCTATATCAGGAACCAGTTGGGAAATGAAATGCTTCTCTGATCTGACAAATATGACACCTTACCCCTGGTGCTTTCCACTACATTGATTATTCCACACAATGCTGCTACACCAACAACTACAGCAACAGCATGCTGGAGCAGAAAGGGGGTCAACAGCCCTTACTGGCTCTCTGTAGAGTCTTTCTCCATTAACCAAAACCAAATAGTAAAAGACTTCTAGGGGATCCCAGTATTAAGTATAATCAAGTTACACTGGGACTGTCCTAATGAGCTCTTGCTCAAAAGCACTATTCGGAGAAGTGTAATGGTAAACCCTGTTTACATAGGACACGCTTCAGCTGTATTTTCACTCATCCGTCACACAGAACAGATACACAATCATCTTTTTAGGTCTTAAAGGGATACTACACCCACAAAATTGCCATTCGTATATCAATTACTCACCACGTGCTGCCTTGAATTCTTGAAGAAAACTTTGTTTTTCTCGCATGCCTCCACAGTGAACGGAGAATCAAAAAATGGAGAAAAGTAGTGCTGCCCCCTCTTAGTCGACTAATCAGTCGTTTTGGTCTTAGTCGACTAAGATTTCTTTAGTCGATTAGTCTTTTTTTTTGTGCTTTTTTCTTTCTGATTTACTTATTTCCAAGAAACTGCTGAGCACATCTCTGACAAATACAAGATTTAAAGTGGTGCTTTTGTGTGATTCTTTGTGTAGTAACTCACAGATCTGTCAATTAAATCCACTAGTTTTGTCGATTAAGCGACAAAATCGTATGAGTGTTAGCCGACTAAGAATTTCTTTGGGCGAGGACAGCCCCAGAGAAAAATCTTGATGAATTCAAGTAAATGGGGGCCACGTTTAACCACAGCAAAACTATATCAAAACATCCGTTAACAAACTCTTCATTCATCGTGGAGGCATGTGAGAAAAACAAAGTTTTCTTCAAGAATTCAAGGTAATGAGGTGAGTAATTGATATACAAATGATCATTTTGTGGGTTAAGTATTTCTTTAAATCAATGTTTTCTCCTCTTACAAATGTAACTACATGATTATATTTTGGTCTGTGAGCGCTGTCAATACACTTGAGTGCACAGCAGTACATCCCTGAACCAATACAGTGTACACATAGACGGATGGCTGTAGTTGCTGTTGTGCTGCTTTTGCTACGTGGCGGCCGTTGTAGACGCGAAGGTGAAAGCATAACGAGTCGGGGGAAACATTTTAAAGCGTGTGCGTTTTGTCACTGTGGAGCCGTACATTTCTGAGGGCTCTTTGTCCTTGCATGATTGGCCAGAGAACAGGAACAAGCTCATCTGAGCATTTAACAGGCTGGCCCTGTGGTGAGCGCAGACAGGAGGGGGCTGTGTCTGCCAAGCCTAATAGCAGGTCAGAGTTCACACAGTCTCACACACACAGTTTAGCACAAATGTAGCACTGTGGAAAACCCAAAGCTCGGTGACTACACCGCAGACACAGACAGGGCTCTTTCTCCAGCCTCCTTATCACCAGAGATAAGCATCATCACACCTACAAAGATGCAAATGGAGCAAAGACAGAAACATGATCGGAAGTCACAAAAGTGGTACACAAATACAACTCTCCTGTGGTGTATTTAGCACTTAGAAAAACACACATGGTAATTTTAGCCCTCTGCTGTGGGTAGTTTGAGCTTCAATGAGGAACTTTGTTTAGTGACCAGAGAGGTAAACACCAGGGCTCGGATTAAAGGGCGTCCCGTTGTCCCAAGGATGGAAAAAATTATTAGGGGCCGTCCCTAAACTACAGGGACAGTCACAGGACGGAAGATAGGCCTAGCCTTTAAAAAAAACCCAATAAAACAACTGTGATAAAACCATAACATTAATCTCCGAGGCAGTTATAACGGCGTCCCAAAGCAGAGGTGGGATTTTACACTTTCTGGTGTTACCGGCGGCCTCACCAGCAAAACGTACCACAAAAGAGACAAAGACAGAGACAACCTCTAACCACGCTTTCTGTCTCTCTCTGTCTCTAGCCCCGTTTCCACCGCAGGAACATTCCCCCAGAACTGGGAAGCTTTTGAGGAACTCATTGCGTTTCGATCGCAGGGACCAGGGTCTAAATATAGTTCCAGGGCCTTTTTAGCCCCTAAAAAAGGCCCTGGTCAGGGGGTAGTGCTTTCTGAAAGTGCAGGAACTTTCGAGGTGGAGTTTACAGGGATGACCGTTGCTGAATGGTAAAACACACTGACAGCACCACTGCTTCAACGGCTTCAACTTGTGTACCGCTTCATTCATAAACAAGGAAGTACTCTAATATCGAGTTAGGACCATTTTAGGACAAGGGGAGAGCATTTCTCTTTGTTTGATAACATTCAAAGTAAAGTTAGGCTCTGCTGTCGTCAGAAAAATCAAAAAATTTCAACGTAACGGGAAAAAAACGGAAGAAAGAGCTTCGCAAACACATCGAAGATCACGGAGGTTCCCATAGGAATGAATGACTCGCATACGCACACAGAGTTGTGTGGAAACGAGGCATTAATTATGAAAATAATTTTATTGTAGAATTCATTTTATACTTAAGACGGCCAGCATTTACTTTGGGACGGTTTAAACTGTATTTTGGGACGGTGGTGAAAAAAGTTAAAGTTGGAGCCCTGGTAAACACGTGCACACATCACAAACACATCGTGAGGAAACCCCCCAACCCCAGTTTCATTATACACCCAGCATTTATGTTGGGAGTGATGCTCTGGAACAAGCGCTGCGGCTTTCAGCCTCCCGCTCATTCATTCCCCACTTTCCCCTCAGAGGGTTCTGGTGGATTTATGATGGGGGGAGAACGTCCGTGAGCAAGAGAGAGGCGATTTCCCTACCGTGTGCCAACTTGGCTCGGTGCGGACCCCGAGGACGGCCAGCTGGTCGCACATCACACGGCCACACGCATCATTGACGGGCTCAGACTGTAAGGAAACAGTATCCCACTCACACGTACCCCGACTTACAACAAAAAAAAGAGACTCCACCCTAACAACGACCAACTAGTCACACAGCACTGAAAACGCTTACCACACGGAAAGTCTTCCCTTCATATTCACACACACTCACACGATTAGAACATACAGTTTAACTGGCACATGTGTGCCGTTTCACAGCATTAAGCTTCGCATTTGTCTCCCGGTCTGTCATTGCTTCCAGACTCCCGTGACGGAGCGTGATGGAGAAAATGAAAACGTTTCTTTAACGACAAACAGACTCTTGAGCTCTCTGTTTGTTTGTACATACTTGAGCGTCTTAAGTTTGAATCACGCAGCAGTAGCTATGATACGAGCCTGATGGTAAGAGAAACAGCCGTGGCAGCAAAGAACATCAAAGTCATCATCAAGTCAAAACAAGAACAAACAGTACAGCAATAAAACCGCACACACACACACACACACACACACACACGTGTACCCACTCTTACATCACGGTGAGTATTTTCCTTGCAAACTCATCAGGGATTCCTACGTGATGTCATGTGGAGCCAAAGAAAGAAGGGGTATAAATATCTAAGGGAAGGACGGAGAAATATAGCTTTTTTTCCTTCATTTTTCACTGATTCATGTGTTTGTTCCAGCTACTTCAAGATGTTGGACTTTCCTCTACTCCAAGAAGCAGATGAAAACCCAGGAAAACGAATGACAGGGTACAAACTAATGCCTCTCTCCCACTGGACAAAAAACCCACTAACACCCACTGACATCTGGCTTTTGTCTTTAGTGGGAAACGTTACAATCGGCATTCATTTCCTGGACAAATGACTCTGCAGTAGTCACGGGTATTTATCAGCTCGAGCTCCGATCGGCAGCGTTGGAAACATTACACCCGGATTGACACGCACATTTTCACCCCTTTTGCAGCACCATGCCATGTGACGCACGTTGTAGTGAATATATCATAAATAAAATCAACAAGGATTTGGACCATTATAATAATGTATTAACGTACAAAACATACAATTAATATGCTTTCCTCAAAGCCACCAGACTCCAGTCAGACAACGGTCATTGTACCTCGCTCTTCATCAAAACACACTTCATTCAAACTCGACAGAAACTAAATAAAACTCATCAAAGCCATCTTTAATAGTCTTTCCACTGTTCCAGCAATCACCAACTCTGGTTTGGTAGAAATAAACCCTTAATTCACAAAGTTAGATGTGAAAACAAACAGACGTTATTTGCGCTCCTCAAAGCCACCCGACTCCATTGACAGAAACAGTCATTTTACTTCGCTGATCTTCGTAAAACACACTTCATTCAAACTCGACAGAAACAAAATAAAACTCATCAAAACCATCTTTGTTAGTCTTTCCACTGTTGCAACAATCACTAACCCTGGTTTGGTCTAAATAAACCCTTAATTCACAGAGTTAGATGTGAAAACAAACAGACGTTATATGCTCTCCTCAAAGCAACCAGACTCTAGTCAGAAAACAGTAATTTACATCGCTGATCATCGAAACACACTTCATTCAAACTGGACAGACACAAAACATCAAAACTGTCTTTGTTAGTCTTTCCACTGTTCCAGTTCTGTTCCTTTACTTTCACTGTTTACTAACCCTGTTTTCTGGCGCGTTCGTGACGTCGAACGCGAGCACACCAGAAATAAAAAAAAACAAAGTTTACTCATCTAATGGCAATGGGAAAGGAGACTATCGCCTATTTAAGCTGGTTTTCCCGTGTTTAAAAAACCTCCATATATGCATTAATTTTGGTGGGAAAAGGCCTTTAGAGGCTACAGTGGAAACAAGCAGCTTCTAGACAGAAGAACTGAGAGGACCGAGAAGCAGAGGAACAACAGATAAATCGTGACTGATGACTGTGGCACTGACAAATCCATGAGATTATTGTACCAGACACACATGCAGCGACAGCTCATTTCATAAAACTCAAGACAATTTGTCCTTAGATTAGCCTTTGGCCCGTAAACTTATACAGATAAGAAGCTGACAGGCTGCATCCTCCAAAGATCATGCCGTGTGTCTCTTACCTAGGTATGGTATACAGGAGACCATGCTCTGGCTGCTTATGAAGTCTCTCAGACGTTTATAGTTGTCTTCTTTGGACATCAGGTAGTCGAGCCGATCAAATGTCGCCTTGTCCTTCCGACTCAGTAACTGAGATAAAGAGGGAAAGAAAGGGAGAATGAGAATAAGAGCATTAAACAGAAACAAACGGCTATAACGGGATAGCAACACATACGGGCTAGGAGAAATAAAATGACATAATTTAATACACCTTCATTCAGCAGGACGTGCAGGATTCTGCCTGCTAATATTCTGCTATGACTCGCAGTTGTCCATGTCAGAATAAAATGCAGTCGTGTTGTGCAGAATAAAACCATTACTCTCTAGCTGGTAGCTTGTTTTAATGAACGGGCCACAGTGCCATGAAGCTTTCCAGATAGAGACAGACTGTTTGCATGCTTGTGTGTGTCTGGTTGTGAGAGCTACGGATATGAAGTGTACTCCTGCGAGAGAGCTGCACTGCAGAGTCGTTAGCTTGTGGATCAAAGCAGCAGACCACAGTTCATCTGATCTGCTGACGTACAGGAACTTTATAGGTTGTGACGATAGCAGAAAGTACTAATGATACCTGCAGAGATCGAGTGTGTGCATGTGTGTGTGTGTGTGTGTGTGTGTGTGTGTGTGTGTGCGCGCCCTTCTGTCTTCTAAGAAGCAGGTGAGCTATAGTATGTCCTGGCCAGCAACAGCGTTTGCTGACTGGCTAAAAGAATCTCCTGTGGTTTTGTGGAGCCGGGTATAAGAAGTTTCCACCATTACATCAGAGCATCATCATGCCATTATGTAAGCTCTACATCTTCAATGAGAACACTGAAACAGATCGACAATCCTTCATACGTTTTTAAAATGAATAGTGGTACATCATTTCCTTCATAAAAAAAGGTCTACAAATGAATAACGTGTTCAAGATGTTCCTGCTCTAAATCTGATCAAATCTGTATGAAGGTGCTGGGTATGTCACTTAAAGGAACAGTGTGTAGTATTTCGGGGGGTCTATTATCAGAAATGAAATATAATACTCATAACTATGTTCTCAGTAGTGTATAATCACCTGAAAATAAGAATTGTTGTGTTTTCATTAGCTTAGAATGAGCCCTTCATATCTACAGAGGGAGCCATGTTGCTCCACCATGTTTCTACAGTAGCCCAGAACGGACAAACGAAACAATAGTTCAAGAGAGAGCCTTTCATGTTTTTATGTTACCTGAAGGCCACCGTAGTTCTCCGACACACTTGTGAAACTGCGGTAATGTGAGCCGCAAAGTGCTAAACCGTGGTACCGCCGTCTGGCTTCCGTTGCTCCTAAAGTGTTATTAGGGTAAGGATGGCCTCTGAGTGAGGCGAACGGCGTTACCACAGTTTTGCACTTGGCGACTCATGTTACAACAGTCTTGGAAAGTGAACGGAGAAGTACTCAGTTGGTTGCAGCCTGCAACCACACCTTAGATGCTGCCAAATCCTACACACTGTACCTTTAAAAGGTCCCATATTATAAAAAGTGAGATTTTCACATCTTTTATATTATAAAGCAGGTTTAAGTGATATATAAATACTGTGAAAGTATCAATACACTCAATCCATGGAGAAATACACACAGCCAGTATTCAGAAACTGAGCGTTTAAAACAAGCCGATTTCTGTCCATTTGTGATGTCACAAATCTACAATATTTAGACCATTTCACAGTTTTAAACATAAACACACTAAATGTGTCCCAGTTTATTTCCTATTGCAGTGTATGTGAATGACATCAGCTGACAGGATGTAAACATGGACCCAAGCTGTTTCCTAGCAACGCAATTCCGTTGCAATGCGCTAAAACTGAGTGTTTCAGACAGAGCATGAATACAAGTATATTCAGACAGACAGTATGATAAAAAATAATGTGTTTTTTGAACATTAAAGCATGTAAACATGTTCTAGTAGAAACCCAAAATACAAGCATGAACCTGAAAATGAGCATGATATGTCCCTGTTAAGGACAGATTGACAGCACTAAGAAATGACAGAAAAGGACTGCCATCTCTCTGAAAACCTCAACCATTCCTTGGTTGACGTTTATATTTGTTAAATTCTCATTTTCTCTCATGAAAAGGGGTGACTTCAAGGTTTTCTAAACAGTCCTCTCCGTTTATTTATTTTCCCTGAACTCTGCCATTCATCTTGTCATGTCACTTGTGTGCTAGTTTTTATTAGCCTTTGTTTGTGTGTCCAGTGTTTTTGGTAGAGATCTGCGTGACATCCCAGTTTATTGACAGCACTCTACTAATAAACCAGACTTGCCTTCAAAGTAAGGTAAACACACTCACCGCCCATGTTTTGGTGAGCCTGAAGATGGGGGCACTTTGTAGCGCCGACACCACAGCCATGACCGCATGGAGGTTGTTCATGTCGCACAGTTTCTACGAAAAGTTAAAGTACAAAGGGCGTGCATTAAGTCCGGTTTACAATGCAAACATTCATGAGGATGGAACAACAACGTTGTGTTGTGCGTGGGTGTGTGTGTGTGTGTGTACCTTGGCAGTGCGGATGTACAGACTCAGCACCTCAGCTCTGATCTTCAACGTCTGCGCATGGAGGATCTCTCGTACCACCCAGAAACTCGTCTAGAAAAAAAAAAAAAACACACACACAAAGACGAGAGATTACGGCACCAAGCAACTCTCACAAACTCAAAAACAGACCCGAGATGAGGCCGCAGAACTGATGACACAGAAAACGTTATTGCTCATGTGTTACACTCAATGAGGATTTCAGGTGTGTGCAAAGAGAGGGCGGGTGTTCCGCCTTGTTAAACCTCCTGTCGTTTGAGTCTAGAGCCAAGGCCTCTCAGACAGTCATGACAACTCTGGGCTGAAACCAGGACAAAGCGGAGCAGGAGAGCAAAGGGCTAACGGGAACGCTCCATTAGAGCCGATTAGGAATTAGCTCTTGAGGAAAAACAAGAGCTTCAGAGGAAAATCCAACTGATTCCAACTGATTCCACAACACACACACACGCCATAACTCCTAATATGTCAACCGAGAAAGGAGGAGTGTGTGTTCGGAGTATTTGGCCAGACCAAGAGTGATGTCGGAAATCTGTCTCTTTTGGGAGAATGCTGGTAAGCCAAAGTTCTGATTACACGTACACACAGAGAGAGAGAGACGAGTCAGTGAATCAATCAGTGTTAAAGCTCTGGGGAGGGAGGGGATGGAAAGAGGAAGAGGAGAAGAGTGAGGGAAGAGAGGAGGTAACGGGAGGGGAAGTTAGCTCCAATGCCGCAGGGCTCTGAGGGCTTTCAAAGCCCACAGCTGTCTGCACATTGTGTTCTGATAAGGCAGACTGACCATCTCCGATTTTTCTTCTTTAGACAGTTGCAACGCATCCAAAATGCTGCTGCTGGAATACTTACAAACACCAAGAGGAGAGAGGACACATTTCTCCAATCCTTAAATCCCTGCACTGGCTTCCAGTTAAATATAGAGTTGATTTCAAGGCCCTAATTCTCATCTATACGTCACTCAATGGTCTGGGCCTAAAATGTATTGCCGAGTACAAGCTGGGTAGTTCTCTCAGATCTGCAGGGACTGGTCAGTTAGTTAAAAAAAATTATAAGAAAGGATCCAATGCATTGAGCAAATTACCAAGAATAAAATTTAGGGGAAAGAAGAAAAAAAATATAATATAGATATAACAAGTAAATAAAAGCAAATAGATACATCAAATAAAATACAATAAAGGAAAAAAATTGAGAAAAAAAATAATAATAAAAAAAGGATCCAATGCATAAACGTTAGTTACAATAGCAATTCCCAAAACAGGAAAAACATCAATTAGGTGGCGTGGTATATCAGAGAGTCAGTTCCTTTACATGTTCAATAAATGGAGGCTACACTACGCTACAAATAGAGGAAGTGTGTATAGCAGAGTTGCAATTTGCCCAAATGTTGCTTAAGCTTAATCTATTTTATCAATTTAGTTTTAAATTGTCTGTACTTTTATAAAACTTGGCTGTACTTTTATTTATCTTATTTATACTTCTATGCTTCTTTTTTTTTGCCTGTAAAGCACTTTGAATGACCTCTATATATGATAAGGTGCTACATAAATAAACTTGCCTTTGCTTCTAACGCAGACTTTTATCTCTCTCTGAATTATTCTCTCTCTTTGCTCCGCGCCCATTCTTCTCTCCTGTTGGGACTTTATTATGTGCTTGATTAACTGACTTTGCCAACGGTCCTCCCTTCGAGCCATAGACCACTAGGTGTGCTTCTTGTGTGTGTCTATAAATTAAGAGTTTGTGTCTGCTTCACCGTGGTTTTCTACATTCTTGATGTGCACATAATTCGAACCTACAGCTGGCTTTGACTGCTTTTTCCTGGAAACAGCCCGTGGAGTTGTTTTTGTTTCAGGGAAGAGGTGAGGAGCCGATGAGTGAAGAGATAAATTCATCCAACTACTCACTCTCTCACTCTCTCCGTCTTCTCTTATAAACACATGATAAAGACACACTCCATCTATGCAGGTACTGGATCTCAAGGAAACATATGGATTTCATTTTCATCCATTTCATGAAGACGTCTGTAAACAAGATGAGGGAGTGATACATAGATGGACTGGACCATGACTTCCATTGGCTTCTACTTTAATTTGCATCTCTTGCTTTGAGACAGTGACCTCATGTGAAGAAGAAAACCTCTCAAATGTTGTCCAGTCTTCCCTCCACCTCCAGTTTACAGTAGACAGTCAGGAGTTTCCATTGACTGTAAAATATGATTCCAGTCTGGGAACAAAACATGCTGCAGCTTCACTTTTAGTTTCCTCAGTGGTCTAACTTGATATGTGAGGTCAATCTGGACAAAGCGTGTCCGTCCAAATCGATATACCACCGGGACTCATTACGGAGTCTGTGTCCCCGTCAGCCGTGGCCTCCAAAACAGCACAGCGATGACATCACTCAGGATGGCAGTGCTCTACATAGGAGCGTTAACAAGAATGTGGGGGTTTTAGGGATACGGGGGTCGTCTTATCTTTACAGATCTCATATTATGTCCCGCAGCAAAGATCATGTCTTTTGGGGTCTGTGTTTATGAGCGTATCAACGCCTCCAGATGGAACAGCGAGGCCCCGGCGCTTCAATAATCATAAATAAGCGGAAGCAGACGGATCCAGATACAGAGCTCATAGCTGTGGATCGAACCATTTAATGGCCTGAGGGGAGGAAGGGATGAGATGGAGATGAAGATCTGGCCAAAGATGATGGGGACTACAGCTGACTGACAGACGTGAGGCGAACTGATCCCTAATGTGCTGATGCCTGTTCAGTGGTAGAAATTTAATTTACAGATTGGTGTTAAGAATGACCCACAAGCCACTGCACCAACAATGAGCTGGAATAACGCTTCATCCACACTGGGAACGTCAGGGGCGCATGGCGGCTGCGTGATTCACGCGTCGGGTGTTCACACCAGCTGCGTTTCTGCTGCGTGTCTGCTGCTACAGCTGCTGCTGTCAGCCCTTACTTTCTAAATAGAGTTTGCCTTTCATAATGGCCATTTAATTTAATTATAAATGTCATTTATATTTATTTTAGACAGAGAAAGGTTAAGAAATGTGTGGTAATTTGTAAATAATAGTAATAATCCACAATTAAAACATTGTACTATATTCATTCATGGAGCTCTCCAAGTCACTGCATGTTCCACATCATTGTCCTTCACATATTTCAGAATAAAAGCCTCATGTTAACAAATGAAGGAATTCTGTCCACAGAAAAAGTGCTTTTATTTTTAAATGAAAGCAGGAAGTTTTGATTTAAAAGTAAGTCTTTACTTTTTTTCATCTCCGTAACATATTCTACAGATAGACATCGAAACTGTAGTAATGTTGCTGGTATGATGTCAATATACAGTCAATAGATCACTAAAAAACAACAGGTAATGCAGCCGCCACGCGCTCCTGACGTTCCCTGTGTGTCCCGGGCTTAAGTTGGTGATTCTGCCCTTCTAAACGTTTACAAAAGGCACATAAGAGAAGAAACTGATGCCTCAGTTTAAAATAAGTCATATCAATCCTTTACTGTTATC
Source organism: Sebastes fasciatus (assembly GCF_043250625.1). Classification (NCBI taxonomy): domain Eukaryota; kingdom Metazoa; phylum Chordata; class Actinopteri; order Perciformes; family Sebastidae; genus Sebastes; species Sebastes fasciatus. The sequence goes on along the minus strand of NC_133799.1, from coordinate 23,954,609 downwards.
TGACTGCATAATTTACATAATAACCGCAAGTTTGTATTCTGCAATATTTGACCTAGGATGTACCCTCTATAAACATATCTGCATATGAATGCAGAATGGATGGTCTATTGGTTCCGAGACTGCCTAAAATGTAAATAATATCTATAATAAAGTTTTGGTAACGGAGGTTGCGCTTCAACAATGGGATTCACGATGGAGTGCTAGACCCAAAGTCCAATAAGTATGAAAAATGTGATAGGGTAACACATCCCATGCCCATGCCAAAAGCTAAAATAATTGGATCCAACTCCCAGCTGTGTGTTAACTCTGCCTTTGTGTATATTACTGAACCGAATCTACTGTATATACTCCAAACGCTCTGAAGTAGGCTCTGTGCCAAGATGTGTAAGCGTATATCTATTGTGATGTGTCTGTTTCCAGAGCTTCTTCTATACGCTGATCCAAGTTCTCTAAAGTGATGAAGTTCTTTGCATCCTCCTGCAGCTTCAAAATCTCCTTCTCTTTTTCCTTGATAAATTCTTGCTGCTCTTGTTCTCGCTGAATGGCAGCTTCTACCCGCTGATGTTCAGCTTCCTCCTTTTCCTTCTGGACCCTCAACACCCTGAGTTTGAGCAAGCGGAGGTTCTCGTGGTCGTTGAAGGCCATGAGGGCACGATGCTCCTCCGCCAAGTGAAATAATAGTATTTTGAAATCTGGGATGTGCTACCCTATCACATATTTCATCTTTAATAATGTCTTGCTCCCAGTGCTGCTATATACAGTAGGCAAGATATAATGATGTTTTTTTTCAGTCAAAAGTTTAAGCATATTTTCTGTCTGTTTCCATTGAATTTACACCGATGTGATGAACTCTGTAGGTCTTACCTCCTGGTGAGAATATAGTCTATTCCCATTTGGTTGTAATCACCACTAATTCTTTATTACTGCTCTAATCATTTCTGAATGAAAACATTTACTTTTTTACTACTGCATGCAAGATGCTGATTTGTTTTTGCACAAATCCCAATAAGACATTATTACTGTTCATTGATCATAATGTCATAATGGGTTCTGAATTATCCTCCCTTTGCCTCCTGCAGAATAGACTAGCCAGGTCTCTTCTGCTCCATTGGCTCCCGTAGCGCAGTGCCAACAAAACGAGGACTGAAGGAAGAGGAATATGGCTTTGGCTCATGCTCTCTGGGACTCTCTGCCCTCCCAATCCAAGTATCAAAAAAAAAAGGCTCATTTTCCTTGGCTCCCGGCGGCTGAAATGTGTGCAGCTAACATCTTGAATCACCGTTTGGGATCTGCTATACATGGGGAAGTTTCCACAGCAACACATTCTTGTTAGATCATCTCATATTTATGCTGGAGGGCAGTGAAGTGGGTCTTAAAAGGAGCCTGGCAATAACACTGGAAGGGGATTAAAGGCCACGGCTGCTCCTTACATCATTACCCACAACTTCCTGATGATGATTTCACAGGGCACTGGGGGAGCAGGCAGTACACTCTCCTGCATACATTTGGAAATGTTTCTACACGTGCTGCACCAACATTGATAACTTCATGAGAGCCAGAACCAAGGACCAGATGATGACAAAATAAAATACCTTCCGCCAGACCACCAGGGGACTATTTCTGATGTATATGACATGGAGATATTTAGGCGCCGCCATAACAAGCAGGGCTTCAACCACCTCTGGGAGAGCTAGGGGGATGATTTAGTGCTTGGAGGACGGAGGCAGAGGACATGATGGAAAAAAGAGCTGCAATCTCTCCATTCCGAGATGACCAAAGCTCATAAATCGTTAACACTGCAACAGGGACTGTTTTCTCTCCCCTTTTGGGTGAGATCTGAGGCAGTACTGACTGTGATGTAACTGTGGATGCATCTCACCTGGTTGAACCTGCGAGTGAAGGCCACAACATTTGGAGCGGTGATGTGCTTCTCCTTCTTGTTCCAGCCGCAGCTTGAAAGCTCCTGAAAACATACAAACAACCAGGGAAACTGACATTATGCACTGAGCCAAAGCATCTTTTTTTTATACACGCCAGGATTTTACTGAATGTACTCAACAGTCAAGTCAGAGGTCACTCAGTGGGAAGAGGAGAGAAGGCAGAGAGCAGGATAGGAGAGAAAAGCAGATGAGGAGGAAGAAAGAGAGAGATCCAGTGAAAGGCTGAGACAGATTCATGGATGAGTGCAAAAACAAACAGGTGAAGCTATGCAGGAACACGCTCTGTCTCAGTATGAAGCTCAGCTCAATACTGATTAAAATAGGGCTGGGACAATAATCCATTTTATTTTCAATTACGATTTTGGCTTCCAGTGATTATGAAAACAAGATAATTCGAGATAAAATGATTATTGTGCAGCATTCCGTTTCGTAATGATGCTCCCGTTCTGTCTTGTGTGACTTTTTGCTGTGTCATCACCTACAAAATGTTCTTTCTAAAAGGCATGATGTTTCCAAAGTCAATGAGTAATCGCTTTAATGGAAATGGAAATCCAATTTTATTGTCAAAGATTGAATATCGCACAGCACACAGTGAAATTTAGCTACTGCATTTAACCCATCTTAGTATATTAAGAGCCATGGGCAACTATTATAAAGCGCCCGGTGATCAATTTTAGGGGGTAGGTGCCTTGCTCAAGGGCACTTTGGCAGCGCCCAGGGGGCAAACTGGTACCTCTACAGCTCGATCCAGCGTTGGTCCATACGTGGACCAGAGCCGGCGACCCTCCGGTTCCCAAGCCAAGTCCCCATGGACTGAGCTATTGCCGCCCCCAAAAATGAAATATTTGTGATCTCAATATTCACCAAAATAATTGTGGTTAAAATTTTTGCCGTAATCAAGCAGCCCCAGATTCAAACTATTCCAATGTTCAACCAAGCTATGCATTGACTCCTGAATTCAACCTAAAAAACGTTGGACATTTTGAGTTGCCATAGCAGAAAAACCACTGGTGTAACTAATAACATTAATGATAACTCTGTTCCTATTAGTCAGGCTCTGGAACACCCACACTGTAATGTAATGTTTTCTGTGCAGGAGGAGGCTCATGCATGCCATGAACACTGGGGTTATCTGAGGCACATTTCAGCCAGCTGCAGAGGATGGTACTGCAATGGAGAAGGTACAAACGCCACATTAAAAGAGAAGAAGACACAAACCGCAAGCCGATGTAAACAATGTTGATTTAAAAACATTTAAAAAATGTATTGCAAATGTTTTATGGGGCAGGAGATGCATTTATTAGACCTTAAGGGCAGAATTGTGGACAAACACTGTGCATTTTGGTTAGAATTTAAACATTGAAAACTCTATAGTATAGTTTTTGTACTTTGTACAGTACAGATACAGGAAATCTAAAAAATTAAATTTTAATAATGACAGCAAGTGTCCATCACAAGTTACCAGAGACCAAAGTAATGTCTTCCAAATAATTATTTTGTTTGCCAACAGTCAAAAAGTCCTAATCGCAAAGATTAATAATTACCAAGGAAGGTTTCATGTTTTTTTTTTGTTTTGTTTTTTTTTCACTTTTTTTCACGTTTGTTTTGTTAATTATTTTTCATTGATCCACTGTAGCAACAGGTTTTGTGTTTGTATGTATTGAAAAAGTTTATAAGAAACTTTAATTAAAAAAAACAGCTAGAGTTATTCATTTTACAATGACAAAACCAAAAAAGCTGCAATATTCACAAGTCATAATCAGGGTTAGATTTCTTGACTTTATTCAGGGATTGGCATAGTCGTGTGCTAATTTCCTGTTGATCATCTAAATAATGAATCATTTCTGCACTTCTAGTCTTACAAAGTAGCAGCAGCTGTGTGGACGCAGCAGTGCCGATAGTAATTTCATTACACTGCTTTTAAAGAAGGCAGGGCGGTGATTTTGGACCTCGAACAGAGAAAATTCCAACGACACATAATCAGTCGTGAGTACCAGGTTGGACTCAGTTCGGCCTCGGTTGCTGTCCTCAGTGATGACGTAAAGACGGAGACCACACAAACGCTGCAAGGGGAACCCAGACCCTCCTCTGGCCCCCGCCGGCTGTCCAGAGGCCAGGGACACTGACGTAACAGTAGGAAAAATGTTGTGCAAGCTCTGCTCTTAATCCCTGCCAGCCCGGCCCACTTGGGCTACAGTATGAACAGCTGAATCAGGCTGCAGCTCCCCCACACGATACCCCCCCAGAGAGACGGGCTGTCTGGAAGTAACAACCTTTATACCTGACAGGGTTGGGATGATATACCTTCCGATTCAATACTATCACGATACTTGGGTACAGATTCGATTGATTTGTTAACTTTTTTAACACTAGACCATGGGAAAAAGTTGAATAATACACTTCTAGGTACTTTTACTTTGGAAAATATCTAAATTAATACAGTGAAAATGTTTGACTTTCAGCATGTATGTAGTCAGAGATGACCTGAAGTAAAATATATCAGTCACTGTCAGGAATTATTTATAAAGGAAATTTCCAGCAACCCAAAAATTATAGAATATAGACATTCTCTCACAAATTAGTGGTATTTTATTTTTTAATTTATAAGGGACATGTAATGTTTTATACTTCTGGTGAATACAATCGAATCAATCCAAGTCCGTCGCTAGCTCTCCCGTCAGCTCCGTGAAGTCAGCTCCCAAAGTGTTTCCATACTTTACTGGATGTGTAGTGTTTACAACGCTGGATTTAACAGGTCGTATCCACGCGGACCCTCCGCATCTGCCGGTTTCCGCTCGCTAAGGCCGGCCGGCTACTGTTTGTTTTGGTTGACTGATACAGAACGGATATGACTTCACGTTACTCAGACTACAACAATAAAAGTGGTAACTTCCTTTTACCTCTGTATAGACTCAAATGAAGCAAATATATAGATTCTGGCATTAAAAAATCTATTTCAAAATCATAAAAAAGAAATCGTGATACATATAGTAGGTGAATCAATTGTTTTCCCCACCCCTAATGCCTAACTGCTCACAACTCCCCGACCTGGACCGCATCGGGACAGCTCATTCTAGGGTGAGTCTCTGAGTAGTTAGGGGCAGTCGGCGGGGGTAAAGAGGCAACATATCAAATACAGATGTTAACAGCAGACATTCATGCGTGGGTGAGGTGATGCCTCGGGGCCTATGATGCCTGAGTCAGGATGAGGAAACGAGGAGAGTGGGGAAGAGATGAGGGGATACAGTTAAGACTATAAAAGACAACACTGTAGAATACCTAACATCTTCCCACAAGATTTACAACCCTGTGTGAAGCCTCCTCAGAGTGGGAGCGTGTCGTCCCTGTCACAGGACGGAGCTAAATCAGAAGGTAGGAGACTCTGGCACGTCTCACCATCGTTTATTTAACATTTGTCCTTTTTAAATAAGCGCTTCCCTTCTTCCTGCCATCACGTCAATCACCTTGCCTCTCCAGCTTCCACACAACGTCAGTGATGATGATTCTTAAACAAAGACGCTCCATAGTTCGTGGGAGGTGGCGGGTGTGTTTGTGTGTCTCGCAGCCTGGACCACCACCTGACCACCCAGGTAGGTGGTGCACCTACGTCTCCCTCACTCACCGAGACCACAACGTTTCAACAACCTACACTGACCCTTCAATCCTGGACCACCGGGGCCTGTCTTGTAATCTAACCGTCCGTCCATCTGTCCATCACATTAAGCGCCAAGTTATTTACGCTTTATTGTTCTTCAGCTATTGTGTTATAACCGATGCCTCCTGTGTGTTTAAGCAGCAGGAAAGTGACCACGGCCTCTCCAGAGACAATTAGGATTCAATTTCCTTTACTTTTCTTTTGACTTTATAGTCTCGTTTTTTCACAGTCGGGCAACAGTTGAGTGTTTGGAGAAAGGCTTTGACGAGGCAGCTCTGGTAAAGAGAGGCTTTTAAAAGCTGCAGTAAAAGAGCACAGTAAAAAAGCCCGCTCCGCCAAGCCACAGACAGCCCGTCATTTCCACACGCCGGTCTGGCTGAGCAGCATTTTATATTAAAGCACAGTCCTTTGGGGCTGCTAGAAGCTCGCTGGATCGACACTGTTTGGGTACTAGGGCTGGGTATCGTTAAAAAAATTACAATGCCAGTACCACTACTAGTACACTTGAAGTGATACAGATACCAATAGAGTACTTCATTCGATACCCATCATGTGAAGCTGTTCGCTCCCTCCGCTCCTCAGCTCAAAGTCGCTCCACTCAAATCGCTCACTGCGCGTTTAAAAAAAAGATACAAGCTGCGTTGTATTTTAATTAGGGCTTTAGTCTAGCGAAAGTCTTCTTTACATTTGATCTTCTATTGAGGTTTTCGGATGAAGCTTTGAATGTCTGTCGTCATATTTTATGACCCTAAAAAAAAATCCTCTAATTAATTCTCAATTTGAATAAAGTGATTCATCGCATTAAATGAGCCTTTAATCTGTCGATTATTAAACAAACTTTCTTTAATGAATATAAGTTAGTTTCGTTTGATTGCTACTAGACTGTCCCATTAATACAGGTGTTTTTGAAAGGCTAAACGCCAACTAATATGGATTGAAGCAGAATATTTCGTTTCGTTTTATCATTTGGGAAATGATTACATCTATCTTTTTTCACTAACTGTTGACTTCTGGACATTACAACGATCTGGAGTTATTTGAAATGTTTGGATCACACAAGTGTGAAACAATCCTTCGCAGCCGCGGTGCGCAATACACAGACACATTCTGGTCGGGCTCGCTCTGGCCTGCTTTAAACTCGGTAGCGGAGCATATTTGGAGCAGGATGGAGCGGGAGATAAGGCGACCATCCAACTTTATAAAAAAATCTGCTCTGCGCTCCATCCAAAATCCTTCCGCTCATGCTCCCCGCTCGCTCGCGCTCCACTCCGCTCACATGCTCTCAAAATAGCCATTTTTTCTAGATCTGGACACAAAAAGGAATGATTGCAGGTATCGTTTGACTGGAGAAGTTCCGATACAACAGTACTGGGTGCTGGGTTATTTCGGTCGATACCTTTAAGATATCGAGTACTGATACCAAGCCCCATTGGGCACATAGCTAACATACCTCAAGTCAACTCTAGCTGGACATTTAATTGACCTATAAGTTGCCATTAAATAAAAAACTGATGGGGTAAAAGAGCATTCTAATGGATCCAACCAAAGATAATAAAGATCTGATTCTTAGCCAAACATTCCACACCAAGACTTTACATAATCCCAAACATCTCTAAAATGACCATTTCTAGATCTCCCTTCATTTAGCTTTGCATTGAATCTACTGTTTTCAAACCACATTGTGAGGCGTTTTACATGAACAATGGTACCGAGGCTGAATAAGATAACCAGCTGCAGCTAAGCCACAAAATTGCGATGACCTCATGTAAGATACCACAGCAATTCCTTTTGTTTTTTTCTGCATTGTAAATGGAAAACTGAAGTGTTGGGATCCCAGGGAGTATTAGAGGGAGGCCGCAGGCCAAGAAAGGAAGGGCTGATAAAAGAGATGGAACAGGGTGGGGGGAAAGAAGGAAGATGAGGAGGGGATGAAGTGAGATTGAGGAAGGTTTGCCGCAAGAAGAGAGGAGATTGTGGAGATATCCTGAGGAAGGAGTAAAATGGAAAATCTCCATAGTTGTGTCTGTTGCTACTTTAACTTGTAGTGAGACAGAGGAACCCTAAACTGAGCGCCATGTTGTTATGAATTCTTGAGTTATGGCCAAACGTGTTTTGTAAGGTCACAGTGACCTTTGACCACCAAATTCTAATCAGTTCATCATTGAATCCAAGTGGACATTTCTGCCAAATTTAAAGAAATTCCCTCCAGGCGTTCCTGAGCGGACGGACAGACAACCCCAAAAACATAATGCATCCGGCCACGGCTGTCGCTGGCGCAGAGGCATACAACACACATAAAGAGCAGAGGAGCAGAACAGTAAATACAAGGAACAAAAAAAAAAAAGGAAAAGAAGGCCGTAAAATGCATTATTGTCTCAGCAGCATTGTCAAGCCAGCAGCAGCCTCCATTACCGTGCTGTGCGCAGCATGGAAAGAATGACTTTTCCAGGAGCTCTTTTACTACATGTATGATTCTTATGGTCGTACAGGCCATCTTTCATGGCGAGGAAAACCAGACATGCATGTTTCTATGTGAAGATTTCATAGTGCTTCTGCTATATATATATATTATCATAAAAATCACCATTACAGTTTATAAGAAAACTGTAAACCTAATTAAAAACTATAATGGTGGGACAGAGAATGATATAAGTCATTAAATGTGTTTTGATGCAGTCTCTGTTGTTTTTAGACAGATTCTTAAAGTATTCCATTGGCACCTTTTTTAAAACTGAATCCCAATGTTCGGACAAAAATAATGTATTATATTCAAACATGCACACGATGAACTTTTATTGACTCTAATTACGGCCTTATCCCAAAATTAATCTCTAACGCTCACGTCTTGTTGTTTTTCCAAAACCGCATGGATCGACAAAATCCTCTTTGACAAGGAAAAACTGGTCCCCGTGGTTTTTCTGTCTTTCTACTGCCAAAACATTATTTTCTCCACCTTTCAGCATGATGAATGTGTATTGACCATCGTGCTGACAGGCTGCAGTGTGGGTGGGATTCCCTTATGTGTTTGTTGTATAGTGATTATCCCTCCACCAGAAAACAACATGTTCTGCAGACCACAAGGCCCGACAGAGAACTGCACTCAACATTTATTTACATCTCACATACAGTTTTGACTGTATGACGGAGAACACAAGGTTTTTTTTATCTCCCGATCTGTGCTGGAAAACATTAAGCCTGCAGACCAGACAGGCTGCAGTATGTGAAACGTTACCTGCCTCCAACTACAAGTCATCACCGGCTCACATGAGCCCTTCGGTCTGTTCGGAGGATTTCGCTGCTGGATGCTTAGACGTGAGAGGAACTGACATACTTCTCATCGGTACGTAAAAAGTAATCCGATAGCTTTTCCCTGAGAGCTGAAGCTCACAAGCCAAAGCCACTAAATTACTAACTTGGCTGTTGTCATGACTGTGCGAAACAAAGGCACCCCCCCACCCAGCCGTCCCCTTCCCCCTTCAAGTCCCTCCACATCACTCATCTCTCTTTTCCTCTCAGACTCTATTTCATAAACTTTCATAAACATCCAGCTGTAGAGCATCGCCGCACGTCTGATTTTGAAATTAGAAATGGTCTACTGGGACAGAAAAACAGTTCTGTGCAACGTTCTTATATTTCATCACAATTCTCTACACTTGCCCCTTCTCCACTTACACCTCATTTTATTTCTCTTCTCAGGTGATCTATCCACACGATAGTGTGCTATCTGATCCAGTTCACTCTCGATAAAACCTCATCGATGCTACAACCCTGCATCGTAAATTCAGATGAGAGAAAAAGATTTAGCTACAAGTCCCTAGCATCCTTCCCCCCTCCCCCGTCTCTATGATCCATCTTTGTCATTCCAATGGCATTTCACTTTGCAAAGCAACAGCCAAAGAACATATCAGCTATTCAGCGGAGGGTTGTAGATTAAATAACATCAGTCTGCTCTGCTGTATAGATTATTTTACCATCAAAAAAAAACTTCTGGTGTTCTCATCAATTATACACGAGACTCTGTCGATGTTCCACTCAGCAGCTCTTTGACCATTTCTCTGTACGAGCAGTACTGTGCAGACGAGGGTCCATTACATATGTAGTAAGTAAATTATAGCAACCCGCGTGCATGGCGATGTCTTAAGAGCTGTCACTTAACACATCATCAAAAGCAGATGTGTTTAGATTCTGTGCCGTCTGCTGTGTCAGATAGGCATTTACTCAAGGTCTGAGCTCTCAAGCCCACCTCTCTCTCGAGGCCTTTCACATATCAGAGTTCTTTAGAAACACTGGCCTCTCCAGTTATCATCCATTCTTTTTTCCCATGATATAGATATATATAAATATATATATATAAATATATATATATATAATGTATATATATATATTATATATATATAAAATATATATATATATTATATAAAATATATATATATATTGTATATATATAAAATATGTATATATAATATATATATATAAAATATATATATATATATAAAATACATATACACAAACACACCACATTTTGGCAAATTTTTCTTGGGCGCTACCCACATAATCAGCTGTGCTGCTCATCCCACAAATGCATGATCCTTACAAGTTGGACATCATTGCGAAGGTAAATAAACAGGCTTTCCAACGATGTAAAATACAATACCAATTAGCATTGTAACAACAGAGAAATAATCCACCAAACACAAGTTTCCGAACTTTGTTTTTCCAGTATATATATACATATATTTGCATAGGGCCGCATATTTGCCAACTCCCATGTTGATAAGAATATTAAATATTTGACAAATCTCCCTTTAAGGTACATTTTGAACAGATAAAAAATGTTTGATTAATCGATTGACAGCCCTAATATATACACAAAGGATAGCAAACTATGCTTCTTGCCCAGAGGGGTTGGCCAGACTTTATACCTTCTCCTCACTGTTTTAATGTCTCCACCCACAGCCCTCATAATCGTAATCTTTTACTGCTATTGTGACGGACACTCATCTTTTCCTCTCTCATCCAGCAGAAGGTTTGGCTAGACCGTTCAGGCTGCTCTCCATACATCTGCTCCATGTCAGCGTTGGAAGTTAATGAGGTCCTCTGTTCTACTGCAATCCTGTCTGGGGTAATTCTTCCAGCTCATGCCAGAATGTCTGTTTGTGCGTCATATACTCATGTAAAAATGTTGTAAACACAAGCTCACGAAGTAGCGTTTGGACGCTCAGTCTCTCTCTTTCTCAAACACACACACACATCCATATTATATTAAGACAGTTATGATGTGTTTATGGAGAGGGGGGGAATAAACCATTAAACCCAGACACCAACAAGCCAAGTCATAGCTAGTTTATAGTCATTTCAACTATTTCATAGTCAGTACAGTTATTATGGAAATTACGGGAGTCTTGGAAGAACGGCAAAAACGGCAACAGCTCGAACATGACAGATTGCTGATAGAGAACATGAAACCCATCCAAACGGCAACATCTGCACTGTGCAGCAATACGACTAAAGAGCCAGCTTTAGTTTATCTACAGTAACTCTGTTGTAAGGGTGTTCATAGAGCGTGAAGTAAAAACATTTTGAAACTGATCAGCCCCAGACCGGCAGGAACACTTGGAACTAACCTGGTGGAAAATTTGATTCGTCTATTGTTTGTTATCATGCAAAAAGTCAAAATATGTCAAACTGAAACTGAAGAACATCTGGACGACTGGTCAAAGTTCAGTTGAAACTATAGATATCATATCCAATCGAAAGTTGACTCCCTCCCTGTTACTACTATGTATACAATTTTAACAAATGGTTGTCGTTTTATTGCCTAAACCTAAAGAAGTTGTAGTTTTGTTGCCTAAACCTAAGGAAGTTGTAGTTTTGTTGCCTAAACCTAAAGAAGTTGTAGTTTTGTTGCCTAAACCTAAGGAAGTTGTAGTTTTATTGCCTAAACCTAAAGAAGTTGTAGTTTTGTTGCCTAAACCTAAGGAAGTTGTAGTTTTGTTGCCTAAATCTAAAGAAGTTGTAGTTTTGTTCAAAACGTGAAGTTTCACTCAGTTTTACAACGTGTTAGAACATGTTGCTTTTAAGTTTCATTTTCACTTTTACAATGTAGCAGATGTAGTAGGCCCCTAATGACCCACATTTATGGTGCTTGTAGCGACTGATAATGCCTATTTAATGGCCTGATAATAGTCAAATTGGGTGTCTTTCCACTTTCAAAAAAAATACTTTGTTCTACATTAATATGCCTTTTAACCACAATTATGTCCAATAATGTTTCCCATTTATTGGTAAGCCCTACTTCAGCTACCAAATATGGTTACATGTAGATATCAATGTTGTAACATAGCATTTAAAGGGTGCATTAAAGGCACAAAATGGGCAGCATGTCAGTAAAAACATTATTGCACAACTCACAGATTCAACCAAAGTTATTCAATATTTTCCTATTCAGGCAGTGAGCCGAGTGAAACAGCAGGCGTGCACCAACACACACACACCTGCTTTTCCCATTATGTGTCTGTGAGGAAGGCGAGGAGACTGACAGCAGTGGAAACTCTAGTTGAGTTTTAGTTCGGTCATAGCTGCCGTGTAGCTTTTTTCAGCCATGTGCTCAGAGACCAAAAGCACCATGAGAGCAGGAAAAGCCTCTCTAGTCCGCTCTGTCCCTGCCAGGACGCTGCTGGGTCACTCTGCTCAGTCTCTCCCTCCAGACCTTCATCTCCTCGTCAGCCCTCCCCCTCAATCAGGTCAGTGACTCCTTCCCAAATGCCCCCCCCCCCACATTCCACTACAGGTCTCTCCAAAAGATCTCACCATCTTAAAGCACTAAGTGAAGCCCCGTCCCCGTGCACCTGACCCTTTAAAGCCTCACCTTATTTTCCAAATTGCAACATTGGACTGAAATGCACGGACACATTTTCATTACGCTTATAAAACCCACTCAGAGTCGGTCAGTCAGCTAAACCAGACGGAGCACAGGAGCATGTTTGCATTTATAAACCCTCCAGTTGCCTCTGTGTGAACTTGGTTGATATCGGGGCCAGACGACGTCAATGACTTCCTTCTGAGAGAAGAAACAGCAAAAACCCCAAAGACAAGACGAAAGCAACTCAGGAACATGGTGTGGTATGACCTTTTGGATTCTTGTAAATAGTTTGTTGTGTTTGAGTAATGGAAAAGACTAAAGATTAAAGGCTAACTTTGTTATTTTTCAACCTGGATGGACCCCATTTCCCCATGTTTTTGTGTCTTAAGTGACCAATGGGAACAACTCTTTTTAATATTGGTCCAGTATTAAGGGAGAACGCTGTAGACAGAAGCCGCTAAACGGGCTGCAATATAATCACTCGGGGCAACTCCTCACCGTCAATGTATGTCCACTAAAAGTGCTTGTTTTTGCCACTGACAGGCTCAGAAGTGTCTCACAACATTATGGAAAGGACCCTGAAAAGAGTAAAAAAAACATTTTTCTTTACCTTTTGCTTGTTTGTCATTGTGTGTCTCGCTCAGAGAAGTCAGCCATATATATCAATATTCAGCCATGACGCTGAAAATCTTTTAGATAACACTAAGCTACACTTTCTGCAAAGAACGTATATGGCTAAGAAGTGAAAGTCAATTGTTCGTTCCATTGCAACGTCAGCGCCCAGCAGCAGAGCTACGCTTCCGCCATTTTGGACTGAAAGAGACGCCAGTAAAACGTCCGCCTAAAATGTGCCGTACTGAAGTAAAACAAAATGATGTTTATTCTATTGTCATGTTCCACCAAAATGGCCTGTGTTGAACAATAAAATATTATAAATATAATAAGTGTTTTCAGTCCAAAATGGCGACAGTGGCTGTTGTAAAAAAAAAAAAAAACACCGGAGTTTTGTCTTTTTGCTTCTATAGTCTTTGCTTTCTGTACTCAAACACAACAAACTTACAACGCCGGCACTCCTCTCTCCAACGCTCCAACTCGCAACAAGTCACATTACACAATAACAAACAGAACGGATCAAGAAAAAGTTACATTTCTATGTAGAGTTCTTTCCATAATGTTGTCAGACACTTCTAATAACAATCTGAGCCGGTCATTGGCAAAAGCAAGCACTTTTAGTGAATGTACATTGATGGTGAGGAGTTGTCGGAAGGATTAAATCGCAGCCCGTTTCAAGGTTACAGGCTGCAGCACTCTTGCTCAATACCGGACCAGTTTCAAAGATCATTGTCTTTATTAGTCACTTAAAAAACATGGGAAAATAGGGTCCAGGTTGAAAAATAACAAAGTTGGCCTTTAGTCTTTTCCATTACTCAGACACAACAAACTATTTACAAGAATCCAAAAAGGTCCCACCACACAATGACATTGTTATCGAAATTAAATCAAACTGCAGGTCTGGGAATGCTAATCACGCCAGAGAGGTGTGTGCGTGTGTTGGCGTGTGTGTTTGCTGTTAGCAGAGACTCAAGACGACAAGTGTTGCACATATGCAGTAGCAGGAGTCAGCCTGTACCACACCACACTGGGATGTGGTCTGTATGCTGTTTTTATAAGCCCACAGTGGGCAACCTTAAACACAGGTTATCCGTGACTGCTGTCAGGAAGGGCCTTACAATCCCAAAACCGGATCACACTGAGCCAACAGACTTGGGTGAGACACATGTACACCCTTTTTCTGCAAAACCACGATATGTGGCTCTGCGTGGGAGGTCTGATCACAGCATGGCACAGGGGCATCAAACGCATGGACATTTTGCAAGAGAGGAAAGAGAAAGAGAGGGAGAAAGACAGCAGATGGAAGGAGTAAATTCTTAAATATACATATATGGAATTATGTAAATCTGTCATTGACTAATCATCATGTGTTTTGTGTGTGTTCTCATTGCATTCATTTGAGATGTGAGGGTGGATGTTTCAGACTGTCACATACTATTTTAGACATGTCTTTCCCCAACCTCAAAATTAACAACGTGTTGATTTCTCACACTAGATGTCAAAAATGAAGCTGTCAATACCAGTGTTCATTTCGTTAACAAAAACTATGACTGAATGTGTTCATCAATGACCTTTTTTCCCAAGACTAAGACGAGACGAGACGAGACGATGATGACACGGCACCGACGTCATTAAACACTAACGTGACGATATCAAACATGCAATACCTTTTACTAAAATCTAGTTTAAAAAATAAAAACTTTACCAAAATATCTCTTTATTTTCATCACCTTCCACCTTCCTTCTCTTACCCTCTCTCTGTCACTCTCTCCTTCCTTCTTCTTGTCTCAGTTCTCAGTCCTGAAAACTGTGCTACTATAATGCATAAAGTTTAGGTCGGGTTCGGGTGGTTGATTAACGTATATTTTTGCATGTTGAACGTTGTGGATTGGCTCTCATAACAAGCCGGGTGGGTGCAACTGACCTGTTTATCACAGGGTTTTTCAATTCAATTCAATTTATTTTTATATAACGTCAAATCATAACAGAAGTTATCTCAAGACGCTTTTTATATAGAGCAGGTCTAGACCATACTCTATAAAAGAGTTATCTACAGGGTTATGTCAGGGTGACTCAGAGTAACTGCAAAGCTGCATTCTTAATCATTCAACCAATGTTTTTCATTGGATAATGAAAAGATAAAATCTTATGTGAAATAAGTTTGACTAAAATGACAAAATTATGGTTTTGACTTGACTAGATTGACTGAAATGTTAAATATAATTTGAGGACTAAAAAAGGACATTTGACACAGGACTAAGTCTAAGACTAAGTTTAAGAAAATTGCTGACAAACTTACGAAAGAGAACTTTTTGACTAAAAGTTGTATTAAAATATAATGATGTTTTGTTGACTAAAACCTGACTATAATGTGATTAAAACTAATAAGCATTTTCATCTAAAGACTGAGACTAAATCTAAAATAGCTGCCAAAATCAGCACTGGTCAACACCTCTCCACCTGTCTCTACAGATCTGAGAGCAGCTCACCTCTGGCTGGATGGCTTTGAACACAGGAGCATCCATGAGCGTAATCTGGCCCTGGAGGAGACAAATTACAACAATTGTTAGACTTGCTGTGTTCAGACAAACATTTTGTCACAATTTCCACTAACACCACGCTGCCACTGAAGAACTCCATTATTGTGTGCAGGAAAAAAATCTGAAATTGTCAAATCTAAGGTTACTGTGATCTTTTACTTATTGCACCTTTAAATGCCTGATACAGCATTGAGAGAAATGAAGACAGTTGAGGGTAAAAAGAAGACAGAGACTGCCCTCTTGTGGCTGAATGGTGCACATCACTGGACAAACATCAAATATACAAGATCACAGACATGACGAGGAACATGCTTTTATTCGATTTATCATGGGACAGACATTATTCCTCACAACAAGGTAAGGCTATTTCAACAGAAATATGATTTCTGTTTGTTCATAGTTGCCGTGGAAAGTTTGTGCCTCGGCCGCCAGAGGAAATCCATCAGTGCCTGCTTGGCACTGCCAAACATCATCAATTATTACTGATCCAAACTCTGACCCCATTTCCTCCTCTATCATCCCGTCTCCTCCGGTCTCAAGTCAGCACATCACATTTGTGCTTACTGAACATTTTGTTTTTAAACACTCATACGCAGAGATAAAGCAGACGAGGACAGACAGACAGACTGGCAGACACTTAAACTTCACTTACTGCATATTCTTCAGGGGTGACCTTCAGGACATCGAACACAACAGCATCAAAACTCTTCTTCAGGTCTGAAGAAACCTTATCGCTGAGAGACTCTGAGCTGCTGCTTTTCTACAAAACACACACACAGTTTCATTATAAGGTAAGAGAGCAATGATCCATTCCCCAACATGGTGTTGTAGCACAGCTGACCTGACAACCAATGAAAGTGTTGACTTCATATTTCAGTCAGTAAAAAACACATAACTACATCCTGTCACCTAATAATCATAGACTAAACTTTCACTGTTGAAAAGTGCTAGGAGAAGCACGCACTAGGGTTGGGCGATTATTTTTATTTCCATATTGTCCAATCCCCAAAAATTACTTAAGAACGCAGATAGGCGATCCGAAGGGGGCGGCTGGAGTAGTAGTAGTATATCTATTCGTCATTTCATTCTCATCTGATGTTAGAATTAGAGCTGCAATGATTAATTGATTAATCATTTAGTTGTCAAATATTAAATTAATCGCTAACTATTTTGATAATCGATTAATCAGTTTCAGTAAATGTGACTCCAGCTTCTTAAATGTGAATATTTTCTGGTTTCTTTACTCCTCTGTGACAGTAAACTGAATATCTTTGAGTTGTGGACAAAACAAGATATTTGAGGACGTCATCTTGGGCTTTGGGAAACACTGACAGACATTTTTCACCATTTTCTGACATTTTATAGACCAAACATCTAATCGATTAATCGAGAAAATAATCAACAGTTTAATTGCCGATGAAAACAATCGTTTGATGCAGCCCTAGTTAGAATATAATTTGGATTAAAGATTTTGTATAATAATATTGAGCGTGGCTCAGTGTCTGACAGAGCTTTACAATAATCAAACCTTTAAGCTTCCTACAAGCATTACAGTTAAAGTCAACAAACATTTATAAAATGGTGTGAAAATGTATTTAAAATGTGTAAACATTAAAAAATCTATTTAATAGCAATTCTAGCTAGCCATTCAAACAACGGCTCCCTTTTAAAAGTCTGTGTGTCCGTGCTTGGTGTGACAATACCACAGCATCATGTTCCGTTTAACATTATTATCTCATCTTTAATATCACAGTCCAAATCACATCCATAACATTAACTCCTCTTATGGAGCGCAGAGCAAAGTTTTAGAGAGCAGGTTTATGGAGATGCCGGGTGTCAGATCCATGGGAAAGAGACGGCAAACTGGTTTGTAATCAAGGATTTAGCTTGTGCTGATTAACGGGGCTCAGCGGGAGGACATGCCGCTCCATCAGAAACATCTCTAAATGCACAGCATGGTGCATATTCTACTAATTATTTTTAAAACATCTTAGTTCTGATCGCCAATCGGCACGCGATGAATTTTGAAAAGAGTGTGTGGAGGTCTGGCGAGTGGGCGTGGCCTCACCTCAGAGACTGTAACAGCGGTGGTGGTGATGATTGATTGGCCATTAGGGAGGTCCATCATTCCCACACCATCTAGCTCTAGCGCACAAGATCATTCATCATCCTCAGCTGCAGCAAAGCCCGCCCGGCCCTCTGAAAACACACAGAATATGACACAGTGAGGACATTTAGACAATTATCACCTGCAAACACAAGCAGACAAATCCCTCAGCTTGTAGCAGCATCAGCAGCACCACCGCCATCTACTGGTTCTCAGGCTACCAAGTCAACTACTCAACTGAATTCAACCTCAGAAAATAAGCTAAGAGTCGACTGAACTTGAGATGGAGGTGAAAGTGTTGACAGGTTCAGCGATTGTCCCAGCAGGCCTGTGAAAGCCATACGGACGTCCACTTTCACAGCCTGTCACAGAGAGACGGACAGAAGGAGCTTAGGCTGAGCATTAGGAAGAGGAGATCTTCTGTGAAAGGGGTTTGGAGAAAGCAGCTGTCAGTTGGAGCCACAACACTAAACAGCTTACAGCCGACACTAGAGCACGACCCACTGCCACTCCATGACTCTACTGACACAACTGAACTAGTAAACACAGGAGAGAGTGCTTTTTCTTTTGTCGACTGGCTACCAGGGCACAATATCTCAGACGCTCTCTCTAGATTTCAACAAGCCAACAGGATTTTCAGAAGAGGCTGATGGATTAGACAAAATCATCAGGAAAATCGAGGTTTATTCACATGTGGTTTGGTTAGTTAGTGTTATGTTCTTCTTCCCAAAATCCGAGTGTTAAAGTGGATTAGTTAATGCAGAGCATCTGAGTAAAATTTATTATTTCAACTATCCTCATTACCTACAACAGCTTTGGTACCATATTCCACAATATTTGATTTAAGGCATTCAACACAACACTTCTTCTCCATTCCTACTGTCAGAAAATAAATTGGAAAGAGAGCATTCATGCTAGGGTGCACCGATACCAATACCGGATCGGATATCGGGCCGATACGGACTCAAACAGCTGGATCGGGTATTGGTGACAATGGAGCCGATCTATTAAATTAAATTCTATTTTTATATACCATATATATTATATCACGGAATTTTTATTCCTGTTTAAGTTTTGACCAATTTGTTGCTGCATTAAAAAGGTTTACACTTGAATTGTAATTCCTGTTAATTTTCAAGATTTTTTTGCCAAGTTGTTGGTATGTACGTTTTATTATTTTATTTAAAATAACAATTCAATAAATGTATATCTATGTGTCTATTTGTTAGGAAAGTGATGTTTAAGTCAAGCCTGATGTTGTCATACACATAAAAGAATGATCCCAGTCACTTCCACACAGTGAGGCATACAGTTTATTAATTAAACACTGGTATCGGATCGGTACTCGGTATCGGCCGACTCCCACAGCCCCGGTATCGCTATCTGTATCGGACTGAAAAAGTTGGATCGCTGCATCCCTAACATTGTCGCTGTTCTTTTTCCTGTGAATCATCAGTAATCATTAAGTACTTTCAGCTGAGCATCAGTCACTAAATGTTGCACAAAATGCATTTTCATTTTTCATTTTTTCCTCACAACTCAAAGTCTCAGTCATGACTTCTGGACTGATGCACAGCGAGACATTATTTCAGCATTTGATGAATGTAAGACTGGAGGCTGAGCGTGTACATCTTCTACAGATGAAATTTCAACTGTGAATGATTTCCCATTAGGATGATATTTCAATATTCCTGAATGTGCGTCTCTGCCCATGACTGACAACACCTCAGAGACTTTTCTTTACCAGAAGCACACGGAGAGACAGAGACAGTAATGAAAAATAAGACGCTGCTCAGAATACTGAAAGCCAGCAAAGGCATCCCTTGTGTACTTGACAATGTGGGCCTCTGTGTGTGTGTGTGTGTGTGTGTGTGTGTGTGTGTGTGTGTGTGTGTGTGTGTGTGTACCTCTCGGCCTTTTGGCTGCCTCAGGGCTCAGAAGGCTGAAATGCCCCGTGCTTTATGAGCCATTAGCTGCTTTCTACAGTTGCCGAGAGAGCTAACGCCACTAGATCACGTCAACTTCCCTCCTATTGTTTGACAGCAGTGCATAACTACACAGGAAGCAATAGCCAGTCTGTATTTACAAGTCTGAGTCTGTCTGCTGTTAATAAAATCATGCATCTGTAATTAACTTCCTTCCTGGTCTAATAATACCTATGGATGTGTTGTCGTTCTGTCTGTGGTGCCCCTGGGCTATGATGTAAAATATCACTTGGTAGTTTTAGTCTCCAGTTACCACACACACACACAGTCTAAAGTTAGAGTAGATGCTGTGATGAATGTGAAGATACTATAAGACATGCAAGTGTCCCACATAACCAGCGACTATCTTTTCATTCATAAAAAATTCACTCTAAATTAGGGCTGTCAAATGCGATAACGCGTTAACGCAAATTTGTTTAAATGCCACTAATTTCTTCAACACATTAACACAACTTGCAATTTTATGGTTGTAGTGGACTCCATTTTAAAACAAGAGTGAAGATACAGGTGTCATATGAAACTAGAAAACCTAAGAAATCCATTGGTACCAACTATGTCATACTAGCTTGTCTCAAAGGAGGTTAAATAACGCTCCAAACTTGAGCTAAATTTTGGCGAGGAAAAATTGCCATGGCCATTTTCAAAGGGGTACCTTGACCTCTGACCTCAAAATATGTGAATGAAAATGGGTTCTATGGGTACCCACGGGTGTCAATACTTGACAAATCTCCCTTTAAGGTACATTTTGAAAAGATAAAAAAATGTATATACATATTTTGTATGCTAAATGCAGTACCTGTGAGGGTTTCTGGACAATATGTGTCATTGTTTTGTGTTGTTAATTGGTTTCGCACAAAGCTGGGAAATAAAAATGAGTATGAATATTACTTGTATAAAAATTAGTCTATCAAGTAACATAGCAATTATGCATAATTCATTTGATCTAGCTCAGAGACAGTTAACAACGCTTATTTCACGGCTCCCGGCATACTGACACAATGCCTCTCTTTATCCTTTTAAACCCATCAGCCCGTCAGTGACGAGCCTATTCGGCATACCGAGAAGGAAAAGAGGTGAATACTATGTCTACACATTTACAGATCTCAATAATACACTTGCAAATCTGAATACAGATTTGGAGTTTTTTTTCACACATTTACAAATCTGATTACGCACACGGATTCTGAATACACATTTGCAGATTTCTGTGCACATTCCCAAATCTCAGCACGCATTTAGAGATTATTTTACATGTTTAAAAATCTGATTACACACACACACGCATTGAGATACAGTTACACATCTCTCCACACACAAAGCAAATCGTTTTGCTACAATAATGGGCCCATAGCAATCACATTTCACATGACAATATTCACAACTTGGATGATGCTTTTGATCGGTGGACCCTTATGGACTAAAGGAATATGAATGATCAAGAAGTGTACATATTCAGACTTTATGACCGCTTCAAAGGTCGGGAGGCACCACTTTCTTTTCTTCTGTCTTGTTGCCATGCCGGTCAATCTGAATCAACTACACTTTGGTGCTTCATGGTTTCCTTAAAATGAACTGAACGATAGAATGGTGGAGAATCTAACTGATCTAACGATGTGTAGCATGTTCATATTGAAAAAAGTCACCTGGCATCTTATTGAAAACTGCGTTTATTTGTCAAAATGTGTCGCCACACTCGGAGAGAGTAAAAGGGACTCAGCGTTTTATTGGGGCTCGACTTTTAATTGAAGTTTTACTGCAGTTCGTTGGACTCCATCTACACTCCTCTGTATCTCACACAATAAGCAATGTACAGTCCTCTAACTGTCATGCGTCCAACTGTAATCATATGCTAAGAGGATTAAAAAACATTTATATACAGACTGTGCTGCCATCACACCTTCAGAAACAAGCTGTCCTTGCAAAGACTAGGCCGTACTTACCAGTTGTGTGTGTGTCAGATGCACATAGTGTTGGGAGGTGAGGTTAGCCTGTTGTTCTGTGCTGCTGTCTTTGTCTATCGAGTCCCGTCTTTCTCTGAGGCTGGCTCCTGCTGTCTGTGTGAAAGGGAAGACAACAAGAGAGAGGAAGGCAGAATGAGTCTTCTGAACAGGAGGGAAACCCACGCACACATTAGAAATGATCATTGCCAAAAAGCCCATAAATCTCAGAGCTGATCTGAATTTGTGTAAGTGCTCAAGTAACCATCAGCCACTGCAGATCTGTAGCGTCTGTTCTAGTGGGAACTGATCAGTTTTAGCAAGACATAAAAATAATAAAGAATAGAATCCAATGCCAGATATACGCACATTTCCACATTTATTTACAAACAAATATCAATAAATCCGAACGTTGTCTTCAAACTACAAGTAGCCTACAGATCGGATCTAACAGGATGTCACTTTTCCTGTGATTTCCTGTAAATTCTTTGAAAGCTGCTGGAAACTGTCCGACTTGACCGCACCTTTTTGTCACCGCCCCCTGCTGCTACCGCCCGATCACGTCTACTTTCCAGGCGAGGTGAAGTTCATCTCGAAGGAGCCTATTGTCAATAAGAACAGGTGCAACTCTGCAAGCCAATCAAGTGTAAACCCCATCATGCTCTCTGCCTCCAGACCTCTCACATGACATGACTAACATAAGCCAGTAGGTGTCTCACTACTCTAAGAGATGACAGCCTGTGTGTTGGACAGTGTGGGACTCTGTCTGGCTGAAGACTAATGCTGCATGCTGGCAGCCAGCAGTTGGCCTTTAGCCATCAGGTAGAGACTAAGATCTTGTCATCCCCTCCAGGTCGCTATCACGCTGTGTCGGGGTACAAAGCTCAGGAGCAGGACAAACAGTGGATTAAGATTTCCACTCACCAAAGTAAACTTTAAACCTTTGCTGACTTAAGCCTATACATTCTTTCAAAGATCACATCTGACCAAGTAAACACCATCCCAGAGCTCAATAACAGCCCTGACGAGCGATGCATTTTTGTGCTAAGGATATAGAAATATCTCTTTGTACACTAAGTGCTCACATCTACAGTCGGGGTGTCATTGTCACGTAACAAAGTGTTGATCTGTCTATACTCTGAGCAATGTAAACACCCCCTGGCTACAGCCTGTTTCTACCCGTCTGCTGTCAGTTTGCCCTCTGAGCTTCCTTGTCTGTAATGATCCCAAACCATCCTGGACCGCTTTACATCTCTTAACTTCACAGCTCCTTACGACGCCCACACCTCCAGGTATGCTACTTCAAAAACACACACACAAAGAGAGAGAGACAGCACCCCCTCCTTCTGAGTCACTGCCCACCCCATCCAATCCTCGGTAGTCGGAGATCCTGCTTTCTGCTCTTGGCAACATCCATGCACCTCTGACAGTGAGCTGAGCTGACATGTGTTGTGTTTGGTGACATAATGCCACGTGGTTGAGGCCTCATGCTTCGCTCACTGAGGTTCAAGTCCGGTAAATGTTTTAGGGATGTACCCGAATCAGAATTTTCTTTATTAGAATCAGATTTGGCTGTTCCAATATGAAGATTTGACTATTTTTTTTGGCAGATCAGGAAATCCATTGGCATGAGTTACAGTGATGATTTCCACCACATTAACATAATCAAATGCGGCCCACCACAGTTTCATAACGAACCGAAAATATTTTTACACTTCTCAACCGGTAGGGTTCGTGCAGTCTGCCCGGGAGATTCAACTTGGCGGGTCAGGGGCGGCCGCTCGGTGTGGGAGGATCTCCTCGTGGGACTTCTCCCGTGGGTCATCACCATTCATGTTAGGGGTGGGGGGGAAATTGATACAGCATAGTATTGCGATATTTTGCATGGCAATATTGTATCGATACATGGACGTCAAGTATCAATCTTTTATTATATAAATTATTAACCTCTTAACAGTCCGACGGCGGGCCCAGCTACTATTCTCTCTTTCAGAGGTTGTAGCGGGCTCAGTCTTAAAGCTACTGGTAACATATGAAAGTAGAAAACCTAAGGAATCCATTGGTACCAACCATGTCATGTTAGCTAAAGAACGCTAAATAATGCTCCAAAATTTCAGCAAAGAAAAACTGGCATGGCCATTTTCAAAAGGGTCCCTTGACCTCTGACCTCAAGATATGTGAAGGAAAACTCTGAGATGAACAGAGGGAAAACTGTGTCTTAATATTAGATAAAACAGATGTTGACAAACTGCGTAGGTTGCAGTGGAAAAAAGGTAATGAATCGCAATATATCTTATCGCAATACTCAGCACATCGCAAAATGTTTGAAATTGCAATAAGATCGTATCGTGACTTAAGTATCGTGATAATATTGTACCGTGGGGCCTCTTGTGATTCCCACCCCTAATATCTATACAACCAGGGTTGGAAATTAGCACCAGCCAAACGCTGGTAAAATATGAAAGTGGCAGCTAGATTTGCTTCCCTCACCAGCCAAAAAGAACAATGGTAATCTATTGAGTGGCTGGTAGATTTTGGAGTCCACCAGCCACAGTGGCAGGTATACAATGCGTATATGAATAAATTGTGTACTAGAGCACAAAATTGTTAACAAGAGCACATAAAACGACGGCTCGACTTAAAGACTTTCAAGTCGACTGAGGGGTCACCGACGGATGATTCGACTCATCGACTTTCAGATGGCAGCCCTAGAAAGTGTGCAGCTGAAGGAATAACATGCGAGTAGTGATGAGGTGTAAATGTGTGTTTGGATGGGCAGTGGACAGTGTTACCAGAATAAGACTTCAGCGGGACATGACAGGGTATCAGAGGAGGAAGCAGAAAATAACAGAGGAAGAGTGACAGAAAGTGGAATGATTCACGCTGGAGCTTGTAGCAGAGGATGTGTCGCTGCTGTGAAGCTAAATGTGACTCATTACACTGCATAGCAGGTGGTGTTGAATCAGAGCTCTCTGCCTCCTCCTCATCCTCCTCCCTCCGGTCCTGTTGTCACATTGCTTTTTTGACATTCACATACGTACTGCAGTTCAAACACAAAAGGTGCTGGCAGCCCGACAGGCCCGGTTACCGAAGGGCACAATGAGCATTAGCGAGTGTTTTTGTGTGTCGTCACGCACATACCGGCTGTATTTGTGCATGTGACAACACATTCCTCATCCTGCACTGACCCTTTACATTCCTGTCTCCAGTGGCCCTGAAAACAGGTCTCCACCACCTCATGTCCCCTGTCCTCCTTACGATGCTCATCTGCTGTCCTTTTCCTCTTCACCTCAACCTCATTTTACAGTTTAATATATATAGAAATATATCCGTCTATAAGTCAGCATGGATTAATGGACAATAAGGATATTTCTTTTTTTTAATTTTCTTATAAAATGTCCGGTGGAATCGGTGTTGTCATAAGTTTATTAACTGGTGGGAAACTTCCCTCACCGTGACATCCCTATTATGAAGGAGCATATGGGCAATATGGGGTATAACATGAATTTATAGGTGGTAATACACTGAAACTTTTCCCACCAGCCTTCTCTTGACCAACATCTGTGACAGCAGCTGCTTTCTCTCCTTGGCACATCTTTGTGATGCAAGACATTAAATGATATGTTCAGAATTTATTATTCTGTGGGAGCCATGACATAACTGTGGCAGTACATCACAGATGGCTCTATACAGTCTATATAGTGTACGAACCTGGCACTGAAAGCACCAGACTGCTCCGAGCCTTAATCTCATTTACTTCTGCATGTGTATACATGTAAACTCACTACCCAGTCTCAGTCCCAACACGAGACGCAACCTACCATATAAGCACACATTAAAGTTACTACAAGGAGTTTTTAACTGATTATTAAACAGTCTCATACTGATACTGATGCATCTATATGACCTACATAAGCAAACAAGACCATCAGCGAGAAGACCGGCTATTTCTATATAGTTATTCTTAATGTCTGTCCCCGGTTTCCACGCAAAATCAGACGAAACGATTTACGGCACAAAGACTGGAAGAACCTCCGTTTACATTTTCACAGGCAAAGTTTCAGTGAGTTGTATGTTAGCCAGCTAAAAGGAAGCAGAAGGAGATTTTTGACGTTATCTTTTGTGGTTATGGCTGATACTGTGAGCATGGCGATAAGGTAAACAGCTGTGTTTAAAAAAGAGAAATGGTATCAAAAATAATTTGCGTATTTTTTTGCGTCATTAGCTTCCAAAACAAACAAGTTCCAGCCAGATCAAGATCTTTGTGACAAGAGGCGGTGGTGCTGATGGAAAACACTACCGCTTTTGCCCACAGGGGCCGCCAAGAATAACACAAAATGAAAGTAGTTGATATAACGAAGGATTAGAGTGTGTGTGTGTGTGTGTGTGTGTGTGTGTGTGTGTGTGTGTGAGGGAGGGAACAGAACTGTACCTCGAGTGTGTTCAGGGAAAGGTCACAAGATGTGAGACTGCGAATAACGGATCAGACATGTGAGATGTGTGTGTAACGCTGAGCATTAACAGAGTGCTGTGTGACTTCAACAGCTTTGACAACTCTGCCAGACAGTCTCTGCCTGAAGCCCTGCAGGCCTCTCTTCTTCTCACTGTGCTCCCACTGTGTGTGAGAGCACCACAAATACCCTTCTCCTCTTCTGCTCACAGCAAGACTCATAGAGCTCATAATTATAAACAGAGTACAGGTAAGAGCCCCGGGCCTTCTCGCTGCACAACCCTTTGAAAAAAAAAAAGGTAAACGAATTTCATCTTTTGCTCCACTGTGGGCTGCTTTCTGATTAAATTTACAGAACCTCCTCTCTGTCACAGTCTGTATAATGCATGCACTGTAGAGACACGTGCATTCTGTTTTTGCCTGGCAGCGGCAGCAGCGGCCTGATGCATTTCAAAAGCATGCCGCAGATGCACCAAAGTCAGGGAACCAAAGTAGGTCAGTGTGTTGAGCTGAGCAGTGAGGAGTCTGACAGCACATTAAGCTGAGCCCTCTTCTTCTTCTTCTTCTCTGTAGTACACGCAGTACACACACACACAAACAAACATACAATAAGGCCATTTGCACTGTTAGGAGCTGCAGGCCTTCAAAGTCAAAGCAGTTATCTTAGATCACTAAATCATAATCACAATTATTTTGGTCAATACTGAGCTCACGATTACTTAACACGATATTCACTGACATTTAAGAAAAAAAATTTTGTACATTTTACTGTTAAATGCATCAATCTGGTGCACTTTGAGAGCAAAATTAAGAGGCTCGATCGATGAAGAGCTTTGTGCTCTTATGAAAATTTTTTTTCACTAGTACAGTAGTTCTCGTATCAAAGACCCATAAATAGACCCCTAAACATTGTGTTACCATTTGATAACATTTCACTTCAGGGACTTCCATCTGATTCCATTCTATAGTTGTCTACATGAGGAGATAACCGTGGAGGAAGTGAAACCTATGATCACAGTAGTCTCTTTTATGACTCTTAAGGCTGGCCCACACTAAAAGATTTTTCAAATCTTAACAGATTTTGACCCCACACATAACGACATGTTGTGTTCAATTTAACAGTTTTGTTCCTGTAGTGTGTGGAGAGCAAATATACGGCCAAAACAGCACACCACACACTTAAAGATTCATTCATGAACAACAAGAGTCCTGACTAAAAAAAAAATGTATATATCACAAAGTCTCTCGCAATCAAATGTGACTTTGGTGTAAACAAAGATGGCAATGAAGAATTAGTGATGTTAGTTTTTGCACTACTACTGTACTGAAAATTCACGAAGGATATATGGATGAAGTCATGGTGACATGCTGAATAAACACTTGCGTTGTTGTTGCCACAAATCAACAAGTTGGTCCTCCACTTCTGAGCTCCATCTTACGACTACTTTATGCTTCACGTTTTGCATTAGCCGCGGCCACCATGACGGCGGTTGTTGTCCTTCCGCTTCAGTCAGCTTGGTTCTTAATTAGCTATCGTTCTTCCCCACGTGACTGCGTCATCGGCTGTCCTCGGGGTTCCTCACACACAACAGGATATCCCATCGTAAATATTGAACACGTTTAATATTTGAGATCGGTGCGGCCGGGATGGACTTCCGAGCCGATCGTGGGATGTAAAAAACTCTTAACATACCTCACACCTCAGGAATAACTGGAAAGATAATCTTTAGAACCATCAAAAATCAGGGCTTTGCTGACAATCGTTGAGAGAAGGGAAACGGGCCCAAAATCGGCTTGATTCTCGTGTAGTGTTCATCCGGCATTACTCACATTGTGTCCCCGGACCCCTGGATGAGAACCACTGCTCTAGTAAACAATTCACACAGACGAAAAAGCGGCAAGGTCTGGACGAGGGGTGCTGTAAAGCTCGCGGCCAGACCCACAAGTCACTTCCACCCCGGGCCTTTCCAAGTTGACCTAGAGGCTGTCAGAGGAAATTCACTCGCCACTGACAGCCAGCCAGCGGCAGGGAGAGGTCCCACGAAGGGATCCTCCCACACTAAGTGGGGCAAAAGTTCACAGCTGTAAAGGAAAGGGGTGCGCTGGATTTATAACACAAAACAAAACGAGAGCATCTTTGTTAAACGGGATGCGGCACAATAATCTTCATTATCTTGTTTTTATAATCGTTGGAAGTCAAAATTGTGAAAATAAAATTTGATTAATTGCCCAGCCCTACAAGTTTGCACTATATTGTAGTGGGCTGCATTCTCATATGAAGGGGAGACCCTGTACTGGGATAAACCTGGAAACAAGTTAGGACACAACCCCTTTACCATCTTGTATTTACAACATTTCTAAGCAGGATTAGCATTTAAGATATGAAATGTGGGTTTAATCATACAATCCATCTTTCCCCCGTCACTGCTGTTTTACAGGAACTAAAAGAAGAGCCATACTTGGCTACAACTTTTGCAGAGCCTGTTAATCATAGTTAGTGGTGTTTCAGTAATGCTACAGCTTTGAGGTTCTAGATTTCCCCGGGCTCTAGTCAAGCCTCCCCCCTGGGGAACACTTATTGATCTGGAGCTAAGAGTTGATCACACGGTGACACACTCTCTAATAACCTTCACATGCACACAGGGACGCGGCATGTGGCTGCATGTCACAGCAGTTCGATATATACTGCTTTCACTCAGCAGGTTGGCTGTTCACACAGAGGTTGGTGGCGCTGCCTGCGGAGGGATACAATGGTGTGTGTGCGTGTCGACCAACAGCCCCTTCACACCATCACTTAACATGCCGCTGATGTTCAGATGCTTGTGGACAGACGCAGCTCCATGGTGGAACAGTAGGAGTAGAAAAGAGTTTTCATGAGTATAACTGTAAGAAGGCAGAGGGAAAAATAAAAAGACTGCAACTACATATGCAAACACTTAGATCTGCACATTATAACCATGTGCTCCATTTGCTCAAATTTCGAACACCAGTTTTTGCCCAAGGCTCTCCAACTGTCATCATTTTAACTCTCGCACACAGAACAGGTTTATAATTCTGAGGGGGTTTGCCAACACAGCTTACAGCACACTCTGGTGTCCCCGTTGCTTAGCGAGTGAGGCTCTATCAACACGGAAAACACACACAACAGGAAGTGAGGAGATATCTCTACATTACAAATTCACTCATCCTTCCAGACAAGAAGACTGCGTATGTCTGACTTATCGCAGCAGCGTGATGCAAAAGAAGAAAACCATCTAATGGCGCCATTATATCATTTCACAGTAAAAGCATATTTTAGAAAATCAATAATGAACCCAGTGACACCACACAGACAGGCTGACACTGAAACAGCTGTGCTCCACCCTCCAACATACTGAGCCATCCGTTCATGAATATTCAGTTCCTGTCTGTGACTGGAAATCATTCTGATGCATAGCTAATGCTCTTGGTATCTAAAATGCCAATATAATCCACAAATATGAACTAAAATTAACGCTGTGGGCCAACTTTTTTCTTTTCCCCTTTGCTGATCATCATCTCAGCCAGCAGCAGCACACATATGCGACCAAAAATCTGTCAAGTGCGACTAAACATTTTCATTAGTCGCACTGGTGCGCCTGACAATTAACAGGTCTGTCTCTGTGTGCGTGCATGTGTCAAACTCAGCCTTGTACTCTTCCTCAAGCAAAATCACAACCATTAAACATACAGGTAATTCAAAATGAAGAGAACTAGTGATTGTCTTTTCAAGAAAAATGCAGCGGTGCCCGTCACTCCTGTCCCCGGACTTGAATGGCCCACCCCGGACCAACATCATTGACGGAGGTAACCGCTCCACCACCTGTCTCCCCGGTCCATGGTAAGATGCCTAATCCTGTTCACTAAAAGCTGTCTTTTTTTCCTCACTTGGCTGACTTCCTTTATAAATGAAATGTAATGTCTTTTATCGAGTTGCCTTTTCTTCAACAACAATGTTGGTTTTGCATGGAGGGGCTTTTCTGATGTAGCGAAAACAACTGCTACATTATGCGATATTAAATGTTTGTGAACGCTGCCACATTCTGGTAATAATGACGGCGTTATTTCTGTTCTCAAGGCAAACACTCAGAATTTGCACGGACAATTAAATAACGTCACCAGGTCTGTCATCTGATTCTTATTCTGATCAGCTGACAAAGACATACAGAAGTCATGATGCATGTTAAGTAGACACAAGAGTGCGCACACACACACACACCTAAACCTAGTTTAGTTAGATCACTACACCCTGTTTGTGAAATTCCACTAGTTCTAAATGTGTGTCGTAGCAGCAGCTTGCACCGTGGGGTGTGATTAGGCTTTTTTTAGATACACTTGCCGCTCTCTCTCTCTCTTTCTCTCTCACCGTCTTTCTTCCCTTCTCCCTCGATCCCTGCAGCTCTCTGGGTTGATAATTAGAGCTCAGGCTGTACAGGCAGGCTGTTCAGGCCCCGCTTCTGTCTTTTCTCCTGGCACATCCCCCAGTGACACAGACACACTTGGTATGTACAAGTCTCACAGACCTAGATAACGCCTACCTTAGATCGCTCAGCCTACAGCTATAGAAGCATCAATCAAATTGAATTATACTAACAAAAAAATACTCCTACCCAGAGCCAATACAAGGCCCCGGCTGGTCTTGATAACAGTATCTGGTTATTCATCAAATGAACCGAGGAGAGGCTACGGTGCCAGGCTTGTGAGTAGCGGCATGTGGCAGCGCCCCAGAGCAGCAGGCCGTCACGTGTGGGCCGAGCACCAGCCTACAGTTTGTGAGTACGTCCGTGTCTGTGTGTGTAGGCTGGCTTCAGCCTGATTTGTGGCCGAAATGGGCAGGCAGCCCAGCCCAAGTTCAACTCTACTGCTGAAGACCGGGCGACCCGAGCGTGGTGACAGATGAGTGGGGGAAAGAGGGAAAGGAGAGAGGGGAGAGAGGAAGCGGAGGAAGTGCGGAGCTGATGTCTGTGGTCATTCCCTGCACGGACTATTAACAAGGAAAGGGCATGCTGACAATACAGGGCAACAGAGCAGTCAGTAATGTTTGGAGGAAACTGATACGATCTCTATGTCTTCCTCTATGAGTCTCTGAGGACTGGCACGAGTCAAACTCACAGCAGTAAAGCCGAGCAAACACCAATTCAGGCTAAAAGTGGCGCAGATATACAGACAAAACCATCACGATGTTATGGACAAAAGACTCTCTAAGTGTGTGTGAATGTGTGTAAACAAGAGATTAATGTGAGCAGAGCACCAGACTACTGCCCAGTGGGCCAGACGGAAAAACCTGCATAGCATACTGATCCATCAATGTAGTCTAATTCTGCTCCAACAGATGAGTGATGACATGATTTATCCAATTAGAACGGAGGTGCCAGAACCAGCAGATTCAAAACACAGCTGTCATCGGCATCAGGAAAATCCCTGTATATTTGGTATGTAACATTCAGTGCTGCCACTAACAATTATTTTTCATTATCGATTAATCTGCAGATCATTTTTTAGATTAATTAATTAATTGTTTGTTCTATAAAATGTCAGAAAATAGTGAAAAATGTCCATCCCAGTTTCTCAAAGTCGAACGTGATGTCTTTAAATGTCTTGTTTTGTCCAAAACCCAAAGATATTCAGTTAATTAATATGATATAAAACTGAGAAAACCAAGAAAAATCTTTATATTTGAGAGGTTGAAAACAACATTTTCTGCCATTTTTGCATGAAAAATTAATTTAACAATTAATCTATTATCAAAATAGTAGTCGATTAGTTTTCTGTCGATAATTGTTGCAGCTCTAATGATATTTCTTACTTTTTGCTTGCGTCTTTCAGCCTCATTGTCTCACTCTGTTATGACTTGCCCCCTTCTTTGTAAAAGAAAGTCATACACCTTATTGAGTTGATGAGATGTTGGATGCTCTGAATGTGACCGCATCCAACATCACAATCAAGTGACTATAATGTGAAACATCTCCCTCGTAGTGCTGCTGAACCCACTGAGAAATAACACCCCCACTATGTAGCAGTATGCAGCTTTTAGGTCGCTGTAGGGTCAGGCAATATGACAATTTCCTGTATACCGTAAGATGACAGGTTTGTCAAACAGAGCTTTTGATGTGCTTTCTACCGAGGTAGCTGTCCTCTTAATACTTCACATTACAATGTGATGAAGCACATCTGACTTGTAGGTATTTCAAAAATACTTTCCATCTGGTTATTTATCCTTCAAATGTTTTTCAAGTTAATATCCAAATAATTTACTAGCCTACGTCTTTAAGAACCATTTTTCCACAGGCAGGACAAATACGGTCAGCTTCCTCATCTCTCAGGTTGAAATGCGTGCTCTGCATGTAAGTTTGTTTTGATCTGACGGTTGAGATTTTCAAACGATTAGTCGTGAAGATGCATCCTTCAGTTCAGAGCATGGACTCTATTTCAACAACGGGTAGTTAAGTATGATGTACATTATCATGTTAATCATATTATCTCAAGTTGTGGTCACAGCAGATTAGTATACAGAGGTGTCCTCCTGCCTATCTCAATCTGACGCAGCATGTCTGGACTGCATTTTTCGCCCCAACAACCTTGAGTGAAAAACAACAACACAAAACTACAAACAGAGAAGGGAAACCACAGAGAATAAGTGACGTTAGCATGCTGGTAATGCCGGGGCAACACTTCCTGTAGCTGCTTTTTACAGTAAAAGCCGTGTGGCTTTTATTGTGGTGGTCGAACCTTGAGTGATAGTGACTGGAAGTGGTTCAGTGTAGGTTTTAACTAAAGTTGGAGGTCGAGATGAAATGAAAAATGCTTTTTCAACCCTTTTAGATCACATCCCCGGTCGTGCTGTGCACCTATTTAACAATATGTACAAAACAAATACAACAAATCAATGTCTTTGTATTGTTATATCAAAATCCAATAATCTTTTCTTCCTGTAAAACAAAATACGACGTGTGCTTACGTAAGCTAGTACCAACCAATAATATCAAGACATCCATCCATCAATCTGCAACTTTTAGCGACAAGGGAGGTTGTGTGTGCTGTAACACTGTATTGCGCTACAGCCCAACATCTTTTTAGCGGTCCAATCAAATGTGAAGGATTTGATTTAAATCCCTTTTGTAACTGTACACCGCTCAATAATTCCTTTTGACTGAGGAATGCTCACAGTACAGAATCTAAAGACGCTCTAACATCACTGGGACTTTAAGCAGTTTTTTGTTCTTGGGCTTATGAGTGTTTGTGAGTCACACTTTAAACAAACATCCTTCTCTCCGTCTCGGCCTGCCACTCAACATACTGTGCGGTTCTTTCACCTCCACACTGATGGTACCACAAAAGACAGGCAGGCAGCATTTCTGAGGACGGAGTTCCGGCTGGGCCCTCAAGGGCTTTTGAGTGAGACACAGGCTTAAGAGGCATGACAAGCTGCAACCTGACAAACCATGCAATTATGCAAGAGCAAGAGCAAACACAAACACCTACAGTCCTGGGACAACAATACCCTCTTTCTACAAAGAACAAACTGTACATCCACGCACAGGAAACTGACTATAAGCCTGCTCCCATCAGCCAAAATGTCAAACAGTCTTAATGTTTCTCCAACAAACGCTCTTCATTTGATCCCAGTTGCACACATGCTGTAGCCATCTTACGGGAGGGTTGCTTGCTCCTCTTAAAAGGTCATCCTTGCAGCCAAACTTGGACTGAGATACAATATTTTAAGAGTTTGTTTTATGAGGTAGAATGGGATTAGGAAAAAAAAGTCAGGGAGCAGCTCGACTGAGAAAAAAAACAGAGGGAGTGCTTCTCATCCTGCTGTTTTTAAGTACAATCCATCAAGTCATCCATTCCTGAGATAAAACAGTAAAATCTACCATCTCTATCAAGATGAGCTCATCCTCCTCCAACAAGTTATTCTGTCCTCTTTTATGGCCTACTCTGCTCAGACACTTGACCCAAAAGAGCAGTGCACCAGCTAATACCGAAACTTAAAGACTCTGAGGTGTCTTTAAAGGTAAACACGCTGTAAGAAAGCTATTGTTAGTCTTATGAAGTGTATGAAGTCTTCAGTAAGACCTGTGTTGCGGATATTGTTGAGTTAAACTTTTGAGTATTTGGTTGAAGGATTAGTTTTGATCCAGAACTCAAGTTACTTTGAACCTGCTTAACTGAGCAAGACTGAGATAACAGGCCTCTCCTACAGCTTAACACACACACACACACACTCTCTCTCAGTGCTACACGCATGACTTCCCCTAACACGGCATTGCCCCGTCTCTAGGGCCTGATAAAACGACCAATTACAACTTAAAACACAAAAGGGAGCGCTGCCGAGAGGGAAGAGCAGGGGAAGGGTTGAGCAAAACCGTGTTTCCACGGCAGGAACTTTCCCCCGGAACTAGGAACATTTTGAGGAACTCATTGCCTTTTGACTGCAGGGACCAGGGTCTAAATGAAATTCCGGGGACATTTTATGGGACCTTTTTACTCCCAAAACGGGATGGAGTTTGCAGAGACGCACGTCGCTGATTGGTGAAACACACACACACAGCGCCGCTGTTTCAACTCGTGCACCGCTTCATTCATAAACAAGGAAGTACTCTAGTATCAATTTCGGAACATGTTTTATATATATATATATACACTGTATCTAAAAAAATTTAAAACATAGCATTTGAATTTGGAGGTCAAATACCCTGGCAACAATCAAAGTTTCGAAGCATCAAAGCATTCGGGTCAGCCCTAGCTGAAATAACTTTCTAGTTCCTTTAAAAGTAGTTCCATGGACTAAAGTCCCGGGAACTTTTTGTGGAAACTCGGCTTAAGGGGGGAAGAATAAGTGTGTCAACTTCCAACACTTGTGAGAACCAAAACTACATTCAAACTGTCACCTAAAGCTGGTCAAAGAGGGACATGAACTAACACACAGTTGTTTGCTCTGAGAGTTCACTGGGTCAAAGGTCACATGGAGGAATAAAACATGACACCCACCCACACACACACTGGGAAAACACGAGAGACTGGACCCATCTAACGTCATGGCAGAGAGACAAATGGAGCAAAAGGAGTAAAAACAACATGTGATGAACACAGAGACCGATTTTGCCTAATCTAGCCATGGCTGCCTCTTTTACTAATATGGTGAGTACTTTCTATTCCCATCTGATAGCAGCTATGAGAGATTGATTCTTTCATCTTTCTCACGAGGCAGAACAATGTTAGACTGTGTGCTTCTCCCAGTTAGGGTGTGTGTGTGTTTGAGAGATAGATAGAGGGAAACCGAGCCTCATCGAATGGAAGAGGAGCAACAGCTGAGAGCGGAGAAACAGCTGTATCTCTTCAGCTAACCCTCCCCCTCTCTCTCCCTGAATGAGCCCCTCACACCCTTTCACTGACCCTCCTCTCCCACAGAGCAGCATGGCCGGGGGCTACACAGCGAGAGCACACACACACAGACACACGATATGTGGCCGAGTTACACTACTGGTTCGGGCCTCTGTTCTCCTCTCAGAGGACAAGTACAGACAGGATGCATGTGCTGCTAAACATCCATCTATTCACTATAAATAGGAAAGACATTGTTTCCAGCGGCAATGTCGCCCTCGCTCTCCTCTTCCCAAATCCTCCCAGCAGATTCTAACTATGAGACAAAAGGAAATCAAATAGACGCTCAGGTTATATTTTCACATACAGAGCACAATCAAATGTAGGCCTGTCCATCAAGTCTTTCTACTTCGTAACTTTGTCAGTCGCCAGTCTCTTAAGGTCCTTATACACCAAGCCGTCGGTCGGCCGTCGGACAGTTTGGGGTCGTCGGTGAGCGTCTGTCAGCCTAGTTTTTGGCTCTAGTCTGTGTGAAAATGGTCGGCAAATTACGCTTTATTTCATATACGTATCGTAACAACGGCTTGTATATCCACAGTCCTCGGTCTTCCCGTTTCCCTTTTTGAATGACGAATACAGACTACCGCCACCTGCTGGTGTGGAGAGTTATTTCATCTCACGCAGGTGCAGAACGTACTTACTAACTGGCTGTTGGCTGTAGTCTTTGCGGTGTGTTGGAGTGCAACTTTTTGGTCAAGACAGAGGCGACGTGAGGCGACTCAACAGTCGGCCTTTGTCGACCTTAGTTCTTTGATGTTGGCTTGGTGTGTCCGGATCTTAACACGCACTGAGCTTGGTTAATGCAGTAATAAAAGCCACATCTGTAAATGACTTTCCTTCCTTTGGACATGTTGAATTTGCAAAATCTAAAAAGAAATGCTTGAAATTCAACATATTCAGAAATATTGCAAACATCCTTTCACCAACATTAAAATAAACTAGAGCAGACAAAATCTCCACCTGTTATGTGTGGTGGGAGGAAACAAATTAATTCATCAAATTTGTATAAATGCCATATTATGTGGGAAGATGCAACTGAATAGATTTAACTCTTGGGAGCGTTGCATCATATTAGTAAAAAGGAAATACACACCGGTTTCTACTTTGTTTGTCAAATATTCTGAAATTTACTTTAAATTAGCTGCAACTATCACTTATTTTCATTATCGATTAATCTGCTGATTATTTTCTAGATTTATTGTTTGGTCTATAAAATGTCAGAAAACCCAGTTTCCCAAAGTCCACGGTGATGTCTTTCGAGGTCTTGTTTTGTCAGTCCAAAACCCAAAGATATTCAGTTTAATGTGATATAAAACAGAGAAAAACAAGAAAATCTCCATATTTGAGAAGCTGAAAACGGCATTTTCTGACATTTTTGCATGAAAAATTACGATTAAACGATTCTCAAAATAGCTGCAGATTATTTTTCTGTTAATCGACTAATCGTTGCAGCTCTACTTTAAAAATAAAGTACACTTGGATGTAGACACGCTTTTCTCTCTTTTATGAATTGTCTTATTTTCTGTTTTATTTGTTTTGTATATTTATGCTTCTGTAAAGCACTTTGAATTGCCTTTGTGTCTGAAATGTGCTATATAAATAAACCATACCTTACTCTCCTCCTGTTAGGATTACATCTGAATTGCATTAAGTACAGTCTGTGCTACTTCTGTAACTGCCTTGTCTGGAATAAGAGTTTCATTGTGTTTCATTGTAAGGTCAGATGACATTTACGTTTGGAACAAAAACGGTGTGAATGAAATGAATTAACACCAGGTTTGACAGTTGGTGATGTAAAGTGTGTAACTGTAGACATGTGAGTGCAAGTCTCCGTCTGCATGTCAAGACCCGACAGACCTGTGGGGTAACCTGACAGAGGAAGACAGGAAACAGGTTGTCTCAGTCACACAAATCTAAACGGAATCTTTGAGATGACACAGAGAAGCACATCTTCTCAAGACATGAATCATCCCCCCTTCATTCATCATAGAGGAAAGGAGCGATAAGAGCGTAACAGGTGCAGACGGATGAGGCTTCAAATTTATTATACACTTTGTTCTAAAAAGGCCAAAAAGCCCAGTGTACCTGAGACGGGCCTGTCTGATGATGGTGAGGGAGTGAGTGCAAAAGAAAATGTTTGGAGAGCAAATAGAAGAAATAGCAAAAGAGGAGAGAGAGAGGTGGAATCATGTTTGTCTGTATCTGATCTATTGTCTTTGGCAGAGTTCAGGACCAAGTTCACAAGTTTCCATGACATAGCCAAGGCTCCGCTCTCAGCTAGGCTACCAAGTCAAAACACTCAGGGTTTAGACAGATATATGAGGCTGTGTTGTGAGACCACAAAGCCTCTGATACAGACTGGTGGATCAGGACAATATGCAGGGGAAGTGGAAGGGTGCGGCATCTCTCTGTTTATGTTCAATAGGGCCTGTAGGGGGGGGGGGATTATGGCCTGGTCCTCAGTCTGTATCTGTACAACCAAAAACACCACAATAGTCCATTTTACTCAAAACACCTGAGAACACACATTGGTCCAGTATAGTAAGAGCAACTCACGCCTCCGGCAGATTTTACATGCTGCTGAATGTGAGTGGACTCACTCAGCTAGAGATCTGTTTCTAGAGATCTGAGGATGGAGGTTACAAGTCGTAGTGTGATGGATGATAGGGATGTCACCATACCAGAAATGTAGTTGTCAATACCAATACTAGTGAAATTCCACTATTCTCTATACCCAATTCAATACCACGGTAATAAACAAAAACAAATTATTATTAATGATTTTAATTCTCATGTTAAAGTTACTAAGAAGCAGCCTAATTTGTAAATCATAAAATCTCCTAAAAGCCTCCTCTCTTGCCGTATTCCTTTAAACAGAGCGTTGCTTCCTTACATCATGCTCCGCATTTGGACCTCAAATGAAACTTCCTCTGGTGAGAATATTCCAGATATGCAGAGCCACGTGACACAGGAGGAAAAAGACCAGCCCGAAAGTGTCAGGTGGAACGAGACCCTCATAGCTGACATTCTGGATGAGCCCTTCTATTACAGCCCTGTCCCTAAACTCACCTTTGACCCCTGACCTCTTGACCTCAAACACCTACAACCTGACACACCAACCCTTGCTAACGCACATCTACCAGGTTAGCTGAGCCGATGTTGACCTTATAATACACAGAATTTAAAAAGGACATAAATATACATGGATTCACATGCACACAGATGGAACTTAGACATGCAACACAAACATCCAGGTGGTGGACAAGCAGGAATTTGAGTTAAGTCAGTTAGTTGAGTCATTACCACTTTGTCTTGAACCAACATAAGAAATAAGAAAAAGCCATCTTTGATAGGATCTGTTCACGGTCAGAGGGAGTGTGCGGTACAATTCAGGAATAAAGTTTTACGACGGAAGCAAAGCCTAGCGAACATAACAAGGCGGAGGTCACATTAGGCAAAGAGCAATATTTCAACACTAGTAGTGCAATAAGAACACAAACACAGTCACATGAGCTTGACCAAAAAACAGGCAGGGACGCACTTTCCTACTACTACTTTCCTTAATCTTTTGGACTAGTCAGCACATTCAAACCTGATCATAAGAATGACCCTAAAGGCATGTAAGTGGAGAAGTTAAAGGATCTCAATTATATCAATTACCAGAATGGTAACATTGTGTTCTCATTAAATTGTAATGAGTCAACATTCTGGTTAGACTACCACCCTCTATCTCCAGAAATGTTGTGAAATTTAAACATCTATGCACCGCAAGTACCCAGTGTTTTATCAAAAACCTGTTTCCAGCTGCACGTTCAATAAGGACCGACATTAACTGGCTGACGACAAGGCCAGAAATGGATTTTTTATTACAGCAACAACTAAATTTATTCTGCATTTTGGTTGGCAGTCGCAGAAAAAGAGCAATTATGACAGATGACGTCAGAAGAGATCTGCCTCTTGATTCAAAAGATCAGCTATGATGACTCAGAACAACTTCATACAACAATAAACTGTTTCCAAGTAAGGCTTGGTATCAAACCTCAATACTACTGAGTATTTAAGGTCAGATTTTTCTTCTTTAAAAATAAAAAATAAAAAAATACACAGTAAATATTTGTGTAAGTTATGACAAAATCATACTGATGTATTGGAGAAGTTTGGTTCATTTAAAAGAAAGAGAAGTGCTTATACTAAGGTGGGATTTTGAAAGAAGTATTTTGTAATTGGTGCTGAAAGTCAGGTACTGTAGATATTGGCATCATATGAAACTAGAAAACCTAATGAATCCACTGGTACTACCCATGCCATAATAGCTTGTTAGCAAAGAACGCTAAATAACGCTCCAAATTTATGCAAAATTTTTGCATGGCCATTTTCAAAGGGGTCCCTTGACCTCTGACCTCAAGATATGTGAATGAAAATGGGTTCTATGGGTAACCACAAATCTCCTCTTTACAGACATGCCCACTATGATAATCACATGCTCACATGTTTGGAGCAAAAAACATGCAAACTTTTGCATGCAGTATAAATGTGTTATTTTTGTGTATTCTAAAAATGGTGTATTTCTGGTGTGATATTTATACTAAGACAGTTTTCCTAAACTTAGATTTTTTTAAAAAATTGCAATATATATCGCCTTGCTTACAGTATCGCAATTTATCAAAATATATTGAATCGTTACCCCTGTATCATGATACGTATTGTACCGCCAGATTCTTGCCAATACACAGCCCTGGTACTAACACCAGTGATCTCAAGAGACATATTTACAATTTTGGCAA
This sequence comes from Sebastes fasciatus, assembly GCF_043250625.1. NCBI lineage: Eukaryota > Metazoa > Chordata > Actinopteri > Perciformes > Sebastidae > Sebastes > Sebastes fasciatus. The sequence goes on along the minus strand of NC_133799.1, from coordinate 23,914,335 downwards.
GAATCAGGCGACCCGATACATATCATGATGCAGGGGTAACGATTCTATATATTGCAATATATATTGCTATACTGTAAGCAAGGCGATAGTGTCAATCGTAAAAGAACACACCAGAAATATACCATTTCAGAAGAGGCAAAATTAATGCATGCAAAAAAACTGCATGTTTTTGTCCCAAACTGCATGAGAGTAGCATAAACTGGTTAATTAAAAATCAATACAGTGTTTTGGAGAATCTATACAGCATCACACAACATATTATCATGATACTCATGTGTATCGATATTTTCTTACACCCTAATGTACGCTTTCAGTAAGTTATGACAATATCATACTGTATGTATTTGAGAAGTTTGGCTCATTTAAAAGAAAGAGATGCTTTATACTACTTCTTTGAAAGAAGTATTTTGTAATTGGTGCTGAAAGTCAGGTACTGTACTGGCAACAGTGATCTCAAAAGACACAAGACATATTTATTAAAGTCCCCAGAGGACGAGAAGAGGGACGGAGGAGGATGCAGGAAGTAGGGATCTGTGGGTTGGTGAATGTAGTATATGTCAAAGCATTGTGAAGAATACTGCCTAATAATTACACAGAATGAATCTCAGGCGGACAAGACAGGACTAAAATAGCATCAGATCCCACTCACAACATGAAAGCAACATGAAAGAGAAACCGAGAGTGAAGTAACGTTAAGGAGAAGCTAGGAACTAGAGCTGTGCAGCGGTCCACTCGCCGTGTAGCCCTTCATGTGTGAGCCACTCCCATCATCAGCGGTTAAATTCAGGCTAAAACGTTCTCCCGGCTATTGTGGCGTGCGTTTAGCAGGGTGTGTGTCCGTCTGTGTGAGAGCGATTCAGCAATAAGTCACAAGTGACCCTCTGTGTTCACTTTCTGCTTCAACACTGTCTGTGTCCGGCTGCTCTCTGTGGCCTTTACTTCTCCTAAACAAGAGCTGTGATTACAACACAGCAGGAACCACATGGCAGATACACTCAAAACAATAAGAAGAGGCAGTTTTGCACAACTTCCTCAAATGCGGCTGTGTACAACAAAAAGAGGCACATTGCTCAATAGAGAGGCGAAGCTTCCGGTGGACCACCATGGGAGCTTATTTCGGAATAAATATGAATGCCTCTAGTTCTTATATCATTTACATTACTATTTGTGAATTTAATGAAACAAGTGGGACAAACTAAGCTAACTAATTGCCAGCATTAGCCTACATTAACATTAACAACGCGTTAACGCAAAATTGTTTTAACGTCACTAATTTCTTTAATGCAATTTGCGATTTTTAGGTTGTAGAGGGCTCAGTTTTTAAGCTAGAGAGAAGATACTGGCATCATATGAAACTAGAAAACCTAAGGAATCCAAAAAGCCCTAAAATATATTTTTTTAAATTGACAAATATCATATGTGCGATTCATGCCGCAATTCAAACGGGATAAGGTCCCATGGTGGTCCACCAGAAGGGGATGGACATCGCCTCTCTATCTAGGCAGTGAAACGTAGAGCCTGCCTCTGAGGTTTCTGGAGTGAAAGCCAGGACGTCCATTATGCTTGTCTTTTATCTTCCTTCTCACACGTACGCACGCAGTCAGCTAGTCAGGTGCTCGCCAAGATCACGTCCACAACACCCACTTCACCCGACTGCCAGCACCATTAGAAACACCTCATATATATAAAACGTCTTTATCAAGCACCCAATTGTACACAATATCATTATCAGTGTTCCAAAACAACTTGTCAAGCGCAGAGACCTTTTATATTACTAACAGAGAAGTCGGATGGCTTTGTGGAGTCGACAGCAGGAAAATGAACACAAATAACTAGCTTTGGTACACTTGTAGCTGCAGAGCCAAAGCTTGGGGAGGCATCAGAGGAAGAGTGTGACGACATGTGACTTCGCAGTTCCATCTGTGCTGAATGGATGTGCCAGACGCACGCATAAAGTTACCCTGGCAACTGAGCAACAGCACTGGTTGGAGGTCACACAGAGAGAAAAAGCTTGATGCAGACCAAAACGCCTCTAGAATATGTATAGCACTCAGAAGGAGGCTACAAGAGGACTGCTTAGAAGCCAGATAGTAAGCTGCAGTCTATATGTTACTACACACAGACACACTTGTAATGCATCTAGGAACATTTCACATAAACTGTGTATAGTGAACATGATGCAACGCAGAGCAGAGAAACATAACCGGAGAAAGACCAGAGATTGAACTTGATGACGCAAAAGCCCTACAGTGTTTTATCCCGTTCTCTTGTAAACACTCGGCTCTGATTCTGAGAGGGGAGTTTCATTTCACACACACAGATGTAATCTCCAACTAATCACATTTGCAGGCCATGGACGGAGCAGCCATACCACAGCGCTGAACAGATGGGCCCACGTACACGAGGCATCTCCGGGATTAGCTCAGCCCAGGAGGTGGAGGTGGAAAGTAGAGTTACATGAGGGACGGTTTCTTAAAAGTGTCTTCAAATGACGTTGAGGGGAGTCTTAAGGCTGGCCCAAACTAAAAGATTTTTCAGATCTAAACAGATTTTGAAAATGTGAGAGACTCCACACATAACGACATGTTATGTTAAAATTGACAGTTTTGTTCCTATAGTGTGTGTGAAGAGCAACAATTTGGCCAAAACAGCCAAAACACACTAACAGAATTCATTCATGAACAACAAGAGTCCTGACTAAAAGAAATCTTGCAAAATCTCTCATGATCAAACTTTAGTGTAAACAGCTATGGCGGACGACAGGCAGGAAGAATTAGCATTGTTAGTTTTTGCACTACTTTGTACTGAAAATTCATGAAGGATGGATGGATGAAGTCATGTTAAATAAACACTTGTGTTGTTGCCACAAATCAACAAGTTGGTCCTCCATTTCTGAGGTCCATCTTACTACTACTTTATGCGTCATGTTTTGCATTAGCTCTGCCATGATGGCGGTTGTTGTCCTTCCGCTTCCTTCAGCTTGGTTCACAATTGGCTATCATTCTTTCCCACGTGACTGCATCATCGGCTGTCCTCTGGGTTCCCCACACACAACAGGATATTCGATTGTAAATATTGAACATGTTTAATATTTACGATTTGAGATCGGTGCAGCCAGGATGGATTCCCGAGCCAATTGGGGGATGTAAAAAACACTGAGGTATGTTTATAATTAAATAATGTAATAAACATACCTCACACCACAGAAATATCTGGCAAGATAATCTTAGGAACCATCAAAAAATCGTGGCTTTGCTGATGATTGTCGGAGGGGGTAATCGGGCCCCAAATTGGCTTGATTCTCGAGTAGTGCATACCCGGCATTACCCAAACTGTGTATAATCAGAAATGGAAAACTGCAATATCTATGATGGTATATCCTCGGAATAATTTTCTCCCTCTAGTTGCAACATGACCAAATGTTTGTTACTTTTGGCTCGCGTCCTTGCAAAGACAAAGCATTAAGCCATAGATATAATTATGCGTTATACTCAAAGAAGTGATGTAATTGAAAACGAGAACAGCACTCTAATCGCGGGTTGCTTCGGCATATCCTCCGGGCGCTCACACTGTTTCTGTTGGCAAGCAACAGATATGCAACGTGACGCTTTTTGTTTACAGTCAGGAAGAGAGACGGAGAACCGGATGAACCCTAAAACACACAATGATAATTCATGCAGCATTTGTAAACAGGCGTACAGATGGGACTTGCTTAAGACCGACAGTGCAAATCTCCACGCTGGACAGAATACTGAATCAACCATATTCTATTGGATTAAATCCTAAACCCTCGTACTAAGACTACTTGAGTAAACGTTTCAGATGTACCCTTTGCACCCACTACACTGTCGCTGTAGCTGAAACTTTCACTGGTGATCTATTATAATTTGCAGCTCTCTCCTGAACTTAGCCTGAAGAGTAAAAACCAAAAGTAATTCCAAACAGATTCCTTCTCTGACATATGGAGGAGAGAGGACCTCCTGCATTTGGAAATAATTAGATTTCATCTCTTCTTTTGGTCCAGTTTTATCTAACCACTCAATCAAACAATGCTTTCAGAAATAGCACGACTGCAACTGTCAACTTATCTAATGAATAGATTAGGGCTGTCAAAGTTAACGCTAAAATAATTAACGCAAATTTGTTTTAACGCCACTAATTTCTTTAAAGCATTAACTCAGTTTTAAAGCTAGAATGAAGGAAGGAGGCTAAATAACGCTCCAAACTTGAGCTAAATTTTGGCGAGGAAAAACTGACATGGCCATTTTCAAAGGGGTCCCTTGACCTCAGACCTCAAAATATGTGAATTAAATGGGTACTATGGGTACTATGGGTACCCACGAGTCTCCCCTTTACAGACATGCCCACTTCACAATCACATGCAGTTTGGGGCAAGTCATAGTCAAGTCAGCACACTGACAGCTGTTGTTGCCTGTTGGGCTGCAGTTTGTGCATATTTTTTATGCTAAATGCAGTACCTGTGAGGGTTTCTGGACAATATGTGTCATTGTTTTGTGTTGTTAATTGATTTCTAATTATAAATATATTCATACATTTGCATAAAGCAGCATATTTTCCCACTCACATGCTAATAAGAGTATTAAATACTTGACAAATATCCCTTTAAGGTTTATTTTGAAGAGATAAAAAATGTGTGATTAATTGTGATTAACAATTCTAATTGATTGACAGCCCTAGAATAGATAGATTCTGCATCTATTTTACAGTTAAAGACGTCTGCTGAAGCCAAATGAGACTGTTTCAGTCTTTACTGCATAACACGACACCACAGCACTGTAAAAGGCATGTCAGTCATGAGTCTGGACCAGTGACCTCTGGGTCATATGTTAAGTGTTGAGAACAGCAGCTCCACACAGCCATACTAAATATCGATATGGAACATTCCTCAGAGTCCTTTAAAACGGGGAGCGAGCGAACGAGCGTCACACAGGACACTGACAAAGAGTGTGTTAGATAGGAGCCGGAGGTCTGAGCAGAGGGAGGCTTTGTTTAAGAAAAAAGGCGGCCTAATACAGAAAAAGCTAATACTGTTTGACAGCTAATAGAGCTAGCCCACTCAAGTGTGTGTGCTCCCAGGATATATATCTGTGGATATTCTCACAAACTAAGGGAACAATGACACACAAAATTTGGTTAGACAGCTCTCAACGTTTTAGCAATGCAGATTGTGATAGAACATGTCAGACCACCATTGTCACAGATTAATTTGACATTAAACGGTCAACATGCCTTCATCTCAGCTGTGATACAACCAGTGGTGGAAGAAGTATTAAGACCTTTTACTGCAGTAATAGCAGCAATAGTACAGTGTAAAAATACTTTGTTACAAGTAAAAGTCCTGCATTCAAAGTCTTACTTAAGTACAAAAGTATTAGCATCAAAATATACTTAAAGTATCAAAAATAAATAGTGATGCATTAATGTGTTCATCACTTTAATGTTGCTGCTGGTAAATGTGGAGCTAAGTTTAAGTACGTTATATACTGCTGGGTAAACTGTGATAATACATCATAATGTATTAGATGATTTTTTTTCTGGATTTGCTTGATGCAAAATAACTAGTTACTAAAGCTGTTGAATAATTGTAGTACAAAAATATGCAAAATTGTATTTAAAAACTATAAATTAACATAAATTGTAAATACTCAAGTAATTTAAAAGGGTCGAAAAAGCATTTTAATGTTGTAGTTTGTCAATGTGGAGCCAATATTATATACTTTGTATACTGGGTAGATTCGTATAGCACTGTCATTGATGTAAGCATGTTATTTTATGTAAAAAAGTAACTATTAACTATAAGTGTCAAATAAATGTCCAGTAAAAAGTACAATATTACCCTCTGAGATGTAGTGGAGTAGAAGTAGAAAGTAGCATAAAATTGAAATACTCTAGTAAAGCACCTCATAAATTGTATTTAATATTGGGTCTGTGTTAAATCTCACACTATTGATCAGCAAATTAGATTACCTTAAAGGACAGTAGTCAGGCACATGTTGGCTGATTCTGGGTATTGTTGGTGAGATATCAGGGTTTTATTTGAGTAACACAAACAGCTGATCTTGGAGGGAACCTCTCTAGCTTATTATGCTCTCAAAAACACCCTCACGACTCCTCTTTTGTGCTTCTTCTATAACCGAGATATGCTCTGGCAGACAGAGACAAGATAGGCTGTGGCTGTACACACAGTATTGTTCGTGGTGGGTGAACCCACGCCACACCCAAAACACTCCCTGGAGGGTAAACCGTGCAGGGGGTTCACCGCAAACGAGCTAGTTACACCCGGAGATACAGCAGCTTCTCTGCCTTCTCTGCTGGAGGTTTATTTATATAGCTGTTGGTGCTAACAGTACAAACGGGACATAAAGTCCTCCAGTCCACCTAAAAACAGAAGCCAACTGTGTAAAGTAAACAAAGTAAATCACTAAATGCTAACTCACTTACTTCTCAAAACAAGGTGTCCACATGTTAGCATGCTGCTAGCTTGATTCGCTAGCTTGTTGAAGGGAGCGCATGATTTATTATTAGCATTATATCAAAGCTGCTTCTCGGTGTGCGGAGTGAGGAGGGGTGGTGGTGGTGGTGGGAGACTGTGTCTTCACGTGGGTGGAGAAGGAATAATGGTTAAAATAAAACCCTCTGCACACCAGCTGCAGATAATAATAAATAAAACATAATAATAAACATGGTTTCTCTGTTATCTCCACCTCTTGATGTATCTACTTTGATAATAACGGAGCATCCTGCGTATAAAAACAAACACATCCCAAAAACCGTTGGTGGGGCTTAACGGTAGCTAGCTAGCCTCAACGGTTAATGATGTCTTCAAAGATAACCAACCTTAACCTCTACAGTTCTGTAACTCACCGAAGTGAAACGTTGTCTTCTTCTTTCTTCTGTTGGTATTCCAGTGGGTACATCAGAGGCCAGCAGCAGAAGAGATAACAGGTTTTTTAGAGCTAACGTTTCAGGACACGACGATGCGCTTCCAACAGCAACAGCTGTGTTCTGTTTTGAATGAGAGCTGAGAAGAGACTCACTAGTGATGTGTCGGTCACGAACGAGCCGATTCAAAGAGCCGGCTCTTTTAAGTGATCGATAAGAGCCGGCTCCCGTTCGAGAGCCGTTTTTTTTCTTATTTTTTCTTTAATTAAAGGGACTGTTTTTAACTTTTTACAGGTGTAAATATACCGAGTCGGTTTGCGTGTGGCTACGCTGTTCAGACTCCCTGTGGACACGTACCATCAGACTCCAACACAAACTACACGGAAGCACCAAAACCACAAAGTTATATCTAGTGAAGCCCGTCTTGCAAAACAGTGTTGGCGGGGGTCATAGTACACGGGGGAGACCGTAGCTTTGGTCTCCAGGGCCGGAGTCTCTGCTGTACTCTGCTCCTCAGCTCGCTCCACCTCATGTCCATGCGCGCACACTACACACTGCAGGAGAGTTAGTAGCTCCGAGAATATCTAGTGAATGTACAGTGGACGTTTGTGCAGAAATAACTGCTGCAGCTCCTCCACACCAACAGAGGTTTTCCGTGTCTTGTGAAGTGACGGGGGTCCGCAGCGAGAAACATTATCGTTTCTGACCGGGTGCCGGTGTCTCCCTCCACCGTGGTCAGAGACGATAACGTTTCTCTTCCTGCTTCAGCCCCGGAGGCTGAAGCAGAAAAAGCCAACACTAGGATCAGCACTGATTCATGGAGAGACCTTCGTCTGGTCAGCTAACATTACTGCAAAGCAGGTGAAATATAGAGTGATATTGTGGTTTTAGCTGACGTGTGTCACCTCACTGTTTTGAGCGATGCTCGTTCATGTCTATTTAGAGCGAGCACAAGCTTGAGCCCGACGCTGACTTTCGTTGACTTCATGGCCACAGGTGTCGCTGTTAACAAGCATTTCTGATTTCTAGTCCCTTTAAGTGATATATGTGCAGCCATACTAATCATAGGGCAAAACAGCTAAAGCTAAATTTGTCTGAATTATAAAAAGGCAGAAGTTGTAAAACGAAGAGCTGTTTGGGAGCCGAAAGAGCCGGCTCTTCTTGGTGAGCTGAGCCAAATGATCTGGCTCACTAAAAAGAGCCGGAATTCCCATCACTAACGAACGGCTAACGGGGGCGGAGCTTAGAGAGCTCAGAGCAGACCATTCAATCCGCCCATCATCATCATCATCATCCTCCAACACACATCAGCTTTAGTTCCTAATAAATAAACAAGAGACCTTTTGTCAGCGTCTAACATTAACCACAGGTTGCTAATACAGTGTCAGTTATTAATGTTGACAGATGGTAGAAGTAGCAGTGTCTATTGTCGAGAGCTCAGGATGTAAAGCAGCAGCAGCTCACTGTGAGATTTAAAAAAGGCGCAAAGTTCATATCTTTGACTGTGGCTCCATCTAGTGGTCAAACCACAGTAGTGCCCCCACCAGTTAAAGGTCCCATATTATTAAAAAGTGAGATTTTCATGTTTTTTTAAATTATAAAGCAGGCTTAAGTCCTATATAAATACTGTGAGAGTATCGAAACACTAAATCCACAGGGAAATACACACAGCCCGTATTCAGAAACTCTGCATTTATATTATGCATCGTATTATGTTTTTTTTAATGTAAAAAGTAACTATTAATTTTAAGAGTAAAATAGTGCAGTAAAAAGTACAATATTTCCCTCTGAAATGTAGTGAAGTAGAGGTATGGAGATAGATTAGTAGCCTATAGTACTGTATCATATCACATGTTTGTTTTTTTATATTTTGTTGGGGCTTTTTGCCTTTATAGTTATGAAAGGGGTAGAGAGGTGATGACCTGCAGAAAAGGGCCTCGGGAGCTTCGAGCTTCAAGATTTCAGGCCGCACATTTGTCATGTTACGCAAGGTTTGTTTAAATTAAAGTAAATTATGTGGCATACCGTACTAACAACATATACAATGGATATTTATGCATAGTATTATATGAAGGTTGATGCATGTGACAATCTGAAGCTGATCTGAGGATAGTACATAGAGTTCAAACTGCCCTTTTACCTTATATGCTTGTGCCTAATTTTTTCTATACCACAAATCATAGCCCTTCAAAGACATTATTAATAACCAACTACTTTACATGAATCATAGTTCATTTTATTGCTTTCACATTTACATCATCTATACATGTGGCTGAAATAATAATAGGTAAACACTGCTCCCTGAATTTGACTGTTGACACACTGTAAATGAGGTAAACATCCATTTAACCTTCTTTTTTAAACAACATATCCTCTCCTACCTTTGAACAGGTTTTCTTTTTGCACACACATAAACTTGTCCCCACAAACAACCTGACTGTACAGCAGACGTGTAGGCAAACCAAATCAACGATAATTTAATCAAGTGTCACATTCACTCCCCAAATTTGAGCTGCCTTTCCTTCTCTAAACCATGCAGCTCCTTCGCTCGATTCTTCAGCTCCTCAGCTTTCTTCTCATCCTTCTCTGTGCCGTGCCCGAGTTTGTACATACGACTGCCGTTTGCGCAGCCCCACACGTGTCCCAGCTCACAGGCCCTGGTGGCGTACTTAAAAGCCTGATTCATATCCGGTGCTAGTCCTTTGGAGTTGCCCTCAATGTACAAAGCACTGAGGTTAAAGCAGGACGGAGCGAAGCCGCCAGAGCAGGCCTTCTCGTAGTACTGCCGAGCCACCGTGATGTCAGGTCCTTCGTCACTAGCTCGTCCATCGTGGGCCAGCAGACCGACGTTATGGCAGGCGTCTACAGACTTCTTTCCTTTGGAGTTGCAGGAGCGCATAAAGCAGGAGTAGGCTGTTTTCAGACACTCAGTCACTCCACCTGGTGGGAAGAATTCAAATCCATCACTTGAATAAAAAGTAGACAGACGCATGGATGCAAGATTATGGCCAAAATGATAATCACAGTAGTCGTACAGATCTATTTGTGGCTATATGAGATTAAAAACTGTAATATGATGATGTTCAAACAGAGTAAACTTTGTTTTAACCTGCCACCAAAAACAATGTCTTGCAATATATTTCATAAATAAAATAGACACATTACCTGTCAGCTGCACGATTATGGCCAAAATGATAATCAGGATTATTTTGATCAATATTGAGATAACGATTATTTATGAAAAATATTCATTGATTTCAGAGACTAAATGTATTTATAATCATATGAAAAAGAAAAAAGTATTAAACAGCAAATGTTTGACATATTGAACTGATAATTGATTTTTGTTTTGTTTTGTTGTTGTTTTTTTACAATCACGTAACCAGCTACTCATTTAAGCAAACTAAAACGTTGGTCCAGTTACTAACTATCCCAGATACTGATGGATAATTTAAACTCTAAGAAAGCATTATACTTCATTTTGTTTTCATATAGTTTGTTTGTAAAACTTTATCCTGCAATGTTACCTGTGACTTCAATACAGCTATACATGTAGTAGATTAAAAAGTACATTGTACTTTGCTTAATAATGAATGTCATAGTATTAGTGCCATACATGAATGTTTTTACCTTTGCCTGTGACATGGTACGCCCCCAGTTTATAGCAGCTCTCTCCGTGTCCGTTTGTTTCACAGTTGTGTTTGAGGACTTGTGCTGCAGCTTCATAGTTTTTCTTCACTCCTTCAAAGTAGTCTGAGAGCCTTTGGCACCCTGAGAAGAAGAACATGGCAACAAGGATAAATGATGAGGCAAACATCATTTACACAAATCAAACATTCAGTCTACATCTCTAGCTGGTGTCCAGTGTTTAGTTTAGTTTATTTGATATGGACATCCCAGAAGCATTAGAATTGTAACATACATTTATACACAAGGACCAGATCCACTATGTTTAATGTTTGTAGCAAAATGGCAATTCACCTGTCCACAGGAAGACTTTTATTTTCTATTTTAGGTTGAAATAGAAAAAAAGAAAATACTTTACATCCATGACCCATTTATACCATAGTTTAAAATTACTCCATTACAAGAAAAAGTCCTGAATTCAAAATGTTACTCAAGTAAAAGTACAGAAGTATTATCATCAAAATGTAATTAGAGTATAAAAAGTAAAATGTAAAATGTAACTATATAATACGACTTTTTTATAACTATTTTATGACGTTATACTACGACTTTTTTATGACATTTTAATTCCATACTATATAATTACTTTTCTTGTACATTATTTATGGCATACTAAACTATGAGTTTAAAAATATATATTTTATGACATTTTTTATGACATATATACCATGACTTTTTGACGTTTTTTATGGCAGACTATACTATGACTTTTCTTTTTTTATAACTATTTTATGACATATTATACTAGAACTTTTTGATATTTTTTTTTGGCATACCATACTATGACTTTCTTGAGACTTTTCATAGCATATACTGTATACTATGAGTTTTCTTTTACCTTTTTATGGCATACTATATGTGTCAAATAAATGTAGTAGAGTGAAAAGTACAATATTAGTATAATAAAGTAGCATAAAATGGAAATACTCAAGTATGACAAAAGTGCTTGAGTAAATGTATTTAGTTATATCTCACCACTGCCACAAATACATTCACAAAGATACAGAAATACATGCACAAAATACAGGTGTGTCTACATGGGTGTTAGATGTGAGAACAATGTTGTTTCTTTTTTAGCCTTGATTTAATATCTAAAAACATAAAAAGCCCCATTGATCTCTTTACCTTCAGGATCCTTTTCTTTGTAGCACTGGAAGCTGTACTCCACTCCCAAATTGTCCAAAAACTGCATCACTTCATTCTCATCTTCAAAGTTGATCAGTCCAGCCATATTTCTTGCACTTTATGGCTTTTAACTTTCCTCTAATCCAACGTGCTGAAGGCTTAACTCCCACTAACTACATCCACCGGTACTGGTGTGACCTTGATGAGTTATATACTGAGAGATGTTACAAAAACGTTTCCTTGAATTTAAAACACCAATAGAGATGAGTACTGTTATTCAGAAAGTTGTTTTAAAAGCGCACTATAAACATTTATAAAATAGTTTGCATTACAAAACAGAAGAAGATAATCATGTGTGTATCTCCTCCTGTCTGCTGAGCTCTTCCTGGTTTCCCTAACAGGCTTCCGTAGTCCAGCCAAGGCCAATAGAAGGAGGTTAGGACACTGGTCTTGGGGTTTGGTGTATTACGCATGCGCAGTGTGACTCAAACTGCGTCCTGCGTTACGATTGGCTCAATTTCGACGAGTGCACACAAGATTCTACTGCGCATGTGTTGTACCTCCCGTCAACCAAAATCCAACTACTTGCTCCTCTCACAAGAGAAAATATTGTGTTTGGTATTAACATGAAGGACACACACATACACAGTTATAATTATATATGACCTTCGAATTAACTTAAGGCATTGTAATTTAAATTCAATACTTCTAACATACAAGGCACAATTGGATAGGAGAGATAACTTAAATGATAAAACAAATAATATAATAACAAAAATAAAAGAGGGGTAGAAAATAATTCAAGGAACAAAAAAGAACTGCATAAATAAATAAATAAATAATAATAAGACTGCACTCTTCCACAGTAGCTCTAGGGGGTCATCATCATATATGTTCAGTTCTTCATAAGCTTTGAGGAGAGACTTTGCATGTTGTCCATTCATTAGACTTAAAGGTCCCATATTATAAAAAAGTGAGATTTTCATTTTGTTTTTATTATAAAGCAGGTTTAAGTCCTATATAAATACTGTGAAAGTACCGAAATGCTCAATCCACAGGGAAACACACACAGCCCGTATTCAGAAACTCTGCATTTGAAACAAGCTGTCAAGGATATCTGTCCATTTGTGATGTCACAAATATACAATATTTAGACCCTTTACCCTTTACCCATTTTATTCCTGGTTGCAGTGTATGTGAATGTCATCAGCTGACAGGAAGTACACATGGACCCAAGCTGTTGCCAAGCAACGCAATTCTGTTGCAATTTTGTCGCAATTCCGTCGAAATGCGCTAAAACGGAGCGTTTCAGACAGAGAGTAAATACAGGTATCTTCAGGCCGACAATATGAGGCACATAAAGTTTTTTTTTAACATTACAGCATGTTAACATGTTCTAGTAGAAAAACACAAAATATAAGTATGAACCTGAAAATGAGCATAATATGGGACCTTTAATGTTTGTAAATTAATTTTCTTCAATAAAAAAAAAAAGGAAAAAAAAAGTGTTATACCCCCAAAGCTATGACGTGTTGATGACGCGTGACCCAACCTCCTTCTATAGGCCTTGAGTCCCGCCTCTTCCGCTGATGTACTTCCGGTGCCGTGACCTTTTGTTTATGTCTGAACGCTAGTCATAAATAGATCTGTAATAACTGTGGCTGTGAAAACCCCTCGTTCACATCCTGGTCTCGTTATTCGGATCTTCAGTCGCTGCAGAGATAAAACCGACATCCTTTAAACATGAATTCCTCCTCAGAAGACAGATTTCTACATGTTTACACGGAGAATGATTTACCAACACGGAGGAGACAACAAGTGAGCTAGACAGACAGACAGACAGACAGACAGACAGACAGAAAGCTCCACGGATAACACGATAAGCTTTATTATTGTTATTTTACATAGTGGTAGAAAGACACCAGACTCAGTTGCATAAGCTAGAATTAGAGATTTATTTTTTTTGATATATAAAACTATGGCCTGTAATTTCCTAAACACGGTGAGTTTCAGTTTTACCTTCAGATTAAATGTGTGTGATGTATTTCTACGTGCTTCTATGTCATTATATCAACAAATGATGATTAAATGCATCTATATCAATAGAATAAAATTCAATATTAGTATAAAGTAACATAAAATGGAAATACTCAGGTGTGACAAAAGTGCTTGAGTAAATGTATTTAGTTATATTTCACCACTGCCACAAATACATTCACAAAGATACACAAATACATTCACAAAATACAGGTGTGTCATATCATGTGTTTTTAAATGTAAAAACTAACTAGTAACTATATATTATGACTTTTTATAACCATTTTATGACATGTTATACTACGACTTTTTTAAATTACATTTTTATGACATACTATGCTTTGACTTTTCTTGAACATTTTTTATGGCAGACTACACTATGAATAAAAAAAACAACATTTTATGACTTTTTTAATGACATATTATACTATGACTTTTTTAGACATTGTCATGGCATATACTGTATACTATGACTTTTCTTTTACTTTTTTATGGCATACTATATGTGTCAAATAAATGTAGTGGAGTAAAAAGTAAATTTTTAGTATAATAAAGTAGCATAAAATGGAAATCAAGTAAAATACAAGTATGACAAAAGTGTGCTGGTGTTACACAGAAATCTGTGACCACAGCAACACATGAGATCACCATCTTTGACCTGTCGTTAGAGAATGGGACCCCTCTGTACCTGTATAATGAATGAGGCAAATATGTGACAGAAAACCATCAAAACTAAATTGTTAAAAATTAAAAAAAAAAAAATATATATATATATATATATTTTAATATTTTTTAAATTTAAATATATATTTACAAAACTCCAGAAGAAAAGTAAAAGTACTATGGAGTCACATTTTCTGACAAAAGCCGTCAGAAAATGGGGACATTATGTGTTGCTGGCTGTCTACACTTGAATGTGGTTTCTAGAAGAACAGAGATTAACAGACATACCACTATAATTAACTATTATATAACACGCAACCTTTACTCAGGTATGTAATTGTAAGACTCATGCAACTTATGTCAAATTACACACATTAAAACACTTAATTATCCTACATGTACCACGAACGCACAAAATGTAAAGCATACTTACATATTAATTGACACACTTCACCTCCTATACAGCCAGCAAGACAGTCTTTATCATACACCTATGCATTGAACTCACTGCAGTGAACTAGCAGACCAAACTATAAAGAGCCAATATACCACTTAAAGGTCTTATTGATAACATTTTTATGTAGACTATTATATTCACAGGGCTTTTAAAAAAGTAGGGCTTTTCCTGAAAAAGATTATAATGATTGTGAATTAAAAATTATTTGCGGGTCCAAAATGAATGTTTTGTTAATCCCTGTGGAATATATCCGACATTTTTTCCCCCACTTCTAACAAGGCTTGTGAGCCAATAGTAAAATGACGTTGGTATCACGTGTTATCTCTGGTTTGTGTGGAAAAAACAGATAAATGACTGAGATTGACAGTAAGTGGCTGACAATGACTTGTTGTGAAGTAAATGCAATTGGATTGGGAGGGAGAATGCAACATCTGGCTCAATGTTATCAATGATATCAATAACACCTTTAAGCACTCCAAGTAGCTGACTGGCTCCTGACAGGCTCTTACATGTGATTTCCATTGAAACCGAAGAGATGGCTGTGCCTGAACTCACCAAACTTCCCCTTTTTGTTTTCAGGATGAGGCATCTCCACCAGCTCTGACAGACCTGTGCCTGACTCATGTGAGCCAGAATCTGGAGTGTTTCTGTGTGAAGCGCCCCGATGGCTCCCTGTGCTTCAGAGAGGCTGTACTGTTCCCACAGGAGCTGGCAGACCAGCTGCTGGCCAAGATGGCCACTGAAGGTAAAAGCTGGACCTTTAAAAGGGGAACACCACCTAAAATTAAGAATTCCAATATGTTATCTCCATGGCCGATGAAAGTTCAATCAATATTTGTGAACGTGCTAACGTTCAAATTATTTCAACTTTAATCTTGGATGCTGCTGACCTTTCAAAGCGCAGCCAATGAGAACAGCTGCAGCGGTTGTTGTTGCCCAGAAACAGTGAATGGCGTTCCTTGCTCTCATTTTGGTGACATATTATACCTGCTGCCTCTGTAAGGCTTTGTTCTCTACTTCACGGTGAGTTAAGAGCACATTTCTTATCATGTGAAGGCAGCTTTAGACCATAGAAATAACATGTATGAATTTTGAAAATAGGCGTAGTTCCCCTTTAAAGACACTCCTGAATAGAGTTGGGGTTTTTTCTGAGCCTTCCAAAATCACTACAGTTCAGATTTATATTTTGTTTTTTCCACTGTTAAATCACCTGTTGAACCTGTTGAACCTGTTGAACAGGTCTGTTGAATGACAGCACAGTGGGTGTCTTTCGGAACTGCGAATACCTCCGGCTGAGAAGAGCCTGCATCCGTACGGCGCGAATCTCTGCCGAGGCCTTTCAGAAAGCCCTCTGCTCTCACAGACTGTTGGAGCTGGATGCTTCCAGGGTCAACGCAGACCTCACTATCCCTGATATTCTACAGGGGCTGGCCACCAATAAATACTGTCAGGTAAAATGAGAGTATTTGTCAACTTGTGTGAATTTAAAAAAGACCCTTTGCTCCCTTGATATTAAAAGAATTGAAACTTATTGTTGTTTTTTTCCTTAAACATCCTGCAGGAGTCCCTCCAGCGACTTGTCTTAACAGGCCTCACCATGTCCTCTCTGGAGGAACCAATCCGGTATCGCTTCAGCTCCCTCCAGGGCCTCCGCTCCCTCTCTCTAGCCAACGTGGACTTCTATGACTCCGGGCTCGCCGACGTGTGTTCCCTGCCTCGGCTGGAGAGCCTCGATCTCTCCAACACCTCAGTCACCAACCTGAGCCCCCTGCTGGGCCTGAAGGAGCGGCTGCGCTCGCTAACACTGCACCAGCTGAAGAGGCTGGAGATGACCACAGCTCAGCTGCTGGGAGTCATCGGCCAGCTGGATGTACTGCAGGTCAGTGGAAGGATGGAGCTGGGCTTTGCGTGTCTACTGTAAACCTGTTTTTGATTGATTTACGCTGAGAAGAACTCTTTCTCTCTGAATTCACCAGCCATGCTTGTTTGTTTTTTACTAAAAATACTATTGTGTGTGTTTGTGTGAAACTTACTCAGCACCTGGACATCAGTGATGATAAGCAGTTTACCTCCGACGTGGCTCGTCAACTGCTCGGACAGCCAGGGATCCTGCCCGCTCTCATTTCCCTGGATGTATCGGGGAGGAAACAGGTGTTTATATTCGTCTCTATGCGTTTGAGTTCGATTGCAAAGATACATGCTATAGATTCATGTTGTTATTTTTTTACACGTGTGAACTCTGCAGGTCACAGATGCAGCTATTAAGGCATTTGTTGAGGAGCGACCAGGGATGACCTTTGTGGGACTTCTGGCCACAGATGCTGGATTTTCTGAATTCCTCTCTGGAGAGGGAAGTCTAAAGGTACAGTAGGCGTAGACATGTTTACATTAACATCGACAGCATAGACATTCAGGTTTGCTACAGTAAACTGTCTTCTGTGTGTAAACAGGTGACGGGAGAAGCCTACGAGACCCAGATCTGTGAGGCCCTGCGTCGCTACAGCGAGCGGGAAGGTTTCGTGAGAGAAGCTCTGTTTCATCTGTTCAGCCTGACTCATGTGATGGAGAAACCGAGGCCCGACATCCTCAAGGTGAACCCACACTATTGTACTTATTAAGTAATATATCATAGTATATTGTTTTATCATGCTTAAGCAATACATATAATGTCATATCCGAACCAGATAAGTGTCACATTTCCTCCTAGAGATTATTACGTCAAAGCCCTACACCCCCACTCAATTTCCGCACACTTTGAGTTCCTCATCTGTTCTCGCTCAACATTATATTACTTCCTTCTTTTCTTGTTTTGTTTTTTCTAGCTGGTAGTTTTGGGTATGAAGAATCACCCTGCCACTCTGAATGTCCAGCTGGCAGCCAGCGCCTGCGTGTTCAACCTGACGAAGCAGGACCTGGCAGCAGGAATGCCGGTGCGACTGTTGAGCACCGTCACTCAGCTTCTACTGGAGGCCATGAGGACGTTCCCCAACCACCAACAGGTAGCTTCACGTCTGCGCTGCTGTTGTAGTGGCATACATCATGGATGTCATATCAATCATAGTTTAAAACAACTATGGCTGCATTTAGCTGGCTGTCACACCGGATACATTGTACATTTCAACACCCATACTACCCTACTAGTCAGTATGCCAGAAAAGATTTAGTATGTCCCAATACATAGTGTGTCAAATTGCAGAATGCCAAAAATACCAGGATGTCCTAATACATCCAGTTGTATTTTGCAGTATGCAAGCCAGCATGTTTTTCTGGTTATTCTGACCCACAATCCTGTGCGCAGTCAATATATGAGCAAGAGGGTCAAAGTTCAAGTTGCAATGTTATGAAGTTAAGAAGTACAGCAGTATAGCAGTATGTCCCAATGGTATGCGTACTGCATGCAACAGTACGTACTTTGTAAGGGCAGCTGCAGTATGTACTTGAAGTAAAAAGAAAAAGTATGCGATTTGGAAACGTAGCCACAATTTACCAGCACAGGACATTTTGAGAAAAAGGGGCATTTGATTTTCTGTGGATGAGTTATTTCACCAGTTCCCAATGGTGGACAAGCCAAGCGAGGCACAGACAACTATAGAAAACTGTCTCTGCTGAGCTACGACAAGTCAGTAGCACAGTTTCCCCCTTCACCAGTTAATGCATTTCTACATTAAATGTTATGAATTTGTAATTCCTATAAGGAAGATATGTTTATGTACTGTTGAGCACAGATTTTTTTCTGCCAGTTCTCACTTTTTTCCCAATATTTTTCAGCATACTTGTGCACATAAATAAATGTCAGACATAAGCCTCACCTACTTGAACCTAGGTGCTAAATTACCAGCTGCAGTTGGTCACAAACAAGACAGAAGTAATAATTGAAGCTTTAGGGTTTGACGCCTTGTCTGACAATGTGTCCAAAATCTCATACTAACGTACTATTCATGCTAATTATGACGTAAAATTGAGTATGTAGTGCGTTCCAACTGCGTAGTATTTGTATTTTGTGTACATGACAAATGCCCGGATGTATACTAGATTAGCAAGGGCATGAGACGTGAGCTTGCTGAACATAATCAACCGCCCCAAAATGCATTGCGTCTCTTCAGACTGTCCAATGACAGATAAAATAATTACAGGTGATGATGACTGACGTTAAGGTTACAGTTCACGAGGAATAATGCGGGCGCTCACATTAATGATGTGCTGTAGAAAACATATTTAGTACTGAAATATTTACGTTTAATTTGCCTTGAAATAACACTGGAAACTATCAAATTGAGTGGAAGAGGTCATGTTGATTTAAATTTGTGATAAACTATTTTCCTTCAACGGTAGCTCGGACCAGTAACGTCATGATGATACAGTCGTGTGATGCAGAGAAGATGTGTAGCTCGAGTTTACTTCAGTGTGAACAGTCTGCTGGTAATGGTATACTTGATCATTAATGTGGTAAGCAGCACATACTGATCGAGTATGTAGCGTGCAATTTCGAGAGTAGGAAATATCCGAGAGAGGGAAGAAGAATTATGCAATCTAAGTGCATTGTGACAGCCTGAAAATTCTGATGTGTTGGGGAACTTTCCACAGCCAAAAACAAGCGCAGCTTCTCTTTTTTTGTTTTCACCATGAATGGAATGCAAGACCATTGTGCTTTGTTAAATATTAATCAAATATTCAAATCAGTGTGACCTTTACTGGAACCAAATGCAGGGATCTGAATCAGAAGTGGGCAGCTGCATTTTGGATTAGTCATTGTGAAAAGTGACAGTTATATGCCAGAGGCATTTACTGGATAGTGTGTCTTTAAATGATTCATAAATGTCATTCAATAAAACGGGCACATTGAGAACAGAACATATTATAATGTCGACTTTCCACAGTTACATACCCAAAGTACCAACTCAGACGTGAGATAATATAGCTGAATAAACATTTTACTGGGCCTGTATAACAAAACACACAACTAATAAGAAGAGAATAGTGTGTGTGTGTGTGAGGTCATTACAGTCTGATGTTGTTCAGGTTTCGGACTGATGCCTGTTTTTGGTTTCTGTGTCTGTAGCTGCAGAAGAATTGCCTGCTGTCTCTGTGCAGCGATCGCATTTTGCAGGAGGTTCCATTCAACAGGTGAGAAATACTCATTTTACTCTAGTATTATAATATCATTTTAACATGTACATGTGTTTCAAATGAGTACAAAGTCATTGAAAGGGACAGTGTGTAGGATTAAGGCCACTCCGCTCACTCCTCTCTTTCCAAGACTGTAGTAACGCAAGTGCAAAACCGTCAGACCACGGTTTTGCACTCTGCAGCTCACGTTACCGCAGTTTCATAAGCGTGTTGGAGAACTACGGTGGCCTTCAGGTAACGTAAAAATGCTAAAGGCTCTCTCTAGAGCCAGAGTTTAGTTTGACACTCCATGAAGAGGACCTGCTCCCTATGTAGATATGAAGGGGTCATTCTAAGCTAACACAAACTCTCTGCTTCTTAGTTTCAGGTGATTATACACTAATGAAAATACAATTATGAATATTACATTCCATTTCTGCTAATAGATCCCCCGAAATGCTACACACTGGACCTTTTAAGAAGGACTAAATGTATAAAAGATTGAAACAGTAAATGCGGCGTCAGTGGAAGCAAAACCAAAAAGTCAAATAATTAACCGATCATAATAACATAAAACCAAATTTGTCAAAGGTGTCAGACTATGTTTACAGTAGAAATGTTTTCTTCCTCTCCCTGTGTTTAAGGTTTGAAGCTGCCAAACTGGTGATGCAGTGGCTCTGCAACCATGAAGACCAGAACATGCAGAGGATGGCTGTAGCTATCATCTCCATACTGGCTGCAAAGGTATACAGTATGTTGTGTTGTATTAATATTAGGGCTGTCAAAGTTAACGCAATAATAACGCATTAACGCAAATTCGTTTTAACGGCACTAATTTCTTAAAAGCACTAATGCAACTTGCGATTTTTAGGTTGCGGCGGGCTCAGTTTTAAAGCTAGAGTGAAGATACTGGTAACATATGAAACTATAAGAACCTAAGGAATCCATCGGTACCAATCATGTCATACTAGCTTGTAGTGAAGGAGGATAAATAACACTCCAAACTTACGCTAAACTTTGGCGAAGAAAAACTGGCATGGTCATTTTCAAAGGAGTTCCTTGACCTCTGACCTCAAGATATGTGAATGAAAATGGGTTCTATGGGTACCCACGAGTCTCCCCTTTACAGACATGCACACTTTATGATAATCACATGCAGTTTTGGGGCCAGTCATAGTCAAGTCAGCACACTGACACACTGACAGCTGTTGTTGCCTGTTGGGCTGCAGTTTGCCATGTTATGATTTGAGCATATTGTTTTATGCTAAATGCAGTACCTGTGAGGGTTTCTGGACAATATCTGTCATTGTTTTGTGTTGTTAATTGATTTCCAATAATAAATATATACATACATTTGCATAAAGCAGCATATCTGTCCACTCCCATGTTGATAAGAGTATTAAATGCTTGACAAATCTCCCTTTAAGGTACATTTTGAACAGATAAAAAATGTGTGATTAATTTGCGATTGATCGCGATTAAATATTTTAATCAATTGACAGCCCTAATTGATATTACAGTTGCGATTATTGATGCATTCTTGTCGGGTTATTCTTAAACGCCTGGCTTTTTCCAGCTATCCACAGAGCAGACGGCTCAGCTGGGAGCAGAGCTGTTCATAGTGAAGGTAAAGTTCTCATATCGGCTCTATTCTCTTTACTAATTTACCAAAAAAAAAGGCACATTTTCATTGCTAACATGCTCCCTCCCTCCTGCAGCAACTGCTCCACATTGTGCGTCAGAAGGCTACCCAGGGCGTGGTGGACGCCACCCTCAAATTTACACTGAGTGCACTCTGGAACCTCACCGATGAATCACCAACAACCTGCCGCCATTTTATCGAGAACCAGGGCCTCGAGCTGTTTATCAAAGTTCTAGAGGTACACAGAAATGTCAACATGTACATGTAAATGAACTGTAGCGCTACTCACAAAACACCTCGGAGCAGATTACCGTACTAGTTAATTATCACATGTTGCTCTGTAGAAGTATGAATGCCTCTGAGGCGGGCTGACTCACTGTTGTTTTGTTCCCACCACCCACCCCCCTCTGCAGTCCTTCCCCAACGAGTCCTCTATTCAGCAGAAGGTTCTCGGTCTGCTGGTGAGTTTCCTGCTCTCTCTCATTACCCTTTAGAAAAACGGAATAAATTTACAATATTAAGACATCATTATTCCCCCTCTCACCTTTTTGTTGTGTAGAACAACATAGCAGAGGTCGGGGAGCTGCACGTCGAGCTGATGGTGCAGGGCTTCTTGGACCACATCAGCACCCTGCTGCACAGCCCAGAGGTGGAGGTCAGCTACTTCGCCGCGGGCATCCTCGCGCATCTGACGTCACGAGGAGAGGGAGCCTGGACGCTCAGCGTCGAGCTTCGATCCTCACTGCTGGAGCAGCTGGTAGGAATCTACTCAAGCACATATAGATACGGCACACAGCAGTTATTTTGAAAAGTTTGTGAGTCTTTTGCATTTGTGTGTCTCTCTCTAGCATGATGTCATTAAGAAGTGGCCGGCGCCGGAGTGTGAAATGGTGGCCTACAGGTGAGATGCAGCTTCTATATAGTAATAATAAAGCAGAAAAAACAGTTACATCACAACAAGTTGGCCCGCATATTACACTGATTTTATGAGTAGAACCTGATCCAGCATTCATAACCAAGTGATGCAAGTTAAAGGTCGACTCCATCTGTGTTCTTGAACATGAACATGTGACACAGAGTTCATACTAAATATATTCTGACCGTCTCTCATTCTTCAGGTCATTTAACCCCTTCTTTCCCCTGCTGGAGTGCTTTCACACCCCCGGTGTCCAGCTGTGGGCGGCCTGGGCCATGCAGCATGTCTGCAGCAAGAACGGTGAGACACAAACATGCACACACAGCTAACTAATGGTTGTTCTACTCTTATAAATTAGCTCATTCACAAATAATTTACCGCCATCTGTTAAGGCAGTTACTTATTCACCTACCTAAACGAACAGCTGACAGATTTGATGTTGTGTGTCTGCAGCCGCTCGCTACTGCAGCATGCTGTTGGAGGAAGGCGGCCTGCAGCAGCTGGAGCTCGTTCATTCACACCCGCAGACCCACAAAGATGTCAAACTGCTGGCTAAGGGCATTCTGGAGAGCCTGCAGCGCCACAGAGCCCGCACCGGCCAGCCTGCACAAACGCACACAAGTCGCCGCCCGCCGCCACAATAACCTCACCCCGAGGTAAGACTCACACACTAGTGGTCATTCAGTCTCGTGTCGCATTCACACCAAGACCGAAGCAGATTTTTGCCTCACTTTACTCGCGCGAGTCGAGCCACCGGTATCATTTGTGTTCATTCACGCTAGACGGGCCGGAGAGGAAAAGGGGCTCGTCTCCATATAGATACCAACAACTTTTCTTTCCGCCATTTCCACCATCAACGACGGAAGAAATAACCACTGTCGCTGCTTTGTACATGTTGTGGAAGTCCCAGATATGCCACTGCACTGACTGCATCTAGCACGTCGCTACTGCGGTATGAACCCAAAAAATAAACAGATTGTGCTGTGATTTAATTGCAATAAACGGATCAAAAGGATGCCGAAATAACCACATGATAATGCAGATTTGTAAAAATTCTGGATTCATGCTTTGTCCGGTCTATCCGCAAGATGACAAGCAAACGACTTTTAAAATGCTTGTTTTCTGAATGGAGTTTGGATGGATCAGTGCCAGGCTATGCAGCTGCTCCATCAACACTCAAGATAAAGTAATCTAGCCATAAATATGGAAGCGACGTTGTTGTTTCTACGATAGACAGACATTTATACACACAGTTTCGTCCGGTCTCTGTACAGCTACAATATTTTTTTCCTCCATTTCTGATTCACCAACGTCAGTGAGGACAGGAGGAGAATCTTAACGCTGATATGCTTTTGCGACGCAGCGTCACGTAAATTTCTCGCTCGAGCTGAAACACTTCAATTCCCACGAAATTCGCCCGGCACAACTTTGCATCTATTTGCCTCTTTGCATCGACTTTGTATGTAATCGCTCCACGCAAAAAAGTTTGTTTGGCGCTTGGTGTGAACGTACCATCACAGTGGCTGAAGGTTTTTCATTCTTTTACATTCTCTCTTTCAGAAAAGGAGATTACCTGACCGACGTAAGCTGAGTCCCACCACAGAGGGGATTTTGTATGCGCGTGTGTGTGTGTGTGTGTGTGTGTGTGCGCGCATATCCCACGCACAAACACACTTTATCAAGGAAACAAACACTACATTAAGGACAAACACTACGCAGTTCTTTGCACACACACCAACTTTATTTATTTTGTGTTGTGTTTGTTTCAAAACAAAAACTATTTCTGTGTGTTAATCTTGTGATAAAAACAATTTAAATTATGAGAACTGTTGGTCAGTTATGCTCAAATCTCAACATGAGGTTTGTGTCTGTGCTCGCTCTTGTTAGTCTGACATCATGATGATTTTAATACCAAAAAAAAAACTGTCAGTGCACACGTACAAATCTCAGTTTGGGATTGAAGCCCCCAAAAGCTCCGCTGAGGGTTCTCGACACCCTGCGGTTCCTGTATGTTGCCGTGGGCTCTGGTTGTCTGAATTTTAGCTCATTAGATATACGCATGACGCTGCTGTGAGCTCAAGCATGCTGGAGTTTGTGTGAATGCTCGTACTGCTGCTGCCTGCTTGTATGTTTATAGCAGTGTGCTGTTCACTGAAACCCCACGCCTCTGGGAACCCGATATTGCTGTTGCTCTCCTCTTTTAGTCTTTTTATCAGCTAATGCCTTTTGATTTGATGCGACAGGACGCTTGCCTCGGGTGTGCTCAGTGGGTTCAAAATGTACAAACATTAAAGATGAAAACCTAAATTATAGAAATATCTTTGAGAAGCTCAAATGCGTTTTCTTTTCTAAACATTTGGCGGCCCCCTAAATCAGTCGTTTCTGTGGCAAAACCAGCAGTGCCGTATGAGTGTCCTCTCTGGACACAAATGGCAATAATGATTTTGTCAGTATAGTCGTGATGGATGTACAAGTGCGTTGAGTTACAGCTGTTTTCTCTTTGAGAAACTTGTGTGTGTATATATTGGTTTGTTCGCTGTGCTTTCCAATGCGTCTGAAAAGACAGAGACAGCGCTTCGGTGTGAGCATGTGTGTATGTACGTCTGTACACGTAGCTGCATCTTAAAAGAGTGTATGTAATTTGTACATAATAGAACATGAGAGAAATAGTGTTCAGGACTGGTTGCATGGGAATTATTATACTGTATGTTCCATGGTTTGTTTACCTGAGTTATGATGAAGAACAAAGTAAACGGAGAGGAAACGCTGTTTACCTAGAGAGATATATTCATGAGTGTTTTTTCTGTTCTGAAATGACTAGAAATTAGTTTCCTCCAGGATGCCATTTTACCAGGTACACTGCTACTGCTTCTGTCCAGAGAAGCCGCCATCTGCTGTAGCAGCTGACCCCGACGCCCACATTCTGCTTTTTCCACCCGAGGTCCTGATTCTCATTATTTTCTATGCAATCAGAATTAATGTTGCTCATAAAAACTGCTGTCAAACCCCTGATACAATTTTTAGTTTTGAGTAGGGATGCACCGATCAGACTTTTTCGATAGCGATATCTTTGGGTTTCGGACGATACCAAGGACTGATCCAATACCAGTCTTAAATGAATAAGCTGTATGCCTCACTGAGTGAACCAACTGCAAAGACACACAGAACATCCACAAAGAGACGCAAAACATCCACAAAGAAACACAAAACAACTGCAAAGAGACAGAAAACAACCACAGATGTAGAATTGTTATTTATTATTAAAATAATAAAATCTTCAAATAACAGGATTTACAATTCAAGTGTAAACTTTATAAAAGGCAACAACAAATTGGTCAAAACTTAAACAGGATTTAAAATTCTATTATATAATGTATGTAGTAAATAAACATAGAACTGAATTGAATAGATCGGCTCCATCAATAGCCGATCCAGCTATTTGAGTCCGTATCGGTGTATTCCTACTTTTGAGGCAAACTGGATTCTGATTTCAGCAGAAATAAACGGTGCCAAGTCACAAGATGACTGGCGTGTTAATGGAAATAAAGATAATATATTGGGCTACTAAGTGGTCCTCCTAAAAACAGCTGTCAGCGAACCACACATCACCTCATCTGCTCAGTGAATTATGGCCTTATTGTTTTCTGTAAATCAGTTGTATGAGCTTGCTAATTGTGCATGTGTCCTCATCAGCTTTAACAGCAGCAGATTACACAGAGTCTGGTTTTGTATTTTTTATTTTTTTCTGTTGCTCCTGATTGTTTAGTTGAGCCTCTTGAACATCACATTTGGATGACGGCCAGTTTTACATTTTTCACAAGAGTTTAATTCAAGATGGAAAACAAGAAAAAGGTCAAGATACCATCTGTACGTCTGCCATGACTGTGCCATGTCACGTTTTCAAGTTTGGAAATAAAGAATGTACATTCCCATAAACTGGAGATGACACTTGTGTGTGTTTGCCTTTTTATTCCAAAAATGAGATTCACAAGTATGGAATGTGTGAATTATTATTTAGTTCCTTAAGGGACCCCCTTTTCTAACATTGAGTAAACTGACAACCCCTGACTAAGTCACATTTCATATTATATTCAATAACAGTACAGAACAACTGATAAACTGTACAATAAACCCAAATAGTGAACGCAGTAACTGCAGGACGGAGCAGATTATTTCCTGTGAATATTGCATCAGAGATGAATTTTCCTGTTATTTTTATAAACTTTTAATATAATTCTTTGTCTGGATTATGGATTTTTTTTATTTTTAACAATCATTTATACTACTATTTATACGCAGTTGAACTATTAGCTCTTCGGTAGTTTTAACTGTGTACCTTTTTCTAATTTTTAAGTTTATCTTTTATAATAATCCAGACTTTAAAAATAACTCATTTAGTTTTCTTCACAGAAATTAATGGTCGGGACCCC
Source organism: Sebastes fasciatus (assembly GCF_043250625.1). Lineage (NCBI taxonomy): Eukaryota > Metazoa > Chordata > Actinopteri > Perciformes > Sebastidae > Sebastes > Sebastes fasciatus. Next base: position 23,887,369 of record NC_133799.1, on the reverse strand, counting down.
CAGGTTGGGAACCAGTGATTTAACAATATAAACTTACTTTTTTTGTCATAACTTTGATCAAATGAAAATCTCCCTTCAGTCAGTCTCATCCTGAACGTCACTAACGCAAACACTGACCTTAACTAATGTATCGACAGCGGCTGGGATGCGCACACACAACAATCGATAGGTGTTAATTGTCTACCAGACATGAGGTTATGATGTCGAGCGGTCTGTGTGAGAGAGAGAAATTCAATAGCTGAGTAGTTTATTCCCCAGTGTACCGCGGGGGTCTCTTCTCTATGAAGGCGGCCATTCCCTCCTGTCTGTCCCGCGTGTTGATGACCTGAACACAGAAGAGTGACAGGTTACAGCAGGACAACTGATGATCTGACTCAGAAGGGTTTCACAGACGTCAGAGAGCGAGCGTCAAAGCCGAACTAGAATTATAAACTGAAATTGAATGGGTAACAAATTATCTGCGTCTGACTCACAACCATCGTGCAAAATTATAGCAAGTAACATGAAATAAGTCTTACCCGAGCATAACACATCCTCTCTATTGCCATCGCTGAAGTCATGTCGACCTGGAAGAGACAGATTTCAGTCACTACCAACACTGATGTTAAAAAAAACATCAACATAAAGTCTATGAATCAGGATGTACCTCGATGCCTCTGGTCATCGCCTCTTTAGCCAGACGCACAGCGACAGGAGCCTGGGATGCAGAAATGAAAGAGAGAGTTTAGATGCTGATGATGTCAATGAGACACCACATACTGACTGTTATAGCCATCACCATGAAAGTTAAATACCACCAGTATGTCTGGCATAAAAAAATGGAGGAATAACCAAAACAAGACATGACAAACAAAAAACACATTTTGAACATGCTTTTATGCATGTTAATCGTGAAGAGCACCAGTCAGCCTGTGAAAACACTTATTATATGTTATCATTTATTCTGTGACTCTGCAGGAGCTTTATCAAATCTAGGAATATAACCCTGATGACGTCATAGTGATGTCATCAGGGTTATCTCGGCCTCGGCTTGGAGACACACGTATGACAGAAAGGGCTTGAAAGACGTGGGTGTTTACAAGGCAGGGAGGGTCTATTGAAAGACCCAGGTGAGTTGGATTATGGGAAATGTAGGATTGATTGTTTTTGGAGCTTGACCCATACTAGGTATTAAAACTCAGGATATCGTAGCCTCTATAGCGCGGATTCTGACCACTTTTTTTTATCTTGTCTCTTGCAAAGCCTCCAATTTTATATACAGTAAAAATTCAGAATATCTGAGTATTAATTCAAAGGTCCTAAATTCAATATTTAGAGCATTAATATAGCAGGAAACAACTATTTGCTATGTAAAGGAGGAGCATAGAATGAAGTTACTCTCCCTTTGTGTGTGTTGTAATCTGAGCTTCTTTGTGCTTTGTTTACGTAGCCGGTCCTGCCGCCCAGCACTGCTCTCATGCGGCAGTTCCATTCAACTCAATTCAATTCAATTTATTTTTATGTAGCGTCAAATCATAACAGAAGTTATCACGCTGATAACGCCGTCTCGACCGATGGCGTCGTTGCAGAAGCGTAACGCCCCCTCTCCAGTTCCCCTTCAGGTTAACACTGTTGGCTCAGCACGGTTTATTTTTTTCCCCCAATAGTGTTCCACCTACTCCCACCCTACTGTGCTGTGACTGTCGCCGTTGTTTGCACTGTTCATGCTGTTAGCACCGTTAGCTGCTAGCCGCCGGCTCAGGGTCGGGTCTAGAAGGTAACCCACAAGTTGCCAAACTCTCACGAGAAGGTTAAGGTTAGGACAGTTCGTCAGGCAGCGAGTCTCGCAAGTGTTTTTGCAATTAGTGGGTTTCCTCCGAGACATGACCGCAGCTCAGCTGTCGCTATGTTGAGAGCCGTGTGGAGGCAATCCCTCAATAATAGATACGCTCTAAATTTGGAATAGTGCACCTTTAAATAGCACTCAAATGTCACTTGTAGTGACTCCAGACATTTGAATTGTCACTTCCCTCATCTTTTTCCTTCCTTTTTCTCAGGAAGCCACAACAACACTAAGAGAGAAAAGTCCTTAGGCTCAAGCAGCTCATTATCTCCTCCGTGCTACCTCACTTTCATTCAATGCAATCTCCTGTCAATCACTAAATCCACACCAACGCAAGCATGTTGGTTAATGTGTGTGTGTGTGTTGCTATTTGTGGTCCATTTCTCCACTTGACTGCCACTCTGGCCCCGCCAACTGCGGGCATCTGAACTGGAGTGAAAGAAATATGGAGCGACAGAGGCCTGGAGAATGAGAAGAGAGGAGGAAGAAAACACAAGGAAGAGAGAAAAGCAGAACGAAAAGAGACAGAGGAGAGGGGTGGTTGAGAAGAGAGGGAAGAAGGGAGGGAGAGGTAAGAGAGCAGGTCCCTGCCTGGAGGAAGAGGAGGGATGCATCAGTATCTGTAGCAGAGTGAAGAAGTGTGTGTTTGTTGTCTGACCTGAGGCAGTATCTCTCTGGCCAGGCTGAGCGCCTCTCTGTATGCAGCGTCTCCGGTCTGGTTCTGTTCTACGACTCTGTTCACCAGCCCCATCTCCAGCGCTGTCTGCCCCCCCACACGCCTACCTGATAACAGACAGACAGACTGAGAGTGTGATACACGATAAGCATCCTGCGTCTACAGCAACATGTCAGCGTTTCTGTATCACCACCTGTGAAGATGAGCTCTTTGGCCAGAGTCATGCCGACGGCCCGCGGCAGCCGCTGACTGCCCCCTGCAGGAAAAAACACTTCAAGGTCAACTCCTCACAGCTGCTTTGTGTCTCTCTCTACTTACACACTGAGTACTTTTACAAGGTCATTTTGTGTGACCTCTGTTCCGTCTTACCCGCCCCTGGGAGCAGCCCCCGTGTCGTCTCAATCAGACCCATCTGTGCCGAACATGCTGAAACACACACACACACACACACACACACACACACACACACACACACACACACATAGAGGACAGTTGAAGGTCTGTGCTGCTGAGTGCCATTAAGCTGCAGAGGGCGTAAAGTCTGACTGATGCCGCTGTCAGAGCAATCGACGCAAACACCTGCTCACCTAGCTCGTCGCCGCTCGGCCAATCAGCGAGCTGCCACGACTGATTTAACCAATCACATGTAGATTCAGCTACGTCAACAGCTGGGCAGATGTGTCTGGCCCCAGCAGCTATGAGCTCAGCAGCTGATCATTAACACTGGACGAACGGGAATAACAACAGACTCATTTTCAGCTTGACCGCTCCCCTCAACGTCCAGTTTTAACCTTTTATGTTCCATGAAGTGTCTTTAAGATTAAAATCATCCTACTCCACAGTTTACCGGTATATTATACAGTATATTCTGCACAGGCTTGTTCCAGTTCTTCATGGACAGTATGTGACAGTTACACTGAGTAAAATATAAATTTTCAAGACTTTTGATGGCTAGAATATTCTTTATGTCTTGTGCATCATTTTACACACGTTTCCTCAAAATTGAACATGAGTTTGTAAAGACTGATCGCTGCTTGTTAAAGGGAAACTTTGCAGATTTTCAACCAGCTTTGTATCATTACAATGTGGGTAATATATGCAAATTAACTATTTTACCAGCACCCAAAGGCCCCGGCTAATTTACCCCCGCTGTGGTAAATGTGCACTGATGGAAACTGAAGTGGAGTCGCTGTGCTGCAGTGAATTTCACAGAGGCCAGCTTGAATCCAACATTACAGAAGAAGGGGCACAAGCACGTGTTATATTACACCCAAGCTTTGGGCCACATATGGACAGGGAATTGATGGAGATGTATTTCAGGATCCCCAAAAGAAACTGGAAAAAACAACCAAAGTCAGCGGGGCGAAACGGACGTCTGAGCACAGAGTGAGTGCAATAACGACAGTGTATTATTCTGAAATGTCACCGTAAAACAGTTAGTCTAAGCGTAATGTTGGGTTTTATCACTGAAAATAGTAAAACAACATCATACTTTGTCTACTCAGTGGCGGCAATGAGCCCAGTGCATTCTAGTAGTTGTAGCTTTTTTTAACCTTTTGAGCAGAAGTGAACACCACAGCACTTTTTCTCTGGTATTGGTAGCACCAATTTCAAAAACATTTGCGCCTTTCTCCTGCACACACAGCCTAGTTTCACAGAAAGACCATCTTTCCAGCAGTGAAATACTTCTTTTAGGAAGCAGTGTGTAGGATCTGGCGGTATCTAGCAGTGAGGTAAGGAGAATGCTTCCAACTGAAGCCTTTCCCGTGTGCAAAGCATGTTGGAGAGCTACGGTGGCTGACGCGAAAACGCGAATGTCGCTCTCTAGAGTCAGTTAGAGCAGAGCCAGTGAGTGGAGTGTGAGTGTACGTGGGAAATGAGAGGGCGACGGGAGTGAGTAGCGTTATTGACTCCGGCCCAAGCAGGAAAAGTTAACAGTTTGGTTCAGTTTGGTTTGTCCGTTCTGGGCTACTGTAGAAACATGGCGGTGTAACATAGCGGCCTCTGTGGAGAGGGGTAACGAAAGTTAGAAAGGTAACGAAAACACAATGATTCTTATTCCATACTGGCCAATAACGTTGAGTCGCCCCCTGCTGGCTATTAGAAAGAATGCAACTTTAGCATTGGCTTCACTTTTCAGTCCCTGGAGTTGCCCTCTAGTCCTGACCCTTTATAACCAAGTAATGCCTGCTCATGACCCCTCCTGACAAGTCACACATGTCTATGAGCTGTGAGAAGTTCAGCCACATTGTTTCAGTTAAACTGGGTCCTGAAGAGGAACAATTCTCCAGTATGTCACAATTTAATAAAATCTGGTTGAGAAGCGCTGCTCTAATCTACACTGATGGGTTGAGGGACGGCTGTCAATCTAGAAAAATGTCCCTAAGTGGATGCTGCCATCTTCCACCGTCCTTCTGAGACTCAACCACTGATCTGATGTGACTGGACTGGTGACAGCTGTGAAGAGAACATGACATCCCCTTTCATATACAATCAACATCACCTGAAGGAAGCAAAGAAGAATATTAAATATGCTCAAGCATGATGCAGACTCGTCCAGATCAGAGTTGAAGGTTCGGAGGTGACTCACCGGCAGTGCGGAGGTCACAGGCCAAGGCCAACTCCAGCCCGCCTCCCAGGGCGACACCGTCCATCGCTGCGATGGTCGGCATGGGCAACGAGGCTGCCAGGGCGTTACAATGAACAGAGGAGGGTTCACTAATGCATATACATTATTGTGCACTCTCAGGGCCCGGCTACTGGGGAATAATAGTTATCTCTCTCACCTATCTGAGTCATGAGGGATCGCAGGCGGTGAACAAACAGATCAGATGCAGGGTTGTTCATCTGAGCTCTCTCTTTCAGGTCTGCACCTGTGATAACGTACAGTACATCATGATGGTCATTCAGAAAGGCTACCAGAGGCACGGCAGGTTTCAGATGCTCCAGACAACACTTACCTGCACAGAAAACACCTGGAACCAAACTCCTGAAGACAACCACACGAACTGCTGTGTCAGCGTACAGAGTGGCCACCATGTCCCTCATCTGCACACACAGGACACGGTGTGTCAGTCAGTGTGTGTGTGTGTGTGTGTGTGTGTGTGTGTATGTGTGTGTGAGAGAGAGAAAGAGTAGATATTGATGTAGAGGTCTACTCACCTGTGACACAAACACGTGACCCAGAGCGTTTTTTACTTTGTGTCGGCACAGCAACACCTCCACGATCCCTGAGAGAGAGAGAGAGAGAGAGAGAGAGAGAGAGAAGTGACTACGGGTTCATTTTCAAAGTTTTTAATCAATTGATCGATTGTTTTCAATGTTTATCAGCTATGGTTTCAGCAATACGGAAGCGTGAGAAGCAAGGGAGCAAAATTTAAATTCTGATCTAAATTGTTTTCTGTCCTGTGTTTATGACACATTTTTAAGAACAGGTGGAAAAAAAAAAGTTTTGGCAGGATTATTTTTACTGTTCCTTTTTTTTTTATCTGTGAAAATTATTATTACTATTAAATTATTATTGTCAGGATAATTGTGTTTGTTGCTGTAACACTATTTTTTTTGCCACAAGAGGCTGAAGTGCACCACTACCCCATGTTCTAAATAGGACTAAAAGCATTCATGTTCAGCCTCTTGTGGCTGAAGTTAAGCATTACAACAACAAACACAACACATGTTCTATTTCATAATTTACACTCAAGTCAGTTCAGTATGGAAGCTTATTCCTGTCAGGGAAATAAATAAAGTACATAAAATTTGCAATAATTAAAAGAAATAAATAACATATTTTATGATTATGAATTAGAGAGTTGCAATTATAACTCATATTTAGCTGCATCCCTAATTGAATAAAACTGACTTCATAGCTCATAATTATTCAATAATTTTGCATACATTTTCTTATTTTCATCTTAAGTTTAATGTAGAGAATTTCCGATAATGGTTCAGGTATTTGATTCGGTGTCGTGAAGGAAAAAATGGTATCCAATCCCCAATTTTGGGCAGTATCGGAAGCATTTCCGTAGGCATTACCGATATTGGTATCGGAACAACTCTAGTTCCATGTATTTATTTATTTACTTGGCAATAATGGGCTTCCATAAAATCACAGCATTTCCAAGAAGTGTTCTGTACTAATAGTATTTTTGAGCTCATAAAAACTGTGAAGAATTGTTTTTGTTTGTTTTCAATTAACTTATTTGTTTATTTATTTTATTATTATTACTTTTTTCTCTTTGCATTATTATTATTATTTTTTTTTTACATTTTATTTCAATTTTGAATGCTGATGTTGTTTTTATATAGTGTACTTATTGTGTTCATCTCTAAGCTCAACTACTTAAAGATTGGTTTATAAACTATTTTAAGTACAAATATATGAAACAACCTCGAAAAAAAAGGGAAAAAATTAAGTAAAAAAAAAAGAAAAACTGTGAAGAAATTGAGGTTTACACATAATGTGAGAAAAATATACACCATATTCCCGTACAGAGAATAATATATATAGAATTATACGGCTCATAAGAGAGTTAAACAAGTTCCCTCAATACAACATTACCATTTTAATATTTTTGCATAAACACCAGCACTTGTGGGAATATAACCTGTTCTTCTTCAGCAAGTAAACAAGTCTAATAGTTAAATATTTGTGCAGTGACAGCCTACAGGAGAAAGCTGCTTTACTATCAGATGGATGACTGAAAGGAGCCTGTTAAATAGTGAATGTGTTTGTTTACAGAATGGAGAGTTTGTCAGTGTGAATGTGAACAACAGGTGTAAATCTCTCCTACCATTATCTTCCCCCTCTAACCGCTTCATATCCACCTCTACTGGACCTCCAGCCTCTGTGTGCTGCCAGCGGCTCTGAGCGCGGCTGCACGCCGTCAGAGGTCGACCGCCGCCGGCCAGCAGTCGCGGTCCGTCCCGCTGGATCAGGCTCGAGGTCCGGCTGTGCGTTTCCCGCTGAATCACTCCCAACCACCGGCTCGAGGAGCACCTGGACCCGGCCAGTCTGCGGAGGAGAGTTGACATGCTGCTGCTGTTCCTTCAGAAGCAGGAAGAAACAAGGAAAGTTGCAGGAAGTTTGGTGCAGAGTTCTTCCGGTGAGAGGCGGGACTTCACTGCTCCTGACCTCCTGACCTTACTTTATCATACAGGTTCTTTAGTTATTTAGTTCTTTTATTTGTGCATAAAATACAATATAAGAAAAGAGATATACAATAACATAAATAAATGCACAGGTGGGTTGAAAAAAACAAACACCTTGGTAGCTTGTAAAAAGAACCCGCCAAGACAGCTGTATTACAAATATATTTATTATTTATTATATTAGATATTTTAAAATATCTAAAAGAAAGAAATGCTAGAGATAAAAAAGACAGGACGGAAAAATAAATAAATAAATAAAAAAACAAACAGGATAACAATAACAAATATTTGCAATGTTTTCATACACTGTATCCATCTCATTTACATAATACTGTACTCTGTCAAGAGAAGTTGTTTAAGATCTCGTACACCAGAGATCTTAAGCATAATATTATTCTGTCAACTTATCATTTATGTCTGAAATTTTGAAGTGACTTTGGTATGAGAATATTTATTTTTTTTGCATTTCCTGATTTTTTGGGGATTTATTTTTTTGTTGTTGAAAATATCAATAATAAATAATATAAAATAATAAAATAAAATACTAGATAAATATTATTTTAGAAAATATAAGTACAAAAACAATATATGGGGTACATTAATTAAGTAAAAATAAATTAAAAAAAACAATTAAAAAATACATCTATACAGAGAAAGAGTAATACAAAATCAGAATAGATTTTCAACGGTCCATAAGAAATTGAAGAAACACAGTAAGTTATGATTGCCTTCTTATTTTTACATTGATAAAACAAATAACATATTGTTTCTTCTTCTATACGCTTCCTGATATCAGTCACTATTTCACTCAGAAAAACTCAAATTGAGAATGTTTGTAATTGTGAAAGTTTGTACTTCCTCGGTTAACACACACACACACACACACACACACACACACACACACACACAGGAGTGTCCAGTCTTTGGCCAGACAAAGCGGCTTGTTGAGGTAAGGTTTTCCGTCACGCTGCCCATGTCTAGTCTGACCATGCATTATTGATCAGCTCTTTACAGGTTATGCAATCAGACAGTGACTCTGATGGCACAACAGTCTGAGCAGAGAGAGACAGGTCCGTGTGTGTGCGTGTGTGCGTGTGTGTGTGTGTGTGTGTGTGTGTGTGTGTGTGTGTGTGTGTGTGTGTGTGTGTGTGTGTGTGCAGACACTGTGATAGAAATTGACCATTTATGAAATATTACAAACTTATTTTGGCGTTCACGTCAGATTACATTTATATCAATCAGATCGCTTCCCTTCTGCCACAGCGAGCACATTTTTATTGCTGTCTGGCTTTGTTTATTCTTCCTAATTGACGTGGATGCCACTGACTCTGGGCAGTGAATCATATTAATTTGTAACTGAGATGTAAATTCATCCCAAGAGTAGAGCGTAGGTGTGTGCTGCAGGATGTTGGGTCAGGAGGGGGGTGAGGCAGGGTTAAGTGGGTGAAGTGGAACTGAAACTATAACTGAATAAAATCACACTAATCACACATATTTCAGAACCAAAATGCTAATCACAAGGCTTCAAAACGGCAGTCCACAAACCAATGGGTGAAGTCACAATGACTACGTCTGCTTCTCATATACAGTCGATGTGTCGGTCAGATGGGGCCTGCTACACCCACTAGAAGGTTTTATCATCAATTCACATGGGCGATCATCAAAAGAAGGAACCGTGGGCGGCTAGTTAGCTCAGTCGGTAGAGCGAGCGCCCATGTATCGCCAAGGCTCAGTCCTAGCAGCGGTGGATCCGGGTTCGAATCCGGCCTGTGGTCCTTTCCGCATGTCATTTCTCTCTCTCCCCCTTTCCAACACTCTATCCACTGTCCTATCAATAAATACTTAAAAATCACCCCAAAAAATAACTTTAAAAAAAAGAAGGAACCGTAGTAGTTATGACAGGATCAAAAGTGGGAATCAGGCGCTGTAGTATAGATAGTGTGAAACTCCATAAGGGGTGAACACAGGAATTCATACTGTGCAATATTTTCATGTGGAATTTCATTTCATTCTCACTGTGCAATATCATTTTTCCACTTGTGCAATTTTTTAATAGTCTGTTTATTGTCAATACTGTATGTACTGCTCCTGTTTTTATATTTCCTTCTATTTAAATGGTTCATATTTTGTTACAACGTGTTTAGCTCTTTTTTACTGTGTTAGCTGATGCATCTTGTTTTTTGCACAATCCCCTTTGCTGCTGTACACTGCAAATTTCCCCACTGCAGGACTAATAAAGGAATATCTTATCTTATCTTTTCTTAGGACTTTCATCCCGGAGAACAGGGTTGGTATCTTGTGTGAAACCAACAACACGTAATAATTTTTGTGTTCACAACCCTAAGTTTCACTTTGCAAACGTAGTTATTTTAAGCCAAAACACAATATTTTTCCTTAAGTAAGTAACAAAGTGGTTTTGTTGCCTATACCTAAACAAGCAAAACCTAATATTTCATTCAGTTTTACAATATGTTTGAACGTGTTTCACTTTTGTAACGTAGTAGGTGTAGCTGGTCAGCCCATTCTCATTCCAAAGGTGTCAAATACCATTGTCACAGCCATCGGCGTTCGGTACCGCCGCACAAGGCACCCTTCAGCGACGGTATGAAACACACCGGGCGTTCCATTAACTATAATGTAAACCCATCTACGGACACAGTAAAGGCTCAGAGAAAGTGCGCTTGGAGTGTGGTGACGTAGTTTCAAGAGCGAAAAGACACACATCGGTTGGGTGGGATGGTGGATGGGCGCGTCATGTTACAATGAGCTATACGATTGTGTCCTGTGTTCACAATGTTCAGTGTCATTTTCACTGTAGTAGTTTTAAGCACAACCATGTATTTCTTTCCTAAATCTAACTAAGTGGCTTTGATGCCTAATCCTAAAGTGACACCAAAGGTAACTATAGTGGTTATGATGCCAAAATTAAAGTGACGCCAAGGGGCGGTATGTGACGAGTTGGTATGAGAACGTGTTGAGCAGGCCCCTACTGACCCACATCTGTGAGGTTTATAACGACTGATAACGCACATTTAATGAGCTAATAACAGTCAAATCGAGTGCTTACTTTTACTCTCGTAGATTTGACCACTGATCTAAGACAGAAAGAAGAGACATCAAGAGATGCGATTAGGACATTTGAGAGGTAAAGAGAGATCACTCAGGTTTGCGTACGTCTGCAGATTCTGTTGCAGTGAAGTGAAGCGTCACCTGGTGATGGATTTCTAAGGTCCTTGCTTTGGAGGCCAACGGGCTGCTTAGATTTGATGCCTGGCAGCAGGCGTGTATTCCTCTTCTCATGTGTACGTGCCTTGAGATGGAAATCTGACGGTAGATGACGTTTGAGTGTGAGTGACAGAAACTGAGCCTGATGGCCTGTGACGAACACAGCCTGTCTGTCTCTAGAGACAGGACAAGAAGACGTACAGGTTTGGCTCACATCAACAGCGGCAGGAACACAGACTCTGAGTGCACAACACAGGACATACTCGCCATTAATCTTCAGAAACGACAAAGGAGACTTTTGTCCAGTGTGTTTTAGTGAGTTTGCCCTATAGCATCAATCCTGGCTTCAACTGGACAGATTCACACCTCCCTCTGCCAACAAACATCTTGGGCAGGGCACACTTAAGCTGATGCCAACCTCACAGCATTCCCCCTCCTATCCTGCAGGGGTCAGCCTCGTATCAGAGGGCAGATCGGAGGAGTTTACGCTGTCCTGTTGCTCCCTTTGCTCGCCACCACTCATGTCCTTTGCAGGCTGATGCCTTCATCACCAGCTCACAGTATCAGTGTCAGACTACTGTAGTCCAAAAGACATGAACTCACCCCACCATCGTTTTCCTCCCTCTACCTCTCCTCCCATCACAGTCAGGAGGCAGAGTCGTGTGTGGACCGCCGCAGACAGCCCTCCGGACGCAGCCTTATCAGAGCCCGTGGGCCCATGACGTGGTACGAGGCCGGGCATGAGTCAGAGGGAGTGAGTGGCGTCCTGTTACTGGAGCTGTCTGTCATGAGTGAGACAGCACAGACCTCTGCTCAGGGCATGTACAGTGGGTTTGACTCTCGTGTCTGATGTTTTATCACATAGATATACTGTAATAGTAACACACATAGTGCTCTGTCTTAAGCTCCGTCTACTGTCATGGACTGTTTCTTCATGTTGCACAAAAAAAATCATCCCTCAGGCTGTTGTTAACCTGAATTGATCCTACTAATAAATTTCACTACACGTCCTTTCCTGGACAAAAAAAAAACTAACATCTGGCTTTTGTCTTTAGTAGGAAACGTCACAATCGGCATTCATTCCTGGACAAATGACTCTGCAGTAGTCACGGATATTTAGCGGCTCCAGCAGTGATGGAAACATGACACCTGGGTGGACATGTTTCGCCCCTTTTCTGGAAATCTCTTTGTCATCTCAGCCACAATTTATGTCTCTGTGCCCGAGATCTTCATTGTTGTCCAAAACTAGAATGAGACAACTATGCTAGTGGCTCTGTGGGACCAAAGTCAATAGGATTCATCCTCTGAATGTCTGTACAAGATTTCATCCATCCAGTAGTTGTTGAGATATTTCTGTCGGGCCCAAAGTGGTGGACCGATAAACCGACCAGCTGACATTATAGACATCCCTATAGAGGTATGCCGCTAGCTTGGCTAGAAACATATCAGTGAGCCACACCGTTGCACGAGCTGATTCATTACGATGAACATGGGCACTGTAGTTGATTTTTGTGTACACCGTCCTGCTGCAGTAAATACTCACTATAAAGCTCTAAATGTGTATTCATCCACAGCAGAAAATAGTCCCCAAAAATACACTATTTATTCCTGTTTGGGTAATGTTTGCTAAAAACTACAGGAAACTACTTTAGCCTTCTTCAGAAATGAAAGTACATGTTTTTTACCTCTTTTTAAAGTTACTACATGGAACTTTTAACTGGTTTTGAAACAGTCTCATTGTAATACTGATGCCTCTATATGACCCTGTGGACACACACAGATCATAAAGTATTACGAGATGGACTAACACATATAATAATAATAACAAAAATATAGATATAGATATATATCCTTTAATGTAATGTGGAGTCATGTTTAAAGTAAATTCTCCAGGCACAACACTTCACAAAACAAACTACATCCTACATTTGACCAATTTCATATGAGTTTTCTTTTCTTTACTGAGGCACTATAGGCAATAAATAAAAGGTAAAATTCACACGCTGTGTTTTTATGTTTAATCTTCTCCATCCACTAGCTCACAACCCACACACAAACACACCATCCAGTATAGAGGCCGTCAGGGTGACTGATAGAGGACTCGTTCTCTCCGTTCAATTACATTAGAATGATGGAGTTGGTTATGTGGTGGAAGAAAAGAGCCTCTGACTTAGTGGATAGATAGTGTAGCGAGATGGGAGAAGAGTTACGACCACACTGAGCCACAGTGGTAGAGGAGTTATAGCTACACATGGAGGAAGAGAAAGGGACGGAGAAAGCTCTTTGACTTTAGTCCAGGGATGTCTCCAAAGAGAAGTGGTGATGTAAATGGGTGAGAGACACCTCTGATGGCCCAGGCGGCGGTCCTCCCCTCAGGTTGGGGATCAAACCGGCTGTCTGGCAGTTGACAGCCGACACTGCATACACCCTTATTAAAAAATAAAGATGACTGTACACGTGCACACAAACTCACAAGGCAGGGAACATCCATGAGGACAAGTATAACCATGGAGGGATTATGAGACAATGGGCCACCTGAGCTCAGACATGCAAAAGGACCCACCACCTCTCCTACACAGGAGCAAGACACACGGACATTTTAGTTATTTAGCCTCTGTTGTGGGTGTGTGTCTCTTTGTAGTCGTTTTGTGTCTTTGTAGTCATTGTGTGTCTCTTTGTAGTCATTTTGTGTCTCTTTGTAGTTGTTTTGTGTCCCTGTAGTCGTTTGGTGTCTCGTTGTAGTTGTTTTAGGTTTCTTTGTTGTCATTTTGTGTCTTTTTGTAGTTGTTTCGTGTCTCTTTGGTGGTCGTTTTGTGTGTCTTTGTAGTCATTTTGTGTCTTTGTGGTTGTTTTGGGTCTCCTTATAGTCATTTTGTTTGTCTCTGTGGTTGTTTTGTGTATCATAATGTCCATAATCGTTTGTCTCTTTGTAGTTATTTTGTGTATCTTTGTGGTTAGTTTGTGTCTCTTTGTGGATGTTTTGTGTCTCTTTGTGGTTGTTTGGTGACTCTTTGTAGTCATTTTGTGTCTTTGTGGTTGTTTTATGTATCATAATTGTTTTGTGTCTCTTTGTAGTTGTTTTGTGTCTCTGTGGTCATTTTGTGTCTCTTTGTGGATGTTTTGCATCTCCTTGAGGTCATATTGTGTCTCTTTGTGGTTGTTTTGTGTATCTTTGTAGGTGCATTGTGTCACTTTGTAGTTGCTTTGGTATTTTTGTAGTTGATTTGTGTGTCACTTTGTGGGTGTTTTAGGCCCCTGGGCCTGTGCCCGGTAGGTCCGTTTAGTAATCCGTCAATGAGCATAACACATATACTGCACACACATGTCCATACAGCACAAGACCTCCAAACAGCATGTAACTGTGACACACACAATTGTAAAGACACACACACATGCGTGCACATGGCTATACACCAGCTCCTGTGGAAGCCGACACCGCCACGGAGGAAAGTCACATTAATGATTCTGATCGCAAGGCTTTACCGAGGCAGTTATCTGGCGAACACGATCCAGCAGGGCCATTTAGACAGCAGACCCATGACAGAGGGAGCAGACACTGATCAAATAGCCTCGTTTTCCTCAGGGCTGCTCGGTACTCGGTAGAGCTTTCCTTCAATAATAATACATCAGAATGGAGATAGATATCGATGCGTGACCACAGCAGCTCTGATATGAAGAGCTGTACAAAGGCCTTTCAGTGTCAGAGCAGTAACATATTATCTATTCCCTCTGTTCTATGATGTAGCTGTCATGATTCATTCTTGATTATGTACTGTGGGGATGGTAATGTCTGTCTATGGCCCACCAACCTTTTTTAGTCCAGACTGAAATATTTCAACAACTACTACATGGGTTGCAATGAAATTTGGTTCAGACCTTCATATCCCTCTTAGAATGATTTGTAATAACTTTGATGATCCCCGTCATCATCATGTCACCTGGAATGCAGTTTATATGGGAAAGTTTGTCTGTCCTCCTTATACAGCTGTAGAACACTGGTACATTTTTCTTTATGAGGCCATATTACACAAACTGCCCCCTTTATCTATGTTCTCTACTGACTATCAGTAGCTGCAACCTTCGGTCACTCGAACAAATTATGTACGTCATTCCTCAAACCTGCACCGTCTTTGGTGAAAGCGCTTTTAAAGTTGAGCTACAGAGAGCATGTACGATTTTGAAAACAGGATTAAGGACTATTTGATCACTGAATGTATTTGTCCTGTTACTGAAAAACAATGTTAATTCATTGTTTGATGTAATTTTCTGTTTGTTTTAAGTCTGTTGCTTGTCTCTTTTATGTGAATTTTCTTACACTGTTTTTATATTTTTGCTGTTCTGTTTTTAAATCTGTTATTTGTACTTTTATGTGAAACTTTTATGCTACTGTCTTGGCCAGGACTCCCTCGGAAAAGAGATTTTAAATCTCAATGGCCCAGTAATAAACCTAACTTAGATTATTTTATAAGCAAGGAAGATCATAAAAAATAAATGATGAACACTTCTAATTCATCAGTTGCTGTAATGTGGGGTTTGTTTTGGCCTTGACTCCCTCGAAAAAGAGATTTTGAAACTCAATGGGAAATATTCCTGGGAAAATAAAGGTTAAAATAAATAAATAAATAAAATTTCTTGTGAATATGAAGCCATGCCGAATCCACTTGTGTCCCCTTGTGCTTGTCAATGACTCAATTGAAGACTTATTTTTCCCTTCTCACATTGTTTCATTTGAACGTCCAAAAAGTAAACATCACTTTGTGTGGCAGACTTTTAGTTTTTTCATTATTTCCTACCTCGATAATCATTTAATAACCACTTGAATGCATCTTCAACCACTTAGAGGAGTACTGAGCCCAGAAAACACTACTTTAAATTAATAGTTTGACATTTTGGTAAAATACATTTATTACATTTCTTGCCAAGAGTTAGATGAAAAGATTGATCTCACTCTCATATCTAAACAGTAAATATGTAGCTGGAGAAATAGTCACATAACCTCCTCATAAAGCAACATTTTGTTTTTACTTTGGGTTTTGTACCAATTAAATAAATGATATATAACGGGTAATAAGTGAGCTTTAGAGGTGCCGGTATTTATGCTAAGATGAGATAAAGGAAGCAGAGAAATATGTCGAGCTTTTCCTTTAAATCTGAATTCCATAACATCTGAAACAGGATAAAATGCTTCATTGGCTGTAATGATGCTACAATGACCTCTGTTTGACCCCTGAACAAAGCAGACATGAAAGGCATCTATATGCATCTAAAAAAGAAGCTGTTAATAAATGATTAGTAATTATGCTCACAGGAGTATTATAATCTCTTTACTAATGACTTTAATTATACCTAATCATTCATGATTTATTCATATTTCTGACAGCCTGATAGGAACATAACGGTTGGGATGGCAACCATCACTCCACTTGGCATTTAAAGGGACTGTATGTAAGTTTTTACACATATAAATGTTTTATAAGCGTTTTTTATTGCCAATGTGTGAACAGGTTAACTTAAAAAATGAGACCTTCCGCGACTTTCTGGGTTTCACTAGCGGGTGTCTTTACTCTCTTCGGCTCCATCATAGCTAACGTTCGGTTAGAAATGGACCAACAAACGACCACAACTCAGACTCCAACACAAACTCCACAGAAGCGCAAAAAAAACAAAGTTATATCTAGTGAAACCCAGCTTGCAAAACAGGAATGTGACCAACTTTGGGGGGGAAAAGGCCTTCGATTCATGGAGGGACCTTCATTTGGTTTTGGGTATCGAAACGGACCCCGAGCTGGCAAAAATACGTCTTAATTTAAATCCAAAGTCCACCTTTAACTGCTTTTGTTCCTTTGAATGACACAATAATGAGACGTTGGCCACATCTGCTACAAATGTTCAGACAAAACCAAAGTGATGCACACTGACTTCCCAAATTATAAATTGGAGTATGCCCAAAAAAATTAATAACTGAGCAAACACACACAGTCCAATCTGAATGCATTATGTTGTCAACAAGCCGCTGGGGGGACAGAATGAGGAGAGAAATTAGCCACTGGACCACATGAGATAAGAAGGCCTGTTCAATGTGTGCATGCATGGCTAAGAGGCTGACACACACACACACACACACACACACACACACAGAGAGAGAGAGAGAGAGAGAGAGAGAGAGAGAGAGAGAGAGAGAGAGAGAGAGAGAGAGAGAGAGAGAGAGAGAGAGAGAGAGAGAGAGCTGTCCTCCTCCTCTCATTACTTTGAATTTCTCTGACTGGACGTATCGTATCGTATCGTAGATTCGTGAGCCTGGTTTGATAGCTCAGTGCTTATACCCTTTTCTATCCATAGAGGAAATCGTTGGAGAGAGGAGACGGAGGAGGAGCCCAGGTGGTGCTGAGGCACCAGTTGAGGATTTTTTTTTCTTTTCTTCCTTTTCCTCATAACAAAATAAAATAAAATGAAATATGGATAACACAAAATGGAGAGAAAAATAAATTAAAGAAAGAAAAAATATATAAATAAAGAAAAAATAAATAAATTAATAAGCAAATAAAGAAAGAAAACTTAAAAAAAGCCAACATAACTGGGCAAGATTAATATCATGTGACTGTGTACAGTGTGGTGGGGGGTGGCTGGCTATCAGTCAGGGTGCAAATCAAATTAAGGCAAGATTAACAAGAATAAAGGGTCATTTAATTGCTGTCTTGTAATTGCTTTTCCCCATGTTGTCCATGTATCAGGTTTTTATGTTTTTTATTTTTCCCACTCACAATGTTGTTTGGTTACGATTGCCCAGAAATCATTATAGATATTTAAATCAATATCCTCCTCACAAACACTAACCATACACTTCCACGCAACACACACAAACACAACAACACTTATCTTTTTTGATATATTTACTGTATTGTTATTGTTGTTATTATATATATCTTGTCCTAATTGTTCGTTATCACTATTATGTAATTTATTATTTCTTTATATTAATCTTGTCTCTAGGTGGAGGCTTCAGATAAACCCAGTGGGTTTTTTGCCTCTTCCTGCACTGTATATTATTCATTTATTTTTTTTGTTATGTTGTATAGTCTTAAATTGTGCAAAACAAATAAACAAAAGATAAACAAATAAGATAAAATATAGTAAAATAAATATAAATAGGTAGATAGATAGAAGTAAAAGAATGATGGCTAAAAGGATGGTGTTTAACAGGGTGATGGATAAAAAGATGATGTTTTTAAAAGAGGATGATGGATGAAAAAAGGATGATGTGGTTGTATGTGTTGTGTGGACTGTAACTCTGACTGGACGTCTGGTTTTCTCCTGAGAGCAACACCTGGTGACGTCACCTTTGCAATCACCACCAGTGCCAACTCACGCGCAACACAAACACAAAGTACTCGTGTGTGTGTGCAGGAGCTGCAGTGTGTGCATGGAGAGGGAGGGCGCTCAGGGGGAGAGAGAGAGAGAGAGAGAGAGAGAGAGAGAGCGAGAGAGAGAGAGAGAGAGAGAGAGAGAGAGAGAGAGAGAGTGGGATCAGCAGCAGAGAGTCTCTCAGAGCGGCTCTGAGCGCAGAAGTGGAAGGACGCGCTCTGCAGCTCCATCTCCATCTGCATCTCCATCGCGCTCCTGAGGAGGAGAAAAAACGGTACTTTGTCTGCTGGACACTCAGACACAAACACAGTCAAGGACATATTTACGCACAGGATTCGGGGATTTTTTTGCACGTCATGGCATTTGTTTGGAAACTAAAGAAACAACGTGCTCAGCTGGAGACAACTCATTCACAAAGATGAGTCACCAAGGAGGTGATCGGTGCAACATCCAGTGCTCCTGTGGACACAAAGTCCGGTAAGCTGCAGCGTGGTCCCTTCTGGTCACCTTCTGGAACAATGACATCTCGTGGTGGTGGCGACGTCCTTGGCGCACCAGAGTGCGGGTGAGTGTGAGTGAGTGACCGATAGTGTTTCTGAGAGAGAGAGAGAGGAAAGGGAGGCTGGATATAAACAGCAGCCGGGCTTCCAGGCAGCGACAGCCGGACACTCAGAGCAGCCATCTCGCCTCAGCTCCTCAGACCCATGCAGGATGCCCGGAGAGCGCCGGGGAGTCCTGGTCCAGCTCAGCCCGAGTTCATGACGCTCTGGGCGACCTCGTCATGCGTCTTTTGCCTGAGCCCAGCGCCCAGTCCCTCCGGCTCCTCTTCCTCTTCATCTTCGTGATGGGGGTGACCCCGTCCCCGGCTCTCACGGCCGGCTGCCCGGACAGATGCGTGTGCGACGACCAGCTGGTGGTCCAGTGCGCCGGACAGGAGCTCACCATGTTCCCAAATGACCTGCCTCTGGCGACCCGGCAGCTCATCATCTCCAACAACCGCATCGGGGACCTTCCGGCGCTGCAGCTCAACTACCTGTCCGATCTGGTCTACCTGGACTGCAGCAACAACTCCCTGGCTGAGATCTCCGAGTCCACCTTCGGGAATTTGCGTAAACTCGCCTACCTGGACTTGTCGTTCAACATCTTGCTGCAGATCGAGGACCGGACTTTCGGGCCCCTGGCGTCTCTGGTGATGCTCCGGCTGACGGATAACCCGAGTCTTGGGGAGATCCACCCGGATGCCTTCTCGGAGAACATGGCTCTGCAGGTGCTGGACGTGAGCCGGAACAACCTGACGGCACTGAACATCAGCAGCCTGATCGCGCTGCCGGCTCTGCGCTCTCTGGGGCTAAGCGGAAACCCCTGGAGCTGCGACTGTGACACGGAGGACCTCTGCCTCTGGGTGCAGATAGAGGGCTTCAAGTTCCAAGGTGAGGAAGGGAAGGAGGAAGTCAACACATAGTTATTGCATCCCTTCACATGCACAGAGAACATGCAGGGTGGTCTAAACTTATAAAAAAGATGATTAAATTCTCTAAATTGTTCTTGTTCTGCAGCCAAGAATAGCAGTAAAAACATGCATCCTTTGCCAAACTGTTTCATGCAGGCCTTTGTGTCCCTGTTGAGGAGGCAGCAGTTTGACCTCTTGCAGGTGGTCTCTTGTCAGTTTGGCTCTAGAAGCGGGATTCTCATTTTTGGCCAGTAAACAAACTGTCCCTCTGCTACGACTCTATATGAGCCAAAGACGCTCCAAGGTCTCATCATTTGTTGTTGTCACATAAGCTCATTTAGATAATTTGATTGTGGGCGCTTGGTCAATTTAGTCCCCGATGGTGGGCCACTTATATTATTCTTATAGATATGTATGCAGGACACACTCTTCCATGTGCGCTCCCACACAGACTCTCTCCATCACACACACACACTCAGAGTCCAGAGGTATAATGGTTTGACCTCAGAGTCAGAGCAATCTGAAGATATCGTTCCCCTGCTCCCCCTTCTGCAAAACAATCCCCTCACACTGCCCTTCACGTCTCAATAATGTCTCAAGTTTACCCCCAACAAATCAGCAGACTTTGTGTGTTATTTAAACAGCGGGGAACTGAGTTAGAGTGACCTAAGAAATCATCAACAATGGGCCTCTCTCAGTGAGGATAACCTCAGGTGATCTTAAATGTTAATGGAGCTTATAGTCCTAAGCAGGTGAACTGGTCTTGTAACAGCGTGGCCTCTCTTATAATAGCTGTCAGTACATCCCATTGATCTCACTGCGTTGCCTCTCTGAGTCCTGAAGGCAGAGATAATGGTGAGAGGATGATTGTGTCCTTTTGTGCCTGTTTTTTTCTGGCTAGCCTCTCCTATCTGCACACACACACACACACTCACAGCGTGCACCTGTGTGCTGGCTCTCCCACCGTCGAACGCTTTGGCCCTTCAGCCCAGATGGTTAATGATGGTGCTCAAAAAAGCTGGACTCCTATGCTCCCATTAAGGACAGCGTGCATGTGTGTGTGTGTGTGTGTGTGTGTGTGTGTGTGTGTGTGTGTGTGTGACTCACTCCAGTTAAGTGTGTGTGAGTCAGCGTGTGATCTGGAGGTTAGGGGAGACCCTGAGGCCGGGGCCGGTGGGGAATGAGATTACCGTAAGAGACAAGCAGCGTCGAGAGGAAGGCCACTTGAAGACAGCGGCTCCCCAAAGTTGTTATCCACCTTAACTGAAGTACACACACAGGTGCACTCACACACACTTACTGTACACACTCTGCTCTGCTATTCATCCCCCAGTCCTTACACAAACACATTTCTACAAAAAGAATCTGAGTAAAGGGCTTTTGAATTGTAAGTGACACAACACACCCACAGCTGAGTTATTGTTCGCCCTGTCCTGGTTTGAAATCATCGCTGCAGCTGCAACACGTTTTCATCCCAACTCGTCACATACCGCTGCTTTTTATTTTCTGCATCAAAACCACTATAGTTCCCCTTGGCGTCACTTTAGGATCAGGCTAAAAAAAACATTATTTAGGTTTAGGAAAGAAATACATGGTTGGGCTTAAAACTATATGTTTGTACAGTGAAAATGACACTGAACGTTGTGAACATGGGACATGAACAAACAGCTGATTGTAACGTGAAAGTTGGACTTAAAGCAGCAGTAGGCAGTATATATTTATGGCATTATTTGGCAAAAAATCCATAATAACCTTTCAGCATATTGTAATTCAAGTGTTCTGAGAGAAAACTAGACTTGACTCCTCCTCGTGGCTCCGTTTTCAGGCTTTAGAAAATCTAGCCCGTGACGGGAGACTTTGACCAATCACAGGTCATTTCATTGAGAGAGCATTCATATTGGGTGTGCTCCGGTCATGTGACCAGAACTTGGCGTTCCTTCAACAGATTTCACAATGGCTGCTGTCTCACAAACTTTCTCATTTTACAGCTAAACCATACAATACAAGATGATTCTGAGAACATTTGAGGAGAGAAATAGGCATTAGCGTAACATAATAATAATTCATATTTGATCAGCGCTGCCTAGTTTGACCGTTTGGTCGGAGTTCATAAGTGATTGACAGCTGGCTCTGATAGGCGGCAGCTGGACAGCAGACCTCAGATCAGCTCTTACTGCTTGTTTTCCTCCGGTATGTGAAATCTTGCAGATGCCGTTAAGAGCACCGGAGGACACAGAGGCACATGATTTTTTTCCGGTACCTGTTTCATGTACTACTGTCACGATATAGCGTCCGTTTTATCAAAATAACTTTTTTTAATCAGATTTGCTCCAATCTCGCCTATTTCAGCTTTAATGCACGGGACACAAACAGCGGTCTCTTGGATGAAAGCCTTGTGATTGTTGGACCCATCCACCTCCCCTCCCGCCATGTGTCTCTTTTCACTCTTTAAACTACGTCATCACACTCCCGGCACACTTTCTCGGAGAGTTTACTGTTGCTGCGGATGGGTTTACATTATAGTTAAAGGAACGCCTGGTGCGTTTCATATCGGTGCTAAAGAGTGCCTTGTGTGGACATGACAAAGCCTCAGTATTTGACGCCCTGGGAATGAGAACGGGCCGGTATTTACGGTTACAATACACTTTAAAAGTTATAAATGTGACCAGAGTAGTTTGGACTGTAATCCCTCAGGAAACACACATCACTGTAACACACACTCAAGAAATCTACGTATTGATATGGCGCTCATAAACAACTACAGTCACCAGTTCAACAGAGTGAATGGGGTCAAGTAAGCATGTGTGTGTGTGTGTGTGTGTGTGTGTGTGTGTATGTGTGTGTATTGTGTTTCTGTGGTCATGAATGCCCTCCGATGTGGCTGCAGGGCTGTGAGTCTAACGTACGGAGATTCCAGCTGTCGCTACGGCTCAGTCTGAATATGAATCAGGTGCATTCAAGTGTGTGTGTGTCTGTGTGCAACATCTTCACAGTATCTCATTCAGGAACCTTTAATATTGCCGATGATTGTTTAGGTTTTAATAAGACGAAGTATTGCTGGAAAAATCTTCTATTTGATTTCCAGTTTTAATGTCTTGTTATAGGCTTTTCTTTTCTTTAAGTAAGTCACTCAGTCTCTCTCTGCGTCTGGCATGTGTCACTGAGAAAGGTTGACATTCATGGCTCGACTCTGGCAGCCTTCAAAGTCAAAGCAGCGAGGTTAGCAGGTGCATTTACGTTGTGTCTGTCCATAAGGAATAAAAACAACAAGAGGGAGGAAGTGAGAAGGCGATAGAAAGACAGAGTGGGCACGTCTCAACAGCAAAAGCAAGAGAGGAAAAAGAAAGCGGAGAAAATATTCTGAATGACATTCAGTAGGTTCGGTCTGAGCTGGTGGAGGTCAGAGCCTCTTGGTGCGCTGGTTGCTATGTCACATCCATCTAAACTGCAGGAGGTCAACAAAATAATATTAAAGGTTCTCTATATTAATGCATTAATATAGCATCAAACAACTATTGTCTATGTAAAGATATAGAGGAGTAATGTCTACCTGAGCAGAGAATGAAGTCTCTCTCCCTCTGTGTGTGTTGCAATCAGAGCTTCTCTGTGTTTTGTTGACATGGCCGGGCCGGCTGTGCGTACTTTTAAAGCTCGTACATGTTAGCGTGCCCCTACTGGCTAGCTCACGGCCGCCGCTCTGCACTGCTCTCATAAGGCGGTTACAGCGGTAACACTGTTTTCACTGTTAGCATCGTTAGCCGGCTCAGCTGTCGCCATGTTGAAAGCCATGCGGAGGCAACAGAAATACTCCCAATCTTGCATTTAGCACCTTTAAGGGGAGATACAGCGGCAGAGCAAGCCCCCAGGAAGAGCGCCGAGCTTTGAAGCAAACTTTTGTAGTGGCCAAACAGTGGTACTACAACTTCTGCGTCCGTCATGTGATGCCTTTGGACCCCGTCAGCTGTAGTCTTTGCGGTGTGTTCAAGTGCAACTTGACGGCCAAGACAAAGGCAACGTGAGGCGACGCAACAGTCGGCCTTCATCGCCGCTAGTTCTTTGATGTCGGCTTGGTGTGTTTGGGCCTTAAAGGACAGAGTAAAGAGGAAAAGAAGTTTGTTATGAATATTTGTCAGTACTGTTTGTCTGTCTTTGGTACATGTCAAGATTATCATGAACATATCCCCTTGACATATTAAATAATTTAGCTTTTTATCACTTTGCAGTTTGTTTGGATGCAGCTGATTCGGCTTCTTATTGTCTCCTGTAGCTTTGAAGACTAGAACTGTTACAGCTCCTTGTAGATAAATGCTACCAGTTGGCATTCAACCCTTTCTGACCTTGTCTTGTCTATTGTGATGATGGTATTATTCAAGTTTTACTTTAACGCGTTAATGTTCTCCATCATCAGTTCTCCATACTCCTGGAAACATTTCCTCTCTTGTCGTAATAGAATTTCAGCTTGTCGGACGACCTGCTGTACTCGCCGGAGGTCGATTTTGACAAGCGCTTCAGCTAAACACACAGAATGTAAGTGACTTGTCCCGGGCCGGCTGGCAGAGTTGGTGCTGTTATGGCTCCGGTGTTTGGGGGGAAAGTATTTCTGGCGGCTCGTCGGCGGCCTGGACAGCTCACAAACTTGAGGCAAAGAGCCAAGGCAGAGGGCCACGCACGGGGCAAGAGTTAAATATTCATAAAAAGAGAAAGAGAAATGGAGGTCCGTGGGTTCAGAGACGGGAGGGATGAGAGGGTTTTTACACCAATTGAACTTGATTTATCCTTAATGAAAGTGAATCTTAGATCACTTGCGAGATGAGATGAGAGGGACTGGAATAGCGTGACAAAAGAACAGAGGACAAAGAGATGAGATAAGGCAGAAAGGGCTGAAAAAATGGGCAAACCGATTAAGATGGACCTTGCAACAGAGAGGGGAGAAAGAAAAAAACAGGCAGAGCACAAAGAAGTTACCAATCGTCTGCGCCCCAGATCTGTCACTCAAATCCATTAAAACATTCATTATGACAAGGAGGCATCGATTCAATTTAATACAGGTAGACGATACATTATTTATCAGCTGGAACGATTCCTCAGACCCATCTGGTGCGGAGAAGCATATCGAATTCAGCTGGCCTACTTGTGTAGCGTAGCCTGTATATGTTTTTATGTCTCGGCGCGTTTGGCGGTGTGAGCTCCAGACCAAGATTGATGCGATGCTCGTGTGGGTGTGTTAGTGATGTGATCACCTGAGGCAGAGGGGAGGGAGCTCAGGTGTGTGAGTCTGCGTGCACGAGACTGACTGATTGTGTGTGTGCGTCCGACCGATGTGCGAGCCAAGAGAATAAAATTGGAAAAGAGAGGGGAGAGTGCGAAGATGACAGAGCAAAACTGAGAGAAATGGAAGGACGTAAGAAGAAGGGAAATGGAGTGATAAAGGCTGAAGGGAGAATAAATGCTAAACGTGCCAGAGTGGGAATGAAAAGTGGGAGGTGATAAAGAGAGGACGACTGATAAGAAGAGCGATAGAGGGAAGAGAGAGAGAGAGCTGTTGCTATCTGACCTTCACTCTCTCTCTCTCCTTCTCTCTCTCTCTCGCTCTCTCTCTCTCTCTCTCTCGCCACTCATCCTCCGCCAGAGGAAAAAGGGATCTTATGGAGAAGTGATGGAAAGGAGGATGGTGGTAATCTGACTAATGCCGTATTTGAGAGGAGAGGAATCAGAAGGCGTGTGTTATTCAGCCCTAGTGGATGTGATGGGAGAAAAGGTCAGCTATTCTTAGTCCTCGCCAACCCCTGTATGACGCGTTTAAACGGTTTTGCTGAGAGAGGAGGGGCCTAAAAAGTCTCAACATCTCATCTCACAGGCGTCCAGCCAGCAGTCGTCTTTCAAATACGGTTGACTTTATAACTGTAACCGTTGTTTCAACATTTCATTTTAATGTCTATATTTCAAACTAAATGTTGACGAATGCACATCTGGTAGACGGGTGTGTAGAAAAAGCAGATCCAGATGTGAAAGAGAAGTTTGGGTTCCCGCTCACTGACAGCACTGACTTTATTATGTTTCGGTCATTGACCTTTGTCAGGTGTCAAGTTCCAACATGAAACAACAACATCTTTATACTGAAACCACAGGCTGTAACAACTAATCAAAAGCCGAACCAAAGAAAATATAATAAAGAGACATTGATATATGTCAAAAGCCGTAGAATGCAAATGCAAATAATAAAAAAAATAAAAGAAATATAATTATTTTGTTTTGGAAAGGTGTGGTAGGCAATGCAAATTAAGTGATTTTTATTAACAAGAAAAGTTCAAATAGTGGAGACAGATCAAGTAACTTCATAACCTTGTTGTTAGGACCTGAAATATAGACATTACCTAGGCTATCTAACTTTATAGCGGGCATTCAGCATTCTCCATTAAAACAACACAATGGACTGTGACTGATGAGCGCTCGCTCGACCCTCTCTTCGCACTCGCAACTGTTCGACTCGCTTGCTCGTCAAGTTGACTTGTGAGACTTTGGAGTCCGGGATGGAATAGACAGTGGCTGATGTGTCCGCTCCTTTGATTGGTCACCTTAAACACCTACAGTCTCTGAAGGCAAAGGCAGAACATGAAAAATTCAGGAACACGTTAACACCGTTGTCCAGTCATAGAGCACAGAACATGTGACCATCCACTCCTCCAAATATCACAATGGGAATATCTGGGAAGATTTTCCGCTCGCGGATATTGTTCTGTGCGCATGCGGGTTTTGATACTAATTAAACGCCATAGACAGGCCAATCACAACTGTTTATCTACATCCGTGGTGACGTACGGGGGTGCCACGTGGGGATAACATGCTTCGGGTGAGAGAGCTGGGAGGGACTCGTTGATTCTGGAGGAATAAAACCTGCGACTGCGAGTCACACTCTGGAGCCGTTTACTGGCGGTCAACAGTTCTGTGTTTCTGCTACGACAGAGTTTACAAGCACACGACTTCTGCATGTCACCCCGGTGGTCTTGTATAGTAGGTAACCCACAAATTATGAAACTCTCACGAGATGGTTAAGGTTAGGATACGTCGTCGGGCAGCGAGTCTCAAGAATTTTCGCATGTATTTGCCCGTTTTCGCAACTTGTGAGATACTTTCTAATAAAGAGTTTGAATTGGTTCTGCTATGCAGGTTTTTTAAAACTCTATAATTGTTTCCACTCAGTTTTAGCAACGAAAACCAGGGAGATTGTCTTCAGTCTCTTGTTGAGCGAAGTGTTTAGAGACTTGTGAGTCTCCTGAGTGAGTAAACCTGGTTTGACTTCTTTGCCAGACGATAATGAGTTGTTTTGCTGGAGTTATTTGTGTCGCTGGACTGGTTCCATTCAAATGAACGTGAGGCTGCACAGGTCTAAAGTTGGTCTGAACAGTTGTAACCTCGACTTCAGGACGAAACTGCAAAACACAAAATCTGTGCGTACTGAGCTCTCTTGGCGGCAGCGTGCGTGAGGACATCAGTGCCCATTATGATCATATTCATAAATAAAACCTCAGATCCTATTTCCAGCTTCCACTGGGAGGTCAGAGGTCAAGGTCAACTAGAGAGTGCCTGCACAGGAGCGATGCTTGAGCTCCTGTGTGTATCGCCTTCACCTCCCCCTCTACACGAGACCACAACCATACTGATTAGCATATGCATTGGCAT
The DNA here is from genome assembly GCF_043250625.1 of Sebastes fasciatus. Taxonomy (NCBI): domain Eukaryota; kingdom Metazoa; phylum Chordata; class Actinopteri; order Perciformes; family Sebastidae; genus Sebastes; species Sebastes fasciatus. Next base: position 23,860,006 of record NC_133799.1, on the reverse strand, counting down.
AATTAATCTGCTTATAAATAGCTCTGTTCCCGGCTCACAGGACGGGCTCTCTGCCTCGCAGCTCTGATCCGTCAGGTCGTGTGTAATGTGAACATACTGTGTACATGAAATGAAATGCAGAACCTGTTTTTGATTACTGTGTCGACCGCTGGCGTCTGCGGGTGCGTTTGCATTCACAGCGTAGTCCAAAAAAAAGCCTGAGAAGAGATTGTTATTCTACTGCTCTTTTATGTGTCGGAGGAAAACAGAGTGAAGTTCATAAAGGAGTCAGCGATGTTTTTCGGCGGCGTCTCGCTCCCGATGTACACTAGCTCCTCCTCCAGGGAGGTGACGAGCCCTGCTCTCTGTCAGTGTGTCAGCGCCGAGCCTGGAAACAAACCAGCAGATGATTTGACACGGAGACCACGTCGCACCGAAGCGGTGGCAGCGACTCACACACACAAATATCTGCACACACATAAACACAAACGTTTATGCTCTCTGGATTGCATAAAGAGAAAAAAAATTATTCACATTTCCTGGAAGCTCTGCTTGTGTGCAGTGGTGAAAAGTAACTACGTGTACTCAAGTACTGTACTTAAGTACAATTTTTAAGTACTTGTATTTTACTTGAGTATTTCCATTTCATTTTACTTTATACTTCTACTCTAATAATAATAATAATAATAATAACTTAGATTTATATAGTGCCTTTCAAGAAACCCAAGGACGCTGTAACAGACATAAATAAACACAACAAATGGAACATAACAGTAGCTAGGGGCCATAGGCCTTGGTGAAGAGGTGGGTTTTGAGAAGTCTTTTGAAGCTGTCCAGAGATGGTGCGTTGCGGAGCTCTATGGGGAGAGAGTTCCAGAGGTTGGGGGCTGTCACACTGAAAGCTCTGTCCCCAGTGTGAGGGATGGAGAGCTGACCCGTGCCTGAGGATCTGAGGTTCCGGGGCTGTGTGTAAGGGTGGAGGAGGTCAGATAAGTACTGAGGAGCCAGGGCGTTGAGGGATTTGTAGGTGAGGAGGAGGATTTTGTAGGTGATGCGGGACTTGACCGGGAGTCAGTGGAGGTGGATGAGGGTGGGGGTGATGTGCTGCCGCTAGTACCATTCTAAGGGAAATATTGTTCTTTTTAGTCCACTACATTTATTTGACAATAATAGTTACTCCGCAAATCAACTAATAAATTATGATATATTATTATGGATTAAGATACCTGGCACTATATAAAGTAATTAAAATTAACCCCACATTTACCAGCTGCAACATTAAAGTGATGAACTCATTAATGAATCAATAATTATATATAATAATCCAGTAATATAGCATATATATTATTCTGAAATGGGCAATTCTGTAAAAAGAGTACGGTACTTTTATTTTTGGTACTTTAAGTGTATTTTGATGCTGCTAATACTTCTGTACTCTTACAAGGACTTTTACTTGTAAAGAGTATTTATGCACTGTGGTATTAGTACTTTTACTTAAATAGAATAGAATTCCTTTATTGTCATTGCACAGAGTACAACAAAATTAAAATAGCAATGTGACGGTGCATAAACATCTATTAAACAGTAGTGAAAAATAAAGAGATATAAAAAATAATTCGAAAAATATGTATTTGCTTGACCTATGAAAACAGTGAGATATTGCACGTTCTGAGTTGTATTGGCTCTCTGTACACAAGTCATATATAAATACAGTAATAAAAAATGTAGAAAGGAATACCTAAGGTGCAGTTGTAATGTAAAAACATAATGTAAAGCTATATACAAAGTAGCTGTAAATGTAAGTATTGCAGTATTGCTTGTATCTTCTGTATTTTGTGCCCCTGTTGTATCTGTGAGTAAGTAAAGTGTGTATATATATATTCCTCTGATTTCTATTTCCTGGAGTACTATTTTTGTCCTCACAGCCTCTGGCCTGTGGTGTGTCACAGAGCCGCGGGGCTTTGTGTCCGGTCAGATGCATGCTTCATAGTGTCACACTAATCACGACCCTGGTAATATTACAATAACAAGGTGACATCATGCACAGCAGAAACACGACGGGGCTTAGCACGGCGAGGACAGATAGGTGACCACCAGGCTCTGCGTCCTGCTCATAGACTGTACATAAGAAGTGGACGCGGTCACCGTGACATCGTGGTTTGTGGACTGATGTTTTGAACATGGATGTATAAAGAGAACTGCATACAGCGTTGGAGGCTCCTATTCATTCCTATGAAAGTTGCTCAGTGGTGCATGAAGCCAAAATGGCTCGACTGCCGACTGATAAAGTACCCGGATCATCCGGCGATCTTCCGCATCCATTGGTCCCGTAGAACAGGCGCAGTAGCGTTTCCTTTAACCCGCCTCCCAGCCCTCGCTTCAGCCTCGGTCTGGATCTCATTCACATGAACGGAGGAAGAGAAATAACTCTGGATTCGGTTATTAGTGCATTTTACAACTTTTATGACCTAATGATTTAAATAAGGGCGATTCAAGTGTTCATACTGGGAAGTTGATTTTCCTAAAAAAAAAAAAAAATATCCACTGAGTTACAGGCGTCTCTTTCCCAATGTAAGTGTATGGGAAAAAGTATTTTTGGGCCCAATGGCATCATGTAACGGACGTAGAAGTTGTCGTACCACCGTTTGGCCACTACGGAAATTTGCCTCACAGCCCGGCCATCTTCCTGGGGGGCTTGGTTTTGAAACCTTGAGATCGACATTTTGGCTGTTGCCAGTTTGGGAGTGAGAATGGGTTGTTTTTTTTGCAACCAGAAGTGACACGAGAGGGTGGAGCTAAGTACAACCGAACTCTGAATGACACATTTTTAAGTGACCAAAAATGTTATAATTAACTTTCATGAACTGAAAACACACTGTGAAATGGTTAAAGCTCTAAGACAAAAACACGCATCAGACAACGCCGTGGTAACGACCTGTCAATCACAAGGTATCCCCGCCCTAAAGCATCCCCTGCTGTATGGTCTATTTGACTCTAAATGGGACCATAATTTACTAAATGAACATCATGCTGTATTGAAGAAGACTTGAAACTAGTGTTTGAGACCATAAACTCATGTTTACAATGTTTACTGAGGTAATAAATCAAGTGAGAAGTAGGCTCATTTTCTCATAGACTTCTATACAATCAGACTTCTTTTTGCAACCAGAGGAGTCGCCCCCTGCTGGCTGTTAGAAAGAATGCAGGTTTAAAGCACTTCGGCATCGGCTTCACTTCTTTGATACTGAGGTTGCCACTTGGTCCTGTCCTGCTGTTGGAGGAGAAAACAGGGACCAGACAGCAGTGACAACTAACAAGCGCAGGCCAAGAGAAGAAATTGCCAAAGATTAATGTTCAGAGCAGACTGTCTCATCACGAGAGGGCAGAGTGGGCAACGTCCTGCGTCCCTCTTATGCTGCAGCATTTTCCAGCCGGCGCTTGTTTAAGGTGGAGGAATATGGAAACTGCAGTGCAGCATGCATGCAGAAAAGTGTGAATTCTTCAAGGCTGCAGCCACTGAATCAGACTGCAGGAACAAAGAGGACACACACACATCTTTATCGCTGAGTTTCTTACTCATATACATGCACACACACTCTCTAACCTGAAAACGTCCTTTAGTTTAGCTTCTGAGGAACTCGTCTTCTTCTAATTTGTGAAGACGTGATATTATTAGTGCAGAGACTTACAGGAAGTTTATGAGTGCTATAATTCCCTCTATGCATACTGAATAGGATAAGTGGTGCCAAGGCGAGTTGAAATAAGGGAACACTGCAGCTCAAGTTGGCCAACACTGGCACAGACACTGTCCAAACTCTCAATTAAGAAGTCTGGGCTCTTTTAAAAACATTTTAAAGACAGATTTTCAAAACTGCATGTTTTTAAATCAAACGGCATCTTCGAAACAAGTGTCTCATAAAGCAGCCGCACGAAAACACACCTTACTGAGGAAACGGGCCTGCGACAAACACTGAAAATGTCAAGGGCTTTCTGCCAGAGTGATGTCTGAGTGGTTTCCCAGCCTGAGTGATGGGACGAGTGAGAAAACACTGAGTGACAGAGAAAACAGACGGTGAAGAGAGGCTGAACGCAGAGAGTGAATCATCCCGGCTGCCACCTTTTCTTCTGTTCTTCAGTAACACTCAAATTATTTCCTCTTATCTCTGATTATAAGAGGCAGTCGTGAATTCTGTCTAAAATGAAGCCGCAAATGTTCTGAAGCAAAGAAAAATAGATTTGCAGTGTGAAATTCAGAGGCCTTTTCCTCAAAAACAAACTGTATACCTGCTGTATATTCCTGATATATCATCTGCCAATACTTAGTTGTAATCTGACATTTATGTCTGTACACAAAATACAGCTGCACAGTTCACACTTGAACTTGGTACAGCCAAAGTTACAGTAATAATACATTAGCCTATGTTTGACAGCCGAATAGCTTGGCTCACAGAGAGACTTTTGAAAGAAGAGTTAACCATAGATTGTATATGAGAAGTGGACGTAGTCACCGTGACGTCACCCAATGGTCTGTGGACTGCCGTTTTGAAGCCTCGTGTTTGTCATTTTGGCCGTCACCATCTTGGTTTTTTGGCCGTCGCCATATTGGCTTTTTGCAACCAGAAGTGACACGAGAGGATGGAGCTAAGCACAACCAAACACTGAAAAAGATTTTTTTAGGCGACAAAAATGTTACAATTAACTTTCATGAACTGAAAACACATTGTGAAAAGTTGTTAGAAAAAACACGGACAACTCCCAGACCGGTAGCGACCTGTCAATCACAAGGTAGCCATGCTCTAAAGCATCCCCTGCTTTATGGTCTATCTGACTCTAAATGGGACCATAATTTACTAAATGAACATCATGCTGTATTGAAGAAGACTTGAAATTAGCGATTGAGACCATAAACTCATGTTTACAATGTTTACTGAGGTAATAAATCAAGTGAGAAGTAGGGTCATTTTCTCATAGACTTCTATACAATCTGACTTCTTTTTGCAACCAGAGGAGTCGCCCCCTGCTGGCTGTTAGCAAGACTGACAGTTTAAGGCACTTCAGCATTGGCTTCACTTCTCAGACCTGGAGGTAGCCCACTGGAGATAACACAATCTTACTCTCACAAATAATAAGTTGAATTCATAAGCCGTAAAAAGGCGGCTGTGGCTCAAGGGGGTAGAGTGGGTCGACTTTCACTCACAAGATTGGGGTATGATCCCCGGCTCCTCCTGTCTGCATGTCGAAGTGCCCTTGAGTGAGACAGTAAACCCCAAGTAGCTCTCCGGATGCTTCACAGCAACCCACTGATCCTAATGCTTAGGATGGGTTAAATGCAAAGGTCAAATGTAGTTACGTTGTGGTGTGTATGATAGTATGTGACGATAAAAATAAGTTTTTAAAGGCACCTCTGCACAGTACAAAACACTCAGTGGTTCAACTGCTACAGTCTCACTTGGTCTGGTATGACCAGAAGCTTATGGGGGCTAAAGTTCGCTAACTTTAGTTAAAGACATACATTGCTGAGTCAGTTCACTGGCTCTATGACATTTCCACTTGTGCTACTGTTACAATAGAAACTTATCCTCATACAACGGTTTGTATGATATTTTAAAAAAAAAATATTTTATTATTTTTCGTGCGTTTTCATACAAAAGTCCAGCAACACGAGCAATCAGTGCATCTGTGAAAGCCCTTGTAGTATTCAGGCAACAGAACTACATGGTTAGGTACAAAGATCGTGGGTTGGGCTAACATAACTATGGAAGTTACGTAACAAATAAGTCTTCTGGTTTCACACACGAGATATAAACAGCGGTCTCTTGGAGGAAAGTCTGGTGTTTTTAGACCCACCTTTCCACTCTGACCTCCTCCCTACACGGACTTTGGCACTTTTTATACTACGTCACCCTTCCTGACTCACGATTACATGGATTACATTCGAGTTGATTACGTGGCTTATTTACAAATTATAGTTTTCTATTTTAGGTGTAGCTGCAGCGGCTGCTGGTATATAAGTTGCGTAGTCTCGCTTTAAAAAGAAGTAGTCTGCATCAGTGATTCCCTTTACAGCAATGACTTCCTATATTGTCATGTAAAATCTTTTAAATGCAGTTTTTAACCAACCACGTCCACATTGGACACTTGGATAAAGTGCTGCAAAATGTCACTAAGATAAAGGCAAAGTGAGATCTGATGATTGAAATATAGGTATAGGTGATACTGATCAGTAGAATAAGGCTTAATTAACCTCAGTTCTAACCCAGAAGATCAGTTTCGGCCCAAAATGAGTCTTCTGTCAGAGAAATTGTCTCCAGGACAACAACAACTAGAGGACTAACAACCTTTGGGTGAGAGACAGGTTTCACCGGGGCGTTAACATTTTTTATAACTTCAACTTCACCTGCCAAATTCTGGTTGAAAGTAGTTTTAGAGAATTGTCCTGGCTTTCATCACGCTTTTCTTTGAGAGGAGACCAGGCAGCAGTGACACGAACTGTGGACAAAGTCTGAATATTACAAGGTGCAGGAAACAGCTACAGGGACTGAGGAGGGACAGATGAGACCCAAACACCCTCAGGGACCTGTCTGCTGTGTGTGTGTGTGTGTGTGTGTGTGTGTGTGTGCACTCACTGATTGTAACTCCAGCATCCAGCTATGGATGTTATATTATTGTAAGAGGTAATAGACAGAAACCTCACTGCTCACACAAGAATCCTCACACCTGTCCTGAGGCTAGCTTGGCAGGGTAACGAGACTGAGCAGATCAGCCATCCAGGCCAGACCGTCACAGATGGTGACAGAGTGACGGAGGAACTGATGGGCTTCACAGTGAGGGGAAGAAATAGAGAGAGGCATAAGGAAGTTAACTGTTTGCAATTATTTTTTGGTATTATCTTCCAAAATATGAAGATTAGGATCCAACATGCTCAACTCACGATTTAAAAAAGAATACAGGGTCATAATGTAGATAATATAAAAAGGAAACTAGGACAGCAACGTAATGGCACCAATTTCTTCAATGCATTAACGCAACTTGCGATTTTTAGGTCAGTTTTAAAGCTAGAATGAGATACTGGTATCATATGAAACATATACTAGCTTGTCGACAAGGAGGTTAAATGACGCTCCAAACTTGCGCAAAATTTTGGTGAGGAAAAACTGGCATGGACATTTTAAAAGGGGTCCCTTGTCCTCGTACCTCAACATATGTGAATGAAAATGGGTTCTATGGGTACCCACGAGTCTCCCCTTTACAGACATGCCCACTTTATGATAATCACATGCAGTTTGGGGCAAGTCATAGTCAAGTCAGCACACTGACAGCTGTTGTTGCCTGTTGGGCTGCAGTTTGCCATGTTATGATTTCAGCATATTTTTTATACTAAATGCAGTACCTGTGAGGGTTTCTGGACAATATTTGTCATTGTTTTTTGTTGTTAATAGATTTCCAATAATAGATATATACATACATTTGCATAAAGCCGCATATTTTCCCACTCCCATGTTGGTAAGAGTATTAAATACTTGACAAATCTCCCTTTATAAGGTACATTTTTAACAGATTTAAATGTGCGATTAATTTGCGTCTAATCACCATTAACTATGGAAAATCATGCAATTAATCGTGACTAAATATTTTAATGGATTGACAGCCCTGATATTCAGATTAGTGGACTCAGACAGTAAACTAAAACACCACTGCCGAGCAGCTGACTAGAGGATAAACTCTCTTGGAAACAGTGAGTGAAGTTGACTAAAGAAAAAGACACTTCAGGCCACACAGACCGACCCCAGTCTAACAGAGCAAACAGAAAACGGTGAGCAAATCATGCAGATAGGTTCATGTGGTAACATCTGCCGATACACACACACACCTCTACACAGCTAGAAGGAGCAACAGAGTGAAGCTCTCAGCATCTGAACACTGAAACCAGAGGTAGATATCGGCTTCACTCACCTGATCCTCATCAGGGACAATCAGGCTCCACAGCTGCTCCTCCTCCTCAGGGATCATTAACCCAACCAGCCTCTCACGACTAGACAACAACAACGCAACCGAACACGGAAAAGCATCTCATGCAAATAAAATAAGACAAACCAAAAAAACATAAATAAATAAAACAAAACTAGGGCAGCACATTTTCTCTTCCAGTGGTGGAGAACAATCCTTGAAGCGGCAATAAAGTCCAAGTTCTTATTTGGAAACACAGCTGGGGAGATTGTGGCAGTGATTCATGCAACCAATACTTTTCCAAAAAAAGAAGAAACAAAAGAGAGCGTTTCCAGATTAAATGGAGGAAAGTACCTGCTTCATTTTTACAATATCAACAGTTATTATCACCCATGAGTCCCATTTCAGAAGGTTAACTGCTGTATGATAATACCGGTGTATAACACTGTAATTTGTTGATCTCGTTGTCCACCCACCACTGTATATCCTCTCCTACGTTTGAATTAAGATCCACTTCACAGATTGTTTTGTATTATTTGTAATAATATCAGGTAGAGTGATATGTTATTCCCCTTTTTACTTGAGGAAGTGTGCTGAAAGTGAGTGGAGACGAGGAGAGGGAGGATAGGAAGTGACAGTTTGGGGAAGCCTCCGCATGTCCTTCCTCCCACTGAGGGAAACTGGGTTAAGCTATATAGCGTGTCTGCTGACTGAGTGTTTCACATCCTGGTTCGTCCTCGGTTTATCTGTCGTTACTGAATAACTGCACAGTGATCTTAGCACATCAATAATCACTCATCACCATAACGGCTTGCATGATGTTCCAGCCTGCTAACTCAATAACCCACCTGCTGTTTCTGCCTGGACAGGAGGGAGAGCTGTCAGATAAACACAGACACTAAATAAGATACCTGATCCACTCGCTGTAATTCTGTCGACTGTGTGCTTAATCCTGACCTGTTATAACTTCTCAGGGTGTCCGTACACACCCCGTCATGTCACAAACATAGACTGTATATATTGATGGACAACGTGTCCCCACTACCTCCCACTGTACAAAAGTGAAGCCAAAATGGTCGTGTCTAGTTGGTAACCCACAAGTTGCGAAAACTGTGAAAACTATCGCGAGACTTCTCAACCATCTCACGAGAGTTTTGCAACTTGTGAGTTACACGACCCAAAATATCCCGTAGGTATACGGGAGTTGCCATCTTGCAACCCGGTATCCGCCTGCCCACCAGAGGACAGCGTGTCAGTGCCACGTTTTGCCTCACCGAGGCGTGAAAATGACAGTACCAGCAGGGTAGTGGCAAAACCACTTAGTTAGGTTTTGGAAAAACGTCAAGGTTGGCCATAAAATAAGTACGTAAACTAAGTACAATACGTACGGAAACAACGTAACATGAGGTCTCAAACACCGGTCTCCGGCTGCAGTCTTTCTCATCTTTTATTCTATACGTCACTAGCTCTGAGCATATTCACGGTGATGCATTTACACTGCAGTCAGTACCGTCCACATGGCGTACAAATGACACAACAAAAGCAAGAACGGCATTCTTATTGCACGCTTTTGCCTTGCGCATTGTGTCATTCATACGCTTTTTGTGTGACTGGGCTGCATCTTGCGCTTCTGACGTCATTTGGAGCCAGAGTCTGCTCAGTAGTGATCGGGCAGTGGAGCCGTGGGATCGAGGTCCTGCCCACACACACACCTGCAAAGGATGGACGCAGAAAGAGCGACTCATAGCTGTCAATCATGACGTCTCAGCCCCTTTTTATAGCATCAAATAACTAATTAAAACCAAATTTATCAGAAAAATTAACGCTTGAACATACTGTACATCAGCGTGATAAAAACTACCTAAAATGATGGAAACCATCTTTGGGAAATATGAATTTGTCGTGTACTTTGAGTTTTAGTTCCATCCGCTAAAATAGAGGGGGCGGGGTTTATCACCTATGCTGTGGACAGCCACTAGTGGGTGATTGCAATGTTTTGGCTTCGCTTTTTTGGGGGGCTTTCATGTCGTCTATCGTTTAACTCTATCTCCCACATTACGTTCCCATACAACTAAACTGCATAACCGAAATACGTTTTGAGGGAAACATACTTTTACTTTTACACAAACTTTTAAACATGTGATTAAGGTTGTAAAGCAAAACAAAAACACAGCAAAACTACTTGGTTAGGTTTAGTACAAAAACATCATGGTTTGTTTTAAAATGACCTAAAAACAAAACACAATAAATTACTACGTTTCACGCGGGACACAAACACCAGTCTCCTCTCCAGTCCGATGTTTGTTGGACCCGCCTGCCAGTAGTGGACTTTCTTGCTTGTTACAACCATAATTATTCAATAACGTTTTTATTCAACGTGTATTCATTCATGGTCGCTCGATATACTATGTCACCTGCTCTGCGTGTCGCTTGTTGTACTTACGTCACTCGCTGCGGCCGCCTGCAGACTTACAAAGGTATTTGTGATGCGTAAAAGACAAACGTAATCGGCGACAAAATATGTTTCCTTCCAAATGTAATTGAGAATGCAACTTAGTTGTATGGGAAAGTAATTTTTAGGAGACTGGGATGCCATCTTTACATACAGTTTATAGTCACAAAGCATCACTTCGACAGCATCAGTACAACTTGTCTCCTCAAAGCTGAGACAAAGCCCCCTGGTGAGGCGATCGATAACTCGGTATTGATCCAGAACCTTATCAAACCCCTGCAGATGTGTTGTGGACGTTTTCCTCCTCAGGCTTGTAAAAACCTTGTTAAAACACCAGGTTGGTTGAAGGAGTATTTTTAACCCTTGCAGACATATAGCAGGAGTAATCTAATAATCACAAAACTAATCTGTCTTGGGGTTATCTCTGGGTTGCAGTGGATATTAGGAGAATAAAGCGCTTAAGAATTTGTGAGGAAGGATTTAAGTTAATGTGTTCTGTATGTACTGTTCAGATACTCGGAGTCCTTGCTTTCATAATCGTTTCACAACTTCTAGCTGCAGCTTTCCCTTTAACTGCTCACGAAGCCCCGGCCAGTATTAGTCAGAGAAGTATAGATCCTATCTGACTATTCTCGTCATCCTCCCTCAATCACTCATCTCCATGTCCAGACCTTTGGCTTTATTGGTAGATGAGTGCGGTTTAATTAACATTGTTAACAGCAATAATCCATCAGAGGACAGGACTGCAGCCAGATACAATCCTCTCTCATCTCCTGAGGTCAGACTCCTTGTATCTGGTCCTTCCTTTGAGTGTGTGTGGATGAAAATATTTCCAAATTGTTCCTCCTTTTTTTCCAATCCATCTTTTTTTGTTTCTCTCTCTCTCTCTTATCCTCGTCTCGTTTCAGTCCGCCTTTCTATCTCTCTTTCGGCTCTCTCATCTCTCTCTTTGTTCCCAACTTCTCTTTTTGGGGGATTGCAAGTGCAATTATTAAGCATGCAGGGACGGTGGGAGCGAAGGAGCATGGGAATTAGCTTGTAACCAGAGATGAAGTCAGATGAACCGATAGAAAACAGCTCGTTCTGTATCGTGTTCTTCTCTTATCTCTGAGATACATACAGAGCAAGCCTCGCTTCTCTTTTTAACATTCATACTAATTAATATACGTGCGAGTACTGTATATGCTAAAGCTGCAAAGGTGTTGTAGCAGAATGAAAACATGCAGGCGGCACCCTCCTGTTCTGAAAAGTGAAGTCAATGCTGAAGTGTCTGAAACCTGCATTCTTACTAACAGCCAGCAAGGGGCGACTCCTCTGGTTGCAAAAAGAAGTCAGATTGTATAGAAGTCTATGAGAAAATGAGCCTACTTCTCACTTGATTTATTACCTCAGTAAACATTGTAAACATTAGTTTATGGTCTCAATCGCTAGTTTCAAGCTTTCTTCAATACAGCATGATGTTCATTTAGTAAATTATGGTCCCATTTAAAGTCAAATAGACCATAAAGCAGGGGATGCTTTAGGGCGTGGCTACCTTGTGATTGACAGATCGCTACCATGACGTTGTCCGGTCTGGGAGTTGTCCGTGTTTTCTTCTTACAACTTTAACCCTTTCACAGCGTGTTTTCAGTTCATGAAAGTTAATTGTAACTTCTTAGGTCACATGCGTTTGGTTGTACTTAGCTCCGCCCTCTTGTGCTACTTCTGGTTGCAAAAGAACAAGATGGCTATGGCCAAAAACGGTAGTGGCTAGAAGGGAGCCCACAAACTGGGGAAACTCGCGAGATTGTTAAGGTTAGGCATTGACCTTTAATAGTGGAGGTTAGGATAGATCGTTGGGCAGCGTGTCTCGCGAGAGTTTTTGCAAGGTTTTGCAGATCTTACATCAGATTTTGCAATTTACGGGCTCCCATCTAGACACGACCACCAAAAACCAAGATGGTGACGGCCAAAATGCTGAACTCAAGGCTTTAAAATCGTAGTCCACAAACCAATGGGTGACTCACTCACTCACTCACTCACTCACTCACTCATACTTACATACTCCTGTTTTTCATTGCCCTCTCCCGGTTTATTCCCAGCTTCACAATTTACAATTCTCCCGTATTTCTCCCAATTTATGACAATTTTTCACACCTTTTTTTTCCTTTTCGTTATCTCAACCTGTTTCTGGCACTGTACAGCGTGTATAAGCCCTACTGTTTCCACCCGGACAACATTAAAGCTACACCCTAATGTCGTTTCCTGGCAGAAGACAGCAGCTTGCGACACAACTCGGTATGAACAGCGCTCGCCGCTGGGTTCAGTGCACATCACAGCTCATAGCGGGCAAAGTCGGGCTTTGCTCGACGCAGCAAAAAACATCGTGGCGCGACGCAAGCTGTTAGAAATAACGGGTTTCAGAGCGCAGTGGTGCCGTTATCGCGTTGAAGCACCTGAAGTGCTTTCAGCGAGTGAGGTACGGAGAGAGAAAGAAGTACTAAGAGAAAGAAATACTCACACAAGTTGACGCCAGAGGGATGAACTATTCTGTATTCTTTCCTGAGAATTAAACATAAAATTTAAAGTATGTATGTTAAGAAATGCCATTACAGTGTACTTATTATGCTGTTTCCATTCTTTAGTTTCTGAAACTCGAATTTTTCTGGGGGAGAAATCCTCCCTATTTATAAGGTCTCAAGGTTGGCAAGTATGCGTCCACTTCTTATGTACAGTCTATGAGCAGGATACTATTCGCCGCTGAGGAGCTCTTGAGAAATACGCTGATGTTGTCTTCTGCAGCCGATCCTGACCTTTGACCTCCCTGTGGCGAAGCATCAAATGGCATAAATAAACAGTATTTTACATGGTGCTCAAAAGGCTCGTAGAGTTTCTGTCCTCCCCGTGTGGTCTGAAGCTGCTCATTATCATATTCCTCATTATGAGCGGCAGATGTTTTGTCAGGGAAAACACTCATCTCCTTATCTCTCCGCTGCTGCCGAGTGATTTGTTAGTGTATAATGATGTGTGTGAGGGGGTGGGAGGGTGGATGTGTCAGAGCCTCGCAGTCAAGACTAGTCACCTTTCTGTGCATGTATGTGAGCGCGCATGTGTGTGTGTGTGCAGCATAATAATGTTGCCATGTCCTAGACACCAAAGACCTACATTACCCAGAGGAAATCTATGGAGTCTCTCGGGATCATTTATCACAAAGGTTATCACTGCATTGTTAACAGCTGTTTGTGTGTGCGTGTGTGCGTGCGTGCGTGTGTGTGTGTGTGTGTGTGTGTGTGTGTGTGTGTGTGTGTGTGTGTGTGTGTGTGTGTGTGTGTGTGTGTGTGTGTGTTGCACACCTTTTCCTCTGGAGTAATTACATTTTTTCCTTCCGTGCCTCTCCTGATACTCTGCCCTTCATCTTCAACCATATATACTGATTATCCTCTGCCACTGCTCTCTTTTATACACATTTCCTCATTAATCTCCTCTCTCCTCTCCTTCCTCTCTCTGTCCTTCACCTCCAGACGAGGGCCAGACGGTTTGCCACAGCCCCCCAGAGCTGGCGGGCCAGCGGATGGCGGAGGTCGGCATGCAGCTGCGGGCGGACTGCCACCAAGGCCTGGGCTACTGGGACTACCTCTTCTTCATCGCCATCGGCTTCGTCATCTTCTCGGCCGGCACGGTGTCGGCCTGGGTGATGGGCGTGCTCATGGTGCTGTACGAGCGCTACACCAAACGGAAGAGCGAGGATATGGACAGTGATGACGAGGAAGACAGGGGAGGGATGGGCGGAGGAGGAGGAGGTGGGAACCAGGGGAACGGGGATCTAAGCAAGCCTGGCATGCAGGTGTGACAGACTGATGTGAGGCAACATGAGGAGGGATGACACGAGAGAGGAAGAAGTGATGATGAGAGGACTCTGAGACCAAAGGCTCTGCGATGACCCCAGATCTGACTGTCTCTCTTTGTTACAGATTTAGATATCGCAATATGCTCTTCACCATATTGGACAGAAAGTGTGTGTGAGTGAGTGTGAGAGTGTGTGTGCAAGTGTGAGAGAGAAAGAGAGACAGACAGAGACAGCAATAAGGATGACTATGCCTTCACTTCAGGAGTACAGAATGACCTCTGAGATTATTGAGAGCAATAACCCCCATACACACACACACGCACACACACACACACACACACACACACACACACACACACACACACACACACACACACACACACACACACACACACGCACACACATACTGCTCATCTCAGCACAGATACTCTGCTGGTTTCTCCGAGTGGGCGGACGTAACTGCATACTATGTGAAGTGCTCTTGAGTAATATTCTGTACATGATGATTATAACAAGGCGTGACACACAAAGTACATTAATACACATGAGAAGGTGTTGGGGGTCACAAAGAGAGTGATGCCTTATCTCTGCTACAATAAAAAAACGTAGTACATTTCGGTATTAAGATGTGATTTTCCTGAACGCCTTAAGGCAACTCACTTGAAATAGTTGAACAGTCACTGTTAGTCTCCTATAGACAGAATCTGTCCAGAAACAGTTTGGGGATACGATCAAATGATTTGAATGTAAAAAAAATACTTCTACAACTCGCTGCTGGTGGGATTAACTATGTGGAAGTTTAAAGGCACACTGTGGAGTTTTTAACCACTAGTGGCGTTACGGAGCAATGTTTTTAATGAGTGGGTTTGTTTGTATGTCGTGCTCAACGTATCCTCATACAACAACACATTCTCATCCCAGCTCGTCACATACCGCCACTTGGCATCACTTTATTTTCGGCATCAAAACCACTATAGTTAGGTTTCGGAAAGAACTACATGGTTGGGCTTAAAACTAGGAACGTTTGTACAGTGAAAGTGACGCTGAACGTCGTGAACATGGGACACAAACGAACAGCTGATGTAATGTGATGCACGGGACACGAACAGCGGTCTCCTGGATGAAAGCCTTGTGTTTGTTGGACACATCCACCACCTCTCCCTCCCCGCCGCCCGGTGCGTCTCTTTTCACTCCTTAAACTACATCACCACACTCCCAGCGCACTTTCTCAGAGCGTTTACTGTTGCTGCGTTTTATACCAGCGCTAAAGGTGCCTTGAGCAGCGGTATCGAACTCCAACGGCCGTGACAAAGCCTCGGTATTTGATGCCCTGGGAACGAGAACGGGCTGCATACAACGGTTCGTATGATATCTTATGAAAAGTCCTAATTGTTTCGTGCGTTCTCCTACAAATATCCAGCAACACGTGTTTAATTTCTGCACGTTTCACGCATACAATGTTTTCAAAATAAACTTCCGTCTTCACAGGACACTACTTTGGTTAGGTTTAGGCAACAAAACTACTTGGTTAGGTTTAGGAATAGGTCGTGGTTTTGGTTAAAATAACTACGGGGGCGCCTGGGTTAGCTCAGTTGGTAGAGCGGGCGTCCATGTATCAAGGCTTGGTCCTGACCGCGGCGGCCCGGGTTCGAATCCGGCCTGTGGCCCTTTACACATCCACTCTCTCTCTCTCCCCCCTTTCCAAGACTCTATCCACTGTCCTCTGAATAAAAATGGAAAATGCCCCCAAAAAAATAACTTTAAAAAAAATAAATAAATAACTACGGATGTGGCGTAACTTAAGTAGGCCTACGGATGTTACGTAACAAATACATCAACGTTGACTTCTGGTTTCAACATGGGATATGAACGCTGGTCTCCTGGTTGAAAGTCTGATGTTTTTTCACCCACCCATCCACCCCGACCTCCTCCCTACATACTTCCTGGTTCGTGAATTTCATATGCATTGATTTTGTAGGATATATTCAAAATGCAAATTGCAATTGCTACAAACGTGCTACAAACATGCATGAGCAGGCTATTGACACAATCCATATTCCTGGTGATGGTTTCATGCAATTGTTCAGATTAACAGTCGGTGGAGGTAACATGGATGTAGTCCTCAAGGACATAAACAAATGCATCCGTGTGATAAATTCTGAATGTAAAAATAATAGTCTTTGTTGACACGAAAACTCCACAGGGTGTCTTTAAAGGGCAACTTAACACCCCTCTGAAAATCTAGTTTTTGCTGACGTCCGGTGGTTTTAACTCTGCTTCAGTGATCTAGACGTGTACTCTGGGGTTGTGTCAGTACATCACTGTCGGGTGTGGTTACTGGAGCAACAGAGCACACTTCTGACCACGTTTCCATCCAAATGGTGCGCAAAAGTTTTAGAAATTTAGCAAAAGAAAATTAGCAAAAGAAGATGCAAATGAATGCATGTTTCCATCCACCAGTGTTATGTTGGAAGCATTGAGACAAACAGTTGGGGGCACTAATTTTCCAGTCAGATGCCATTAAACCATTGCAAAAGAAGAGGGCGCAACAACATCATGCAATTAAAGGCCAATTCATACTTTCCGCGTCCACGAGGGACCGCTTTGGTCCGTGTGACGTAAACGTTATCATCCGTCTACGTCCGACTGTACGCAAAGTAAGCGCACCGACTGTGCATGCTCCAGTTTCTTTCCACCCTTCAGTCCAGTTGGTGGCGTGTGCACCTCTAGCTGGTTTACTAAGGAGATGACAAAATGCTTGTTTAGAAGAGAGGTTGTGCGAGGAGATCCGCCATCTCCCACATTTATATAATTTGTCCTCAAAGGAATACAAAGACAACCAAATAACGTTGAACTCCCGACGAACAACGTTATGGTGCATCACCGTCACCAACTGGAAGTATGGAGTGTGGATCGGGAAATGCGCTTGTGTGGAACGCCAGACCGACGCACACATTCAATTGTAGTATGAAAGGAACCGTGTGCACGTCCACGTGACCAGTACAAGTAAGACCGAGGATTAAAATAGCGCCAGTCAAATCTTAAAACAACGAAAAACATGATGGGAATATGGCATTTAAGTTTGTATCATGTACTCATATGAGGAACGTTAAAGTCTCCTCATCTGTCCTCACCAATCTGTTGTTTTCATCCAGTCATTCCGTATATTTACCGTAGACTGATATTTAGGGAAGAAAGAAAAGATATCTGTGACTGTGACTGGTTGTTCCTCGTCACATGACATGCGGTGCACGCTGCAGCATTCCAGAAGTTTAACTATTTTTATCTCGGGGCGCAGCGGTCGCGCCCTGAAAATAGCCGCTTGAGAACGCTTGCACGACGGCGCAACATGTGAACGGCCCCTAAGTCTTCATTTACGCTTCAGGTACATCACAATTTATTCGCTAAGTCTTTTTCCATTACATCACACTTTGTTTTTTTGGTGATATTTCGGCTTTTCTTTACAAAGTTCCACTCAGATTTTCTTGAAATTGAAAATGTGCATGAAAACAAGTGGATGGAAACACATTTATTAAGGTGGTATTAAGATGGGCAGAGAGGAAAGTCACACGATGCTTTTCAGCCGGGTGTTAAAGCTCATTTTAAAGCTCATTCCCCTGCAAAGACGGGCAGAAGAAGTCTACCTATAGCGACACTATGTGACTGTATCATATCTTGTGTGTACTGTACGTGTGTTTATCTCCATGTTTCTGTGTGTGTACATGCTTTCTTGTGCTGCGAGCGGTAGTTCCTCATCCGGTCTCCAAACTGTAGTTGTAGAAGTGGGGCAGGTTCCTCGTGGCTGCACATGAAGACGGCATCAGGGCGACTGAGTCAGCCGTATAGCTAACGATGACTACACTATGTGACTGGGAGCCTCGCTTGATTGACCTCAAGTTACAGTTGAGCACATACAGGCCGAAGTCTATAGCCCAGCTGTCAGTGTGGAAGTGGGAGCCTCTGGAGTAGTGGTAGTAGTAGTAGTGGGAGTGTGTTCATGTATGCGTGACTGTGTGTTTGAGAGCGATCACAGAGCATCTCTGTGAGTGATTCACTCAGCTCAGACTGATCCAAACGCTTCCTCCTCCATCCTGCTCCGCTTCCGCCCCTCCGTCCGCCACGGGACGGATGGGCGGTTTAGAGATGATAAACTGCGGATAGAGGTGGGGTGGAGAAAGAGCGAGGGGTCACCGCCATCAGAAGCGGGAATTCATCTTGATTGATGTACTCAGCAGCTGTATAGAAAGACTGATTGATAGTCAGGCTTTTATTCATTTTCTGAAGCCGAGTGGCTCCGAATAGCCCGGATGAATGGGCATGGTTAAATGATAACTCTCCAGAGGGCTTGGCAGTGTGTGCGTGTGTGTGTTTGTGTGTGTGAGATACATGTGTGCATGTTTATTTTTATTCCCAGCTTAGTTTATGATGACATTATATCTATATGTGGATGCAGAAGAGAGTTTTTTTTTTTTACTATAGGAGGGTAATTTGTAATCAAAATGTGTCTGCTGAAGCACATCTTCACTGACACACACTTCCTCCCTCACACACACACACACACACACACACACACACACACACTTCCTCTAACACACACACACACAGACACACACCCATGCCCGATAAATCTCAAGGGCGCAGCTAAAGTCAGAGCCGCAGGCCCGAGAACATTAACACTCCTGTTTTGGTCTCTCTTACCATGCATCACTACATCCTCTCATCCTCCATCCTCAATCTGACACTGTCATCAGCTTTCACACAATGCACACACACACACACACACACACACACACACACACTCAAACACACACCTGGACCTATGAATCATCTGTTAAATCTTTAGGCTGTCATTATCAGATCATTTGTTCAAGGGGAAGCTTAGAGGCGTTAAATGACCCGTCAATCCTTCTTATGTTACGTCACATTCATAAAAACACATTTGACCTACAAGAGCGTGACCTCACAGTATAGAGAGGTGAAGTCCCGCCCCTTCCGGTGGACCACCATGGGGCTTAATTTTGGAAAAAATATGAACGTAGAGAGAGAAACAATTTTTTCTGATCCCGTTTCAATTTCGCCATGATGATATGATGATTGTCAATTTAAAAGATAATTTAGCAAGTCAAGAAAGTCTCCGTTTGTCGTAGTATCATTTAGTTTTGAGTGAAACCGCTCAGTGAACTCTCGTCTCGCACAAAATACGTCACCAACACTAGCTAGCTAATGATCCACGCACATATGTAACGTTATCTTACCTGATGTGTTTTATCCAGCGATTATTTTTATCAGCCGGGAAGTGAATGAACGAGTGAGCCCCTTTGCTGGTGTGAGTACATCCCAGAACTAAATGGTACATTATGGTACGTGTCCACAGCCTCCGTCCTTTCCACGCTTCCCATTCATTCTCTATGTAAGCAGCCGTGCAATGCATTCTGGTAGCGTGGCGGCGCGAAGTTAGCCGCTCCTCATTTGGATAAAGTTGAGGTCAAGGCTACTTTATGCAAATCAGGGGCATCCGGCGCGACTCGCCGCCTTTGGAAACTCCCGAGAAACTTTTAAGCTAACCGCTGTCGATCTCAAATAAAGACAGATTCAGCAACTGCGTGGCTTATTTTTCGTTTGAAAGCAGTTTGGAGCAGCAACCCACGATGGAAAACGTTCGTCCAATCAGGTGTCTAGTGGCAGCCCATCAAGCGTCCAATGCTGGGAAGCGAGACGATCCGTCTGATGACAGTTTTACAACAAACTGCAACTTTATTGACTTGCAAAATTATCTTTTAAATTGACAAACATCATATGTGTGATTCGTGACGCAATTCAAACAGGATCAAATAAATATTTGTCTCTCACCGTTGACTACGTACAATTTTTTTCCAAAGTAAGATCCCATGGTGGTCCACCGGAAGGGGCGGGACTTCACCTCTCTATACGTACGTACCTGAACATATCCTTAAACACAGTGCTTCCTGTTTGCACAGAGCAGCTATTTTGCTCGGCTGAATGTCAGTTTTTTACGCTGCCGAAAAACAAAGAGCTGTTTAGCAGACTGAAAATATTAGTCCTTTTTACCAGCAGCAGGTCAGAGGACAGGGGAGTCAGTGAGTGTGCAAAATGGATGAGAGGAGTGTTTGTTTTTGGGGCGCTATCCAGGTCAAAGGACGGAGTAAAAATATCCCACATGTAGGAGGTGTCCGAAGGTGTAATCATCTGTGAAGGGGCTAAAAGTTGGCCTGGACTCACATGAGCTGTGTTTGCCAGTGAAAAGGGAAATTTTTTGTAAGGTGTGGTGTGAATTTGTGTGGACTTCTGTCACTGCTATTATTCGTGCCCACTGGAGAAAAGTGTAGCATTTTGAGGCTGAGGAGTTCAAAGAAATCGACGTGTTGTTGCTCAGAAAATCATTGCCCAGGGCGGTGTTCTGGATGTGGCTGGAGCAAGCAAGTGATGAATAAGAGGGAGGGGTTGCTTTGTAACTTCCCCCCTGCTTCTCGTCATCTCTTGACATGTGTGTGTGAGTGTGTGTGTGTGTGTGTGTGTGTGTGTGTGAGTGTGAGTGTGTGTGTGTGTGTGTCTGGTACATTCGTACATTATTACGCAGAAGAGAAAACATAATTAGCCCGCTGATTCCAGATCAGAGGTGCTGTGTTGGCTTGCTGTTAGATTGTAGATGTCCTCACAGGCAGCAGGTTAGACTGTTATCAGGTCATTAAATGGGTGTTATCAGTGGTTAACAGCCTCATAGATGTGGGTCAGAAAGGGCCTGCTACACCTACTAGTAGGTTGTATCATCTATTCACATGGGCGATCACCAAAAGAAGGAATAAAAGAAGACGACAGCGACCTCTAGCGATCATAGTAAATATGACAGGAGCAACAGCGGAAGTCAGCCACTGTAGTATCATGGATGTATAGAGCGCTACAAGAATGAGTCCTAAAACCCGGAAATTAGTTAGCATGTTAGCGCTTCAGGTTCCCTCGTCTGGAAGTCAATGAGTTTTAGTTAGATGTCTGAAATAAGGTCTGTGGTTAACACAAGATTTTAACGTTTTGTTCTACGACATAGAATACATCAATGAGTATCCCACTCCTGAATTTTGAAGCCTTTAAATATCTTTAAAAAAGGCGGTTGCTAGTGGCTAAGTGAGACTACTAGACGTCATCACGCCGACTCGTTTGCCTTTACAGCCTCATTGTGTATATACACGTTCATGCGACCGTGGTGTAGTTCGTTTATAGCCTAACGTTAGCTTTTTCTGCTGCCGATTGCATTCACACTTAAAAAATCATAAAAGTGGTGTTCATTTGTGGAGATTATCTGCTGAACAAATCTTGGAAGTATAATAAACATTTGTTTGCCACAGAGTTTATTTTCTGAAATAACCCCAAATCCAATGGAAAAACCCCATTGACTTATTGTCGAGGGAACCTGGGCAATTCCTGGTTGGCCTACAAAAATACGTCATCCCTGGAGCATTCTATTATATGAACTGGATACCAGACCCCAAGATGGCACCTATTCAATGAGAATTGCTCACCTGGCGTATACGCCGAAAAAGCTTTCTTGCGTCTGGGTTTACTTCCTGGGTATGATGGCCACTGAATATGCACAGTAGTGTTTCTCCCGCTGGCCCATAAACTTAACATTGTGACGACGTCACAGATTTTTAAATCGCTTTTCTTGGCTCAAGGAAAGTTTTACAAATATAAAACCTCCCCGGATCACAAGCTCATAGTAGAAAGAGTCATAATTGACCTTGTTTGCAGTTGGAGGTGTCCTGTCAACAGTTTTACAAACGTCTCTTTTACAAAGGTGGTCTATGGGGAAAATGCTTTTTGGGTGGCGGAGGAATTTTTCGTTGCAATTCGTGTTTATTGGAAACAAGGCTGAGCGGCGGCACCAAATCCAGGACTTATTATTCATCATCATCGTGTTGCTATTAAGGATGGCTTTCATTTTAACAACTTAGTAGGTGTAGCAGGCCCCTATTGACCCACATCTATGAAGCTAATAACAACTGATAACGCCCATTTAATAAGCTGATAACAGTCGAATCGGGTGCCAGAGGCGACAGAACCGCAGAGACCGAACCGTCCTCACTGTATGTGTTTGTGTGTGAAAGTGAGTGAATGTGTGTGTGTTTGTCCAATATAGGATTTCTGAAAGTGATACAGAGTCCGATAAACCTGCTGATGTACAGTATATTATGTCTTTACTTTGTCGTTTCTTTTAGAGTTTTCTTTAGTTTTGTACATCATGAATCATAAGCAATAAAGAACATAAGGATGAAGAATGGATGAGAAGTAGTTTTCTAAGACTTTACTTGTTAATACTGAGAGAGTGATTTGAATTCTTGTGCTGCAATAGAACAGGAGTTCTTACATGAATAAAACCTACGCAAAGTTAAATATTGTATTGTATATATTGACTTTTTATACCACAACTAGGCTACTGGAAATCTTTTGTCTCCAAACACTTCTTCTTTTACACATATATAAGTGCTACTAATGAGATTTGGATCAGTCATTCAGGGTGTTGACAGCATCAGTTCATCAGCTTAAAGTTATTATTGTTAAGATTTTCATGAAATCAAACCCCGTTTTTGATACCATTAATGGTCATAATTTTTTCCAGGAAGAGCTATTCAACATATTTATATTCTGTAATTATCTTTCTACATGGTTGTTTTCCTTGTTAGTGGCGGAGTCCGCCATTCAAGCACAAGAGATTCACAGGAAAATGATGCATGCATGTAATCCAGCTCATTGATAACAGCCTCACCGCTCTATCAGAGCTGTATTTAAGTTACTGCTAATGCTAACTGACTATTTCCTACTGCTGCTAGTTCACATTAAAAGCATTCAACTGTTGAAACACGGGGTGGCTTTTATTGTGAAGGCGTCAGTATTGATGTCACCACGGTAACAATGACCCAAGCTCAGCCGTCGCCATGTTGCCAAAAAATTTTATTTCTCCTGAAGGCTTGAGCTATTACCACCATGGATGTATAAAGAGAACTGGATACAGAGTTGGAGGCGGGGCTCCGTTCATTCTCCAATTCAGCTATTAGTGCGTTTTACAACTTTTAGGTCCTAATGATTTAAATAAGGGCTATTAGAGTGTTCATACTGGGAAGTTGATTTTCCTCAAAAAAATTATCCGCTGAGTGACAGACGTCTCGTTCCCAATGTAAGTATATTCATCCGATTGACTTCACACTTGGCGGGTGTATTGTTCGGGACCTCATAGAGTGCTTGTTGAATTTGCAATTTGGACATATATTAATAAACTTTGACTAAACAAGCGAACAGCAGTCTGTGCAGCAGCGGGGAGGGGTTTCAGGGCTCTGCAGACTAAAGACGAACATTGACTGCAGTTAACTTCTGCTGCTGGATGCTGGATATACTAACTTTACAACCAAACTTCACTACCTTGGAGTCAACGAGCACCAAGCGACACTGCTGCAATCAGCGCTTTCTTTGAGGCCAAGCAATCGGCCCGCTCCGAACGGACATACCATGAGCGGTCACTGCACTAGTGTATGTAATAAAAATGCAATTTCATTTCAGTCGGACTTTACGGATTATAACTTCAAGTGGTGTGATACTCAGTCTATCCCTACTGTGGGTGTGTGTATGCAGGGATAAGTGTGCGTGCATGTGTGTGTGTGTTTGTGTGCATTTTGCTGCAGTAGCCTATTGAGGCTCCGTTTCACAGATAACCTCGACTCTGTGAGACCGTTAAGATCAACCTCAGAGTACAAAGAGAGACTTTAACTTCTATAAATCGGTTTCCTGTATAATGGACACAATCTGTCTGTCATGTGTGGCTCTACATTACTCAGAGAGTTGTCCCCCTGCATACACACTCACCACAGAAACACACATACACACACAGGGATAGCTGGGATAGCTGGGATCGGGTCAGGGGGCTTAGAGCAGGAAGCAGAGGCTCACCAATGACTTCAGTGGATGCACTCATGAATGTCTTCACTCCTCTCTCTCGCCTGACAACTAGTCTTTCCTCTCTTTATCTGTCCTCACACCACGTTCCCACCTGCTTGGCTCCCCCACCCTTCCACTTTCTCTTTCTTTCCACTCCCCCCCACCCTCCCCTTCATCTCAGTTGTGCTGCCAATTGCTCAGCAACTCCACTGGCAAAGAGCAGGCTCTAATCCTTCACACGGCCCCCTCCAAACTCGGCCCGCTGCATCTCACAGCTTTCTGCAGCTTCCCTTTGAGAGAGACGGAAACCGACAAAGACAGACAGACAGAAGTGGCAAATGTATGTTAACTACTAAGAACACAAAACCCCAGAAGCACAAGAGCAACGCTAGAGACAAAACATTTTGTGTTCACACAACCATTACTGTGTGTGTGTGTGTGTGTGTGTGTGTGTGTGTGTGTGTGTGTGTGTGTGTGTGTGTGTGCTTGAGTTTGTGTGATTATTTCTCTGAGGGCGATGTTAGAGCGTGAGCATGAAGCACAGAGACCCTCTAATGCAATAAGTCAATAATACATCCCATCATTGCTCACACACACACACACACACGCAGCACAAAACATCCTTCTGGGGTTAAACATGAGCATTTTCTTCTTTGTGGATCTTTTTGAGCCACTTCCTGTCCGTAGATTCTCCTTTACATCGTCTGTACGCACCGTTAGCACCTCGATGGTCAAAGTTGTGATGAGGTGAAAGTCACGTGTGGAATATTCAAATAGAGGCAGCAGAGGTGAAAAGTCAAAACTCAACATCTGTTTATGCATCACTTTCAGTGTGACCCCACTTCGAGAGCTCATATACTGTTACACACACACACATACATATAGACACACACACATGCACACGTTCCAGCATAAAGCCTTTGTGTAGATGACATTGTGTGGGGAGCAGAGGAGAGTGTGGCTGTCAGCAGGATTCCCTCTGCTTGCTTGCCCTTGAATGCCGTTAAGAGGAGCCTGAGAAGAGGAGAGCAGGGACTCGCTGGATGGTTGTACTGTAAAGGACGACACAGTCATTAAATACAGTCAGTAGATGGAGACTTAAAGGGAAATTTTGGGTGTTTTTTGGTCTTATTCCAACACGTTCTCGTCAAATTGTGCTGCTTGGTCAGTGACCTTCAACATCTGATACCGACACACGGAGGTAACGCTTTAGCATCCGGGCTTTCAACTAACTCCAATGTAAACTCGTAGTATAAAGAGCGAGAAAGTCTGTGTAGAGTGGGTGGGAGGTGAGGCTGGACGGGTCAAACAAACACAGGACTTTCACCCAGGAGACCGCTTGTTCGTGAAACCGTGTGAAATCAAGTCAACGTTGACTTATTTTACCGTAGTTTTGTTACGTAACTTCAGTACTCTGCTAAAGACAGTTGCGTAACAAGAGTAGTTATTTTACGTAACAAAAATACTTATTTTAACCCAAATCCCAATCTATTCCTAATCCTAACCAAGTTGTTTTGTTGATTGAAAAGCTAGAGAGGCTCGCCGATGCTCGGGGTCGCCTGTAACAACACCAGGATTCCTCCTGGTGAAAGATCTTGTAGTGTGTGACCTCCTGTCTCCGGTCAGTCATGTAGTGTGAAAACCACAACGATTAAAGACTCACGATTACAAGAAAGCAAGTTGTGAACAATACAGCAATCTGACAGCTCTGAAAGTGTTGTAGTGTGAACTTGTCTTTAGTAACCCTATGTTGGAGGTTTACTTTGAAAAGACACTGTATGCATGTAACAAGCGGAAACTGACATGCCCGTTTCTGACATGTCCAAAACGCTAGATGCTAGAAGCGTAGCGCTAGATGCTAGAAGCGTAAGGCTACTGACCAAGCAGCGGTATTTGATGCGTTGAGAGTGAGAACGTGTTGCTTATTCTCATAGTTGTGGCCACATGTCTCTGGGAAAGCAGCGCGAACCTCCTAAAGCTTTCCAAATAAAATTGAATTTACATAAATCAATTCAAAATGCTTTGAAAGTAAACACAGGAAGTAGCTCATGTAGCTCACTGCATGGGGATCTACTAAGCTAACGGTGGCTTGGCAAGTGCAAAGTTAGCATGAGTCAGAACGGCCACAATCATGAGAATAAGGTTGGATTTTTCTCTTAACGTTGGTTATCCTACAAAAGACGCTGAGTGGACTGTGTGTGACACATCAGTAGGTAGCTGTACTAAAAGGAGAAAATAATAATAATTGTCACACTAATCGTCCATCCTAGAAAAGTCCACATAGTAATGTACGATTAAAACTTGAAGTGAAGACAGTATTAATATAATTATATATATTTATTAGCTAAAAATGTCTGCAAATGAGCCAGAACTTATAGTCTTATAGTTCTTGTTCATGCTTTTACGCTATGGACAGGATCATGTGTGCGAAAAGTGACGCAAAGCGAGCAACTTTTCCCAGCATGCCCAGATTGTGACTGGCAGAGGTCAGAGGTCAGAGGTCACGAGACGGCTACAGACGGATGCGGTCGTGACTGGAAGGTAAAACGCAAATTTGCAAAACTCTTGCGAGATTAGGCATTGACCTCAAATTGTCAAGGTGTTTTTTTTGCAAGTTTTCGCAATTTGCGGGTTACCTTCTAGACATGACCGACAGATGTTTCCTAATTACGTGAGCCTGACACACTTTTTATACATTCATAACACATCGTGTGAACTCACACAAACAGACGCCACATTGAGCAGCGATGCACCTGAGGGTCTCTGACCTATATCATATTATATAGAGCCTACACACACAGACACACACTGGTAACAATGGCCTACTGTATCATCTTGGTTGTCTGACTTACAGAAGCTCTCCCTTTTTCGAGTCTCTCATCTTTACATTGAACACAGACTATATTATTGTATGAATCCACACAGAACGTGCTTCTGTACGACCGGCAGTTCTGGCTACTTAAAACTGCAGTAACTTATATTAAGTAACATTTTATCTTTTACTATTATTAAAAACGATAAAAGACTGATGTTTAACCAACTGTGACTGTGGCTTCACTCTTTTCTGTGTTGCGTCTCCTCTCCGACAACAGTGATGTGAAAAAGTACACCCACTATACGTCAGCACAATGTGTGTGTGTGTGTGTGTGTGTGTGTGTGTGTGTGGATGGAAGGAAGGAGGGCAGAGAGGTGATTGATTTAGCCTCTGCACCAACGCCCTGGCACTCAAAATGGGATGGAGGGATGCAGGGAAAAGAAAGGAGAGGTGCTGCTGCGACCTTACTCAAACATTGTCAACCCTGCTCTTCTTCTTCTTTCCCCTTTCTTGTCTATTAGTGTATTTTTCTATCTCACAGTCTCTCTAACTCCCTATTATTTCCACCTCCTCCAGTGTTTCTTCCCTCTCCTTATTTTTCCTCTCTCTCCTTATTTGTCTTGTCTTCTGCTCTCCTTCGCTTTACCTCCCTCCGTTATCTCCTCTCGTCTTTTTTGGCAGGAACAGCGGTTTTATTATCCAAACTCACCTCTGCCAGGTTGGGTCAGATACTGCAGTGGAGCTGGCTACTTCACTTGGCACTTAATGTGCAGAGAGAAAACACACTGAGGGAGGAGGAGAGAGTGACACACAGGAGGAGAGTGTATCTACGTACTGTAGGTGAGAGGGTTCAGCATGGCAGCTAACGGTGTAAAATGTAAAGTGTGCTGCAGCCCCGACTCGGTTAGCGGTGCGTCACTGTGGCTGTGGGCTTTCTCAGGAGGGATGGTAGACCAGACATGGCACGCCGATGCCAGAATGCCAGTCCTGGTCTCCGCTGCCAGCTCCAAGGAGCCTCAATCGATCCTGACAGCTCAGTGTGTCACCAGGTCACACTGACACACTAAGGCAGAAATACAAGGACAAGGAGCCACTTCAATCTGCTCTCCTTTTACCATTACAATATTAGAATACAGTAAGAATGTAAAATGACGTGGCCTTGTTGTTTAAGTAAATCCTGTATTTTGTATTTTCTAGACAGATAACTAACTGAGACTGTGGCTGTCAGTCTCAGTTTGTTTTTGAAATTCCTTTGACGCAGTTCATCCAACCGATTCAGGCTGCAGCAACGTTAAAAATTACTCCACTGGTTAAACGGATGATCACCACTCTGAAATATATTTCCAGAAAAAAAATCACCTTCTTCTAACAATTATGTGTTTTTCAAACTGGACCCAAGTCCGGCAGACAGTCTTCATTGGAAAAATTAAAAACAAATCTTATATATATATATTGTGTAGCATATTTGTTGAGCTTAAGAAGGTTAGCTTTAAAACTCACGTGAATAAAATATTGTTGTAAAATGTAAAAGTATTATATAATCCTTTATATGCCATCTTAAGTGAAGAATAAGCTTTATTTTATTTTGTGGTCAACATTCCACAAATTTTTTTTTTTGTATTTAACGTTAAAATGATATTCCAGACATTTAGTATTGCTCTTCCATAAAATTGGGAACTTGCAAGAGACATATTTAAAGATGCTCAATACTAAATTCAGAGCATTTCTATTGCCTCCACACAGCTCTCAACATGCGACATGCAACTAACTCGCAACTAACAGCGCTAACAGTAAAAACTACGGCAACAGTGCTGACGGAGATAACAGTGTTAATTTGGAGGGGAGGACCAGAGGGTGGATGCTACGGTTCCGCGACGGCGCCGTCGATCGGGACGGCGTTATCAGCTGTAACCGCTGTATGAGAGCAGTGCAGAGCGGAGGCGGTGAGCTAGCCAGTGGGGCACGCTCACATGCACTAAAAGGCGCACGCGGCCGGCTCGGCGATGTCAACAAAGCAAGGAGAAGCTCAGATTGCAACACACAGAGAGAGTGACTTCATTCTCTGCTCAGGTAGACATCATTCCATCATATCTTTACATTACAAATAGTTGTTTGCTGCTATATTAGTGCTCTGAATACCGTAGTGAGAACTTTTAATAAAAACATATCAAAATCAAAGCAGAAGATAAATATTCTGACTTTAGTTTGGGTCAAGCTCCAAAATCACTACACTTCCCATAGTGCAATTCAATAGCATCATCTGTAAATCTAAATGCCTTGCAAACTCTTTAGTTCCAGTTTGTGACACAGGGTTTCTGTTAAAAATACTCCAAGCTGAGATAACCCTGATGACATCATTGGGGTTATTTTAAACATCCCAAAGCTCCCACAAGAGCAGCATAGGGAGCGGTGCTCCCGATTACGGGAAAACTGAGCTTAAAATCGGTGGAATGACCCTTTAAAATCAATTTCACATTGAATCTGGATACTGAGGTTGAAGAGCGGTTATGTCAAGTAATGAATACAATCACAATACAATACAAAAAAACATGTAAGTGAGGTATAAAACAGGCAAATGTTAAACTTTAAGCAAGTAATTTCACCTCCCCGGTCCCCCACACAGACTGTACTGACAAGTGAATCATGATGGAAAAAGACACAACGCCCTAGAGCTCGACTGGAAATGATGGACAAATGTCCCCAGCAGACGTTTGGCTTTCTGACCTCGACCTGCTGACCTGCTGACTGGCCGTCTGACGGCAAACCTCCCTCCAGGACTGAACTTTTGAACTAGTAGAGAAAGTCCTGCGAGGTCGGCAGGACTGGCGTGCACGCCTGTGAGGTTAGTTAGAAGTCCTATAAAAACCCATTCCCACACCTCACCAACAGGAAAATATAGCAATGAGAGGAACAGAGACACAAACTGATGTGAAGGAAACAGAGAAATCACAGACAAAACTGTGTCACAGTGATTTTGTCATCCTCCATTCGAGTGTCAGGCTGATCTGACTCACAACAGGAACGATTTCCAAATTTGTTTTTCTAGATCTGATTCTCTTAACACAAACCAAAAAGATCTCACTTCCCTTTTTTAACGTTCAGCAGGTTGTCAAAGGACGAGTGTGTATCTGTGCTGAGCGGCGAAGCAGAAGGTGAACCAGCCTCAGATTAAACCTCAGAATAGCAGCTCAGTGCTCCTCTAATAGAGCTCGTCTTCCTCTGAGAGTAACAGCTCATTACCACAGGATTGCCCCCCAAGGACCTCCCCACCCCCCATCACCACCAGCACCTCACCCCTCTCAACACGACCTCACCCCTGAGATGGAGCCCCCACATCGTGACGCACTAACGCCCCCCCCCTCCCCATTAACTGCTAATCTTAAAGTAACTCCCATACCTCCTCCTGCTCTTGTATTTTACCTTCATTGCATTTGCCGCCCTTATGTCAGACATTTGACCCATCTTTCTTCCAACACACACACACACACTCCCCTCCGACGCCTCTGTTCCCCTCTGTTCCCTTGCAGGGTGGCTCTTGTCGACACCTTTCCTGATTTGGACTTTTTTGATGAGAATTCCCCACCTCAATCTCTGCTGTTTCCCTACTTAACCCTCCCAGAGGGCTTCCCAGATCTGCTCTGACTGACACACACACTCACTCTCACACTGACACACACACACACACAGACAAAAACACACAAAAAATGACTGGATCATGCTGGCTGCGATGCACACACCGGCACATGAGCGTGCACATGCACGCGCAGCACACGCTTGCTTCGTTCGTTGTCGCCTTAATGAGGTCTCATCATGTCTTTTACTTCCTTTCCTCCTCTCTCTGCTCTCTCTCTCTCTCTCTCTCTCTCTCTCTCTCTGCTCTCTCTCTCTCTCTCTCTCTTAGTCGAGTGTCATCATTTTCATTGTGCTGCTGCACCGAGGTGTTAAAATTAAAACATTAGCCGGGATGTAAATCAACATAATAAACTATTTTCTGAGTCCTGTTTTGACAGTTTGTGAGACGCTTCAAAGACACAAACACTGGGAAGTCATCAATAAGTAGGTCTCTCCATGAATACAAAGTGTATTTTTGCACCACCTTGTGTGTGTAAAGGTAAGGTCCGGGGTTCAATCCCTGGTCTGGACAGGGCCTTTCAGTGTGGAGTTTGCATGTTCTCCCGCGTGGGTTTTCTCCGGGTTCTCCGGTTTCCTCCCACCACCAAAACATGTATTCCCCCCAAGGGGGGTTGCGTCAGGAAGGATATCTGGTGTAAAACCTATGCCAAATCAATGTGCGGATCAATGATTTGCCGTGGCGAACCCTAACGGGAGCAGCCGAAAGACGAACAACAATAACAACGTGTGTGTGTAAAGGGTGTGAGAAACTAAGGAAAAGTAGTCCCAGCAGTCCTGGATATGGACACAGCAACAATAACGTGTCTGGGCCTGGGTGTGGAGGACAACACCTCATTATGGAGAAAAGGTTTTCATGATTGAAACAAGTGTCTTAAGCACACTTAAAGAAACCTGCCATTTGAGGCTGTAATGATCTCCGGATACAAAACAGACTACTGGAGGTGGACTGGTATAAATGCTACTGAGGTAATCAGTGAAACGGGAGGCAGGTGAGCTGGGGGAGGAGCCGGCCAGGTGGTGGAACAGGCGGGAAGGGTTAATCAGAGGACAGGTGTGGCTGGGTCTGCAGTTAGTGATATGGACAACCAGGCAGAATACTGAATGAATGATAATGAGGCCAGCATCTAAACGGTGGTCCACACTAAAAGATTTTTCAAATCTTAACAGATGTGGAAACTGTGAGACCCCACACGTGATCAAACGTGACTTTAGTGTAAACAAACATGGCAGACGACGGGTAGGACGAATTAGCGATGTTAGTTTTTACTTTGTACTGAAAATCCACGATGGATGGATGAAGTCATGTTGAATAAACACTTGAATAAACAAGTTGATCCTCCATTTCTGAGCTCCATCTTACTACTACTTTATGCTTTAGCTGCCATGATGTCAGTTGTTGTCCTTCCTTCTTCAGTCAACTTGGTTCTCTACGGACTATCGTTCTTTCCCACGTGACTGCGTCATCGGCTGTCCTCGGGGTTCCTCACACACAACAGGATATCCGATCATAAATATTGAACATGTTTAATATTTACAATCTGAGAATGTAATGAGCAGAAAGTGACACCCTGTCTCTGACGCATCCAAAACTGGCGCTAGAGGGGTACCCAGAGGGTCATCCTCTGCATGAGAAGGAACCTCCAGCGAGGGTCACCTGTTCAACCTCGGGGAAATGTAGAGCATTTACGCTTACCTGGCATTTTTGTCAAAACACAAATAAAGGAGAGATTCTCACATGCCCTTTTCTCAGAAAAAAACTGCTGGCTCAGCACTTTGCGAGGCTTGTTATAGTAGCTGTGTTTGTGTGATGGATAGCCTCTTGATCCTGTTCCAGGTAGAGGTGTAGGCTGACTCCTCTCAGGAGACACTAAATATATAGCCGAGGAGAAACCCACTCAGAGGAAACGCACACATTCAAGCAGGTACGGCTTTGAAATGGACAACACGGCGGCGCGTGCACGACCGTCTGCTGCAGAAAAGGCCACACTCCCAATGTAAAGTTTCCTCTTTCACTATCAATCTCCCTGCCTCAGGAGGACACCAGTACGCTGCAACTCCAGCCCACTTTCCTCTTCGTCTGTGGCGGCCTGATGAGGTTGGCTGTGATCTTTATTGCTTCCCAAGAGGATACAAAGAGCAGATTACTCTGTCTCTCACTACTATCTACCTTGTTCTTTCTTATCTTTAACAACCTCCCCGAAGAGATACACACTCCCACCCCGGCACGATGACGTAAAAGGAGCTTTGGCTTGTGTTTGGGGGCAAAATCTGCTAAATTAACAGCAATTTAATGAACCCAGGAGAAGAGAGGGGAGAAGAGAGGAAAAAGAGAAAGATGTTGTACAAAGCAGGGTCAGATATCCTGCTGGAGGCTGCGGCTAAAAACTGCCATTTTTGGATCAATACGAGAGAGAGAGCAGAATAAAAGATGGGAAGAAAGGGAGAGGAGAAGAAGTGATCCCATTCTGTGTTTCCTCTCCTCCACATGATGGGCCTCCCTCTCTTTTCACCGAGACGCTTTGCTATCGATCTGACATATAAAAGCTGTGTGTGTGTGTGTGTGTGTGTGTCTGTGTGTAAATGAAAACCTCTTAGCCGTGTTTGCAGGGAACAACTTTTTGGGAACTCTAACAAGAAATCCGACAGCTTCAACAATCTCTTTTCAGTTCTTGTGAAAATTAAGAGAGCCTTGATTAAATGGTCTCCTCTTAGTGTCGCCCTCCATGGTCGGGTGACATTAAATAAATATGGTTATCTTGGGTGAAGTCTCTATCTTGTTTCAAAGATTTGGACCATTGCTGTCCAGGGGTGTCCAGTGCGCCAAACCCTGCAAACCATTAAAACCATTTGTAATAATAACCTTTAAATAACAAGTGTAAAGAAGTATAAGTACATTCTGCAAATGTTCCAAATTAATGAACAATCCATTTACAAACCAGATGATGAGCAGCCAGAGAGCCAAACCTGCCAACAATCATTTATCTTTTCTGTTCTCAGTTGTCCTTGGCTGCAAGTTCTTCTATTTTTCGCCATGATGAGTCTGATAGTGGCGCCAAATAGTAGATTCCTTGAGCACTGAAAAGTGCTATGAACACTAGGAGCACACTGGCTTCCTATTTACCGCTGTGAAGAAATAGGAACTGGTCTATTTTTCTTGGGAAAACCAGGCACTCTGTGTCCACTTTTCTTCTTTTTGACAAAGACATTATATTCTACGGTCTATTATTTCTTCATAGCAGACTGCTGCTATGTATAACAGACAACGGTTTGTATGATACCTTACAAAAAAATTAGGCCTATTCCTCCTTTTTCATTAGTTTTCCTACAAATGTCCAGCAAAACGTCAATTTCCACTCCTTACAGTCTTTTAAAAAAAAAAAAATGTTGTCTTCACAGGAAACAACTTGGTTAGGTTTAGGCAAGAAAACTACTTAGTTTGGCTTAAAATAACTCCGGAAGTGGCGCAACTTAGGTACGTAACTTACGTGACAAATAAATCAATGTTAACTTTTGGTTTCACATGGGACACGAACGCCGGTCTCCTGGGAAAGGAGTAGGCTATATTGTGCGAGACGAGAGATGTAGTTCACTGAGCGGTTTCACATAAAACTAAATGGTTCTACAACAAACTGTGACTTTCTTGACTTGGAAATTGTCTTTTAAAGTCATGTAATATGCCTTTTTCACAGAAGACCTTTAGACACGTCACAGTAGGAAAAGCACAGATGTAAATAATGATGGCTGAATTCCATCCTCTGCTTTGATTTCAGGATCCAGGTAACGTGCCGGCTGATTTACTGTCCGTCTCACTGGGACACTTGAATAGAGCAGAGCCATCGTTAGTGTTATTAGTAACACCTGTACTTTCCTCACTATGACCAGTCAAAATGTCTGCTGCGAAAAAGCCCTATGCATGGCACAATTCAAATGGGATCAAAAACTCTGCCTCTCTATATCTTCATAAACCTTGCCCACCAGCTTAGAAACTTCACATTTTTACACAAAATATATCTCACACCAGCTCATAGCTTCATAATGAACCTTTCTGATTCTGGTAAACGTAACACCTGCTCTTCTGCTGTAATTTTTCACACAAAAAAGAAATCATCAGAATCAGAACAACAAGTGCTTTCAAGCAAGCTTGTTTTACTCTAAGAAGCTATTTTTACTCTACACTGTGATTATGCTGACATTTTTCGGCAGACTTAAAAACTAAAAGCTCACATTATTGGTATATATATATGCAAAACCCTTTGCTATTATCTTTCATCTCTGTTATTCAGCTGCAGCATATTAATAGCGCCTGTGTCAGAAGAATCCCTCTCTGAGGTCTCTAGTAAGGTGGCATATTAAGAATTAAAAGAAACTCATTTATCTGCAGTCACTCTTTGAGCGTGGCTTGTAAAATAGAGATGAGTTCTCTTCCGTCACTTCAAACGATAAGCGAGAGAGAGATATAACTCATGACTGAAGGCAAAAGTGCTGATGGATTTATGGCAGACGGGAGAGCATCTGCATGCTGCAGTCAATTGCTTGTAAGAAGAACCGAGTCATACTGTATATCCTCCAGACACCCTTCAACACATTGTCATTCTCTCACAGGTTACACGCACCAAAACTAAAGTAAAGTTAGCTGTTATTCATATAGTCAGAGGTGTTAGGGAGAGTGGAGCAGGTGGACCCAAATGCAGGAGACCACAGACAACAGGATGTTGACAAAATCATTTTTAATTCAATCTCCAATGGCAGGCAAGCAAAACTGAAACTCTCATAACAAAACCAAGGATCCCACAAAGACTGAACTGAACACCAGCAGGACTTAAATACAAACTGATCTGACGAGAGGATGAAGTGCATGTGGGGAGATGGGCGGAGAAGCTTAGGTGAGGGGAATGAGGTGATTAGGCCGAGGAACGGGCAGCGAGCTGATTGGCTGGGAAGAACTAACAAGGCTGATTCAGAGCCGGTGTGTAGATGGGTAAAGGAGGGAAAGCCAGTACGGCTTATTATCCTCTTAAAGGAATACTTC
This sequence comes from Sebastes fasciatus, assembly GCF_043250625.1. Lineage (NCBI taxonomy): Eukaryota > Metazoa > Chordata > Actinopteri > Perciformes > Sebastidae > Sebastes > Sebastes fasciatus. The sequence continues at coordinate 23,824,383 of NC_133799.1, read as the reverse complement.
ACCCACAAAATGACAATTTATATACCAATTACTCATCCCGTGTTACCTTGAATTCTTGAAGAAAAGTTTGTTTTTCTCTCATGTCTCCACGGCGAATTAAGAATACAAAAAGTGAGATTAGTCTTGATGAATTGAAGTAAATGGGGGCCGCGTTTAACAACAGCAAAACTATATCAAAACATCCATTAACAAACTCGTCACACAACTCGTGCAGTATAATCCATGTCTCAGTTATCCAGTCGTATGCTCACTTACTTCCCAAACACATTCATCTTCACTAAAACCTCACTGTTTAAAACACTTCTGCATTAACAGTCTCATGCTTTTGCAGGCACGCTACTCGTCCGTGAGAGGTTTTAGTGAAGATGCATGTGTTTGGGAAGTAGTGAGCATACGACTGAGACTCGGATTATACTGCACGAGTTGTGTGAGAGTTTGTAAACGGATGTTTTGATATAGTTTGGCTGTTAAAGTTTGGCCTCCATTTACTTCAATTCATCAAGAGTTTTCTCACTTTTAGGATTCTCCGTTCACCACGGAGGCATGAGAGAAGTTTTCTTCAAGAATTCAAGGTTAACACGGGCTGAGTAACTGATACATAAATGGTCATTTTGTGGGTGAATTATTCCTTTAATATGGCACATTAAGGGATTTATGTTCTCAGCAATAAATGTTCAGTGTTTCTCTGGATCAATATGTTGAAATAACCTATAGCTTACCGCCTACCAATACTCATTGAAACCTACGCAAATTTGGGGGCAAGACAGTTTTCTTTCTTTTCTTTTGACATTTGTGGCTGAACAGATTTTTACCATTCAAACTGCATTTGAAACATCCATCTTCCTTCAATTGTTTGCAATTTGAACTGTGAAAATAGCCCTTACCAATATCTCACAATGTTAGTTTATATCAAGAACACAGGACCCTGGGTACATAGGGATGCTGACTAAATCTGTGTCGTTGTCTCTTTAAAGCTGATGTGCTGTAACTATCATATCAAAGCCATCTGTAATTTAAATGCTCACACTGGTAACTATTTTGTGAGGCCTGCCAGCTAAATGTAGGAGTAGGCCAGAGTGGTTTCTTTGTGTTGTGTCAGATTCAAGTGCTCTCAGAAGTGCGCTCCAGCTGCGTTCAGCACCGGCACTCTATTTATAAAAAGTGCACCGAGGCGTGGGAGGAGAGCATTATGTTGTGTCAATATTTCAGATAGCATCAACCACGGCGATGTGTTGCTCAAGTAAGAAGTGAGTAGAAAGGACATGTCTGTGTGCGTAGTTACACACAAAGACACACACACACACACACAGTGGCCTGGCCTATAATCGTACCTATTTAAAATGCTAATTTCCTCTCTCCCGCAGGTGCCTAACTGTGTTTGAAACTAAATTGCTCGTCATATAGCAGGTCAATCTGAGCCTAATGAATTCATCCCTTCTCCCATTACACTTATCGATGCTGAACGGGTGGACGACAGGTGCGCCGAGTACCTAAGGGTTTGAAAGTAAAGCCCGCAGCCTCTTCTTGCTCTCTCAGATGGATTTCCACATCAGCCCCTGAATATTTTAGTATTTGGCTTGGCTGAGCCTTTGACCTGTGACCGTCTCCATTACAGGGGATGTTTTACTTATAGTGGTGCTCACTGACACTAAACTACCAATCAGGCTAAATCACCTGTCCCCAGTTGCTCCAAACCAGCTGACTTCTGACTCTACAGGTGACATATTATGCTCATTTTCAGGTTCATACTTGTATTCTGGGTTTCCACCAGTGAGCTACCTTTGGTTCTGAGAAGTGAAGCCAATGCTGAAGTGCCTTAAACTTGCATTCTTTCTAACAGCCAGCAGGGGGCGACTCCTCTGGTTGCAAAAAGAAGTCTCATTGTATAGAAGTCTATGAGAAAATGAGCCTACTTCTCACTTGATTTATTACCTGAGTAAACATTGTAAACATGAGTTTATGAGTGTTTTCAGTTCATGAAAGTTAATTAAAACCTTTTTGGCCTGAAATTGTCTAATTCAGCGTTTAGTTGTACTTAGCTCCACCCTCTCGTGTCACTTCTGGTTGCAAAAAAACAACACATTCTCACTCCCAACTCGTCAAATACCGCCGCTTGGTCAGTGCCCCTCAATCGGAGACCGACGCACAGGGTACCCCTCTTATGTTACTTTTGGACGTAGCAGGGATGGCTTGTCAATATACGCTTGTAACATGCATAGTGTCCTTTCAAAATAAACTTCTGTTTTCACAGGAAATTGGGTTTAGGCAACACAACCACTTAGGTAGGGTTAGGAAACGGTCGTGGTTGACGTTAATTTCACTGACTAACGACTCACGGGACTTACGATACCGATGAGTCACGTGACTAAAGACTGATTTTACCAATGTATCATACAACGGTTCATATGATAAAAGTTATTTTGTGATTTGCGTGCGTTTTCCTACGAATGACCAGCAACACCAGCGATCAGTTCGCCTGCACAAGCCACTGCTTTGTTTAGACAACAAAACTACTTGGTTAGGTTTATGAAAAGATCGTGGTTTGGGTTAAAATAACTACGGAAGTGGTGTTACTTTAGTATGGAAGTGACAATAAATCAACACTGACTTGTGGTTCCACACGGGGACATGAACGGTTGAAAGTCTTGTGTTTGTTTGACCCATCCACCACTCCTCCTGGCCCACCCTGAATCGACTCTCACGCTATTAATACTAATTCATTTGCTCCGACCGTTGAATAATGGGTGGGTTTATATTGGAGTTAGTTGAAAGCCCGTTTCGCACATACTGTTGCTAAAGGGTGCCTCCGTGCGTCGGTTTCTGATGCCGAGGAGCACTTACCAATTATTGTCGAGTTGGGAGTGAGAACGGGTTGCAAAAAAACAACACAGCAATGGCCTAATACCAATATGGCGACGGCCAAAATGCTGAACTCAAGGCCTCAAAACGGCAGTCCACAAACCAATGGGTGACTATACAGTCTATGGTTTCTACTAGAACATGTTAACATACTTTAACGTTCAAAATACACATCATTTTCCTCATACTGCCTGAATATACCTGTATTCACCCTGTCTGAAACACTCCGTTTTAGCGCCTGTCTCTTTAAGAACCCCTCCTGAAAAAGCCCTGTCTGCTCTGATTGGCTTACGAGAGAAATATGGTGCACCTTTACAAAGATACAGTAGTTCTCAAGCTGTGGGTGATATATTCTAATGAGCCTGCATGTGACATCGGAAGGGGAGCCAAATCTGAATGTTGAATCACATGTTTTCTGATCTAGACAGCGCACAAAAAACTGACTGGGTTGTCTCATTTCACAGATTGTGGGTTGAATGGCACTCAGATACCCAAATGTATGAACACAAGCACTAACAAAGACATAATTTAGCGGGGATTTATAACATACTTTACTCTGAGCATGTGCATGAAATATCGACTTAATAAAACTGGATGACAGCCATGGAAATGTAGAGGAAATATATAGCTCTCAGGATGGAGATCATTTTCATAAAAATATATCAACATGCATAGAGTATATACAAAGAACCTATAGGGTGTATTAAGTGTTTTCTGAGCCTGCGGCACTCTGTAATAATGCTATGATGTAAAACACGGGATGCATGATGGTGTGGGTGGATGGTAGGCACACAAACACACACATTGATGCTTTAGGCCAACAAGTAATTCTTGGTTCATCATGTCGAGCAATGATCCAATCCAAACTCAGTAAGTACAGTCTGTTCCTCATGTTCTCTGGTGTTCAAATGAGAACAGTCTCACTTTAAGGGGAGACTCTACAGGTGAACAAGGTAAAACTATTTAAGTAATAGATACCACCATGAAACTTCTCCAGTTGATTACTGACATTAAGACAATTATTTATTGTTTTACAAGTTTTCGGAAATGTTATGTTTAAATATGCAAATGAGGAATTATCTTATTGAATTTCCAGAACAGAACTGTGAACATTGGATAAAGCCAGGTTCAAACTTCTTGTTTCATTTTGTTGACATATTAGAGTCAAAGGGTTTTACAGAGGGGAATTTTTGATGATTATTTTTATAAATCAGAAAATACTGTCAATAGCCATAAAAACAAATCAATTGTGGGCATGTTTTTAGTGTGACGACAAAGTATAAAAGTGTGTGGAGGACGACCAAGACCACAATAACAAAAGTACAAACATTCATAAACAACTGCCTGAGGCGGATCTTAAACATCCACTGGCCAGATATCATCAGCAACAATGATCTCTGGCAGAGAACAGGTTAAAAACCTGTTGAAGAAGAGCTCAGGAGAAGGAGATGGGGACGGATTGGCCACATACTCTGGAAACCGAGAACCAGCATCACCAGGCGGCCCTTAGATGGAACCCACAAGGCAAAAGAAGGAGAGGCCGGCCCAAGAACACTTGGCGCAGGGACCTTGACACGGACATCAAACAGAGCGGGCTGACATGGAAACAACCAGAGAGGAAAGCCCAGGACAGAAGACTCTGGCGGACTGTGGTCAACGGCCTATATGCTCCATAAAGGAGCGATAGGCTTTGAATGAAATGCAATGAATAAAAGTATTAGCATCAGTACAAAAAGTGAAAGTACTCATTATGAAGAATGGCCCATTTTAGAATAACATATATTATATACTTGGATTATATTTATTGATGCATTAATGTGTTCATCACTTTAGTGTTCCAGCTGGTAAAGTAGGAGCTTATTTTTTTAGTCTATATACTGTCGGGTAGCTTGTGAATTTCACCAAGGGATCAATAAATAGGCTATCTTTATCCAGAATAATACATCATCATTTATTTGATCATTATATTTAGTATTATCAATCTGAATCTGCTATGTAACTAGTGACTAAATGTATCAAATAAATGTAGTGGAGTAAAAAGTGCAATATTTCTCTCTGAATTGTATGGAGTAAAAGTATAAAGTAGTAGAAAATGGAAATTCTTAAGTAAAGTACAGTACTTGAGAAAATGTACTTAGTTACTTTCCACCACTGCACACACCCATACATGCAGTCCATTACTGATGTACTGACTACACATTTTACTGGTTGTTTTACATTTTGTTCGAAATGAATTCTCTTTTCTTAGCAGCCCACTCGAATGGGTTCCCATTTTTGACGCAGCTTTCGAGCCGGGCTGCGACATTAGGAACAAAATGTTGTATAATTCAGGCTAAGAATGAAATATAAAAACAAACCCCTCCGTCAAAACCTTCAGAATGTAGATAACCCATTCTCATCCCAACTCGTCATATACTGACGCTTTGTCAGACTCAACTTTTCGGTCGCAGTAAACGTGCTTAATGGAAAGATACGGCGTTATCAAATGCTGACGGTGTGACAAAGCGTCAGTATATGACCTCCTGGGAATGTGAACGGGCTGGTACTACCACATATGCAAAAAAAAAGTTATATAAAGCCTTTTGTGGCACATTTCAATTCACCCAGAAGTTTGGTGTTTGTTGGTGCAATCAGCAGCTTTAGAAATATGAAACATAGTTTGGTTGTATCAGCAAATCAATCTTTGGAAACATTTATATCTGTATTTTTAATTTTTGAAAGGAGAGGCTACTTGATTCCTGAGCATCCAGGCTTCCACTGACTGTAGATAAGTAGAGAAAAAAGGCACCAAAACCACACATACGTGCACGAGAAGAGGTCTAGTGAGCTGAATAAGAGTGTTGATAATGAAGAAAATACTTACTTTAGACCGAGGGAGGGCTTCCTCGCTGTTTCCTGCTTCTCACATGCCTGGTGGGCTGCTGCTGGTAAAAGCTCACATGGTGCTACGAGCTGATTTATAGCCGCTGTGTGCATTAAGTATTACATCACAGCTGGCCAGGAACTCTAAATCTGCCACTTATACGAGATTAGCTCCGTATTACTTTGGCTCTGCCCACTAACAAACACCATCCATCTCTTTTTGTTTTATTCTCTTTCTTTGTTTCTGTTTTCTGCTCTCATACTCGCCGTGATGATGGAGAAGGTCTTTGTGGAAAATGTTTGGTCACTTATTGACGTTTTGATGCTCGATGTCCCCCTGTGACCTCTTACCTCCTCCCTTGTTGTTTGCTTCCATCCCTCTTCACGTCTCCCCAGCAGAGAGGCCGGGTTGTTGTGTCGTGTTGCCGGGCTATGGAGGAAAATCATGCTCCCTCTCAGTTATCATTACCCGTGATTACTCTCTGTGGGCTCCAGAGTAATAGCACGGTTCAGATGGACAGTGAGGACATTTTTGACAATGTAGACTTATTACGCTTTTCCCACTCACTAAGTTGAGTTAAGCTGTTGCTTCCATAACAAGTCTTCTGTCAGACTATAGTGGAAAGAAAACATCCAAAATGCACATTTAGGTGTTTGTTTTACTACGTTGTCTGGTTGTGTTTGTGGATTTCTCCTAAATTCACCTAAAGTTAGCATCAGATAATGACTCATTTGCATATTTAAACATAAAATTTCAGAAAACTATTTAATTTAGTCACTATTCAAGGCACTATATATATTGTTTACAACTTACAGAACACTTGACTTGTAGCCTAAATAGACCTTTTTATTTCTTATTCATTGTTGGCCATTGCTACTTTTTATATATATTTATATATACACCTATTTGTTCACATACTTCTGGACATAGCACTCCTGTCTATTTTTTACCTTTACTGCCCAGCTTTGTTGTCCTTGTCCCTAGCTGTTATTTCTGGTTTTCTCAAAATGAGTTTTTTCTCAGACTCTGAGACAGAAATCTCCACTTCAGCAACACTTACATCCACCAAACTTTCCAGTTTCATTCCTGTCTATATTCTGAAGGTTTTACAGAGCGGTTTGTTCATATATCATTCACACGTCTCCCCCGTCATACAAGATGTGATCACAACAGCATGGAGGAGACAGAACAACATCTAACCATCGGACCAGACATCATCAAGACACCCAGAGCCTCCTCACATATAACTGTGAAGGATTCTGAGGCCTCTAAATTACCATGAAAATGAACAAATCATAAATTTCTGTATAATACAATTTTTTGACGACAGTTACATGTACATGGGCTCACTTTAAAAGTGGCAGTAGACGTTATATTTTTGGCATCATTGGGCAAAACTTACATTATAACCTTTCAGCATATTGTAATTCAAGTGTTCTGAGAGAAAACTAGACTTCTGCTCCTCCTCATGGCTCTGTTTTCAGGCTTTAGAAAATCTAGCCCGTGACGGGAAACTTTGACCAATCACAGGTCATTTCATTGAGAGAGCGTTCCTATTGGCTGTGCTCCGGTCATGTGACCAGAACTTGGCGTTCCTTCACCAGATTTCACAATGGCGGCATTTCACAAACGTTCTCATTTTACAGCTAAACCGTACACTACAAGATGATTCTGAAAACATTTGAGGCGAGATGACGGCATCAACGTAGCAGAAGATTGATTCATATTTGATCAGCGCGGCCTAGTTTGACCGTTTGGTCGGAGTTCGCGAGTGATTGACAGCCGGCTCTCATAGACAGTAGCTGGACAGCAGACCTCAGATCAGCTCTTACTGCTTGTTTACTTCCGGTCTGTGAAATCTTGCAGATGCCGTTAGGAGCACCGGCGGACACAGAGGCACATGATTTTTTTTTTCAGGTTACCTGTTTCATGAACTACTGTCACGATATAGCAACCGTTTTATAAAAATAACTTTTTTTAATCATATTTGCTCCAATCTCGCCTACTTCAGCTTTAACTCATTTCCATACAGCATAACTCAAGCTCCCACAGGCTGTAACTGAACCACAACACGTGTGTCTACCAAGACTTTATGTCACAAAGGATAACTATCTTCTGCGTCACCTTCAAACCTTGAACCTACACTGTGATTCTTCTTTTTTTTTCAAAGGGTTAAATGTCTCACGTTCTCAGGGGAATGAAACTAATCCAAAAGGGTGGATTATGCAAGAGGGGAACCTTAGCTCGGGCTAATCCTCCTCTCCTGTCTGACAGTTACACCGTTCTTTGATGGTTGGTTTTATAGTGGAGACGATGGGGAGTCAGGTGAACGTTGTTATGCTGCTGAGAGCAACAGGAGTAATGCTTTCATCCACCATCAACATACAAACTTTATACATAGTCAACATGAAGAAACACATGCTAAGTATACCAGTGATTAAGATTATACACACATGTGGGCATCCCTGTAGCTGGGAGGCTGCTCGCAGCGCTTTCCACTACACGAACAACAAACTAATCATGGGAACGAGGCTCTTCTGTTTGCATGCAAACTCAGCGGCCGTGTCTTCATGTCTGTCACACTAAATGAGCTGTGCATGTTGTCATGTTCAATGCATGTTTGTGCCTGTGAGAGAACATGAAGCATTATGATAACGAATGTCATGCATGGGATTCAGCAGGTTTTGTCATATTGTAATACATTTGATGTTTTATTCTAACAAGTTAATACAGGTGTTGAGTCTTTGTGGATGTGTAAAAATGAGGGATATCGATTTTAAAGGGATAGTTCGGGTGTTTTAAAGTGGGGTTGTATTATCCATAGTCAGTGTATTACCTACAGTAGATGACGGTTGGTGTGCTCCGTGCGTCGAGAAACAGACAGGAGTACCGACACCAGAGCAAAGCAATACAAAGTGTAATGCAAAGGGAAAATCATATGAATAAATAAATAAATAAATACATAAATAAATATAAAATAAATATAAAATAAATAAATACATTTGAAAATTAATACAAATAAATCCCCAATAAATAAAAGGGAAAATTCAACAGAATAGTAAATGCAAAGAGAAAATCCTAACTTAATAAATACATAAATACATTTAAAATAAATATAAAATAAATGCAAAAATAAATAAATAAAAAATAAATGCAAAAATACAGAGGAGTAAATAAATAAGGGAATTAATACACAGATAAATAAATAAAGAAGCAAATTAAAACTGATATCAATTTATGTCACATTTTCTCAATTAATTAATGGATACATTTATTTTTATTATTATTTTTGCTACATTTAATGGCATATTTAAGTATCTATTGAGTCATTTATTTATTCATTTATTTTTGATGATTTTGTTCCGTCCTCCATACCCTTCCCCCTCTGTCCTCGGCTGACCACTCACACTCCATCGGCTTCCCCCATTGGCCTCCGCAACCAGAGCCAACCACCGATTGGCTGCGGGGGGGAAATTCAGAGGCAGAGGACTAGTTAATTATGCTAATCCACGAAACTGATAAGGAGACGGTTTTAAAAATTTAAAACCTCTGGAAACACGCACACGCTGAGGCAGTGTGGTTTAGAGAGAGAGAGAGAGAGAGAGAGAGAGAGAGAGAGAGAGAGAGGCTCTGTGAGAAAATATGAGAGTATTTTGTCAGAGTAAGCAGAGAGAGGAAGTTCAGGAGTCGTAATTAAGCTCTTTCCTTTTTCTCACAGATCTCCATCTCTGCATAATATTCGAGAACTAAATGTTTCCATGTCTCCATTTCTCCCTCAATTTCAAACCAGTAATATTAAACTCTGAATCCTCTGGATGCTGGACTTCTCCTCCCCCCACTCAGTTCCTCCTCTGTTGCTGGTGTGCTGCTGGCCTTTCCCCTCTCTTCTTGTTAACTGATGTCTGTGGGCGGATAACGCTGCTTCACTGATCCACAACTCATCGCTCTTTTTTTTCCATTTCTTTCTCATCTCTGCCCAAAAACACCCCATAATTCTCTCTGTGCACAAACACGTCATTATACTCTCTTTGGATTCTAGTGAGCAGCACCCAGTAGACTTTTAACGTATTGTGGTAACATTTTATAATACTGTACACAATAATGTGAGTAGTTACCATGCAGGGAACAAATGAGGAACTACTGAACCGTTAGTTGATGAGTAATCAAAGCTAATGATTAGTTAATTGAGAAACGAGTGAGGAACAAATAAGGAAGGAGTTGATAATTGATGAATCATTAATAAATACTTCTCTAATAATTCCTATGGAGGACTATATAGTAGGTAATGATGAGTTACTAGAGAGCAGACTGGGAGATTCTATATTAATGCATCATTAAGTAATGATTAGATCATGAATATCATGATCGATTCACATATATTCATGAACTAATTATTACTTAATGATGCATTAATATATAATATCCCAGTCTGTTCTCTAGTAACTCGTCATTATCTACTATATAGTCCTCCATTAGGAATTATCAGAGAAGTATTAACCCCTTAAAGCTCCTACTGGTACCATCTGAAACTAGACATTTTTTTTTAATTTGAACTCACTGTATAAAATGACCTGTGGTGACCTCTAGGATAATCACAGACTCATGAAACTTTACTGCAACAAACTACAGACCTAGAGCATTCAGAGGATGGATGACTTTCCTAGCTAGATTGACAATAAGGGGGTTTCTGAGCAGTTTACACAACAGAAGTGCTCGCCATCCAATCGCCGAAAAATGCAATTCTTGCAGAAATCTCCAAATGTCAAAAGTTTTTGAAACCAAATCACAGCAGGGCTTTTTCTACGGTGTTCCTCAAGGTCTTGGTGTCTTAATGTGGTATTTTGGAGGGATTATTGATCATTTCTTTATCAATTCTCAAGTGGTAAAAAATGGTTAAATTTAGCACCAAATCTGTGTAACAAATGGTATCAACCCAAAAATTGCTGCAACAACTTATGAGACATAATAGAGCATGGGAATGACCATCATATACTTCTAAACCCTTATACACTTTCACAATTTATTTTAATTAATTGATTAATGTATTTAATAATGAATTTGTATTTCTTACTCATTAACTAATGGTTCACTAGCAGCCAGTTCCTCTTTTTTTCCCTGGTAACTACTCACATTTTTGTGTACAGTATTGTAGTAAAGTGTTAGACATATTGTTTCTCCTGACAAACTGTTTCTAAACTCATTTTCTTTTTACGATCAGCAGCCATGTGCCAGCTGTTATTGGATTTACAAGCCTTAGCTGTGGGACCAGTGAACTGCTCAATGCAGCGTTTTGTAAAACTACAAAATATGAGAGTCTGTAATCTTTTTTTAAGGGACACTTTTGAGGAAACAGTGTAGCAGTGTAATGCAGGCTGTCCCACAACAGTCAAAGTGCAAAACTGCCTCTGCAGTCCCGCAAAAACACAGGAACCAGTAGAGCTCGGCAGTGCAGCGCTGCCTGCCAGAACTGCTGTTGCACTGTGAAGATACTAAACCGAGGAGGGGAAGAGGGCGCTGGATCGTCAGGAGCCCCCCCCGTCCCCACCAGACTCCTCTTACTGCTTCTCTCTCCGACATGCAGCCTAAATGTTCCACTTCTAGATATCAGTGTATTCCAGGTGCAGCTGCTGAGGCATCAGAGGACAAACATCCTCCTCACCCACAACAACAGAGAACTACAAGAGGGCTTCTCACTCTGACAGAAAATGATGCCTCCTTCCACCTTCCCGGAGGCATCAAAGTGAGCGAGGAGAGAGATGAGACGGCGAGGAAGAAAGAAACCCAAAGTGTTCAGTGAATGTTTGTGTAGTTTTGTGCCAAATATATTTCCTGTGGTAAACAGCCTGGAGAATGGAGCCTCAATGCAACACAATCATCTGTTAGTTATGTAATTCTGCTTCTTAGACGTATGCGTCATGTCTCTAATATGAATGCACTGAAAGGAAATTAAGAACTTATAATAACAGTAATTTGGATGTGACTTGCGAGCTTGTGATGGGAGTTAACTGCAGAGTTAACAGACTTCAATGCATATACATTAAAAGAGAGAGAAAGAGAGAGGTGGGACAGAGCGACAGAGGAGGGGGATAGGGGAGAAATCGAGTATCTGAGGGAGTATAATTAACTCCATGGTCTGCCTCTCTGCAGGCCTGCGGCATACTGCTCTAAAATGCTGATTCAGTACACAGATAGACAGAGTAGCACGGGGAGGGAGACGGGGGGTGAGGAGAGGGATGCAGTAAGAGAGAGAGGGAGAGGGAGAGAGAGAGAGGGAGAGGGAGAGAGAGAGAGAGAGGGACGGGGTGTTTCAATGAAGAGAAACTGTGAAATGAAGCAATAGATTGACTCAAAAAGTCCCAAATGATGAAAGCAAAGAGTAAACGGTGAAGGCAGGAGTGAGAGTAAAAGCTTAAAGCTTAAATCAAAGTAATATACTACATGAAAGATCCGTAATATCAGAGTCAGTCACAGAGGGTAGATGGTGGCGATACTTTATAATGTGATAATGCAGGTTATCTGCAGTCAGTGGTCGACTTTAGTGCGCGCTGAACATCTGCAGATGCTTCAGAGACAGCAGCAGTGCAAAAAACTCACTGCGTTATCAAGAGAACAGCGACATCTAGAGGTGTGACAATAGATTTGATCTGCACTGAATTTCTATTGATAGATGTTGTCAGGAAAAGGGCATACATTGCAACAAAACCACCACGAAAACTGTCAATCATCTGTGTATTCCTGCACTCACCATTTGCACTGTGATCTCTGCACATGGACTAACTGTACATACACAGAACACAATTTCTTTAACACATTAATGCGTAGAGTGAAGATACTGGTATCATATGAAACTAGAAAAATCCAATGAATCCATTGGTACCAACCATGTCATACTAGTTTGTCGGGAAGGAGGTTAAATAATGCTCCAAAGTTGCGCTAAATTTTGATGAGGAAAAACTGGCATGGCCATTTTCAAAGGGGTCCCTTGACCTCTGACCTCAAGATATGTGAATGAAAATGGGTTCTATGGGTACCCATGAGTCTCCCCTATACAGACATGCCCACTTTATGACAATCACATGCAGTTTATGGGCAAGTCATAGTCAAGTCAGCACACTGACACACTGACAGCTGTTGTTGCCTGTTGGGCTGCAGTTTGCCATGTTATGATTTGAGCATATTGTTTTTATGTTAAATGCAGTACCTGTGAGGGTTTCTGGACAATATTTGTCATTGTTTTGTGTTGTTAATTGATTTCCAATAATAAATATATACATTTGCATAAAGCAGCATATTTGCCCACTCCCATGTTGATAAGAATATTAAATACTTGACAAATCTCCCTTTAAGGTTCATTTTGAACAGATAAAAAAATTGCAATCAGCCCTAGTCTGTGTGAATTTACCTTATAAAAGAAAGACATACACCTGACTAACAGAGGTTGTCCCGGGTCACAGAGCTGTGTGGGGTGCTGACCCACTAACAGAGGGGTTAGTCACAGTTGACAGTAGTCAGTCTGTCACCGGGCTGGGAGGAGGGGACAGCTCACATCTATAATGCATCAAGCTGAGTGTCAGGTAAACTGGAGACAAGGACTCAACAATGGAGCCAATAAATACTGGAGAGAGATGAGAAGAATAAATACTTTGAATTCACAGAACACCAAATAAACTTTTTGGAACTACTATACACCGAATATCTAATGCATCATAAGCAGATTTCTGTTTTTAAGTTATGGATGACATATCAAAACCACAGATTAATATCACATTTTAATTTTTGCAATTAAAAACTGTTGACGGCTCCGTAGTATTAGGTTGAAGGCAAAAACCTCAGACACAGATAACTCAAAACCTGGATTTATTATTTGTATTGTTTATTTTTATGGCTTCACTATTAAATCAAATAGAAATATTCTAGAAAAAGAAGAGTGTTTGTTCTCTTTGGGATCAGGTACCAGCACGTAGAGATACAGATTCAAGGCAGGCTGGTGATACAGGGTCTGATAAAATGTGCAAATGAAAGTCACTGTTGCTACTTAAACATCTGTGGTTTGTGTGTTACAGTATGACACAAGCAACGAGGATAGAAGGTGCATTCTTCTTAATAATTTAAATTTAAACACACTCACAGCAGCACTAACGTTTACATACATTTAAGTATGTTCTGATTTCCATGAGAGGAGCTGCATATAGTCAGTAGTGTGAACACATGTAGTGTAAACATATGATGAAACACATCATATAGAGGCCATGAAGCAGGAAATGTTCATAGTCAAGTCCCTGAAAAGTTTCCCTTGTACCTTAAAAAGCTTCCACCAAAACCTCACTAGCTGAGCAGCGGAGGTTTGTGCTCAGAGAGGATGAGCAACACTTCCACACTGCAGCTGCTCTTCTGTTTTCAGCCGTGTCCGGTCACCTCGCTTATTGTGTCTGAGGTCCAATCAGGTTGATCGCTGTCTCTCGGCAGGAAGCCCCAAGTCTTTAGCAGAGCGAACCGCTGAGCAGGAAGAGTGGAGAAGTAGTCCCTCTGTTTCTGAGAGTAGATCTGGACGGGATGGACGACATCTCTGTAGCTCCAGTCCTGATGATGCAAGATTTCTCTGATTAACTTTGATTTATCATATATTTAATTACAGGATGAAAACTCATCAGAGCATATTGTACACTGGTGCTGTGTTTAACGTCAGCGGAATGTACATAGAAACACATAGAAACACAAGCAATCCCATTTTACCAAAACAAACAAGTCCACCATCGGTAACGTTAATCAGAGTATACACTGCTGCATGTAAACGGGAATACTAGTGGAATATCCATTTCATTAGCCATGTCAGTTTAGTAGGAATATTGTCTTTTTTGGAATAAGGGCAAAAACTGTAATATTTTGTGCATGCAAACGTAGTCACTGTATAGACTCATACAAAAGTAATCCCTCTCAATCATCACGTATGACCCACTAGAAGTGTGTGCTGGTGTCTGTATCTGCAGAGACTCTGCAGCCCTCTGCCTGGATTTTCATATTTTGCCTTGTTCGGGACGTTTCTGAGCATCAACCTCTATAAAAAACATAGCGACCAGGTGCCAGATTGTAAGCATGCATCCAAGAAGAAGCTATGAAAATGGCAGACACAACGCCGAAAAAGGTGAAATGCCAAGCGGACAAATGTGGCTGGCTTTCAACCGTTGGCGAGCACCCTAACCCTCGTTGAGCCGGGGCCAACTTTGAATGTTACGTTTGAAAACCACAACCTGACAAATCCTACTCTCTCAATGTGCCTTTAAAGTAGAACTCAACAATGGAATAAAAGATTTGCTTGTAAATCAATTTGAAATTAATTGAATTTTAGCAAGTCTTCTAACACAGGGTCTCAATATGTAGAAAAAAACATTTTGTTCTATTTTTGTGTTGAAAACTACAATGTCCTCTCGTGACACAGACTTCATAACAACACAGGTTTCACTCATCTCTGCATCCACTGTACCAACAGAGTGAACAGACAACTGAAATCTTCCCAGGAGGGGACAACAAAACCTCCACCGCTGGGCGTCTCTTATCTAAAGGCCATCTGTCTGGAGGTCTTGGACATGAAACAGTTTGGTCTCCCCTGGTGTCCATTTAATGTGTGTGTGTCTCACAGGTGTTATGGCTAACAGTTCTGTACCTGCCAGCGGAAGTTGAAAGCCTCCAGCAGCTGTATCCTGTCCTCTCTGGAGGGAACACAGTCAGGAGGAGCCGGCTGCACCATCTCAGAGCCCACCGTCACACCTCCGAACACCAGCAGGGCTCTGATGGCAAACCAGCCCCCGAACCTCGGGTGCACACACACTCCGAACATCTTCTGCAGGTTAACAGACGGGGAGAGGTGAGGAGATGAGAATGGAAACACACTGCACTACAAAATATAAACAGCAACCATTTTAAATCCTCATGAATGTTACTTTTTCAGCCCAGGGTTGGTCTCTGACGTCAGACTGTTGGTAGTAGAAAGCTGCTCCAGACACGTGAGCCGCCGTCTGCGCCAAGAACTTCGGCTTCCTGCTGGGCAGCATCTCGTAGTCGTACCTCACATCCACCTCCTGACCTGGGAAACACTGCAGGGCACAGAGAGGAAACTCATCAGGAAAATAAATAGTCATAGTTGCAATCTTATCGGGACATATTGGGCAACATGATGACATATATTATGAGATTATACAGTTTCATTATAGCCGAGTTAAAGGAACAGTACGTAGCATTTAGAGGCAGAAAATTGTTAATAACGGCTTTTGTTAATAAAATTGTTAATAAAATAGCTTACTACTACTACACCGCTCACCTGAGAGACAGCAGAGGAGACGCAGTGTTTGACACACTGGTCTATGGGGTCAGACAGCGCCTGGCAGCCCCTCTCCTCCATGAAGGGCAGGAAGGCTTGTTCAAACATCGCAGGAGTGCTGAGCACCACCACGGCCAGGCTGTCATCTGGGTAGGCCAGGCGGAGGGAGGGAGTAAGCACCGAGTTATACCAACCAACCTGAGGGACAGAGAGGCACAGTACAGAGTTATACTAACCAACCTGAGGGACAGAGAGGCACAGTACAGAGTTATACTAACCAACCTGAGGGACAAAGAGGCACAGTACAGAGTTACACTAACCAACCTGAGGGACAAAGAGGCACAGTACACAGTTATACCAACCAACCTGAGAGACAGACAGGCACACAGCCAGTAACAAACAGTATATACACTCAGTGGCCACTTTATTAGGTACACCTGTAGAGTTTATTACAGTCCAATACAGTTCTGCCATAAAGTTTACTTTTATGCTCCTTGTATTTACTTTTATACATATTATTAATCTATATATAGATTCCTACATCTCATTCTCATATGTAATGTTCATACTATATTATATTAATTTAGTCCCTATGGACATATTGGCATCTGTAAACTTTCCTGTATATATATATATATGTATATATATATATAACTTATGACTCAACCTGTATATATAAAATATATTCTCTCATATTCATCTTATATATATTCACTTAGTCCCATATGCATATAGCTCTATGCACATAACTTCTCTGTGTATAGATATAAATATAACTCCACCTTTATATATAATTTATTCTTTATAATACTCTTATACAACATTTTTTATACAACATTTCATCAGTATGCAACTTATACTTAACTCTTATCCATCAGAATATAACTTATGTCTATCCTTTGCATCTTAACTGCAATCTGTATATCCTCCTGGGAACCGAGTTAAAAAAATGTCTTCCAAATACTTTTTTTGTGATTTCCTTCCTATTTAGGGTTAAAAAAAATCTTACCATTTAGGCTTCTTAAACTTTATTTGTACTGTCCACTGTAGTGGACTACTGGACTATTTCCACTACAGAGGACACATGTCAATGGGCTGGGTCTCAGGAGGATATATGTCTATGTCTATTTTTATACACCACATATATCCTCATTTGTATATATTGTTCTTAATCAGGACTTTACTAGTTTGCACTCTGGTTAGATGCAAAACTGCATTTCTTTGTACTTTGTAGTATGTGCAATGACAATAAAGTTGAATCTAATCTAATCTAAAAAAAATAGAAACACCTCTCAATATAATGTAGTCCAGTACAACACCACTGCAAACTACAACCGCAATAATAAACATATTATTACATTTACCCATTCCCTATAATGTAAACTAAAGCTGAACATCTGGCAGAGCTGTTGCATTGAACAGCATCCTGTATGAACAGTAGGTCACTGATGTACAGGTCGATGGAGGTATTAAATTGTATTTTTCACACTTTGAAGCCCTTCTTACTGTCAAGGCTACACATAAAGAAATAAATTAGTGCCACATACCTTCAGAGGATAGACTTCAAATCCATCTTTTGATAAATAATCCTCCAACAGTCCTGTTATACCTTCCACATTGGCAGTGGAAGCAGCCATTGCTGCATGTCAACACAAACGCTTTGCATTGTGGGATATGGAGTTCTTTGGCTAATCAATGTCAGAAATTCAGCTAGACTCTTTTTTCTGCAATTATTTATTCTGACAAAACAAATGACTACAATACAACATACAATATAAAATGTTTCGGAGAAATTCTACTGTAATTTTTTTTTCAATATTATATTTATTGTTTTTTGTTCATTTTTTAATTTTTTATTAATTAATTAATTTTTATTATTATTATTTTTTATTTGCACATATATAAAACTGCACAAAATCCAGTCAATGAAAAAATAAACAAGAAATGTGTCAGGAGAGGACAAGAAGCCACAGGCTTATACAAAGGAACTCCCCCCCAAACCCCAGGAGAAAAAAACACAATAACAAAGAATATTTATATATGTATATATATATATATATATATACAATATTTAGACCCTTGACACAGTTTTAAATGTAAACATTCTAAATGTGTCCCAGTTTATTTCCTGGTTGCAGTGTATGCTAATGTCATCAGCTGACAGGAAGTACACATGGACCCAAGCTGTTGCCTAGCGATGCAATTCTGTTGCAATTCCGTCAAAATGCGCTAAAACGGAGCGTTTCATACAGAGGGTGAATACAGGTATATTCAGGCAGACATTATGAGGAAAATAACGTTTTTTTTAAACATTACAGCATGTAAACATGTTCTAGTAGAAACACAAAATACAAGTATGAACCTGAAAATGAGCATAATATGGGACCTTTAAATGGTTCATATTTTGTTACACTTTGTTTAGCTCTTTTTTTACTGTGTTAGCTGATGCATCTTGTTTTTTTTGCAATATCCCCTTTGCTGCTGTACACTGCAAATTTCCCCCAATGTGTGACTAATAAAGGAATATCTTATCTTACAATCTACTACAATACCCAGAAGCCCCCGTGCGGCTGCGTCCTACGTCATCACGTCGCAGTTATGGGCTCCTGGATTTAAAAGTGGAGTCGCCAGGTTTTCTGTGAGTAGCCTTTTAGCCAGCTAACACAAACATTTACATCGTTCTCCTTTAACCTGATTTATTCTGTTTTCAGCGTGCGTTATGTACTCAAACGAAGACACCACTCAGTGTCTAGGAAACGGTGAATAAGCACTCTGTCAGCTGAGACAGTAAGGTAACGTTGTGAAGGCTTGTCAGGTAGAAGTCAGCCTGCTAACTGGAGTTAGCTTTGGTTTAACTGTCTGACCACATCTTCAGATATTTAACGTGTGTTACATCCCCTTTAGCGTCAGCTGGACGTGTTTAGTGTTTAGGGTTTTGATGTGTATATATATTTGGGAGCCAGCCAGCATCTCCTCTGCTGAAGTGTCCTTGAGCAGGAGGTTCTTACATCCTTTCCAGTTTAAATCTGATGCTGGAAACTGGAGAGATATGAAACTTCTCATTCGACTTTATTATATTTGTGATAATGCAAAAATGTCACTGTGTTTGTCACATCTAGACCACATTGGACCAGGTCCAGATTCAAGACCACTATACTTAGACTGGTCAAATCTGGACTAGAGAAGCCAGACACTCTTTAAAATACAGTTGAAGATTTGTGAAACCTTTATTGTATTTGTGTAAATGCAAAAAAGGGAATTTTTACTGCTTTTCTCCACATCTAGACCACATTGAACCAGGTCCAGATCAAAAGCCATTATACCTAGATTTGTCAAATCTGGACTAAATTATCCAAGAGAAGCCAAAGACTCTTTAAAACACAGTTTCAGAATTGTGAAACCTTTATGCTATTTGTGTGAATGGAAAAAAGGGAGATTTGGACTAGGTCTCTTTCAGAAACCACTATACCTAGACTTGTCAAATCTGGACTAGTTTATCCCAGAGAAGCCAGAGATTCCTTAAAACACAGTTTCACATTTGTGAAGCCTTTTATTGTATTTGTGTAAATGCAAAAAAGGGAGATTTTACTGCTTTTCTCCACATCTAGACCACATTGAACCAGGTCCAGATCAAAAGCCATTATGCCTAGATTTGTCAAATCTGGACTACATTATCCCAGAGAAACCTAAAATATAGTTTCAGATTTGTGATATCTTTCTTTTTTTTGTGAAATTGCAAAAAATAGATTTTTTTTTTTTACATCCAGACCACATGGGACCAGGTCCAGATCTTAAACCACTACACCTAGATTTATCAAATCTGGACTAGATTATCACAGGGAAGCCAGAGACTCTTTAAAACACAGTTTCAGAGATTTTGCTGCTTTTATAGACCAAACTGGACCAGGTCTCTTTCAAAAACTACTATACTTAGACTGGTGAAATCTGGACTAGTTTATCCCAGAGAAGTCAGAGATTCTTTAAAACACTGTTTCAAATTTGTGAAATATTTTATCATATTTGTGAAAATGTAAAAAAAGGGAGATTTCACTGTTGTTTTCTCTCATCTAGACCACACTGGATCAAGTTCAGATCAAAAACTACTATACTAACTTCAGCATCATCCTGGAGATCAATTAGGTAGGCTCATTACATTATCAGACAGCCTGCGCATTCTGGCACCTCAGCTATATTTAGCAGCTGATAAGCGTCACTAGAAACGTGCAAGTATCGTGGCCTGCTGTAATTGAATCCCTCACAAAGTGTCAGAGATCTCTGCTAGGTTGTTACCTCACCAGCCAGCTCCTAGAACCCGTCTAAAGTTACTGTATCACCTCCCCACGGTGGTTTTTGATGTTGTAACGTCAGTCAGGCCACACAACACTGTCTCGCATGACGTTTTCTTCACCAAGGATCAAGAGTTAAACCGACTGATGCTAATGAATGATGCATTTAACAACTTGATGCATTTCTTTCTAGTTCAACTCCGACATGAACTGGGACAATCAGCTGAGCTCTATCCTGTCAGTAGCAGATGGCAGTGTTGCCAAAATGAGGGTGAGTAGATTTAAATTGCCTTCCCTTAATTTATTAGCTGGAAATAACAGAAACTAATATTTTAAAGAGTGTGCATGGTCTTTGTTATGGTACATTAAGGCAGTGAAAGGAGTAAACAACATAGGAGAGCCTTCACTGTGCTTTTGTGGTCAGTTGTAAATTGTCATCATTGGAGCGATCTGTAGATGGCAGTAATGCTCCACTAAACTTTTAACAGGGTAATTTAGCTATGTAAATTAAAGATGCGTACTGATAGTGAGAGTCTGGAAATTCCCTTTTGGTTTGAAAGTGTTTTTATGTGTCCCCAGGAGAGACTGACCTCACCAGGGAAATTCACCAAAGGAGGAGAAGGTGGGTTGTTGTTGTTTCTGAATATGACTGAAAGGTGGAAACACCGATATGTCTATATTTCACAGTAAAGGTCAGATAACTATAGGAGCGACAGTGGTGTGAACTGATTTTGGTTTAAACATTTCGTGAGCAACCTCCCTCACCTCCTCGCCTCTTCCTCTCCAGATTTGTTTACAGCGAGGGAGAGGAGTCATGATTCAGATTTGGGCCCTCCTGCTCTTCCTCCTCGAGTGCCCCTCCTCCGACAGCTCTCCCCGTCTCTCAGTCCTGCTGTTCAGTGGGCAGACCTAGCTACTGTCCAGTCACAACTCCAGATACAGAGCCAGGTGTGTTAATATTTGTTTAACCAGGCCAGGTGTCAGATAGTACGTTATGTTTGATAGTGTTGTTTTCATTGACAGAACTCATTTTTTTCCCCTTGATGTGTTTTCAAGGCAATTGAGTCTCTCACCCAGAAACTCCATGATGTTGAAAGGGAGAGACAGTCTCAACAGTTTCACATCCAGACGCTACAAGGTAAACTCCTACACCATCCATGACTACTCACCTCAGTTTATACTGGGCCACGTTATCCCCTCACAAACACAGCAACACCTGACTCCTGTTATTGTCAACTAGGAGAAAGGTTTTCTTATCAGGTTCCACTGTGTTTAATGTGTCACACCCAAACTAAGTTAATAGGTCACATATGAAAAATAAACAGCACCCAGAGACTGTCAAGTGTTTTTAAGCTGCTTGTTGCATGCAGCATTTCAACACAAGGTAATCATTGATACATTAGTTTTGACACTGTAGCCTCCAAAATATATTGTTTTAATTAAGTCTGATAAATAAGTGAATTTGGTAATCCAATTTCAGAGAATTGGTGCTCTCATATCTTGAATACTATACTTTATTTTTGGATCATCCAAGTTTTGTCTCACCTTCACTTTTATTCAAAACACTTCAGCAAAGCTTCTAGCAAAAATCGGAAAATTCGTACCATACTTCCTCACTTCATCCCTCCTTCCGGGCCCTGTTACTTTTAGTGTTGAATTTAATATATTACCATTTGAATATAAAGCAGTGTGCATCCCCAATGGAATAAAAAAAACTCCTAGTATTTCATTATCTCACTCCTTCGATGACTTTAAAGGGGACATATCATGAAAAATTCACTTTTTTAGTACGTTTGCTCATACATTTGGGTATCTGGAGTGTCTACCAACCCACAAACTGTGAAATAAGACAGACCCAGTCAGGTTTTTGTGTGCTGCCTTGATCAGAAAACACGTGATTCAACAAATCACAAAATTGGACAAAAGTTTTTGCTAAATGAATAAATGTCCAATTATATATTGATGTATATAAATGATGCCTAACCACCGTCCTAAAGTTCAGATCCCCTAAAGCTCTGCCCTCTCTTCTCCCGGCCCACCCCTCTACTGTCTGAAAAAAAAGCAAAATATACTCATCAAGGGAGGATTCATTCATAATTAAAGACATTAATAAATAATTTGGATTCATTCTCAAGGCAGCGAAAGGAGAAAAAAAAATATCACAGTGACCTCTCTTCTTTTCCAGAGGAGGTTCAGCGGCTGCGTGAGGAGCTAAGGGAGAGGGCCGAGTCGAGGAGGGGACAAAGTCCAGGAGCAGAGAGGAGGATGGAGCAGTGGAGGAGAGAGGTTGGACGTGAGCTGAGCAGCCTGCGGGGACACATCAGCAGAGCCACGTCGCTAGGCAACCTGGATGAGAGGTGCATTAGGGGTGGAGCTGAGGGTGGGGTGGGGGTGGGGGGGCGTAACTGCAAACTAAACTGATGATAGGTCCAGCTCAAGATTGAAATGGGTTTGCTGCGAGGAAGGGGACATTTTCATTTCAGGTATGACAGAAAATAAATGACAACACAACTTTATCTTCTTTCTTTTTTCCCCACAGTTTCACCTCAAAGCTCCGCCGAGAGGAGCTGGAACACCTGCGGAGAGAGGTGGACCAACTGAAAACACAACTAAGTGAGTCACATACTGTACACACACATTATACATCATGCTCTTGCATTGCACCGTGTACTAAGCCCCAATGCTGGCCTCCAAAGAAAAGGCAAGCACAGACTTGTTCACAACTCGTTCTTCTCCTCCTGACAGGGAGACAGGGGGAGGACATGTTCCTCCAGCAGTCAGAGGCCAGAGAGACCAGGAGACAGTACGAACACAGCTGCAAGGTACACACATACATTAGATCACACAGGTTGCTTCTGAATGTGTGGTTTGTATTCTTTCAGATCCTTAACCTCTCCTTTTGTGCGCTTTGTTCAGACGCTGGAGGAGCTGACAGACAGCTACAGAAGTCACAGCACTGATCTGGCAAAGACGGTTTCTCAGTATTCTCACACACAGCAAGAGGTCCGCCAGATCAGGTACACGTGTGAGCGTGTGCATGCATGTGTGTGCGTTCGTCTTTCTGTGAATTAAAGGAACAGTGTGTAACATTTCGGGGGATCTATTAGCAGAAATGGAACATAACATGGCTGGGCGATATGGCCAAAATCTTCTATCACAACATAGGTAATTTCATATCTCGATAACAATATACAGTATATCACGATATAACAGGTTTTCTGGAAATTCAATAAATAAATAGTCTATATAGCATATGAAATAACCACATAGTAAAGCCTATTTCAGTATACTCCTGTGTGTATTAAAAACTTGACAAATTAAAAGTATTTTCTCATTTTAAGAACTTGAGTGCAAAATGAACATAACAATTTTAATGGAAATTATAGAGAAGAAAGAAAGAAAGAAATATAGGCCTAGCCTATATCACTATAGAAACGATATAGAAAAATATATAGACATTTTGCTATAGTTTTGATGATGTATATCATCATGTTGCCCAGCCCTAGAATATAATATTCATAACTATGTTTTCATTAGAGTAAAGTCATCTGAAACTAACAATCGTTGTTTTTGTTAGCTTAGAATGAGCCCTTCATATCTACATCAAAGAGTATAGAAGCAAAGAGACGAAACTCTGGTGTTCTTTTGACAGCCGCTGTCGCCATTTTGGACTGCTTATTATATTTATAATATTTTACTGTTCAACACAGACCATTTCAGTAGAATATGACAATGGAAGAGAAAAAAATGTGCTTTACTTTTGTAAGGCACTTTTTAGGTGGACGTTTTTTACTGGCGTCCGGTAGTCACTTTCAGTCCAAAATGGCGGAAGCGTAGCTCTGTGGCTGGGCTCTGGTGTTGCAATGGAACGAACATTTGACTTTCACTTCTTGTGTTCTTTGTCTACATACAAAGCGGGTCCTCTTCATGGAGTCCGCTACGTTGCTCCACCATGTAGCCCATAACAGACAAACCAAACACTGACTCTAGTGAGAGCTTTTAGAGTTTTTACGTTATCGTAGTTCTCCGACACACTTGGGAAACTGCGGTAACGTGAGCCGCAGAGTGCAAAACCGTGGTACCCCCAGCCACCGTCTGACTTCCGTTGCTCCTAAAGTAGTGTTATTATGGTAAGGATGGCCTCTGAGCAAGACGAACAGCGTTACCACGGTTTTGCACTCGGCCGCTCACGTTACCGCAGTCTTGGAAAGGGAGGAGTGAGAGGAGGGGTACTCAGTTGGTTGCAATCTGCAACCACACCACTAGATGCCACCAAATCCTACACACTGTACCTTTAACTTACGTTGCATTTAATGTCTTTACAACAGAACAACTGTGTCAGAACTGAAGGAAGAGGTCAGGAGACTCATTCTCAAAGAATGCCAACCATTACCTTTGTTGTCAGCGCACACATCAGGCAAGTCTCTCTCCATCTCTGGCTGTCACACACACACATTTACACAGCATGATAAAACTATTTAACCATGTCTTTCTATTTGATTCAGGGGCATCACCGCTCCCTCTCCCTGGCAGCCCCAGTAGAGGGGTCAGAGTTGAAGAGGCGGACTCTGACTCAGAAGACTTCAGCCCGACCCCGAGCCTGGCTGAGGTCAGCTCAGATGATCTGTCATGGCTGGATGACAAAGACCCTGGTGAGGACGAATGCTTTCTGAATAATAAAAATGCACCCAAGCATGGTTGCCTTGTGCACCTACAGGTTCTGAAGTACAGCGTGCTGAGTCATCAACGGCACGTGTTTCCATCATATCATTTTCATAAGCCTGCTGTCCACCTACATGTGCACCAACACAAACACGTTCACAAGCTTCAACCGAGAGAGAATGATAAGCCGGGCACCAGATGGACACAGACTGATGGCAGTTTCAGCAAGATGGGACGTGTAGTTTCCCCTCCCGTCCTTCCCCCACACATCTGGCTCAACCTGCACTCTGATTCATCCCAGTAGGTCTGACTCAGCACTCGTCTGTGTTTGCCATTTCAGCATACACTTTAGGAGGTAGGAATTGTTTGACATGCTGGGAAATGATGTGTATTCGTCTCTTGCTGAGGGTGATCGATAGATACCACTCTCACATCTTTTCTTGAGTCTCTGCTGGTTGCCTTGCAGCCTCAAGGTGACGACAGGAATACAGGAAGTCACTGCTACCATCCAAGAAATAGTCCTGTACACCCCTGTAAAACTACCATGTGTCGTTTTACACCTCAGTTTTTGTGTGGCTTAAACAAAGGAGATGTAACGTGTTGATTAGTGAGCTTTAGAGGTGCTGGTGGGTGGATTTTGTTACATTAAAGGGATAGTTTGGGTGTTTTGAAATGGGATTGTATGAGGTACCTCATATAGTATCCATAGTCAGTGTATTACTTACAGTAGATGACGGTCGGCACGCCCCCAGTTTCAATATATTTAGAACATTTTCAGTGCTGTACCTTGCCGTCAGACAGCCCTTTT
Organism: Sebastes fasciatus; assembly: GCF_043250625.1. Lineage (NCBI taxonomy): Eukaryota > Metazoa > Chordata > Actinopteri > Perciformes > Sebastidae > Sebastes > Sebastes fasciatus. Next base: position 23,798,590 of record NC_133799.1, on the reverse strand, counting down.
CAACGGGTAACTGAAGCTGTTATATCCAGCCATGCTCTCTACAAACCCACCAAACTCCATTGACAAAAACATTCATTTTACTTTGCAAAACGCAGGAGTTGCTGGTCTACCACTGCCTCGATCGGTTCATTTGTTTGTGTTATTGTGTAACTTTGGTGAATTCGATCTAACCCTTTGAAACACTAAAGTCACACAATAACACAAACAAAGTAATCGATTGAGGCAGCGTTAGACCAGCAACTCCCATGATCTGCGAGGTCAAATTACAATTTTTGTCAATGGAGTCTGGTGACTTTGAAGAGAGCATAGATAACAGCTTCAATTCCCCGTCAGAAGGGGAAACAATCCACCATTTTAATCAAACTCGGGTGCGGTTTCTTTGAGCAGTTGTGAACGCAGTAATTGTACTCTGGTGCGGACCAAAACAACCCGTCCGAGACGGCTTGTGAGAGGTTGTCTAGATCAGTGCCGGTCAAGGTGAAAAAACTGACGGCAATATATAAAAGTCTGTGACTCCCAGCATAGAAGTGGCAGCTCTCGAGAATCAGCTAAATTATTTAAAAGTTTTGTCCGCTTTAATTTGTGCACTGTGAAACCGAACCAGACTAAATAGAAAAGGAACCAAGAGTATCCACTTCACTCTGATTCAGACTAGCCAAATGGACTATGGCTTGTGAAAGCCCCCTCTAGAGAACTGTCTCCTGACTGTAGCTTCCATGTTTATCATACCAACATGAGAGTGGTATCGATTCCTCTCATCTCGCTCATGGCAATAAAGTGAATAAGTGTATTTCCCAAAATGTCGAACTATTCCTTTAAATATATCGCAAGTTTCATGATGAAGGCAGAGAAGAAGTGTAAAAGAGACTAGAATGAAAGAAAATATTCAAATTAGTAATAAAAGCAAAGGGAGAAATGTGGTCTGGAGATGTAAAGCACCGTTGTGTTAAAGTTTGTAGACCCACTGTGTTCTTCCATCTGCATTTAAAGCAGTAACGCTCTAATTTCCTCTCCAACAGTTTCTGTGAAGCCAGTCATTTCTTGGGAAATTTGATGCCCTGTGTATTTGTGTGTTTGTGTGTGAGCGCATGTACAGCTCACCCCTGAGACTTACTGTAACAGAAGGTCCATGTTCCCGGAAGAGATTAAAATCTCTGCTCTAAATGTTTCCCAGAGTGATTTAGGCCCATGAAGCCAGGCTAATTTAACAATTGCATCCACACATGCACACACTCATACTGGTACACACAGTTGTTATGGGAAAACATTTGAATGTCTTCCAGCCTAATCCCACAAGAGCCACTCAGTCAGTGTCACACACACACACACACACACACAAAGTAACGGCTCCTTCTCTGCTCTTCACCTCTGCCAGCTCTTCATCAGAAGCCACGAGTACGTCTCAGCGTTCAGTCCAGACGGAGCGATTTTGCTGGTCCGGGATCAGATCTGGAGGACGATGATGACAACGATGATGAAGGTGATGATCTCCTTGATGAAGAGGTGAACCCAGACTTAGGATCTGATCTAAGTCTTGATGACCTCTGACCTTTTTTATAAGGTAATTGAAGGACTCTGTAAGGATTCAGCAACATGAAGACATTTTTTCTGGCTTCTCCAATACACTACCTGAGATGTATTATTTCTTTTAAAATCATCTGATCAGTACCGTTTAGAGTTACAGCCCTATTCTTAAAACCAAAACTGTAAAAATAGAAGTAGTCATATTAACACAAACAGCCATATGGCTAATTTCCTTTGTGGTCTCAAGGGAAAGGAAACAACGGACGGCGAACAGCAGGCATGGTAACAGGCACATACAAATAACAACAAGTCATCCTACTTAGTGTTATTACTGTTTCTTAAAGGGATAGTTTGGGTGTTTTGAAGTGGGGTTGTATGAGGTACTTATCCATAGTCAGTGTATTAACTACAGTGGTCAGCACGCCCCCAGTTTGGAGAAACAGACAGGAGTAACAGCACGGGAGCAAAGCAATGGACTGCTGTGGACGGGGGCAGCAGCAACACAGATAGATTTAGACGCCAAAGAAAATCAATATCAGTTTAAGTGTACACTATATTTTGAATATTTCCACCGCTTTACCTTGCCGTCAGACAGCCCTTTCTGACGGGGAACTGAAGCAGTTATCTATGCTCTTTAAAACCACCAGAGTCCTTTGACAAAAACAGTAATTTTACCTCGGAGAACACGGGAGTTGCTGGTCTACCGCTGCCTCGATCGGTTAGTTAGTTTGTGTTATTGTGTGACTTTCGGATCCGAACTAACGTGGCGTCCACAGCAGTACGTTACTGTATGTAACGTTAATACACTGAATATATGGATGTATATATATACTGTATATGTAGCATCGTCATCATGCAAAAACCTACGTCGGGTCACGTGGGAAACCGTTTTTAGAAGGGCTTGAAGGGAAAATGGCATTTTGGCGCTAAAACGTATGTAAAATGGCTCATACATAACGAATGAAACATTAACCTAATTGCTTCATCGTAGTTAGAATGGATATTTACTCTGATATAAATGCACTTACAAGAGGTGCTGTCAACATATTTCTTATAGCTTTAGTTTCACCATCCTGTGCACTTATTATGGGCTTTCCTCACTTCAGTCTTGTGGGCATCCTGATGATGACTTTAGATGTTTTCCATCTTCATCACCGGGGGGAAAGTGGTTAGTGGGGAGATCAGTCAGCTCAGCATTCAGAATTTTAAATCCTGTTCTCGCTGATCTGAGTTCAGTGGAAAACACTCTCTCTCTCCCTCTGCCTGAGTTTTTTATTGGGTAATAAAAGCTTTGACATTGCTGTTGTGAACAGGAGTACTTCAAAGCATTTAAGCCTATATGGCCCTTCAGCCTCGCCATACATTTACGTCTGCACACACTCTGCTACAGAGAAAGAAAAGAAAAGGATGCTGCAACTTGTCATGTGTGGTTTTATTAGTTATTAATTCCTCTTTTTTTTGCTGTGAATGTAAGAGTATGTGAAAGTGTGTTTTCCTCTCATCACACCCGTATGTTGTCTGCTCATCCATCCTCTGATGCATACCATCAATTCAATGCTCGTTTCCGACATGTCATTTTCCCCTTAGACAGGACACTTTCACAAGCTATAGTCCATTTGGCTTAATTGATACTATTCGTTCGCACAAATTAAAAAATAAGTTGCTGAGGGGCGTGTACGAAGGAGCGAATTTCGCGGACTTTGATGCTGTCAACGTTTTTTTTACTTTGACTCGTCACTGATCGACTACGCACAAATCTCTTCTCCTCCAGTTTATGACTTTATAAACGTCACTGTTTTCGCGGACTTTATTTAGCATATTCTGTACGTTCTCTTCGGCCCTGATGTCAAGCAAACATCGGACTTCTGCAGAAGTCCAGGTACGTCCTCTCACACTCATGTTAACCTGTCGTGTACTTGTGTCCATCTCAACAAATACTCGCAAAGGCCGCCTGCATTTTGGTTTGAAACCGGTCCGAGACCACCTCTCGAAAGCTGTCTCGGTACGGTTGTTTGGTCCGCACCAGAGTACGATTGCTGTGTTCACAACCGCACCAGAGTTTGATCAAAGCGGACTAAATGTTGGCTTGTGAAACGCCCTTAAACACCAAAGTCACACAATAACACAAACAAACTAACCGATCGAGGCAGCGGTAGACCAGCAACTCCCGTGTTACGTAAGGTAAAATTACTGTTTTTGTCAAAGGAGTCTGGTGGTTTTAAAGAGAGCATAGATAACAGCTTCAGTTCCCCGTCAGAAAGGGCTGTCTGACGGCAAGGTAAAGCGGTGAAAAAAATTCTTGATACCGTTTACACCTAAAATCAGATTTGCTGCTGCCCCCGTCCACAGCAGTACATTGCTTTGCTCCCGTGCTGGTGCTCCTCTCTGTTAACAGCCCTGCTTAAATATGATATGTGATGCATACCGGCAGTTCATTCATACCAGTGTGGAAACTTTCTTTTGGTGAGGGGAATTCTCAAATGCTATTTTTAAACAGTTATTTATGAGAATACCAGAAGTGTTAGCGACTCGGGACAGATCACGCAGTATCAGACTAACAGATTTTTTCTTTTCAAATTGATTTTTAATTGCTATTTCGGATATATTCTTTGAACTGCTCGGCCTCATGTGACACACCCAAGCTCCTGCTACAACAGTGTGCTGAAACAAACCTCCAAAAGATTCAGCATTGTTTGCCTTCAGTCTAGTTAGTGATATCTGCTCGAGGCTGAGGACTGTGATAGCCGCAAATCCTCTTTAAATAATGCTGCAGTAACTGTCTGCACATGCACAGACTGGTTGGATGCTGGGGAAAAAAAAAACGAGGAGACGGGCAGCTGTTTAAGCACGGCTCTTTGTGAGAGCTTCTCAAACTGTTTTCTTGATGATGGATATAGCTTTGTGCCCGCACAGTGGCATTTTTCTAATCAGCTTTATTTCTCACTGGAAGCTTGACTGATTGAAATTTTCAAAATCCACCCCAATGGATATAATGCTTTTAGTTTTGCCACACCCTCTGCACCCACGTTACGAGTCACTGAAGGTAAATTATGGGTCCTGCCAGAGTGAAGGCACAGAGGCACTGTGATTGGTCCGGCTTAACCACAAGGTTTGGTTTCAGGCAGAAGGTTTAAAAATACTTATGTTTCTGGTTGTTATGATTACAGATTGTTGGGGTTAGGTAAGGTTTTGGTGCAGTTTAGGTCTGCAGGACTTTCATTTCTGCCCGTAACTACAGCGGGATCCATAAGAACATCACATGATCACTGAGCAACATTAGAGTCCACAGTGTGCTCTATATAGATCCTTTTAATGCTGACAACATGATTACGTCACTGTGTTAGCTGGAGGCAAAACAAAGGAAAAGACTGCAGGCGAAGATGAATCACCTCAGAGTAGGAGGCTAAAGTTACACTTAGAAAATGTCATCTTGCTGTGTTGTTGTATGCCAGAATCAATATCGCCTACATTTGAGATGGCAAAACTGTGATTCGAGGCTCTAGCGAGCTACAATATCAGCGAAGCGTTTCAGTAGGGTTGCCAACTTCCTGAGATGGAAATAAGGAACGGGGGGGGGGGCATCTCAGACTGAGGAGCCCAGATTACTGTGGACATATTATAAATATTTGATTATTGCATCATGCTCATTTAGTCCATTCTTACGCCTGCATTACCCTTCAGTTGTAGACTTATCTAAAGATATAACATTGCAATGCCAACATAGGCTACTTGGTTGTGGGAAGTCTTATCAAAACCAGACTATCTATCTATAGGCTCATGTATTAGTGGAAGCAAACACACAAACCTGAATTTGATCAGTTTTGTAATTTTGAGGGATAGGAATACATGTGTACCAGATTATCATTCAAGAGTTTTCTTTGGGCTGTGCCAACCTACAGTTTAACATCTAGTATTTTCTCATCCTTTAGAATTAGCTCGTCCCTCACCAGTTCAATGCAGAGCACGTCTTTTAGTTTCCAATTACGGGATGATTCCATATTTGACAGGACGATTGGCAACCTTACTTTTCAGAGATGGAGAGAAAATGTTGCTAGGTAGTACTAGTGGTTTATCTCGGCCTTCTGCTAACTGAGCCGTCACGGCTGCTGCAGTGGTGAGCTCACTGTTCACGCAGAAGGCTAAGCTATTAGAGAGATGGAGGGGAAATTAAATTTTCTCTGAAATGCTTCGCTGATATTGTAAGACTTTCTTTTTGATAAGTCCGTCTTAACACTAACACTCGCGGTCCCTGAGAGTGACTGTACATATTCAGAGAAACTTTTCTTCAGCCATTGTTAAAAAAACAAGCCAACAAAACTTGCTAGCCAGCGTTAGCTAATGTATTCAGAGAGTTACTTTGCCTCCACCTACACTCTGCCCACAGAAATACGTCATCATGTTAACCAACAGAAAAGGGGTTTATTGCCTTAAGTTGGTATTTTTTAATGAATCCATTTGTTATATATCAAACAAATTTCCAAAAAATTGCACTTCGACAAGCTCTGACTTGATGTGCAGGAATATATCAAGTGTAAAGATTCACAGTAAGCTTTAAAGTTCTGGTGCTCTACTCTTCCGTGTAGCAGGGTAATGGATGTTTAATGGGCTTTTATTCCCGGTGTAATGCACTCTTCAATCCAGGAGAAATCTGATGAGGGATGGGGTTTTGATTCCTGGTAATGCAGCTGAAGTGAAGACAAAGAGGAATCAAAAAATCCATTACCAAGGCACCAACACACCCAGCCTCCACTGCCACGTCGTTATATACAAACACAGCTCAGTTAAGGCTGTCCTTTTATGCTGTCATGTCTGACATGAGTCACACTGTGTCAAGCTGTTAAATATTTCAGCATCCAGACACCCCCCATCGAGGATCCCAGACCACAGCGTTAGGTTAGGGGTTCGGTGGGGTGTGGATGTGGATGTGGAGGTCTGGGTGGTGAAAAGTGACCACAGACAATATCCAGTTCATTGTCTCACTAGTCAATAGTAGGCAATAAAAAAGACCTTCTAGAAAACAGTAAATGGCACCGAGCGGTACGTAACAGTATTTAAACAAACCTCTTCTAACACGCTGTCCTTGTGTAGCTGTTCACATCGTGGTTGAAGAGACATTTAATGAAGAAAAGGCTTATTTATTTGTTATTGTGGGCCAGATAATGGTGGATGAATCAGGCCTTTCTACGGCAGTGTTATTACATTTGCCAAGTACAGTGGCTCTGCAGTAAAGAAAGCAGTGATTCATTCATTGAAGGTTTGTAAGAAAATGTTTTGTCTCCAACAATAAAAGTCTGTAAAAGTTGAAAGAGAGGAGCTCGACTTTCTGTGGCTGCTTCTATAGATCCGTGTTGTGTTTATAGCCATTTATAACAAACTCTGGTATCACAAGATTACTGATAAAAAAACAACATGTTTGACATGAGGAAGAGGAAGACCAGTTGCATTTATTTTTCTGTTGTCCATATGTTGCAAGTTTATGGTCCAATATCCAAAAAGATATGAGCAACATTTATTTTAAATTAACACCTTTAAACATTATGTTGGGGGTCCTGAAATGTCCTCAGATAATAAATACAGTTATTCTGTTGGGTAAAATGTTTATAATCAAAGCTCCATCAAGGACTAATCTGAACCTATGTTTTCTAAAAAAAAAATACATTGCAATCCAATTTCTTTTGGAAAAAATAAATGCTACAAACAACCTCAAAGTAGCACAACATGAAATGGGAACAAAATGTTGCTCTAGTGAAGTGTAAATATGCTCTACCTGTCATATGTACAGTATATTTCAGTTTTTAAATATATCAGTACTTTCAACCTTATTATTTGAGTTACTGAAGGGATCCTATTAATTTAATTTTGTCTCTTGTTATTTTATTTTATTATTTATTGTTATTTTATCTTTTATTATTTATTTATCAGGGCTGTCAAAGTTAACACAACAATAACGCATTAATGCAAATTAACGTAGAAACATGGCGGCCGGCTCTCTGAAGACGACCCGCTCCACATGTAAATGTAAACGGCTCGTTCTAAGATAACGAAAACACAATGATTCTTAATTTCAGGTGATTATACACTAAAGAAAACATACTTATTAATATTATATTCCATTTCTGCCAATAGATCCCCCTAAATGCCACACACTGGACCTTTTAAAAAAGAAAATAATAATAATTGAGATCTGAAATGCAGAGGACGGTTTCAAAATACCTTTAATCATTAAAACACCAACAGTCCATAATCCACATCTGCATGGCAGCAAAGCCTCATTATGCATTCAGGATACTTACAGACAATTTTTTAACACTAATGTCAGAAATCTCAATTGTATAATTTAGAACTAGATATACAGACGGGTGACAAAAGGAAAAAACAAGGGTTCGAGGGTATGTGAGGGAATATCTTTAGGTGTTCATCCCTCCAGTAGAGACGTGTATATTTTATGAGCATTGTAGCCCAACGCCTTACGAAGACATTTTATGTTGATTTTTCCTTTAAAGGGGACATATTATGCTCATTTACAGGTTTGCACTTGTATTTGGGGTTTAAACTAAAACATGTTTACATGCTTTCATTTTCAATAAACACATTATTTTTCTCATGTCTGTCTGAATATACCTGTACTAACCCAAACGCTGTGTTTTAGTGCCTGTCTCTCTAAGCCACCCTCCTGAAAAAACCCAGTCTGCTCTGATTGGCTTGCAAGAAAAACATTGTGCACCTTTGCAAAGGTAGTTCTCAAGCTGTGAGCGGTATATTCTAATGCAGTGGTTCCCAACCTGGGGTCCTGGCCCCAAAGGTCACAGAGGGGGTGCATCAGGATTTTGTCTGCTCTGATGTTGTCAAAATTAGATTTGCACATGTACAACTAAAATCATACTAACACACTTACTGAATAATTTCTACAAATTTTTTTTTTTTTACAACTTAGTAGGCCACATTGTGTTTAACTTTTTCTGCACAGTCGCAGATAAAGATCAGGCTCCACTAATATTATTAGTATTACTTTTGTGTTGAATGTATGGTTTGATGCGATGCAGCAGCTCCTCAAAACAGGGAGCGGGCATACAGAAGAAGCTGAAGTGCATTTCCTCATCGATTTCACGCATCGACCTCACAACACGGTTCAATTCCTCATCGAGAGATCTCTGTGCATGTAAAGGACGAACAGACCATCTCCTCCGGCGTCGCCTTCGTCGATTTAATAGCCTCAGCAAGTATGAGCTCCAGTGCAGTGCGTGTAGCCGTGTTGGATAATGATGTTTTTTATCCAACTAAATAATCTGTTTCAATCCATATTTTTTGGCGTTTAGCCTTTCAAAAACAACATTTTCACTGCTCTCCCGCCCGCCGCATGCAGAGAGAGGCACTGACGAGTTATATTCATTAAAGAAAGTTTATTTTTCTTAGATACGAGATAAGATAATGGGTTGGGAACCACTGTTCTAATGAGGCTGCACGTGACATAGGAAGGGGAACCGAATCTGAATGGCTTGTTGAATCACATGTTTTCTGATCTAGGCAGCCCACAAAGAACAGTTTGTTCAGGGTTGGTAGGCACTCTGTTTGTGCACAAGCACTGAAAAAAATAGTTTTTTCATGATCTGTCCCCTTTATTTTGTCACACATCTGTAGTTATTCATGGCACAAGATTTGAATAGTGAACTCAAGTATTCGCTCCAACTGATTTCTATCGACGTGGGTTGTTCCGTCTTCCTGTACGTGTCTCATTTCCACTCACATTTTCCTGCACATTTGCCGAGCACATACAGTATTATCAATGGAATATTTGTGAACTTGCCTTGCTTACACTTGTCCGTGTAACAATATGTGACTGGTGAACGCTAAAGCAGCAACTAAGATGAAGACTTTCATAAAGTTGTCTTTGCATGATGCAATCATCAGTAGTATTTACAACGCACAGGACAATGCCAACATTGTGTGGAAAAAGGCCACTGGGCCAATTTCTGTCTGCAACTGTCATCGTATGAATGAGCGCCTCATGGTGAACACGCTCAAGGCTACGTGTTCAAACACAGGCAAGTCGGAGCAGCTACCCGGACCGGAGTGTGTGTGTGCGTGCGTTTAAATGGGAATCAAACAAAGCACTGGGAATGACTGGTAAATCTGGAAGTTAGTTGGTTTGAATATAAATATACAATAAAGAGCTGTTCCTATACTGTGTAAGGCACTCTCTCCTGGACACAAGGTTCCAGGAAAGAAACAAAACAAAAAAACACACACAAATATCAAAATCAGGCCAAAAGGCAGCAGGACCTTCAACACAGAAACCGAAAATAAAAAGAGAAAACACTTAAATATCCCATCATGCCTTCAAAAATCCACACAGACACACCTTTAACAGACTCATACGCCTACAAACAAACACACACTCTGCTATGCCTGCACTTACAAGCAATTTTCCTCACACACACAAACATATTTGTCCATTTTTTCCCACTCCTGAAAAAGTAAAGTGCAACTTTTTTTTTAACACTATAATCAGGCCATTTGTTACGTTCATTTCTTTCCTCTCAGCCAGACTTTTTTCGGCCAGACTTTCTAACACTAACAGGGAAATTAAACCAGTGCCCTCAGCTAAGAGTCTGGCAGGACAGGCTGAATCTGTGTCCAGGTTTGACTAGACAACCAATGATGTTGCCTCCTGATTTATACCTACCCTTTTCAACGCTAGGGAAATCAAATTATATTATACAACTCCCACACCCCAAAACATGGGCTGAAAAATATTAAACATACAGTATTCAACAGAGGCGTGGGTCTAATTTGTATTACAGGCACTAAAATAGACCAAAAGGACCCCAACATGGGCGATATCTTCATTGTCCATTGCAGCTTCAATCACGTCTTTTCCTGCGTGTAAGCTATCTAGATAAGTTTGCTCACACCTACCCAGGATTCTCTGTGTTTGGTGCAGATTAAGGAAGAAAAGGCCGGGTTCGACAGCCGCTGCAGCATGAGCCTGGATTCAAGGGAGAGTATTTGGGTGCCAAAGTGTTTCAGTCGTGCCTCCATCAGTAGCTGTACATGGACAGGGGTGTGTCCTCCATCATATCGTCCTACACAGATGGAAAATGGAATAATATACATATTACATGCCAACATGTATGTTTACACAGTCTACGTAGTCACAAGTGCTCAATTTTTAGTAAAGATTTTGTGGTACCACTTTCTAATAAATCACCTTTTATAAAGGTTTATAAGTTGTAATTGATGGTTAATTAATCATCTTGAATGTTTTATAGATCAGCTTAGCCAGATGAACAACTTTGTGAAAAATCTCCATGGCTGGTGATTCATTAATAGTCAAGTTAACAAAGGAAAAGTTGGACATTTTGGGAAATACTCATTAACTTTCTTGTCAAGAGTTGGATGAGAAGATTGATAAACTGCTACAGCCAGTAACTGGTTGGCTTAGCTAAGCATAAAGACTTGAAACAGGGGGAAACAGATAGCCTGGCTCTGTCCGAAGGTAACAAAATCAGCCTACCAGTAAATCTAAAGCTCTTTAAAAAGCATCTTATATCTTGTCTGTTTAATCAAAGTGTAAAAACATTGGGGTCTTTACAGGTGGTTATGTGCCAGACCACTTTTCTTGGCCGGGCACAGTAACATCCTGGAGTAATGCAACGAGTGGTGACTCCAGGCTAGTTGCTCTTTTTGTGCTAAGCTAAACTAACCAGTGTCCGATTTTTTTTACCGCAACTTGGTAAAAAAATCTTAAAAATGAATAGGAATTTTAATTCAAGTTTAAACCCTTTTAATGCAGCAGCAAATTGGTCGAAACTTAAACAGGAATTAAAATTCCAGTGTATAATATATATAGTATATACATATGGAATTGAATTGAACAGATCGGCCCCTCTGTCACTGATACCCGATCCTGCTATTTGAGTCAGTATCGGTCTGATAGCCGATCCAGTATCAGTGCATTCCTACTGTAGACATTTGTGTGAAATTGTCATAATTAACATACGAATTCTTGAGTTATGGCCAAAAAACAAGTTTTGTGAGGTCAAAATGACCTTGTACTTTGACCACCAAAGTCTAATCAGTTCATCCTTGAGTCCAAGTGGATGTTTGTGCCAAGTTTTAATAAATTCCCCCCAGGAGTTCCTGCGAAATCGCATTCACAAGAATGGGACAGACGGACAGGACAACCCGAAAACGTAACGCCTTCCGGCCACGGCTGTCACCGGCACGGAGGCATAAAAATGAATGAACATATTTGTCCATTATACATAATATGTCTGCACTTTTTTTTTCAAGATTATCTTTTTTAGGGCTTTTGTTGCCTTTATTAGTGCAGCTGTAAATGCACGCTCTACCGGGTGAGCCAGAGTTCCCCCAGAGTCTGCACTTTTAAAGATGAATAAGTTGTTAATGAATGCATTTTGTTCCTGATGCTCTGCTGCTGTTTTCCAGAAGGTCAGAGGTTAAATGTTCATTGGAGCGGTCGCCGGTCTTCCTGATTAATTAAAGAGGTAAACAGACAAAAGGAAGGATCCTACTGGAGGAGGATTAACCCCAACTTTGAAACCAAGAAGTTGTTGTGTTCTTGATCTATAATTAACCATTAAGAAAGCAACTAGGTACAACTTATATATAACAGCACTGGTAAGTCGTAACAGTATATCTCACATCTGTGCTCAACAACATCTGACAGACTGAATATTTCCCGCGGAGACCGCTGCAGTGAAAGTGTTGCCTGGATGTCATGGACGTGCTCACCATAGGGAGGTCCTGCAGCCGGCGGAACTCTGGTCGGTTGTCTCTCCGGCGCAGTTTGAGGAAGAGGAGCAGAGTGATGATGACCGCAGTGATGATGAAGGCTGACACCAGGCCAGCCAGGAGGGGGTCTAAAGTGGGCGCGTCATGGACCATCGTCACTGGAAAAAAAAATAAACCACAGGAGACACTTGAGCAGGGCACGTTCCTCCTTGAACGAGTAAACAAGCTGGCGATGCACCGTTAGAGACGGAGTTGACTTAACATGGTGCAAACAGAACTTCAGCTTCTTAAACGCTTGTTTAAAGCTGCGACTGGAACTAAATATAGACTCGACTGCAGCACGTTGAGCTCGATTGTTCATCACGTAGCTCAGGACAGAAATGTCAAACACAGGATGGTTATGTTAAGCTTTCCTGTACTCGAGCAAGTGACTTTATTTATAGGGCAAAAATGTTACGATTTATTTTTAGAATTACAATGAAGCCGTTTATATTGTATGAGTATGTTTTAGTTGTCTCCAAGGTTGCTGGTTAATCTCCCACATCACCACGCTTGACCTTTGTATTTTATATATCTCTGTGCAGGAAGACTTAGTGTCTGCAGTGTATTCCTGAATATGGACGTTGCTATGGAAGACTATTTTGTAAACTTAGCTGTTTTTTTTTTTTTTAATATATCCTCTGGTTGAATGAAACAACAACCACAGAGCAGTGAATGCTCTCTGTTCCTCTGGCGAATGGAAAGAGGCGAGATGCCAAGCATGGCCTAATAAAACCACGCAGAGAAGCAGAGAGAAACTTTATATTTTAACTTTATCCAGGCAGGCTGGTCAACTTGAGAAGGAGATTTCCTTCCTTTTTTGCGATGACATCGCGATCAAAGTCCTCTCAAGGTAGAGTAGAGATAGTTAGCAGACAGACGGACGAGGGGGGAGAGAGACAGAAAAAGAAAGAAAACAGAGCATTCTTGAGGCCTCCAGTCCCATGACTGCCGCTGTCTCTTTCCCCAAACAGAGCCATAATTGTGGAGTGCTTGGTGGTGACGGTGCTTGTAGAAGATGTAGACGGGGGGGGTGATGTGTGGTGTGTGTTTGTGTGTGTAGAGGCGAGGACTGGCTTGTGCTGGAAAACAAAGAACAGCGGCGCCTTTGTTGTTCACTCTCTGTCAATATCCACACCATAGATAGATGATATGTGACGTGTTCTAATGACTATCTCATTCCAGGATGGAGCCATATGGCGGCAATCTTACCTGGTTACAGTTTGGCTTCGTCCAAAAACACATACTATGCACTGCATACTCAATATATCGTTCAACATGTTTTTGTGTGAATAAACAGTAGTATGTGTCTTTTTTGCACTAAGCAGTAATTTACGTCGTCACTTCCTGAGAGCCTTGTTGCCGGTTGGAGGCGCGTAACCATGGTAACCCAACCTCATGTGACCAAAACGATGGTTTGTGAGAATCAAAGTCTGAATTCATTTCAAATACATATCACACCCAGCAAAGTGAAATCTTATACCTACAGTTAAATTGAAGCGTTATTGGCGTTACAGAGCTGTCCGCCAACATTGTACTGTCTTTCCTACTGTATTGCATTGTGGGATATTTATACCACCGTAGTGTCCGGCATCGCATACTGTAATATATCACCCCAAATAGTATGCAATTTGCATACTATTGGTTTCATACTAAGGACATGCAAAAAATATCTCACATACTGTTTTAGTGTACTAAATAGCATGTTGGTATTAAATTTTCTCACGCAATCTTTTAAACTTGCTGTAATTGGAACCTATGGTGATGTTGTATTTTGTTGTAATCCTTGTATTTTTCTACCAATACTGTTTTTTATCCTACGTTATGAGTGTAAGACAACTGTGTTTGTCTAAAATGAACCAAAAAAAAATAAGATTTTGGTAGAATTTTGATTATTATAGCTCCAAGAGAACAAATCGTGCTTCCAATCATGAAGATAATCTCATAATTGTGCATTTATAATGCAGAAAATTATATTATTTTTTCAATTTTGCCTGACTTTAGAACTGCCTTTAGTATTCTGAGTGTCCAATATTCTACATTAAGCAATGTCTTTTATGTAGAAATCCTAAATAGATTCAGTATTATAGTCTATAGGCAGGCAATTACAATCAGTCACTTCCTGTTTTGCTGTTTTTTGGCATTGAATCAGCTGCTTAGCGGTCAAATGTTAGGGTAATATTAATAACTTTGTTATAATATTAACGTTACTAAATGTTACTAAACGTTACCTTTGAGCTAAGTTAGCGTAGCCAACATTATAACAACGTCTGGTTATCTAACAGATCAATGCTGTTGAGCTAACAATCAGCAATAACTTTGACTTAGCTTGGTAGCTAACAGTAAAGTTAGAGAATTCACTAACTTTTAGTAGTTTTAGTTGACCCATACGTAAAAAATAAAACACTACTCTATACTGATGTGTGGAAAGTGATGCCAGCCTCCCTAGTCTCTTTGGTCCTTTTGGTGAAGCAGTTAGTTGTTGAACAGCTGATAACCAGTCGCTGTCCTTTAGGTGGGGATTGTAACCAGGTAACATGGCGGACGATTATCCAATTAGTTATGACGTAATATCTACTTTTTTATATCTATGATCCACACCAACACAGAAGATATCGTGGACTTACTGTCATCCCCAACGTTGAGCTGGGAGGGGGTGTCAACGTGGAGTTTGGCGGTGGAGCTGCTCGGCGGGTTGATGGTGGTCATCAGGTGGGCTTTGCTGGAGGAATTTGTAGTGCTTTGTGGAGATGAGAGCGTCGTCGACTCAGGATTGGGGGGCTGTTGAGAGGAGCTGGTGCTGGATGTTGAACTGGACTGGGCGATGATGATGGTATTAGTAGTAGTGGTGGTAATAGTGGTAGTAGATTCGGGCGTTGTTGGCTCAGGTGTTGGGACAGAAGTGGATGAGTGTGTTTCGTTGTGAGCGGGTGACTTTGGTGGCGTAACGGTGTCAGGAGGTGCAGCATGATGTGGCGTGCTTGTGGGTGGCGTGGTGATCGTTGTGTCAGTGGTGGTGTGATCTGAGTGTATGGGGTAGGTGATGGGGGTGGTGGTGGTGGAGGGGATGGTGGTGGTAGGGGGGGCGTGAGAGGTGGGGGCGTGGCTCCCAGATGGAGGAACTGAAGGCTGTGACTGATTTGAAGGGTTTCCACTGTTTTCAGGAACGGCAGGCTCCGAGGGGGGGGCGGTGGTGGTAGCTGAACAAAGAGAAAGAAACAACATTATTAGAATTACCGTCTCGCGGTTGTTTGCCTCCGTCAACCAGTCAAGTTGCAGTTTGCATCCAAAATGTCATCACTTCAACATTTTATCCTGTTATTTGCGTATAAATACTTGAGTTATGGCCAAAAACATGTTTTGTGGGGTCACAGTGACCTTGACCTTTGACCTTTGACCACCAAATTCTAATCAGTCCACCCTTGAGTCCAAGTTGAAGTTTGAGATATCGTGTTCACAAGAATGGGATTTACGTACGGTAAGTTTACGATATTCCTCTCTGAGATTTCTGCCTCCACTCCAATACGATGGAGGTAAAGAGAATTTAGTTTGTGGTGCTCAGACCATTGAAAGATTCACTGGAACTTCTTTCTACCTGAGAAATAGTCCACTCTAGTGTTGCTAAAAATATCAAAGTATATGTATGTATGTATATACAGTAAATATATGGGGATGGGTGGGCACAATATTTGTTGTATATGTACACTTAAAAAATAAAATGGAAACACTCTTTTAAGCATATGTTTCTCACCACATCATGCTACGAACATGCACATCCCTTGAACATGTACAGTGTCAATGACTCCAAATAAAAAAAAGGAAACAAATAGATACACCCCAAAAAAAAAGAGTTGCAGTTAAATGGTCGGCAAAAATGTTAAGTGATGAAAATGATTTGTAATTAAAGAGTTAAAACTTGAAAAAAAAAAGTATCGATATTGAATTTTTTTAACTGTTTCAATACTAATTTTCCGCAGTGTTGCTACAGGGCTGATTGGCATATGACAGATGAATAGATCTGTGACATACAGTATAATGACAGTCTACCGTAGCTCTGTACGCTACCCTCCAAAAATGGCGTTGCCCCAGAATGCTCCGTGATTCCCGTTCCCTACTGGGTGGAGGCAGAAAACTAAAAGTCTAATATCTCAACCTTAAAGTTGAGAACATGCAACAACAGTACTCTAACATGAACTGCTTTTTCAAAAAAGTGCCTAAAAATGTGTCTTGTGTGAATATGTATGTGAGTCTAATGTGTGAACCAGCGGTGTGTTTTTGTGAGAGAGAGGAGATGCGTGTGTGTGCCTGTGGGGGGGGGGGGGGGGGGGGTGTTTCACTTCTACCTTTCACACCCCGTTGTGAAAAGTCACACAGCATTTAATCACTTCCCTCCTCTCCTCAACACCAACCACCTTGTCTCTCAGTATATTTCACTTTCTGTGAGCTCTCCCAACAGATTATAGGCTATATCTTCTTAATTCGACTCTTTTTAGTTTCTTCTTACACCATCTGAGACGGTCTTTCCTTCTCTGTGCTCCAGGTTTTTTTTCAAAAGCAGGCTGAGCTGACTGTCAACACGTTAACCCAGTCGCTCACTCTGTGGCCCACTTCTGGACGTGGAAAACAGAGATAAGGACTTTGTTAAATATAGCTCCTAAACGCTGAGCCACCTGCTGCTGCTGCTACAGTGTGACAAACTGTGAGAGGTGGCAGTAACACAAATTAATCAATAAAAATGAAGGTGATGAAAATGGATGTGAATTGAAACATGAAGAAATAAATTATCAAGTGATTTGATGAAAACAGAGCCATGTTTCATCATTTTCACCATCTTACATTCATCATGCACAACACAAAATTGCCATTTTGTCATTTAAGGAAAGTGGCCTCAAGGGTGGAAGTAACAAACAATTAACTGAAGAAAAGGGAAGTGATGAAAATGTCTGTGAATTGAAAACAATGAATTGAATTGAATTTTATTTGAAACAGTGTTGATCTGATAATCAATTGTTGACCATCATTCACAATACCCAGCTGACTTTTATCGTTTACAGCATACAATCTTTGTTACTATTGCCTGAAAAATGAAAAATGAATGAATCAGTCAGTGGGCGTGATTTTTGATTGACGTTTTGGGCAGAAGTAACCAAAATTGTAAGCTGTAAACAATAAATGTCAGCTGGGTGTTGTGAATGATGGTTGATTGTCAGATCAACACTGTTTCAAATAAAATCTCAATCAAGTTTATCAGATTAACAATTTATCACTCTATTTTTCAATTCACATACATTTTCATCAGTTCCCTTTTCTTCAATTATTTTTTGTTACTTCCACCCTTGAGGCTACTTTCCTTAAATTATAAATGGCCATTTTGTGTTGTGAATGATGAATGAGGAATGTAAGACGGGGAAAATGATGGACCATGGCTCTGTTTTCATCATATCACGACTTTTTTAGTCAAATCGGCTTTAAATATATCTTGACTTGATAATGTATACGACAGAAAAGTACTTTAGTTACTCTTTTTAGAATATCTCCGGAACGCTGCGGTGTAGAGACTAACTTTAACTTAAATGCTGCTTCATCATCACCGGGATCGATTGTATTCCTTTCAACAGTTTGTATTCCAGCTTGGAACAACAGTGTTTTTTCAGAGACTTCATAAAAGTAATAAATCCAACAATGAAAGTCTTCTGTGAGCTAACTTTTTGTAGAAAAATTGACAGAAAAACGCCAGGATGTCTCTGTGAAAAATATAAATATCTTTGGATGTGTGTTGGTTAGAATGATAATTATTTTTCCCCTGATTCCCGAGACTTGGGAGAACATTTTTCAAAAGGTTAAAACCTTGTTCCTTATTGTTCTCTGTGTGGTTTGAATACATTTCTGTGAGATTTAATTTCTGTTTTATTTTTTTGCTTGTCTTTATGTTCATTTTAATAATTTATACATTCATGTGACATCACTGCAGCCTACATATTCTGATAGCCAAGTTTGTACTGAAAAAAAATATGTAACTGTCATGATTGTGCAATACAGTGTTGAGATTCTAGAGTCATTTTTATAAGAGGAGACCAGGCGGACCAAAAATAGCAAAAAATGTCTTAGACCCCAGAGGGTTAATCATTTCATTTTTGTTACTTCCACCCCTCATAAAAAACCTCCCTACTGGCAAACCTACTACATCAGATCATCTTTGTGTTTGCCACAGAGTTGACTAGTCAAGTGACTCATTCAGTCTTCCATCAGTCTGTCGTTGTGTTTTCTTATAGTGAATAACAGCATTAAGAACACGGAGTTGCATAGTTACCATTATCGTTCTTTGGTTCGGGTGTCACAGGGATGGTTTCCTCTTCTTCAGCTGTGCTGGTACTCAAAGTGCTGGTTCTTCCTGAACTTGTGTTTGTGTCAGAGCCGTTCAGTGACGGTGCAGTAGTAACAGGAGCGATGGGGTCCAGACTAGAACCAGGCAGAGTCGGAGCCTCAGGAGCCGCCTCACCACCAGGAGCCGCCTCACCAACAGGAGTACTTTCTGAAGCAGAGGAGGCAGCAGGGTGTTCATCATCTGATGAGGAGAGTCACATGTGGATAATGGTCAGTCTCTGGTCATCATGTCCTCTCTGAGTCATTAACAGCTCATTATTCCAGGCAAACAGTGTGCACACTGCAAAGCCATCTGAATCAATTTAGTCAGCACAGGCCGCTGTTTATCCAAACAATAATTCGTAAAAATGGAAATTGTAACACATATATTATTCATCCAGGGAAAGTTACTGCTGCACTGCTTTCGACAAAGCACTGTATAGAGTTACATCAGTACATCCGGAGTCTTCTATCGATCAGTGAGCAGCTTCACTGAAGGAAACAGGAGTTTGTCTTGCTAAAGTGTTGGACAAAGAGATAATGTGTCATATTTACTTTGCAAATCCTGATTTTCTTTTGCATCAGGAGCTAAATGCGGTGACCATTTTGGTTCACGACCTTTTAAAGTGAGTAGTGGCCCCTTGAGTTGTGAGCATGTTTTTAGAGACCTGAAAACTATCCAGAGCTTCCTCATGAAAAAACATAATTTGTGTTGCAAAAATATGCTTATTTCCTATCTTGTTAATCATGTCATAACTCCTCATATATCTTAAAGACTCCAAACCGACATCAAAGAACTAACGGCGACGAAGGCCGACTGCTGCGTTGCCTCACATCTCCTTTTGTCTTTGCCAAAAAGTTGCACTTGAACACACCTTAAAGACTACAGCCGACAGCCAGTTAGCACGTACGTGTGTGTGAGATGAAATAGCTCTTTATACCAACAGGTGGCGGTTCATGGGAAAGTATATAAATACCACAACATTACAAGGACATTCCGCGTGTCATGAGAACACATTTTTGCGTGTCATTTTTACGCCACGCAACAAAACTACTGAGATAGATTTAGGAAAAACAAAATGGTTGGGCTTAAAATGACTGCAATGTGTTTACATTGCAGTCAATACAGACTACATGGCGTACAAAGGACACGCCAAAAGCAAGAACTGCGTTCTTATTGCACGCGAAATTACTTGCGATTACCCTGTCATTCACATGCCATTTAGTGCGACCCGGCTGGTCGACTAGTGCCAATGGTCCGGGACGCATTGCAAAAAACTGGACCGACCGACGCTCACCGACAGCCCAACCATTGGCTGACACCAATGTGTCAGGCCGTTAAGACCTTTTGGGGCACCTGACCCCCAGGTAGGGAACCACTGAATGGATACTGAGAATTGCAATGAAGCACAACATAGTCACATTACTGTAAACTAGGGCTGTCCTCGACCAAAGAAAGTCTTAGCGGACTAACACTCATACAATTTTGTTGACTAATCGATTAGTTGATTTAATCGACAGATCTGTCAAACTGAGTTTCTTGACAAAGAATCACACAAAAGCACCACTTTAAATCTTGTGTTTACCAGAGATGTGCTCATTAATTTCTTGGAAATAATCATTCAGCACGAAAATAGAATAAAAAATGACTAATCAACCAAAGAAATCTTAGTTCACTAAGACCAAAACAACCGATTATTCGACTAATTCAACTAAGAGGGGGCAGCTCTACTGTAAAACATCATTTCAGAGCACAAAACAAACACTTTTACTCTGCATGACATCTACTGCAGTCCTCGTGTGACGTGAGGAACCTTTGGTCTTTGACGTAATATCCCTTTAATCCCTCTCTCGCTCTCTCCTCCCTCTTGATCTCTTTACTGTCTAAGTCTCCATTTCTGTTTCTACCTGCTTCCCTTTGATGAAGACCAGAGCACTGTACTGTAATGTCATTACCGCTCAGTAACACACTGCCATGATGCCTTTCATTACCTCCATAATCACTCACTCAGCTCATCAGCACACATACAGAGAGAGATAGAGAGAGAGAGAGAGAGAGAGAGACCTGTTTGAACTCTAAATGATACAAAAACAGACCCACTCATAAATAGACGGAGGTGCTGCTCGGCTGTATAATACTGGCCTTGTTCCCTCACTTTAGCTCCATTAGAGCTGCGCAGGTCAAATGCTGGAGTAGTATGTTGTACGTATGTGTGTCTGTGTGTGTGTGCAGAGTGGATTCATAAAGAGAAGCACTGTTTCCTCTGTTGCACACTCCTCTCTCCAGATATTACAGGGTCCTACCAATGCAGCATATGCGTACCTGGGGGAAGTACAGCCAACAGTTTCTCTGCGAGCAGATGTCTGCGCTCGACGCTGGACGTGCCTATCAGTAATACCTTCTGTGTGAAACCCGTCTAACTGCTACCGTAAAATCCCCTAAGCCTCGGTTTCACACTGCACATGATTGAAAAAGCTGGAGACAGCTCCGTGCACGCTCTCCGTGGCCTTTTCATCTGGACTTATTTCAGGTGTTTACTGCCAACCGTTGTGTGACCTCTCACGCTGCATGTCATGCTTCTCGCCTCTCAAATTCCTTTCCAGTCCTATTCTGTCTTATTATGCTGCATGTGAGAGACCTAAATTCACTATGTTAGTTAGTTATGTTATTTTCTGTCATGCAGCCCACGTGGACTTCTATAAGACACCAAAGGACTGTACATGTGTTAGAAAGGAACATAAATAATAACAGATAACATTACAAACAAAGAACTCATTTATTTTAGAATCATCCAACCAGAAGAACTTATCAGAAATAAAGGGCATATTACTTAAAGAAGTAGTCTTTAAATTCATGAACAGATTATTGAACTGACTGGGCTCAGGTCCCGGGGCCCAACAGGTTACAGTAGGAGGCCCCTGGGCCAGAGCCTCTGTTTGAAGTTACTGCTAACATTTCTTGTTGGAAAGTCACAAAGTGACACAAAAAAAACAAAAAGAGACAGGATACAACAACAAAGAGGCGCAAAACATCTTCAAAGAGACGCAAAACAACCACAAAGAGACCGGATACTGAAACAAAGCGATGGAAAACGACCAAAAAGAGACAGAATATGATGACAAAGAGACGCAAAACTACCAAAAAAGGACAGAATACGACCACAAAGATGCAAAATGGCTAAAAAGAGATGGAATATGACGACAAAGAGATGCAAAATGACCAAAAATATTTGTCTTTGAATGTGTGGCTCTTGTTCTTATGTAGGAGGGGTTGGGGCTCTTTACATGTCTGTACCCAGGGGCCCACTATCTCATAATCTGTGCATTTTTAAATTGTTATATAACAAATGATGAAACATGAGATGGACTTCATCTTCAGAAATAACAGACGAAATGAGACAATAAATAACTTTTATGAGTTTTAAATTTGAACTTTTTCCACTTTTAGATGTATCATACAGTATTTTTATTATTGCATATCATAACCGGGATTTTTCTATTTAGATGTTTGTATATTATTTTCATATTTTGTGCATTAAAGACTGTGTTACGTTTGTTTTATCTAGGCTACTGAACATCTCACACTTAACTACAGTTAGATAACTTTTAGAGAGAAAATGTGAAAATGTTAGAAAGACGGCCGGTGAAGTTAAGAGTGAAACAAAAAAAGGCTTTTGAAACCGTATAATAATAATAATGTCAGAACAGAGAAAGATTGGATATTTTTAAATGTTCTTCAGAGGGATTTTGTTTTATCATCAGAAATTGAAGGTTTGTTTTACCGTTAACAGAAACGAGAGAATGTATTTGTATATGTATTTGACTACAAGTCAGTAGTTGTCTCTGACTAACATCCTGGTTTTGATTCCATCTCTATATATGCAAATACAGCCCCATGCAATCAACGTACTTTATAAAGTCTGGTAGCTCTGCTTTAAAATCAGTTCATAAAGCCTCCACGCTGCACTACAGAGGAAGCCAATTAGCATGAAGCCAGTAAAATGACAGTGTGCTGCTGCACATAGTTAGAGGTGTCATTTATCACAATGTACTATCCTGCTCATTTACAGCCAATAAACGTCCTCCGGTGGAGGCGAGCTGGTTTCTATTCATCTGGACTTCAACTGGAGGAGCTGATGGGACAGTTCTGCCCAATAAAATCTGTTCAAATGTCAATAGTCTCATTTTGCTTTTATGTGCGAGGCACTGATGGAGAGAAAGAGAGAGGAGGAGGAGGAGGAGAGAACGTGTTTAGAAGCAGGAGAGGAAGCGGAAGGTGGGTAAGAGTGCAGGATGTGTGAGAGGAGTGTAAATGTAATGCAAGCAGAATGAGGAAGAAGCAGAGAGGAGAGGAGATGAGAGGGGGAGGGAGGAAGTGATGTGACAGATAAAGTGTGAGGCTGTTAAAACAAATAGCAGAGGCTCAAAAGAAAAAAAACTAAATTAAATGAGGCTGTGATATGAAAGCAGTATGAAACATATTGACTGGAGGAGGAGAGAGTTTGTCTACTTCATCTCAAAGAGGGTTGAAAGAAGAAAACACACACAAGAGGAACAAATTCACACCCAGCCGTCTCTTTATGGTGTAACAACTTCAGACTGTGAAATCACTTCACTTCTGAGATCTCGGTTCAAAAACACCACAGGTGCCCGCAGCGGTGGAGGAAGTACTCACGTATCAGTACCACAGTGTAGAAATACTCTGTTACAAGTAAAACGTCCTGCAGTCAAAATGTACTGTAGGTCTAGGGTGCTGGATTACAGCCCCACTATCTCATGAGTTACGGGTTCAAATCCACCACTACCATTTGACAATATAAGCTTGGGGCGGCAGTAGCTCAGTCCGTAGGAACTTGGCTTGGGAACCGGAGGGTCGCCAGTTCAAGTGGACCAAGTAGTGCTGTCCGCTGTGGACTGGTAGCTGGGTCTCCTGGGCATTGCCGGGGTGCCCTTGAGCAAGGCACTTGACTACCAAAAAAAGACTGAATATGACCACAGAGACTCAAAACGGCTTAAAAAGAGACACTAAACTACCAAACAAAGACAGGATACGACCACAGAGACACAAAACGACTAAAAAGAGACATAAAATGACTAAAAAGAGACCCAATACTACGAATCAAAGGCCGGATACGACCACAGAGATGCAAAACGACTAAAAAGAGACAGGATACGATGACAAAGAAACGCAAAATGTCTAGAAAGAGACCCAATACTACCAAACAAAGGCAGAATACGACCACAGAGACGCAGAATGACTAAAAAGAGATAGAACATGACGACAAAGAGACGCAAAACATCTACAAAGACACGCAAAATTACCAAAAAGAGACGCTTAAGACCCAAAACGAACACAAACTGCTCCCCCGACACTATACAGTAGCTGCCCACTGCTCCCAATACTGGGATGGGTTAAATGGAGTAAATTTCACTGTTTTGTGTTGTGTTTGTACAATGTACTGTGTGATGATAAAACCTGATTTACATTTACATTTGACATCAAAATATACTTAAAGTGCCAAAAGTAAAAGTACTCATTATGCAGAGTGGTCCATTTCAGAATAATACATTTTATATAACTGGATTATAATTATTAATGCATTAATGTGACTTTAATGTTGCAGCTGGTAAAGGTGGAGCTCATTTCAACAAATTGACATACTTCCGGTAATCTATAATAATACATCATCATTATTTTTTGTCAATTATATTTTGTATACTAACCTGAATCTGCAAAATAACTAAAGCTATCAGTTAAATGTAGTGGAGTAAAAAGTACAATATTTCCTTCTGCAATGTAGTGGAGTAGAAGTATAAAGTAGCATCAAATAAAAATACTCAACTAAAGTACAAGTACCTCAAATTGTAAATGTAAAGTAAATGCAAATCAACTTTTAATGTCACACATTGTACACAGCACAGTGAAATTTAGCTTCGGTCAGTGCCCTGCTCAAGGGCACCTTGGCAGTGCCCAGGAGTGCCCAACAAAATGATATACTTTCGGTAATCTATAATAATACATCATCATTAATTTGTCAATTATATTTTGTATACTAACCTGAATCTGCAAAATATCAGATAAATGTAGTGGAGTAAACAGTACAGTATTTCCCTCTGCCATGTAGTGGAGTAGACGTATAAAGTAACATCAAATATAAATACTCAAGTAAAGTACAAGTACCTCAAAATTATACTTAAGTACAGTACTTGAGTAAATGTAATGTAGGCAGGTGAGATTAGTGTGTGTATGTGTGTGTGTGTGTGTGTGTGTGGTACAGTAAACCAGTATGACTGGAAACCATAAACGAAACCAAAGTCAATGGAAGAAAGAAGCCAATGAAACCCACCAGGTCCAGTAGTAGATCCCAGGTTAACCAGCAGCAGAGCAACAAGAGCAATCCACAGTTTGGTCTCCATCATCTCTGTCCTCTCTGTCCTACACTGAGAGAAGAAGAACAGGACTCTGCTTTCTGTCTCTTTCACCGTCCGATCTGAGAGTTTAAGGGAGCAGTTTATAATCCAAGCAGGCAGGAAGGCAGGAAGGCAGCAGCTACTGTACAACAAGCCTCCGCAGACAGACAGACAGACAGACAGCAGCTCTGCTCTGCCAGTGTGTGCGTGGCTGGAGGGACTGAAGGAGGAGTGAGAGTGAGTCTCTCTCTCTCTCTCTCTCTCTCTCTCTCTCTCTCTCTCTCTCTCTGCCACGTGTTCTCTGTTCAAAATAGTCAGTGGGTTTGACTCTGTGCCGTGATGGTTATTCAGTAGGAAGCCTGACACCTACAGTACCCACACGGAGCATGCATGTGCTGATGACACAACAGTTTTTTACAACAAAAAAAACACTAAAAAAAACAAAGTATTAAATCAAGAACTCATCAAGATAAGTGATTGTTTTAACTGTAACAATTTATCTCTCAATATTAAGAACAGAATGTTGTGTTCTCTCTGGTTCTCTGCCAGGTAATGATTATCAGTCTTTAACCTCTTAAGCCCTATAGGGTGCTGGAAGGTGTGGTTCACCTAGACCAGGGGTCAGCAACCTTTACTATCAAAAGAGACATTTTAGGCAAAGAAAAAAAAATCTGTCTAGAGCCGCAAAACATTTGAGCATTGTGATGAAGGTAACACAGTTTATAGCCTTAGTATATAGTATATAGGTCTAATGCAGTGAGGGCCAAAGAGCAAATGTACGACGGAGTATTAGGGTCACATTTAGGGAAAAACAATCTGAGATATCCAGAATAAAATCATAATTTTACGGGGGAAAAAAGTCGTACTATTATGAGAATAAAGTCATAACTTTATGAGAAAAAAAGTCGTAATATTACGAGAATAAAGTCATAACTTTACGAGGAAAAAAAAGAAAATAACACGTAAAATTACTTTATAATATTATGACTTTATTCTCGAAATCTCAGATTTTTTTTTTCCTGAATGTGGCCCTAATACTCCGTCGTACTGTCTTACTATAGACCTACAACAATGATAAATAAAAATGAAAATGTAAATAAAAAAATAGTTATTTATTTCCATTTTTTTAATTTACAGGGAGCCACTGGAGAGGGGCTAAAGCGCCGCATGTGGCTCCGGAGCCGCAGGTTGCAGACCTCTGACCTAGACAGACATACCCAAAATAAATCAAGAATAGCTCCACAACTACCAGGTCTATATGCATGATCTTGATCTCTATGGATAGGTAAGACCTCAGATAATTCATCCCCAGTGTTAGTAACATTGTGACTGTTACTATGTCTGAGTAAATTGTGATGAACCAAAGGAAAAATACACATTTTTATCCTCGCCTAAAATGTTTTCTAGATTAGACCGTGGATAACGCCTTTGGTCATGACCTTTACCCTGTGCATCATCACATTCTACCATTGTGCAACAGTATAAAATCAATAAAAAACAACTACATTGTGAAATGTAAATAAGAAAACAATGTAAATAAAATAACAAAAAAGAATCCAAAGTCAAGGATGTACATTTAATATAAAAATGGTAAAAAATATTATAAAGCAAAAATAAAATTTCTCGTGCGTTGATTTTGTTACTGAAATATTAAAATCATTGCCAAACAAACATTTTTGTACAAAATACACTTGGAGTGTTGTTTTAAATTTGTATTTATTTATTTATTTTTTCCCTCACATAAAAAATATTGCTTTTGGATTTACATATTATGTTTATGTTATGGCATGTGTTGTTGTGTTATTCATTGACATTGTATGACGCATAATGCATTGTATAATTATTTTGTATCCTGGAGAACAAAATACATGTATGGTTTAATTGAGCCAATAAATAAAAGGTTTTAAAAATATATTGAATTTAAATTTATTTCTAATATATTAAGCATTTTATAAGCATCAGAAACATAGTGAAAATTTTATTTTGTGTATATATATTTTGTATATTTATATTATTATTTTTTATATATATTTTGTATATTTATTTGTTTATACAAAATACAATAAAACAAGTACTCAAAACGTTTTGGGTTTTATTAGCCTCTTATTTAATACATCATATATTTATTATTAGTAGGCTATATTGTGATATTTGTATTATATAAGGGCCTGCGATGGCTCCTTAAGTTGATTAAATTATATTTTTTCTGAATCAATATGTTGTGTGTTTGTAGGCTAGATAATAAAGGCTATATGAAGAAATAAATCAGTAAATAAAACCAAGTGCAGGCTACATCCAGGACAGCATGTAGTGTTTAGGAATTTTTTGGTCAACAATTGAATAATGCAAATATTCTGTTAGGTATTTGACTTGATCCGGAAGCTTAAACTGTTTATCACCTTCAGGTTTTGTTGCATGACTGGCTCTTTCTGCAGGACGTTTAACTGAAGTGTGATGTCTGAGTTGGGCCACATGGAGGCGCTGTGGCTCTACAGCTGGTTCTCCTCCTGTGGAAAAAACATGCATTTAGTTGGGGAAAGGGTGTAGCTACAGTAGCCTATATATACATATATATATATATATATATATACCTCAAAATGTTCTTAGTTAGAAGTGAAATATCTTTGGAAGATCAGGGGCTTTTTCTGATTTTTTTCACGTTACCTGATGGTTGCTATAAAGTAAAGATCTTCAAATGAATATAAAGTTAAGCTAGGAGCCTGTTTTGGAAGTGCAAAGCAGAATATTCATCTTTACATAAAGCAGATTATGGAGCTTTGCATCATTCTTTGTGGCACCTGCGTGAAGCATAGAAAGGATTTAACACTGCTGTCCTCCTGTTTTAATTGAACATCTGTTGTTTATATACATCACATTATATGTTTTCGCCATTTGCCACTTTCCAGTAGAGTTCTACATTTAATGTTGCTGTACATGAGTGAACTGGAAGGTGTGATGAATGGTCAGATGTGAGAAGGGTCTGGCTTTTATTTGTAGACATCTCATGCCTACAGTACAATGCTAGTAACATATTTATCTCCACTTTTATAATACACCAAATCTCTGGAAAGCATCCCACATAGCTACAGAATAAGATTGACATTTTTCTGTATGGGTTTTATTGTTTCATTCAACATCCCATCAGGATATTACGGTTTTGATGGTAGTTTTGTTTTCAATTCAGTGATGCCGATGGGGTAATCAATACTAGGTTGCCTTTTTGTTATTGTTTGTATATGTGACATCATTTTTAATATGTTTTTGCTGACATTGTCATTGTCTAGCGATGTGATCATGGAGATAACTACATACAGAAGGAGCTGGAATTTATACTTCCAGCTATATTATTAGTATTTATCAGTTAATTGTATGTTAGTACCGTATTTATTGCATAGATGGGAAAAGTGTGAATATAGCCTACACGTATTCCCCATATATTTGCTATATATGTGAAAAAAAACTGCTTAAAATGAAAGAAAATAGGCAAAAAACGGTCTTGTGAAATTACTTTGAAAATTAAAAAGAATATATATTTGCATTAGGGCTGTCAAAGTTTCATGTCATACTATCTTGTCGTGAAGGAGGATAAACAACGCTCAAAACTTAAGCTACATTTTGGTGAGGAAAAAGTGTCATGGCCATTTTCAAAGGGGTCCCTTGACCTCTGACCTCAAGATATGTGAATGATGATGGGTTCTATGGGTACCCACGAGTCTCCCCTTTACAGACATGCCCACTTTATGATAATCACATGCAGTTTGGGGCAAGTCATAGTGAAGTCAGCACACTGACACACTGACAGCTGTTGTTGCCTGTTGGGCTGCAGTTTGCCATGTTATGATTTGAGCATATTTTTTATGCTAAATGCAGTACCTATCATTTGTCATTGTTTTGTGTTGTTAACTGATTTCCAATAATAAATATATACATACATTTGCATAAAGCAGCATTTTTGCCCACTCCCATGTTGATAACAGTATTAAATACTTGACAAATCTCCCTTTAAGGTACATTTTAAACAGATAAAAAATTTGCAATTCATTTTGCGATTAATTGCAATTAACTATGGACAATCATGCGATTAATCGTGGATAAATATTTTAATCAAGTGACAGTTAATTTGCATGTATGGATGTTATACTGATCTCCTGCTCCATGTTGGTTTACATGTCAACCAGCAACAGTGAACACAACAGCTGTGAGCTCACACAGTCTGTTTATTGTATATTGCAGCATCACTGATGCATGTGTTAAATATAAATCAGCGTGTTACTGCTGCTGTTGATGAACACACCTGTTCGGGTTTTTGAGTTTCACTGTGTCACTTGTCTTTAGTAAACTTGGTCTGTAGTTGATTCGTCACTGATTTCGTCACTGGTCCTTCCCACTCTGTGACCTGTGTTTTACATGCAGCTGCTGGTTAAAGAGTTAATACTGAAAATACAGAGAAATACTTACAGTATATTATTAGGCCTTTATTAACGGTATATTAGTGTATTATTATATACGTATTATTATACCACAAGCCAGAGCTTGCACTATTTTATGTCTTTGAGTCTCATTTTGCTTTTATTTGTGTGATTTTCTTTTTTTTTCTTTTTACCTGAGACCCAAGATTTTCATTGCTAATAACTACTTGCTGTAATTGTGGTGCATATGACGAATAAACAAATTTGAAACTTGAACATTCTGCAAGTATATTTGTAACATATTTCAAAGTGTAACAGAGTATATCGAAGGAGTATGCTATTAATCTAATATAAATATATGAGTTGTCTATTAGTAGTACATTTCAAATATGCTCAAAGTGCAATTGTAATGCTATCGTAGTACTCATAAAATGTACTTTAATTTCACTGCAAGTACATGTATGTATGCATGTATGAAATGCATATGCAGTAGTATGTTTGTAGTGTACCAAAGTGTACTTAAAATAGTCCCATTTTGGTACAGTAAAGTACACTTGTGCTTTTGTACTACTTATTTAAGTATACTAATTATTAGTCTGTGTGCTAGTACACTTGTAGTACAGACACAGACCTTTTTCCCTGTTTTGTTGTTGTTGTTGTTGTTGTTTGAGGCTTCCACCTACCAGTACAACAACCCAGTGTCTGACTGAATATTTTGCCATTGATTCCTTCTGTAGGAGTGAGGTATCCACCTATGAACAGCTTATGGTGTCTATTTTTGCATGTTTTTAATCATCCTGGATATTTTCAAGTAAGTGAGATGCATATGAAGGCTTTATTTATGGGGTACGTGACTAACAAACATGTATTTTCTGCTAAAAAACTGATAACAACATGTGAGACACAATATAAATATGCTCATTAAAGCTGGCATCATCTTTGCATGTTTTGAATCATCCTGGATATTTGCAGGTAGGTGAGACGCATTTGAAGGGTTTATTTATGAGGTATGTGACTAACAAACATTTTTTTTTTGCAAAAAAATTGGTAACAACATGTGAGACACAATATAAATATGCTCATTAAAGCTGGCATCATCTTCATATTGTAAGGATGACATTTAATTGGATTGAGGGGGAAACGCCGCATTCAAATGTTGTTCATATATGAGAATGCCAAGGAGCTTTTGGCCGCAAAAAAAATGACAAAATGAGCAGATGTTTGGCTAAATAACCGAAGACTTAAATGCATAACTAAAAATAATACCTACATTCTGTTAATTTTTCAGGTTTTGTATATTCTCCACGTTTAATATTATGGGCACTTTAGAAATCGCTGTTGTTGTTTTTTTTACCGTGTCATTGACCAGTTAACGCTGTGATTCCCATATTTCCCACAGCGCCTGAATGTAGCAGTGATGGGAATTTAGGCTCTTTTTAGTGAGCCAGATCATTTGGCTCAGCTCACCAAGAAGAGCCGGCTCTTTCGGCTCACAAACGGCTCTTCGTTTTCACCACTTCTG
This sequence comes from Sebastes fasciatus, assembly GCF_043250625.1. NCBI lineage: Eukaryota > Metazoa > Chordata > Actinopteri > Perciformes > Sebastidae > Sebastes > Sebastes fasciatus. The sequence goes on along the minus strand of NC_133799.1, from coordinate 23,767,567 downwards.
CCTTTTATAATTCAGCCTTCAGTGCACGGAGTGCCCGTGGCGCGGAGAAAATGTCCTATCATTCTGCCTTGAATTAATTAAAAAAAAAAAAAAAAAAAACGTCTCCAAACTGGAAACAGTATGGAGGCTCGTTTGGAAACTTTCTTCTCTTATTTCACGAAAATAGTTCACCGAAATGTGTTTCTGAAAACATTTGAGGCCAGAAATAAGCCACGCAGTTGCTGAATCGTTCTTTATTATGGATCGACAACGTTTATTTTAAGAGATTCTCTGGAGTTTCGAGAGGCGGCGAGTCGCGTCGGACGCCCTTGATCTTCATAAAGTAGACTAGCCCTCAACTTTATGCAAATGAGGAGCGGGCGTCGTGACGCTCCGTTTCTCGAATCGCACCGCCACGCAACCAGAATGCATTGCACGGCTGCTTACATAGACAATGACTGGGAAGCGTGGAAATGGTGGAGCCTGTGGACACGTTCAATCAGTGCATGGAGTGCCTTGAATTAAAATGACTATTTGTAACTTTCAGAAATCCTTGTTAACAGCGACACCTGTGGTCGTTAAGTCAACGAAAGTGAGCGTCAGGGTCGCGCTTGGTTCGCTCTAAATAGACATGAACGAGCATCGCTCAAAACAGTGAGGCGACACACGTCAGCTAAAACCACAATATCACTCTATATTTCCCCAGCTTGTCAGTAATGTTAGCTGACCAGACGAAGGTCTCTCCATGAATCAATGCTGATCCTAGTGTTGGCTTTTCCTGCTTCAGCGTCGGTGCCGGAGCTCTGAAGCGGGAAGAGAAACGTTATCGCCTCCCGACTACGCCCGCAGGGAGACATCGGAATTTTTGTCAGAGACGATAACGTTTCTCGCTGCGGAGCCCCGTCACTTCACAAGACACGGAAAACCTCTGTTGGTCTGGAAGAGCTGCAGCATTTATTTCTGCACAAACGTCCACTGTACATTCACTAGATATTCTCAGAGCTACTAATTCTTCTGTAGTGTGTAGTGAGCGCGCATGAACGTGAGGTGGACGAGAACGAGCGTGGTGTGTGAGTGAAGGCAGGCAGGCAGCGGAGCAGAGACTCCGGCCCTGGAGACTAAAGCTACGGTCTCCCCTGTGTCTTCTGGCCGTGGTCGGGGGGCTGGAGCAGGAAGAGTTGACACTGTTTAGCAAGACGGGCTTCACTAGATATAACTTTGCGGTTTTGGTGCTTCCGTGTAGTTTGTGTTGGAGTCTTGTCTGAACATTGGACACTGACATTTATACGTGTAAGAAATTACAAACTAGTCCCTTTAACAAGTATAAAATTATTGACATCTTTCCACAATTCACATGTATATTTACAGGATCAGAATAAATGAGAGCAAGTTTCAGGACGTGATTCGCAGAAGGAAAAGAGCCGGCTCTTTGAACCGGCTCTTTGGACCGGCTCGTTCGTCACCTCCCCATCACTAGTGACGGAGCAGAGCGGCAGTAGAGCGACACAGAGCTGCTGCCAGCATCATCGTCTCATAACCGTCGCAGAAAGGACAGAAAGGTGTGATAAACATCGGCTCTCTAGCTCTAGACGGCCTGGAAGCAAAACACGGACACGGCAGTGTTTTGGTAATGCTGTCACACTCGGAAAATGTTAGTATATCTGTCTCGCTTGGCTGCAAATTGCGTCAATTTACGTGCAAAATGCTACGTTAGCTAGTTAGCATAGCCGTTAGCATAGCCGTTGCTATAGCATTTTCCCATAGAGTGTGTGTTAGCATCAGCTAGCTAATGTTAGCTTGCCGGTTGCTTCTCGTGTCATCATTTATATCTGAATGTAGGATGTCGTCGAGCTAGTTTACTCATTCCAGCTGCTATTGTGGGAATATTTGGGATGTTTTAACTGAGGATAAAGTGGAGATTAAAGGTGTCTGTCAGCTCCTGATTGTGTTTGCTCCTCTTTTGATCATCTGACAGCTCCGAGTCGGTGGAGATATGGAGACACCGGGGAGGATAGCAGCAGCACCGGACAGCCTGGACTTCACCGTGGAAAACGTAGAGAAGGTGAGTCTGGGAGACCAGCTTATGCAGGGTTTGTGGACTAAAGAGCTGGTATTGTTTCAATAGAAACAGACAGCTTGAGGGAGAAAGCAGAGGAGCTTTATCTGCCTTGTAGCCACATAATAATAATAATAATTACAGTACTGATTTGGAGAGATGTTTGCATACAGGAATTTAGCTCATCTGCCCCTTTAAATAAATAAGTGGTATTGTTTCAATAGAAGGGGAAGCAGAGGAGCTTTATCTGTGTAGCCACATGATAATAATACTATTTTTTACAGCACTGATTTGGAGAGATAATGTTTGCATACAGGAATTTAGCTCATTTAAATTAGTCTTCACTGAATGGCTAATGTTTAGAAAGATTGATCAGATGATCATCAGAATAACAGGTTGTAGCCCTTGTAGCCAGTTCTTTGCCATCTCTGTCACTCAGTCCTTGTCAGAAACAGCTTATGCAGGGTTTGTGGTCTGGAATTTAGCTCAACTGCCCCTTTAAATAAATAAATAAGTGGTATTGTTTCAATAGAAACAGACAGCTTGAGGTGGAAAGCAGAGGAGCTTTATCTGACTTGTAGCCACATAATAATAATATTATTTATTGCAGTACTGATTTGGAGAGATCATGTTTGATTACAGGAATTTAGCTCATCTGCCCCTTTAAATAAATAAGTGGTATTGTTTCAATAGAAGGGGAAAGCAGAGGAGCTTTATCTGCCTTGTAGCCACATAATAATAATACTAATAATAATAATTACAGTACTGATTTGGAGAGATCATTTCATTTCATTTCATGTAGAATACCAAAAAAAAATAAAGAAAAAGAGAATGATCGTACCAACAAGTGGACAGTCAGAAACAAGTAGTATTTACATACAATGAAAAGTATAAGAAAAATAAATTGTCAACACTTGATGCCTTGATTTACATATTCGAAAAGGAGTGAGAAGAAGTATAAATTTATTTTTTACAGTACTGATTTGGAGAGATGTTTGCATACAGGAATTTAGCTCATCTGCCCCTTTTAAATAAATAAGTGGTATTGTTTCAATAGAAGGGGAAAGCAGAGGAGCTTTATCTGTGTAGCCACATAATAATAATAATATTATTTTTTACAGTACTGATTTGGAGAGATAATGTTTGCATACAGGAATTTAGCTTATTTAAATTAGTCTTGACTGAATGGCTAATGTTTAGAAAGATTGATCAGATGATCATCAGAATAACAGGTTGTAGCCCGCCAGTTCTTTGCCATCTCTGTTATTGTAAAATGCTTGTGTGGGTCTTGTTTTTCTCTGTTGGATTGGAGATATGTGTGTGTGTGTGTGTGTGTGTGTGTGTGTGTGTGTGTGTGTGTCTGTCTGTCTGTGTACTGATTTGGAGAGATGATGTTTGCATACAGGAATTTAGCCCCTTTAAATTATTCTTGACTGAATGGCTAATGTTTAGAAAGATTGATAACAGGTTGTAACCCTTGATGCCAGTTCTGTGCCATCTCGTTATTGTAAGATGCTTGTCTGGGTCTTGTTTTTCTCTGTTGGATTGGAGATATTTGTGTGCGTGTGTGAGTGTGTGTGCGTGCTTTCTTGGCAGTGTTGACTGTGGCTGCCAGGTTGCTGTGATGAATCTCCCTTGCTGGGTGGCCACTGACTCGGACACGAGGGGATGGGTGGGGAGGACAATGGGGAGGATGGAGAGACGGAGGGGAGAAAGGTGGTGCTCCTGTGGAGGAGCAGAGTCGATGTGATGAGATGGATTGGGGGGGATGAGGGGAGGAAGGGAGGAAGGGAGGGGTCAGGGTCGATGTCTGTGACAGTGCCAGTAAAGAAAGAAAGAGGAGGGGATGAGAGGAGGTTGGCGATGCGACAGAAATGGAATTAGAGGCAGGTTTGAGGGAGAGAAGCACATTCCTGTGGGGGGAAATGACTTGGTCTGATACTGGGGGTTGTAATAAAGGAGGAAGAAGAATGACAAACAATGAGCAAGGTCCTGTCTCCATGTGGATGATCTTCTTGTTCATTTGTTCATATCTGCAGGTGAAGAAAGTGGTGCTCTGTTATGATTTTGGGGTGGCAAATGCATGAAGGAAATGCTAAACATTTCCTCACATTGCTCACGTTAACTAAATCGGAAAAAATACAAGTACATATTGTATGCATACCTAAGTAAATATGTAATTAATGTAACTTGGACGATTATAAATAATTTGTTATGAAGGGTAACCTTTTGTGAAAGTAACTGATATCAACCTTATAGATTTGCATGGGATTTTTTCATTAGATCAAGCTATATTTTATTGGGTTTGGTAAGTATTAACCTATAGCTTGCCAAAATACCCCAAGCGAGCATAAATAGTGTGTGATTTTCATCAAAAAAATTATCTGAGCCACATGTAGGGCTGTGTATTGGCAAGTACCTGGCGATACGATATGTATCATGATACTTGAGTAACAATTCAATATATCGCTATACCGTAAACAAGGCGATGTATTGAGATTTTTTTATTTAATTTTAGGAAAACTGTCATAGTATAAAAGAACAGACCAGAAATACACCATTTTAAAATAGGCAAAAACAACAAATATATACTGCATGTAATAAAACTGCATTGTTTACTTGCCCAAATCTGCATGGGATTAGCATAAACTGGACATATCTTTTAAAGGGGAGACTCGTGGGTACCCATAGAACCCATTTCATTCACATATCTTGAGGTCAGAGGGTAAGAGACCCCTTTCAAAATGCCCATGCCAGTTTTTCCTTGCTAAAATTTAGCGTAACTTAAGAGTGTTATTTAGCCTCCTTTGCAACAAGCTAGTAGTTGGTACCAATGGATTCCTTAGGTTTTCTTGTTTCATATGATGCCAGTAACTTCACTAACCTTAAAACTGAGCCCGGTACATCCTCCAAAAGATCGAATAGCCAGGCCCGACGGCAGGACGTCGAATTTTTAAGGGGTTAATTAAAAATCGGTACAGTGTTTTGGAGAATCGATACAGTATTGCACAATAAAATATTGCAATACTTATGTGTATCAATATTTTCTTACACTCCTAGCCACATGTCAGATATATATTTGAGTGATTTATTTGATTGTCTGAAACAGGAGATGTTTGCAGTGGTTAAATGTCAGTGTAGTGATAATTCAATAAACTATTTTTAATTAAAAAGAGTTCAGGAATGTCATCTGTGTGATGTTATTAATTTAGACACTGAACTCTGACCTTTAAACTGGTCTGCTTTTCCTCTTTTTAAGACACTGGGAAACAGTACGTAGCAGCCACTAAATTATCATGACAAAATGTCATGATGTTTTATTCAGATTTTTGTGTGTGTTCCTACAGTTCAAGGTGCATTTTCAGATCCTGTTAAAGCATTCAGTCTTCTCCGAGTGGTGCAGCGCCATCAATAATCTCATTAACTGATAAAACATGACAAACAGCATCTGAGGTATCATTTCCCCTTGAAGGCTATGAGCCCTTTTGTAATAACACCACACTTGCATTTCAAAACTAATGAGATATTGTTCTTCTTAGACTCCGCTATATTTAGAAAGTATATTTAGACTATTTGGGTGAGATGCATATTTTTATTATTCTAGATAATTTGGCTTGACATATTTGTACTTTATTAGTAATGGAATCAGCATGATGCTGTTCATTCACTGGAATAAGATGGAGGCGATGGGTTTCTTAATGTGCACCTAAAAGCATCATATTAGTATCTGTGTCAGACCACAAACTTAATGCGTTTATTATTATTTTATTCCTTTCTCTGCCACACAGTCACAACAGCACGTAAGTGTAGATATACACACCACCAGCAGACACATCGTAGTGATCATCAATAGAGTCAAATTGCGCTACCCATTAGATGATGAGAGCAAAACCAGTAGCTAAAAGAGTGAAATAAAAACAAGACCACTGGGATCAGTGGGATTGTGGAGAGTGTGTGCTTGTTGTATACATGCTGGTGGACTGGAGATGATGGTTCCTGGCCCAGTATTTGTATGTGTCCAATAGAAAGCCCTTTGTTCAATCTTGGGTCTGTGAAACAAAGTACTACATTGTCAGTGTCTTTGTGTGTATAATGAATGGGTACGTATACTCTGCCTTACATTTCCGCTTGACTATAATTAGCCTTGTCTAGAATCACTATTCCACTATTACATGCAAGTGGATTTTAGAGGAAATTCGGAGCTGTACATTTAGCTGTGAAATAGTGTGCTGTTAGGTCATTTTGCACGTGTGTCCCCCCCCCGCCCCCCTCGAGACAAACCACTACTGTACCACCAGGAAGGACCACAGCACAGTACTGGGTCAGCACCTTGCTGAAGGGCACTTTGCCAGGGGTGGCTTCTGTGTAATCACCTGGGTTGTTTCTGAAATCATTGATTCATTTATTACTCCCTACTCACTATCAAGAGAGTTCTACATAGAGGACTTTATAGAGGACTATATAATAGTCATCGGCAAAATGAAAAAAACAAAACGTTTGAACATTGAATCAATATTAGGGCAACTATGCAACTGATGATTATTTTCATTGTCGATTATTTTCTCGATTAATCAATTTATTGTTTGGCTTATAAAAGGACGGAAAATGGTGAAAAATTTCAATCAGTGTTTCCTAAAGCCCAAGATGACGTCCTCAAATGTCTTGTTTTGTCCACAACTCAAAGACATTCAGTTTGCTGTCATAAAGAAACCAGAAAATGTTCACATTTAAGTAGCCAGGCCCAGACTCTACCTTTTATAAACTGTGCTCTGTGTTCAAGTAATGTTAGAATAAGAGATGTATGTGACAGCAAGTGCTGCCTTCTTATTAAATAGTGTTATGGCATTTAAAAGCAGAGGAGGTAATTCAGCCTGCCAGCTAACGTATTACAGAACATAGCAGGGGGAATTTGACGCTGAGAAATGATGCACGGTGTATTGAGTGGTCTTTTGGTGGCTGGAGAGGCTATATCAGAGGGAGAAGAGGGATCGCGATGACTATTACCACCCAGACATTGACAGAATTATATATGAGCTCATGTCTTGTAGGTTACATGATACACACACATATCCTCGTGCAAGCATTTTTGTTTTATTTTTGCAGGCTTGGAAACAGTATGGTACTGTCTCCAAGCCTGCTGTCCATTGATTCTGAGTCTTCTGGTGGAAATCGTTCATGTAGCTGAGGATTGCACGTTGAGACACTTGGTGCACGGGTTTGTTTGCTGTACATGTGATGTGATTCTATCACTATTGGCAACGTGGTATTCTTAATTTCTTTCTTGGCAGCGTGCTGTCAACAACCGCCCGCACACGCTCTCGCACAAACTATTCTTCTTTGTTCCCTCATTAATCATCATTCCTCTGCATGTCTTTGGTTCTCACAGTTATAACGCGGTGTCATGATGGGTCAGTGGTGTGATGAAGCCTTCTGCAGCACAGCAACAACGCTGCCCTCCCATCACTACGATGACTTTGAGTACACACTCTAGTGGACAGATGGCTCGAAAACATGCTGATCCTACGGCGGCGAGATGCCATTACCTGCTGTGTGTAAACAGTGTGCAAAAACAAAATGTGTGTGTGTAGGCTCGTGCACTTATGCTTCATGTATGGAAGGAGAGATTTTTATAATGTTTACAAAAACATCATGCTGCCACCTGCTTGCACTTGCTAATATATTTAATAACGTAAATCATCTTTTATACATAATGGCTCCTACCTTATTTATTTGCTATATTTTGTTATATTTTTAGTATTAGGCTTATTGCTGTAGTCCCTGTTACCGGTGTTACACGGTGTTCGGGCATACGCCGATTACATTACTTGCCCACCATAATTTTTGCGTATCAGTGCCATGTTATCAATACATGGTCAGACGACTGCCAAAATGTGAAAGTGTCTGCTCCGTATGGAGTCTCAGCTCAGAGTAGCAGGACTCAGATTTCACACACAAGGGACGAGAATTTACAGACGATGGCGAAGGACTTGCTGACAAAGCGAAAAGCAATAGCAGTTATAGAGTGCTACATGATGAGTCCTAAAACCTGGAAACGAGTTAGCATTTTAGCACTTCCGGTTCCCTCGTCTGGAAGTCAATGGGTTTATTGAATGGGTTTTTAGTTAGATGCCTGAAATAATGTCTGTGGTTAACACAAGCTGAAGAGATTTTAACATTTTGTTCTACGACATAAAATACATCAATAAACACCCCAACATTTGAAGCCTTAATGTATCTTTAAAAAAAGGCGGTTGCTAACTGGTGGCTAAATGAGACTACTAAATGTCATCACACCGAATCGTCCGCCGTTACAGCCTCGATATGTTTACTCGCATTCATGCGACCGTGTTGTAGTTTGTTTATAGCCTAACATTAGCTATTTACTTCTAGCGATTGTGGTGTTCCTTTGTGAAGATTATCTTGCTGAACAAAACGTGTAAGTATCATAAACGTGTGTTTGCCACAGAGCTTCTTTTCTGCAATTTCCTGGTTGGCCTACAAAAATACATCATCCCTGGAGCACTTTATTTGCCAATATTTCTGATTTAAACCCAATGCTTTAAGAAAACCATAGCGTTAATGAGGCAATCGCTGTGCGGAGGACGGAACGGTTAAAGCTGATTTGCACTGCTCAGCGGCGCCATGTAGAAACGTGCAGCCTCGCAGCGAAGGCTGAACCGGAGAGGCCAGACACACAGCCATCTGACGTTAAAGATCAAAGTAAGCGATCTACATATATTGAGCGTCATCTTATTTTATGAAATGTCCGGTGTAATCGGTATTAACTGGCGGCACATTTTCCTTACCGTGACATCCCTATATAGTATAGATATTGTAGTGCCTACACTATAGTTATTCTCCTGGGCTTGGTAGTGAGCACACAAGTGTATACCAGTTACAGTAGATCTGTGGTTATGTGTGAGCAGATGGTGAATCTGTCTAACTGAGCCATGTTTTGTTTTTTTTGCATCCCTCTTCTTCTTCCCCCTGTTGGAAAGGAACTGTAGAGGAGGCTAATGACCTTTGACATTGTTGCCAAGAGCCCGGCATCCTCAGGTGAAGCCAGGTGGTTCAGGCAGGTCGCCACCATCTGTAGATACAATTAGTTGCTTCAGTTCAGCTGCAAAGAAACGCTGCTGTTTCTAGGGGTGTGCATGTTTTGTGTTTGTTTTAAGAACCAAATTAGTGATGGGCAATTACTGTTAGTTAGTCGAGATAACTGCTGCACGTCCGGTGTGATTTCTAGGAAGAGATGGGCGGCGGTTCTTTATGAGAAGATTAAAGCAGAGAAAAGACTGTTTTGTGTCTTGTGCTTTGATAATAAACCTACGAGGAACAGACACGCTTAGACAGACACAGCGCTGTTTGGGATTTGGTAAGGAGATGTCTGCGATCACACAGTGGACTGCAGTAATGATCCGCTGCTGCTTTGAACTCCGATATCACAGCTTCGTTTACAGAAAGGGTAGAGTGGAGCTAACTAACAGAAAAAAAACCATCCTGATGCTTTTTAGAATGAAGGCTTGGTATTGATCCATGCCAAATCACAGCACAATAACACATTCATATTTCATCAGTTCTGTCATGCAGCTCTGTCTATAGAAATCTGTTCAAATGTAAAGAAAAAAACGTCTCTTTTCTAGGGTTGTCAAAGTTAATGCAAAAATTAACGCAAGTTTGTTTTAACACCACTAATTTCTTTAACACATTAACGCAATCGATCTTTCGGAGGTTGTAGCGGGTTTGAAAGCTAGAGGGAAGATACTGGTATCATATGAATCTAAAAAACCTAAGGAATCCATCGGTACCAACCATGTCATACTAGCTTGTCGCAAAGGAGGTTAAATAACGCTCCAAACTTACACTAAATTTTGGCGAGGAAAAACTTGTCATGACCATTTTCAAAGGGGTCCCTTGACCTCTGACCTCAAGATATGTGAATGAAAATGGGTTCTATGGGTACCCACGAGTCTCCCCTTTACAGACATGCCCACTTAATGATAATCACATGCAGTTTAGGGCAAGTCATAGTCAAGTCAGCACACTGACACACTGACAGCTGTTGTTGCCTGTTGGGCTGCAGTTAGCCATGTTATGATTTGAGCATATTTTTTCATGTTAAATGCAGTACCTGTGAGGGTTTCTGGACAATATTTGTCATTGATTTGTGTTGTTAATTGATTTCCAATAATAAATATATACATACATTTGCATAAAGGAAGCATATTTGCCCACTCCCATGTTGATGAGAGTATTATATACTTGACAAATCTCCCTTTAAGGTACATCTTGAACAGATATAAAAAAATGTGCGACACAATTAACTATGGACAATCATGCGATTAATCGTGAATAACTATTTTAATCAATTGACAGCCCTACTTTTTTTTATAGGTGCAGTGTTATTTCTTCAAACTGCTTTGAAATGGCACAGATTCTCATAAAAAGCTCAACATAGCTGTGGTTTATGTAAAGCTACATACATAGAGTACCTGCTGCACATACCGTACTGTACCTGCACCTATAGCTGCCTCTCACACATGCTGTATATATATATGTACAAATGCCACCTGACCCTCTACGAACAATCAGCTCATTAACACCCAGCCAGTCTGGTACAGTAAGTGGATACAGATAATTGCGTCGCAGGATGCCAGATGGAGAGAGAACTCCACCTGAGACTCTCTGCTTCCAGAAGGCATTGACGCTGTATCGATGTTCCTCTCTACAGCTGCAGTTGCATCATCATTTATTACTCTGCGACCCATCCTGGTTTCTTCACAGTATTATTCATCCTCCCTTATTTGTCAGCCTAAACTTCTCTGATGAGGGGAATGGGGAGAAATGTCAATTTTAGAAGAAGACTGAGATGGAGAGAGAGAGAGAGAGAGAGAGAGAGCTGAGGGATGGACTGAAACTGGATAGACAGTTTAGGCTGGAGGGAGGCGAATTGAGAGAAATGAGAAGGAAGAAAGAGGAGAGAACAGCTGCTGGTGGAGGAACTTATGTGAACAGGCTTCAGGGGTAAAAACAAGCATCAGAAGCTTGCTGGATGGATTTATTTTCCCTGTGTTAGTCCTCAGACACTTAGTGGTGGCTGCCAGCAGTTTTTGTTCAATGAGCATATACACAGGGTTCAATGATGATGTTTTTTTTTCTCACTTGCTCGATCAGGCAAGTGGGTCAATTTTTACTACACAAATGTTTTTTATTTATTCACGGTTATCAAGTAACGACAAAGACCAAAGTTAATTGTCATGTTTAATCTTTATTTAAATAAATGAATCTGGAGTTCCGCTAACATCCTCTTTAAGCAACTAAACTCCTATTTCCAGGATAATTGAAATGCTCGCTTGGGCTTCAGCTCATAAACTTTGTCTTTACCAGCTGCCATTATCTCGTGACTGCCCGATCTGTACTGTGCATGTGGAAGTCTTAACAGAGATGAGAATGAAGAAGCGAGAGGGCTCGCACCTTGGCTACTTCCGTCATCAGCTCTGGAAAAAACAATGTTTAATTATTTTTCCCCCGGGCAAATGAGTTGCTAGATTTACTAGCCCGACGTGGCATTTTAATTGCCCTGGGCAAAAGGGCAATCCTTATTGTTGAGCCCTGTGTGCTGGCTGCCAGCAGTTTTACTTCAATGAACATGTACCTGTGTGTGTGAGACAGAGAGAGAAAGAAAAAAAACAACAGGCATTTTTGCAGAGTAGTGACAAAACCTCTCTTGTGGCACTGCCAGGATTAGAGGTGTCTGTTTAATTAATGCTCCCCTTTCCCCTTCTTTTATTTCCCTCTCTCATACTCATCCTTTATCTGCTTTCTCTTTGGCTTGCTTCTTCTTGTTCTCTCCCTGCACTCAAGTACTCAATTTACTCAGAGCTGTACTTCCGAGAGTGCGGTTTTCAGGTCATTGCTTTCTCCATTGTCAAGGTTTTCGAGGTAAACTGTCTACTCGTGTGTCTGTATGCTTGCCTGTTTGCGAGTGAGAAAAGATGCTCTTTTCTCAAGGTAACCAGCTCTTTCCATCAAACAAGAGCTCAGAGGACTGCGTATCTCTTCTCTCTGTTATCCCTCACTCCCACTATTGTGGATGTTTGTAGTGTAGTTGCAAACATTTCTCAAGTGGACTTTTGTTTGTATGAAATTGTTCAACCCCCTCATGGTTTAAACCATCCACAGATTGTATGGATTCTTTGACTTTTCTCACTCGTCATTCTTCTTTATTTCTAGGCTCTCCACCAGTTGTACTATGATCCCAATATAGAAAACAAGAATCTGGCCCAGAAATGGCTTATGCAGGCGCAGGTCTCGCCTCAGGCCTGGCAGTTCTGCTGGGTCCTACTCAGCCCAGATAAGGTATAGTGTAAACACAGACACACACATGGACACACATGCACTGAAAAAGCATTTTGCGTCATTTGGACCCATCTTATCATCTCTCACAGGTGCCAGAGATCCAGTACTTTGGTGCTAGCGCGCTTCACACCAAAATCTCTCGCTACTGGTCCGACATCCCCACAGACCAGTACGAGTCTCTGAAGACACAGCTGTTCTCCCAGATTGCCTGCTTCTCCTCCGGCTCCAAGATGGTGCTCACCCGGCTATGTGTGGCCCTGGCCTCTCTGGCGCTCAACACAATGCCTGAGGCCTGGCCTGGCGCGGTGGCGGAGATGGTGCGGGTGTTCCAGGAGGAGGGGGGAGGGGTGGATGGGCGGGCACGCTGCCTGGCGTTGCTGGAGCTGCTCACCGTCCTGCCCGAGGAGTTCCAGACCAGCCGCCTGCCGCAGTACAGAAAGGGACAGGTACGTCTGCCGGTAGCACCTCCTCCCACCTCTGCAGGTGGTGATGGCCACCTGTCCAATATTCACAGGTTCTCTTTGGATTCATTTGTTCATCTGAAGGTTTTAAACTGCAATATGTTTTGAGAACTTACTGAAATGTGTCTCGAGCACAGAGTATTGAAAATTGTTGACTACCTAAAGCTGGCAGTGAATGCTTTGTCAGATTCTTAAGCTCTTTGCACACCAAGTCAGTATTTTTCGTATGCGTTTTTTAAAATCTGTGATCCAATAAGAAACGTTACGCACCGAAACTCTGCACACTTGAGTCCGCTGCGTTTTATTATTAGATTTGTTGGGAATTTGCAATACGAGATAAAACTGAATTAATTACATGGGTGCAATGGATAGCACTAGTCCAAAACGGGGCTAATGAATGAATGATATTAGCAAGAAGCTATCGCTTAGCTGCATAGAACACAATCATTATTGTCTAATCTTTCGTACATCCTTTGTTTTGCAACCATCCCCGATTCCAAGCTGTTCTGCAATCACCTGCGACAATCTATCTTTAAATCCTGCATCTCTGTTTTCTTATATTTCTTTATTGTAAAGTGCTTTGTGTCGGGAGACAAAGTGAATGTTTATCAGATGCCATTTTGGATGATGATGTTTGCATGGAAGTGGCTCTGAGTGGTCAAACAGCCATCTTTTGGCTTTTGACGGATGCGAAAAAACCTAAATGTGAACAACACAACAAGAGGTTGTATTTATTTTTAAACATGCGACACGTTTGGACGAAAAATACCGACTTGGTGTGCAAAGGCCTTTAGTCTTGTTTACCTATTCTTCAATCAGATATTCTCAGATATATGATCTAAATCACGATTTTACTCATATTGGTCTATATTGGACACTACAATGACTCACTATCGCCTCTCAAGGTACAAGTGGTATTATAAGACAGGACGGGCTGGGGCTAGCAGGTTAGCATGCTCATTTCAGTAGATATTGCTGAAACACAATACATAGACGTGTTTGACGTAACGTCAACAGTGTAACCTCTTCACATTCTGTGGATAATATTAGTAAATTTTTTAATGTTTTAAACTAAAAGTCTGGCCTGATCTTACACATTGCGCCTTTAACTGAGATGTTTAAGTTTGGCTTTTTTTGTTAAATGAACAACAAAAACATTTTTTTTTTTTTTTTCCAGAAAATAATTGTTTATTTTTACAAAAAGTAATGTATCAAGAAAGCATCATATTGGTGTCTCAACAGGTATCTTAATGGCACCCGTATAGAAAAGCTTGAAATGAGCCTACTTATATATACAGTATGTATATATATCACACATGATACACCCCCCCCGCGAACCCTAACGGGATAAGCGGTTGCAGATGGATGGATGGATGGATATCACACATGAGCGATACACCAGCAGTCTAACCCTCATTATCACCCTTCCTCTAGGTTCGGGGCGCCCTGGGCCGGGAGTGGGGGTCAGTGTGTCCCTTACTGCAGCAACTGCTGCAAAGGACGGACAGCCCCGGGGCGGTGAAAGCTCGCGTGCTGCGCTGCCTGTCATCCTGGGTGCTGCTGGATGTGCCCCTCAGCGAGAGCGAAGGCCTGGTGCACGACTGCTTCAGTGCCCTGCCTGACCCAGAGCTGTTCGACACGGCGGTGGAGGCAATAGTCAACGCCATCTCACAGCCCGACTCCCAAAGGTGTGTACAAATGTGTGATGGTGTGCACTCAAAAGGCAGAAAAAAGAAATAATGACACTACCGTTTGGCCTGAAAGCTTGGAGAAATTACACTGGAGCAGAATGGAGGTAGACGGGGGAAGGGGAAAAGAGAGGGAGAGCAGAGGAGGAGAAAAAAGAAAGATGCATTAGCCAAGGGCAGGAAACAGACAGGGTGGGCACTGGGAGGGCACTGGGAGGGATGGAGGGAAAGGAGGGAGGGATTGATACAGGGCAAGTTGACAGCCAGGGGGAGGAGAGCGGCATTTCTCGGTTGGCTGGCGTTGCTATGGTAACAGAGCTGGGGAGAGATGTCATCATGCCCTGGTTGATTCAGACATGGTAGGCACCCATTACCCCTCCCCTAGAGAGAGAGAGAGAGAGAGAGAGAGAGGGCGTTGGAGACGGGACGATGCAAAGAGAAGAAAGGGTGCTAGCAGGGGAAGGTGTGAAAGTGTGCGAGTATAAAAGACTTCATCCTCCGTACACCTCTGCTCTACTGCTCAGACAAGAGGAAGTTGCTGCTGACGAGACAGTTTAAACACACACACATTTTGCAGAGCAGATGGTGGGAAGACCATTAATGTCAGTGGAGTTACAGGTAGAACCAGCGGCAAGTGTTGCTCGTTCTATATGTAATCAGAGCATGTTAGTGAGAGAGGGGGATTTTTTTAATTTTCTTTCTCTTGTTTTGTGTCACTTTGTGTTTGCCGGTGTGTGTTTTGTCAGGTCCTCCCAAAAGTCGTCCGACTCTCTCATTAGTAGCATCTCTTGAGACACATTTGGCCTTGTCAGAGCATTGTGTGATTTATGGGTTTATATTTAACTATGAGAGAGGAGGAAAAGAAACAAATCTATTAGAAAACCTCCATCCTCTCTAGGAAGTCATTTTTTCCATCTGTAGATTCTGCTATCTTTATTTATTCTATCTATTTTATCTTTTCTTTGTGCTCTCCCTTTCCCCTTTTCTGTTCTCTCACCATCACTACCAAGCCCTCCTCCCTGTCTCTTGTTCTCTCCCTTCTGTTTAAACACATTACAGTCAACTCATTTGGGGGGATGCTATTGGTCCAGCTGCATCCTGTTGCCAGGCAACCCATTTCCCCTGTCTCGGAGTGTTGCGGTAATTGCAGAGGGGATCAGAGGTGGGGGGGTTGGTGGTGGTGGAGAGGGAGAGAATAAAGGAGGAGTCAGGATGGAGGCGGAAAGTGTACAACAGCAGGGCAGAGAGCAGAAGAGGAGAGGACCGAGGCAGCTATGAGTTAGAGGAGAGGAGACTGCAGCAGACGCTCTCAGAGAAACCTCCAGAAGCTCTTCGCTTATAAGGCAAATGGGGGGAAAACGCATATAAACAAATCCATTCTGCCCTTTTAATCGTATCACATACACACCAAGCCCTCTTTTCCTAAGCTAAGAGTGCATGACCTGCATTTGCAAAGCACCTTGTTAAAAATGAATGATCTTCTGAGTGCGGTCTGCCACTCACACGTACACACAGTCACTCCCTCAGAGTAAATTACAGTCGGTCCCATTGCTGCTCTCACAGAGTTACTCAGGCACCCAAACACAGAGGATGTAGGCCGATATACACACACGCACACGCACACGCACGCACACACAGGTAGTAAATGGAGGCCAGATTCATACACATCACATTTCAACAGGGTGGAGCTTTCTCCAGAGAAGGCTGAGTCAGTGTGGGCTGCTGAGTCGGGGACTCGGCTTCATAACGCAGGACCACAGAGCCGGATCCTCGGCTTATCAGGAATCCTGAGGGAAATTAGAATAATAAATGCTTCCTAGGACCGTGGTGTGAAATGCATTTAAACTGCAGAGTAGAGGATGCACATCAGCATAATTTTTCTTAAGGGTGCTCCAATCAGGATTTTTGGTCACCGTTCAAGATCACAAGATCTGATTGAAGCCTTTTATTTATCCTATAGCATTTTTAATTTATTCAACTATTCTTCCCAACATTGCAAAGCACTGCTTTTTGTTGCCCAAACAGACAGTGTTTTTTGTTTTTTTTCGGTATTCTGCGTCTTTTTTTTTGTATATATATTGTTGCTAGGCAACCACCGAATGACTGCTAACGTTAGCTTAACACTAATAATTAATAGTACACTGTAAATTAACGAAAACAACTTACCCAAAATGTCAGGTACCGCACTGATTTGCCTCATGTTTTTTTCTGTTTATATCATTTTAACTACGGTTGTTAAAGTCATAAAGCTCCAGGTATCCAGCAAAAGTCACCACAGTGACAAAAAAATGCTAATGACGTTGAGCGCTTTTCCGCTCTGGGTTGAATTTTCTTCAACTCAAGGCGTTCAGAAGCGCTCCTGTAAAAACGCAAGGTGCATAGAGCGTAAAAACGTGAGGCGCTCAGCAACGCAAAAGCAGCGTGCAAAGGGCTTCAATCTCATTGAAAACAATTTCAAAAAGCCGCCCCAGGCTGCTAAAACACGCTCTGTGTGATCAGGGTCTTAGAGATACAACTCTCAACTTTGGCCATTTTAGCTGCGCGTAGAGAAATTGTTTGTCTGTGTTTTTCGACATCTGATCAGCTCTTCTGATCGCCCTTTATAGAGACCAACGATCAAACTATTTAGAACGAATATCGGCCGCTAACAATGTGGCCGATCGATTGAAGCACCCTTAATTTAATTTTTACTAGCCACTATTTTGTTTGGCTTGCACTGTTCTATAATGGATTACACTAATGCTAAAATGATTATTCGATTAATTGATTATTCGATGGACAGAAAATTAATAACAACAGATTTGTTAATTTAATAATTGTTCAGGTTATTTATTAAGCAAAAATGTGAAAGCTCTAGATAAGATCCTCAGAGACACTCTGTTTTTCTTCCAGGTTGATTTGTTTTTTATGTCTTTTCTAAAGTCACACAACCTTTCTGTGTCATTGATGAATATTCATTGACATGAACCCACGTCCTCCTTATTGACGTTTTCATGAAAGATGAAGCACCGCCTGCATACCACAAAACCCCCTCTGGGACCGACACACACGTAATATGGTTTACATTTATAGCATTCACACATGCACATAATCTCCTCGGTGACATTCAGGCGCACATACGCGCACGTCCTTCATCTCCAAATGTCACCCCTTCACTTGCTGTCATTAAGGATGACAGGAGGATGTTGTGTGATGTTGTCACATGAGCAGATCCAAGCGTGTGCGTGTGCGTGTGCGTGTGCGTGTGCGTGTGCGTGTGTGTGTGTGCCGGAGTGAGGGAATTATAGATGGCTGAGACAGCAGGAAGAAGACAGAATAATAACTGACAGCAGATCTGAGCTGGAGCTTTGAATAGACTTTCTGGTTCTCTGGTAGATGTGTGGGTTTTTTAGGGTGGGTGTGCTGGATCAGAGGTTGGACTGAGATTTGATTTGAAATAAACACTTGTCTTGAGAAGGAGCAATATATACATCAACCTAGCTGTGAGCGGTGTGTGAGTCAGTTTTTATATTCACCAGCGTAGGCTCCCCGGCTGTGCTGGCTGTTCTTCTCTCTTGTACAGCGCTGTGTGCGATGTTTTTAATCCATTTCCTTTAAATGAACTAGACTCCTAACTGTCAATTCTGGTGTTTCTTTGTCTGTGTTTGTGTGTCCATGGGTTGTTGTAGATATGTGAACACTTTGCTGAAGCTGGTTCCTCAAGTGCTGGCCCTCCAGGAGCAGCTCAGAGAGGCTGTTCAGAATGGAGACATGGAGACCTGCCACGGTATCTGCCGTATCGCCGTTACACTGGGAGAAAACCACTCCAGGTCTGTGTGTGTCTTTTTTTTTTTTGGTAGGCCTGTAACAGTGACTACGTTTACAAGCACAAAATATTCAGTTTTTTGCCCTTATTCCAAAAAAGACAATATTCCTACTAAGCTGTTTACATGGCTAATGAAAAGGAATATTCGACTGATATTCACGTTTACATGCAGCGGTGTGTACTCTGATTACCGTAACTGGTGGAGAACTTGTTGGACCGTTCAAACACAGCCTTTATAATGTTTAAAAGTAGGTGTGTTTGGGCGCCCCAGTAGCTTGCCTGGTAAAGCGCCCAGATACCAAAAGTTGAGTCCTTACCGCAGCGGCCCGGGTTTGTATCCGACATGTGGCCCTTTGCTGCATGTCATCCCCTCTCTCTCCCCCTTTCCAGTCTATCCATTGTCCTGTCAAAGAAAGGCCAAGAAGCCCAAAAAATATTCCCACAAATGTGAGCTTTTCTTTTTGGCATCCATCTCTGCAAACTGCAGTCGGCTAGTTGGTTTGTGTAAAACACACAGAGCTAGACGTAAACAGGCAAGAGGCCGTGTGACACAAACTGCAGTAAAAAAAACCAAATTTAGGCACATATTCTGAATGCGCTGTATACATGTCCAAAGAATGCTCTTAAAACCTGAATAATATCGGCATGTATAATGCCTAATAATAATAATCCTGTATCAGTCCCACAGCAGGGACATTTGCAGGATTACAGCAGCAAAGGGGGACAGTGCAAACAACAAGAGGCATCAGTAAAAAAACAAAACAAGAAATAATAAATAAGCAAGTATACAAGAAAGATATCCCCACGTGTTAATCGGAAAATGCTCCACTTTCGGAATAAGGCCAAATTTAGAATATCCTAACAGAATATGCTGTTTACATGATCCAGAATAATAGTGGAATATTAGTGTGCATGTTAACGTAGTAATTGTAAAGATAGTTATATATAGATAGATTATTTCCAAACACGACTCAATAATTATTCAATCTTGAAATGGTATTTTAATACCTATTTGTATCTGTAATTCAATGATATTGAAAGCAGCACATACTGTATGTAATGTAGGGCTGGGTATCGCCACTGATTTTGATTCAATTAGGGATATTTCAGTTACAATACCAGTTTTGCTTAGATATGAAAGAGATTCTCACAGAAATAATGCTGTAAATTGTACAAGGAACCCTCTAACCAGGTGCATTATTGAAAATAGTAATGTTTTCTTAATGTTATCATTAATGTTCAGAGATTTGTGGTATTTCCACAATATTTCACCTCAATTTTGCACATCCTACATACGGCTTTGCTGTTGTCCAGCTCTTCTCTGTCTTCATAGTTTTTAAATCCGAAATGCAACCAGACATCTGCCTTTAGTCTCGGCGGTGCCTTCAGTGGAGCAGCTTCAGGCATGCTTTGATTCAACTGAGGTTCGCCAGTCTCTCACGTGGCCAGATCTCGTTCCGCGAAGCACCAATGAAAGGCTGGCCACAAGAGACTAACGGGGTTAAAGCTTCACGCATCCACGGGAAAAAGCATATGTTAAAAGATTGATCTCTTGATTTTATGAATATATCGGATCATTCAAATGAAGATCAATTTGAATCGGAAAATCTTTTTTTTTTTAAACCCAGCCCTAATAAAATATGTTTTAGCCAATCCAATAACAAAATACAAATATTGTCCAGTTTTTAAACTAATCTCAACAAAATATCCCCCTACTATAGAAGAGACAGGTTTCTTAACATTAATGTGCGATGATGTGTTGCTATGTCTACTGATTGAATGACACAGAGAGAGAAAGTTGCTGGTTTACCTTTTATAGTATACCAACTGCTGTGAAGGGGGTAGGGTTAGCTGCCAAATGACACCTTTCCTCTTTCTCTCCCCTCCACTCACCTCTCACTCTCTCTCTCTCTCTCTCTCTCTCTCTCTCTCTCTCTCTAGGACTCTGTTGGAGCAGGTGGATCACTGGCAGAGCTTCCTGGCTTTAGTCAACATGATCATGTTTTGTACGGGCATCCCCGGCCACTACCCGGTCAATGAGACCACCAGCTCGCTCACACTCACCTTCTGGTATACACTACAAGTAAGGAATGTTCAAATCTGATCCTGTCCCGTAACGTTGAAGTGATGTTGTGGTAGTTTCACAAATAAATGATTTCCCCACTTTTCCCTCCTTACTCTGCACTTAAAACCCATCCATAATATAAGCTTTACACATTATTAGTCTGGCAAAGCTCAATAGGCTTCAAACAGTCATCTCTAGATAGACTGTATAAAAGCATCTCTCGGTGCACATCCTGATTTAATTAATTAAGTTAATGAGCTACTCACTGGGGTCTCACTTGTCTTTGTCTACAGTTTTAAAATAATAAAATATGACAGCTTGTCTGAAAACATTTGCCTTTTCTCTTTTACCATATCAGATTGAGCAGGCAGACAATGTATAGTGTGTTCCTTATGTATTCATATCCAAGCATTCACATTTTGGTCGAAGTTTGTATATTTTAGCGACAAAATCCTAAGCCCTTCTAAAAACATTGTCTCGCATGACCTGATGTTTCTGCATGATGACGCTGCTACACACAGTATATATACATCATTATAGTCAGAGTATTACATACAGTAACTTAGATGGCGGTCGGCGCACAGGAGTACCGGCATGGAAGCTTCTGAAAGTCACACAATAACACAAACTAACCAACCAATCAAGGCAGCGGTCGACCAGCAACCCCCATGCTCTGCCAGGTAAAATAGCTGCTTTTGTCAATGGAGTCTGGTGGCTTTGAAGACAGCATAGATATCGGCTTCAGTTCACCGTCAGAAAGGGTAAAGCAGTGAAAATATTCTAAATATAGCGTACACTTAAACTGATATTGGCTAAAATAGTTTTTACTGCTGCACCCGTCCACAGTCGTTTTACCTCGACGTGAGACAGCCCTTTCCGATGGGGAACTGAAGCCGCTATGTAGCTCTCTTCAAAGCAACCAGACTCCATTCACAAAAGCTGTCATTTTAACTTGCAGAACATGGGAGTGTAGCCTGGATACAAACCCACTTCAAAAAATCCAAACCAACCCTTTCAGTTATTTCCAAACTTAGCAGAGCTAACGTTGACTCAGCTAGTGCTAGCGTTCACATTATTCATAATCATCTTAACCTGAGAGGTCATTTCCATTTGAAAACCCCGGAAAAGAACGCAGATGGACCCGCCCTTTAATATCCTGTGTGAGTCGTAACCGATGTTTTTGGGCTGTAAAGTGCATAAATAATTTTGTTAAATGTTTTTTTTTTTTCTCTCCTTACTCCATCCTCAGGATGAAATAATGTCATTTGAGTCGGATAAGCAGGCGGTGTATCTGCAGGTCTACAGGCCGGTATATTTCCAGCTGGTGGATGTTCTGCTCCACAAAGCCCAGTTCCCCTCTGACCAGGAGTACGAATCCTGGTCCTCAGACGAGAAAGAGCAATTCAGGATCTACAGGTGTGTATGTGCATATTTGTAAGCCTGACCTTGTCTCTGTGTTTTGTACATGCTGCACACTGTTGAGTGTTTCAGTGACAGTCTAAGTGTTTGAGAAATGACTCCCTGATTGGTCAGCATATGAGTGTGTTTTTGCTCTAATAGACTCTCGCTGGACAGCTGAGAGGGCAAAACCTGTCTGGCAAATAGATGAGCAGATAATGTTCCAAGGTTTCTATGCTCCTAAAATATCTGCGTGTGCATGTCTGTCCTTCAGGGTGGATATCTCCGACACACTCATGTACGTGTACGAGATGCTGGGAGCAGAGCTGCTGAGTAACCTGTATGATAAACTGGGGAGACTGTTGACTAATGCTGAGCAGCCCACATCATGGCAGGTGGGTGAGACGTACAGATGAGCAAAGAGAAAATGTGAACTATTTTTTGTTTTCTTTGAGTTTTGCACAGAAGCCGGTACTGAAAATGTGTCATAGCAGATTTGATAAACCAGTTTTTCAAGACTTTGTTTTCTATTTTTCACTTTATTATTCAGTCCACATTAATAATCCTTTAAAAAACAAACTTCCCACGGCGGCCGTTACGTGCTGTACACAACGTGGTGACAACGCGTGGTGGTGCCAGAATATTGCCCGATAATGGCCGCGGGAGATTGTTATTTGCATGATCCTGTTTAAATCTATGTAAAATAAAACCTTATTAGCTAGAGCATTCATTCTTTTTACAGCGGAAAGCTAAGGCTTCTGTCTTTCGCGTCATAACATTTTACGCTCATGATGTCAGAACGCCTTTGCACTCAATCCGCTCATTAAATGAGCATCTCAAAAACTAAAAAATGTGCATAGTTCAAATATGTGTCAAGAAATTTTTATCATGTTTCTTCATTTAGAAATCTTTTGGCTCTGTATGTTTTGTGTGTTTATTTATTATCATTTCAAGAAAAAACATGTCAGATTTTTTTTTTTTTATGACACAATTGCAATACTTTTATCAATTATTATAGTTTATTGACTTGCATAACTTTTTAGCTGAGGTTGTACAGATTTTAGGGATATGAAGCATTTATAGATACTCCAAGTAATGACATCACAATAAGCAAAAATGTAGGCACTGGCGGACCATTTCTATTGCAGAGTTCAAAGGTTTAAATCCAAATTAAGTAAATTCAAATGTATATTTACAGGATTAAGACTATTTTTCATGTTGATTTTGGGTTGTTTTCGCTTTCCATGGTGACATTTTTTAACTCAAAAACAATTTTTATACCAAACTTAGCTAGTTAATTGGCCAGTATTGCACCTTTCACCCAAGAAATGCAGGACAAAGTGCTTTGCAATATATGAAAATAGACATAAAATTAACATAAAAACAGGGAAAATAAGATGGAAAATAAAACACTCTTGATTAAATAAGATAAAAAATAAGATGAAATTGAATGCATAACATAAGATAGAAAATAAAACACACTGAATAATAATAATATTGTCGAAATCAATACCCGTATTTGCAGCATGCACAGATTAATAAACCCTGCTGCAGCCGCATCAAAAGGTCTCCATTCTCTTCTACTGCGTGCTTTTCTTTTCTACATCAGTGGTGGAGATTTGAATTTTCAAGACGAAAACTACAGTATTTTGCTTCCGGCCTTTTCATTGCTGAAATTCCATATTTACTAACTGCTCTCCCCCTCTTCCTCCTCTTCCTCCTCTTCCTCCAGCACACAGAAGCCTTACTGTATGGCTTCCAGTCCATAGCAGAGACAATAGATGTGAATTACTCTGACGTCATCCCAGGCCTGATAGGACTCATCCCCCGAATCAGCATCAACAACGTCCAGCTAGCAGACACAGTGATGTTCACTATAGGTGAGATTAAAAACGAATGGAGTGTAATCTAAAGACAACAGTCCAGTAACACTCGTATTGTTTCTCATTCAGTATCTGAACTGTTAATCTCCCGCCAGGTGCTTTGGCTGAATGGTTGGCAGACCACCCAGTGATGCTCAGCAGTGTCTTGCCCTTGGTGCTACAGGCTTTGGGGAACCCAGACCTTTCTGTTTCTTCTGTCTCTACACTCAAGAAAATTTGTAGGGAGTGCAAATATGACCTGCCGCCCTATGCAACCAACATAGTAGCTGTCTCTCAGGTACGTGTTTTTTTTCCCAACCGTTTGATCAAGTATGAGAGCTACTAACAAACAATTTTATTATTATTTTTTACTTTAATAACTAAGGCATTCAGCGGCGTATTAGGGGCATTTGAGGGGGATAATATTCCAAGAAAAAACTCAGAATTTACAAGAAAAAAATTTGGATATTCTCTTAAGATTATAAAGTCATAAATTTACGAGAAAAAAATGAAAAATAATGTATATATATATAATATTGTTTTCTGTCAAGGAACCACAAAGCTTCACTTTGCAAGGTTGGATCAACCTCATCACACCACAGATGCTGCTGTTAAACGAGTGCAAAATATATTAATATTTGTTTATGTTCATAAAAGATTATGAAAGAAAATGCGTGTATGTATCTTTCAAGACCTTCGCCTCGCTCAGAAACCATCCTTACAATAATTGGCGCAACAAATGTCAGATGGTGGCTAAATTTGTGACTTTAATCTCAGAATATTCCAGTTTTTCCTCGAGTTTTTTTCTCATAAATTTACCACTTTAAGCTCAGAGAATGCCCACGTTTTTTCTTGTAAATCTGTGAGTATTTTTATTGTGAATTAATTACTTTAATCTTGTAAATTCAGAGTTTTTTCTTGTAAATTTATGACTTTTATTCTCAGAAATTATTCTAGTTATTTTCTCCTAAATTTGAGTAATTTTTCTCCTAAATTTACAACTTTTTTCTCGTAAATTTACATTTAATCTCAGAGAATATCCAAGGTTTTTTCTTGTAAATTTGAGTTTTTTTCTCGTAAAGGTTTGACTTTAATTCAAGTTTTTTCTCTGAATATTACCCCCCTTGCCCGGCACCGTCATTATTATTATTATTATTATATATTTTTTTACCTACAATGGCCCTAATACGTCGTCGTACGTTGCAGACTTCTGTGATGTTCTGATGTCCAGAAATAACATTTACTCTTTGAAATCACTTCAGTTGTGTTATTTTGGAGTTACTTCTTAGTGCTAATTTGGGTAGGTTTTGTTGTGCTTTCAAAATAATAGAACCATCACTCTGACTTTCTCTTTTCTCTCAAGGAGGTGCTTATAAAGCAGATCCACAAGGTCAGTGTGAACTTTCTCTCACATTCACTTTCTTTTTTTTTTGGCACTCAAGTGACATTTAAATAAGAAACGCTGTGAAAGAGTTGCGTAACGTGTTTTCAGCCTGTAGCCTAAATAAGACATGTTATGTGTTGTGGAAAAATCTTGAAAAATGACATTAAGCTCACTGCTTGCTTTAAACTGAAGCTAAACCTGCAGTAACCTTTTCTTGCAGACAAGTCAGTGTATGTGGCTGATGCAGGCTCTCGGCTTCCTGCTCTCCGCTCTCCCTGTGGAGGACATCTTAAGGAACCTTCACTCTCTCATCACCCCCTACATTCAGCAACTGGAGAAGCTAGCGGATGAGACGGTGCGTACGCAGACCCAACATGTACACACACAAACACAGAGCAGGCACAGCTGGACTCTGGCCAATAGGAACAGGCCTTGTTTCTGTGTGGTGTCACTGCAGTGGAACATTTCTCTGCGGGACCAGATTGGATTTGACCCTGCACCATGGGCTAGTGACTCACACGGAAGTAGCAAAGACACACTTTCTCTCACTCATGCATGCAAACACACACACACACACACACACACACACACCACAGAGAGAAAACAAACTGAGCTCAGAAAGAAAAGAAATGCCTACACAGACACACTTACAGTAGGTCATGCTTTTACACATGCATGCACACAGTCATGCAAAAGGAAAATTATTTACCCTGTTTGTTCTAATTAGAGAGTGGATTCTCAGACTGTCACGCTAGATGGTACAAATGTGGAGCTGATATTATCTAAAAATACACAGTTTGATGTCTACTATATGTGGAGCAAAGTAGAATTTCTCCTGATCCCTTGTTGTGCAGTCAGTTAAGACTTTGGGTGAATAGAGATGTCAGGTTAGATGAAGCCTCTCTCTGTGTGTGACTGTCTCACCCTTCACACAGTCACACACCGTCTCATCCATCCTCCCTGACTTCCTCCCTCTCATTGTTTTCCGTCTCACTTTTTGATGTATCGGCATTACATCAGGCTAGGAAATCAGGTTCTGGTGCTGTGTCTGGAGCCGGACAAATAGTGGCACCTAGTGGCAGGAGGCCTTCAGGTTACGTTACATCAGGGGGTGAATGACCGTGGTGTTTGACCGTGGCTGCCTGCAAACACAGATATGGAGTCACTTTGATTTGGCTTCATGCATAGAGTACACACACAGTAACAGCATCAACATTGTGAGGGAAGGTAGATTGAAGGAGGGATGAGAGATGTGCCTTCTTCATAGTCTTTTGTCTCTGTTACATCACCATGGAGACAGAGCAATGATTAAACACTGCCGGTGAAAACCTAATTAATGATTTTACCTGGTTTGTGTGTGTGTCAGTGAGATAACCGGCATGAGAACGAGCCATTACCTTCTTTCTGTCACATTAATACCTGCACATTGACTTTGATTGAGATTAAATATTTTTTATCTACCAATTATTTTGTTCATTAAGTAATGATGCTCATTATTGATTCTGTTGTTTGCTGTATTTATTATATAAATAGAATGACAAATGCCCCTAATTGTAAAAAGTAAGGTGTCTAAAAAAACTGCTTACTTTGACTGTAACCAAATAAGAAACTCAAAGTATTCAATGTTTTGAAGTGGGGTTGTATGAGGTACTTATCCATAGTCAGTGTATTACCTACAGTAGATGGCGGTCGGCACGCCCCCAGTTTGGAGAAACAGACAGGAATACCAGTACGGGAGCAAAGCAATGTACTGCTGTATGTCCATCTAAAAAAAGTCAATATCCGTTTAAGTGTACGCTATATTTAAAATATTTTCAATGCTTAACCTCACGTCAGACAGCCCTTTCTGACGGGAAAGTGAAGCAGTCATCTATGTGCTCTTCAAAGCCACCAGACTCCATTGACAAAAACAGAAATTTTACCTCGCAGAACACAGGAGTTTCTGGTCTACCGCTGCCTCAATCGGTTACTGTTTTTGTCAAAGGAGTCTGGTGGCTTTGAAGAGAGCATAGATAGCTGCTTCAGATCCCCATCAGAAAGATCTGTCTGACGGTGAGGTAGAGCAGTAAAAATATTCTAAACATGGCGTACACTTAAACGGATATTGATTTATTTAGGTGTCTAAAATCCGTTTTTCTGCTACCGTCCACAGCAGTACATTGCTTTGCTCCCGTGCTGGTACTCCTGTCTTTCCATCCATTTTCTAAACTGCTTATCCTGTTCAGGAGTACTTAGCTTTTAAGGTTTGTTTGTCTTCTTAAATATTTTAGCAGTTGTTTTTCAAGGCAGGCACTAAATGAGCCAGAGATAGTGGAGTTGTAAGGTTGTAGAGCAAAATCTCAAATAAGATAATGTGTTTCTTTCTTTCTCCTTCCAGCCTAATCCCTCCAATAAATTAGCAATCATCCACATCTTGGGGCTGCTGTCCAACCTCTTCACTACGCTCGACATCAGCAAGCAGGACGATGAGTCAGCAGAAGGCTCAGCACCACCTGTCAAAACAGCCCCACCTCCACCTGGACCAAACCCAGTCAGTCACCACACAAACCTTCATCATCATCATTGTCATCAGTGGGGTTGAGTGATTGGACAAATACATTTAGCAACAGGCTGAATTGACCATATGTTACATTTTGGGCTGTCAAAGTTAACGCGATATTAACATGTTAACGCAAATTTGTTTTAATGCCACTAATTTTTTTAACGCATTAACGCAACTTGTAATTTTTAGGTTGTAGCGGGCTCATTTTTAAAGCTAGAGTGAAGATCCTGGTATCATATGAAACTAGAAAACCGAAGGAATCCATCGTCCTACTTACGTGTCGGGAAGGAGGCTGAATAACGCTCCAAACTTACACTAAATTTTGACGAGGAAAAGCTGGCATGGCCATTTACAAATGGGTCCCTTGACCTGAAAATGGGTTCTATGGGTACCCACGAGTCTCCCCTTTACAGACATGCCCACTTTATGATAATCACATGCAGTTTGGGGCAAGTCATAGTCAAGTCAGCACACTGACACACTGACAGCTGTTGTTGCCTGTTGGGCTGCAGTTTGCCATGTTATGATTTGAGCATATATTTTATGCTAAATGCAGTACCTGTGAGGGTTTCTGGACAATATCTGTCATTGTTTTGTGTTATTAATTGATTTCCAATAATAAATATATACATACATTTCCACAAAGCAGCATATTTGCCCACTCCCATGTTGATAAGAGTATTAAATACTTGACAAACCTTTAAGGTACATTTTGAACAGATAAAAAATGCAATTAATTTGTGATAAATCGTAATTGAATATTTTAATCGATTGACAGCCCTAGTTACATTTAAAGGCTTTAAATCTGCAGTTTGGTGGTTGTGTAGTGGGGCACATGGTGCTCGCAGCAATATGAGCTCCTCTCCCCCCACCACCCCCTGCTGCCTCCACCGCTGAGTACATGTCGCTGGTTGGAGGGATGAGGGTGGTCAACAGGAAATGTTTGCCCTGTCACTCAACCATAGTAATTAGTAATTCTGCTGATAGGCATGCACCCATGTGTAAATGCTAATCTCTAATGCTAGTGCTTGTTTATGACTTTCAGTTCATTCCTTTTTAAAGTGTTTTAACATTAATTTGTGTTTTTCAGGTGGTGGTGGTTTTGCAACAAGTGTTTGCTCTCATACAGACCGTACTCAGTAAGTGGCTCAATGACTCGCAGGTTGTAGAGGTGAGTCATCGCCGTGTGCGGCCACATACAGTCAGACTTCTGCTCTTTTTATAAAATCGGTCCACATAACCAGATATAACATTTCAGTATATCTGCTCTCATGTCGTCCCTCAGGCGGTGTGCGCCATCTTTGAGAAGTCGGTGAAGACTCTGCTCCACGACTTTGCTCCCATGGTGTCTCAGCTAAGTGAGATGCTTGGACAGATGTACAGTACAATTCCCCAGGCCCCAGCTCTTGACCTCACACGACAGGTACACACTCATACATGTGTACACACACACACACACCAACATTAGTATTCTTCCTTTAATACTTAATGTATTTTCGAGATTTGTTAGAAAGGGCTGAGTAGGAGCTAATAGGCTACGCGCCAGTGAGCCCAAAGTTAATGAGGATACAGTATAAGTTTATAAAACTTCATCCACAGTTACAGTATGTATTCATGACTAAACTCTCAAGCATCATATGTTTGTCCACATAAACTTAAACTCATTACATGTCTTTCAAATATGTTTTACCTATGTCATAATTTAAAAAATGAACTGACCCAGGTGGAGTTAATACGGGGAGATTTCTGCTAGAGAAACCTAATTTCTTGTACACGTCGATCATAGCGGTAGATCTTTGCATTCAGATTAATTCGATCCAAACTGCAACTGGAACTGGAAATTATGCTAAAATAAATAAAGTCTGTTTCTACAGCTGAACATTATCTTCTATCTAGCTAAGTGGCAATAGACAAGTTTTTTGCTTTTACGTGTCATTATCAAGTAAATGTTAATTGCACAATGTAATGACTATAGAATAATGACACAATCGGCGTTAAGATTGGTTCCTTATAAGCCTCGCTTTCACTCTGCAATTCTGTCTGCCCCCGGGTACGATCGCCCTGGAAAATGAAGGCTCCATTTATGGCACAAAGGAAGTGCGTCTTTGCGCAACCAAAACAGGAAGAAGATAGCGCTTTTGTTTTCCCTGGTAGCTATCGGTAGCTATTCCCAGTTACCGAAGAGGATCAATGTAAGTTCTTTGCAGTCCCTATTCTCAGTAGCGGAAATGGCAGAGTGGAAACAACCGAAGTAACCGTGGAAAACAAAACGCAGTGTGTCCTGTGCAGTGCTGACAACTCTTTTCTAATGAAAGTAGCTCTTGGCAGAAGAGCGTTGAACTGCGATTACTCTGAGCAGTTTTGGGAATGAATTACAGTATAATATATTTGAATATATTTCTTTCTTTTTCCCTGATTGTCTGAATAAATTCATAATTTTGTCGATAGTAGTAGGCTCTGAAGAAAACAAAACGAACTGGTTGTCTTTTGCGACCGCGGCACCAACAAATAATACCACTTGGAAATGCTAAAGGGGGAAAAGTTGTCTATTGCCCCTTAAAATTAATTTGCACACATTTGCTGTGTGCTCTCACTACAGAGCTTGTTTTCTCACAGCGCCATCAGTCCAAATGCTTTGACAAAAAAGGAAAAAAATAAAAACTCTGCAGGCTGCAGCATCATAAATCAGTCATAGTTTAAAAATATGGGCGCAGTAGGGGAGATACCTGATGCTAACCAGCTATATGTGAACACAGGCTGCTTCTGCAGTGCATGTAGAGACCTCCTGTGGTTTCCTGCCGTAGCCTGTTTTTCCTTCCAATATCCTGGTTTCTTGTGTGCAAGCGAACACAGCGAGTGTCTGATGTGAAGTCCTGCTGTTTCAGATGGTGCATATCTTTGCCAGCGAGACGGACCACTTCCCACCCATCAAGGCTCTGTTTGAGCTGGTTACCTCGGTAACGCTGTCCATCTTCCAGCAAGGTAGGAGGTCTAGCAGGGGCGGGACTGTGAATACTGTCAAATGTGTCTGTGGTAGAATGTTGAATGATCATGTTTGATTTCACAGGATCCTAAATATAATATCTTGGTATAGAAGAGGAGAAGAGTGAAATTGTAAACAAATTTGTAAAAATAAAAGTAAACAAATTGTTAAATATATACATATATATTATAGGGCTGTACTGAATGTCATTTTTTTGGTTTACATTCAAAGCTTCTATTGAGATTTTCAAATGGAGCTTCAAATCTGATACCAAGGTAAACACCAAAACAACAAACACTTAGATCTAGTGTAAGGAAATTAAACAGGCCATAATTCCCTCTCTAATATCTATTTTATATTGCTGTGTTTTAGTCAGGTTTTTCACCAAAAACTAAATTTGACATGATTACATTTGAACACATCCTGATAGTTATAATTTACCTTTTGCCCAGTCATTTTTAATGAACAGAGCTTGAGTGCATCATAATGAAATGCCTCCTCCGTTAACCTTGGACATCAGTGCCGTTAACGAGGACTGCGCTGCCCACCGACAGCTAACAGCTAACATTAGCTAGCCTTTCTCCTGCCGATTTCAACACAAATTTGTTGTTCGCAATGTATCAGGGGAAAAACTGGGACCCCTGCGGTACTGTACAAAAACGAGTAATGTCAAATTCTCAGAATTTTGGCATCGACTTGGTACCGAGGTATCCAACCTC
This sequence comes from Sebastes fasciatus, assembly GCF_043250625.1. Taxonomy (NCBI): domain Eukaryota; kingdom Metazoa; phylum Chordata; class Actinopteri; order Perciformes; family Sebastidae; genus Sebastes; species Sebastes fasciatus. The sequence goes on along the minus strand of NC_133799.1, from coordinate 23,736,266 downwards.
GTAATAACCCTAGTGTAGCCTGATCTTTATCTGCAAATGTGCAGAAATACCATGTTCAAACAGAATTAATTGACATGCAAAAAAAAAAAAAAGCTGCGCAGCATTCAAATGTTGTTTTAGAATTTGAATGTCAACGTTATGAATGAAGCTTAAATTATTCGCTACAGCCCTATTATATTATGGTGATATACTTTCTGTACGCGAGGACTGACGTGTTGTTGCATTTCTAGACAATAAAACATGTCAGTCTTGGAGGCCACAAATAGGAAAATAACAAAAGGTCAGAGGATACTGGACTCTGTTGTCTCAGTCGACCTCTAAACGTTTACTCTCATTACTCATTGATGCAGTCGTCTGTCTGCTTGATGTCTTGGATGATCATTTTTATCAATGCAGACTTCTGTTTCCACTGTTTAAATCATTTTTACTCTATTATGGTTTGCTTTAAACGTATGTAATCAACACGTTGCAATGTTATCTATATCAGCCTAGTATTTGCTTATTTAATTTTTTTGAATCCATTTATTTGAATTTACTGTTTCAGTGTTTGGGTTATATTTTCATTTTGTAAATGTTGATCAGATGTTTCTTAATGTGCGTGTGACCCCGGGGCCAGACTTAGGTTCTGATTTTCACTCAACATAAGATGGACATGAATGAGATGATATCATTTCATCCGCTACCACCTGGGTTAGAATACTTGTCGTACCAGCTCTGTCTGCCGCTCCCCTTCCCTTTGTGTTGTCCCTTCTTTCCTCTCCTCCTTTCCTGCTTTGACCTGGTTAAGTAATGGCTGCCTCTCCTCCTGCCTCTAAACTCTTTCTTTTCTGAGCAGGTGCCTTTCAGTAGACAGTATCAGTACAGGATACAGTCACAGCACAGAGACCACTAGCTTATTCAGTTGGCTGACATATAACACAGCAGGGTGGGCCAACTCAATACGGCCGCCGCCGCCGCCGCTGCTGTGCTAGGATTAGAGTCGGGCTCTCCATCACAGCCCTCTGAATAAGCCCTGTATTCTCTCGAGGGGTTGTGTGTGGATGAGGGCTGGAGGGGCGGTGTTGAGCAGGAAACTTGTTTGGAGTCTGGGAACAGCTAAAGCTGGGCGCTCACTACAGACGTTTCTTCTGTTTCATTACAAGTTTGTAGGGCTGTCCCGAATACCTTTTTTAGGCTTCGAAGCTTCGGCGAGAAATATTCGAAAGTATTTGAAGCTTAGCGGCGCACCGCATCGCAGCAGGCTGACATGTTCTTCTGTCTGTCTCCATCTCCCCCGTTTCATTGCCCGAGACAGCACCGCTGCCGCACTACTGTACACACACGCACCTCTACACACAACTAACATCGATATAATCGATTGGTACCAACCATGTCATACTAGCTTGTTGTGAAGGAGGTTAAATAACGCTACGGATGCGTGTAGCCGACATATTAAACCCTCCAAAAAGAATGTGAGCGTCAATGACAAAGTCAGTTTGATTGCATCGTTTTCTATTGGAATGTCCTAACTGGCCGGGAGCAACAACGCGTTGCACATCACCTTTTTTTTTTAGCTGAACTTTTGTCAGACGCCCCCTTTCTCTTTATTCCTTATTCCAACGGATGAGGAACGGCTGATTTGGTGAAGTTGAAATTAGGAGTTATTTATACAATACCTCCTCATTTCACTACAAACACCTAAATAGGAGGGAGCAGGCTGGATGGAGATCACCAGGAGATCACCTGAAAGTTTACTCAGGCTACTGTTTGCTGTATTGTAATTTTCAGTAAATATCGCAGTATAAAACCTGTTTTCTGTTTAAAAAACACAAACTTTGGAAGATAGCAAGTACTACTCACCCATCTTTTAAGTGGTTACGTCTCTAGTCTGATCTTGACTGCACAGCTGATAGGTAGATAGAAGTGCATATTTAATTGCGATTAAATATTTTAATCGATTAACCGCCCTAATATATATATATAAAAAAACGAAGCATTCAAATACTAATTTGGAGGTCGTTTACCACGACAATGGTCGAAGCTTCGAAGCATTCATGTCAGTCCTACAAGTTTGCTGTTGGAGTCCCTCCAACATCAATCTTAAGTGAAGAAGAAGTTTGAAAGTCTCGATGTGGATTCTTCAGTCCAGAAGCTTCTACAGGAAACGTGTGTTTCATTGTGCCACCTACTTTAAACAGTCGTGTAGTCTGTGTCCAGCAGCATTAGGGGAGGTAGTGATATCAGAACCCATCCTGATCTTAGAGTGCGATTCATACGGATGGCTTTGGGTTCACCTTTGAAGCAAAGGGGATCTTATTGACCAGCTCTGAATGGACCCCTTTACACAAACCTCCTCCCCTGAGGCAGTCTGAGAGGACATGTGTTGTTTGATCACGTTGATACCAGCGGTGCCTCGTGGGAAGGAGGTGAAAGGGGGTCCATTCAGGTTGGGTGACCTCTTTCCCTCCAAACTGTAACAGTAACAGAGGTGCCTCCTGGGTTCCCACTCCAAACCCACTTTTGTTTCTTTAGGTTTGTTCTTTTTCTCTCGTTACTTCTTTCTTTTTTTCGTTACTCTCCAAACAGACCCATGTCTTTGTCTTCTGCCTGTTTTTTGTTTTTTGGTTGGTCTGTTCTACCAAGACTCTGCCAAAGCTTCATATGCCCCCCCTCCCCCTTCTCCCCTTCGTTCCTTACTCACGTGTGAATTATTTCAATGAAATATTTTTGAGTTCTCTTTTATTTCCACATGACTGTTGAATCTATTCAGTTGCTGTTTGTATATTATTCTTATTCTCTTATGATTTCTTAAGTTTCATCTTTATTATATTTTAGGACCCAGGGATCATCCTGATATTGTTGATTCATTTATGCAACTCCAAGCTCAGGTGTGTTTTTGGTTTCTTATTTCATTCACTTTGGGTTTCTCTCTCTCTTTCTCTCTTTTTCTGATTTCTCCCTGTTTCCTCTGTCCTCTCCTCCCCTCTCTCTCTGTCCTTTGTTACTGGGCCCTTAGGTGTCCCATCACATAGGCGAGGCGGTGGAATGAAACGAGAGGGGAATATTTGAAAAAAGAGACGTCTGTCTTTCCTCAAATGCTTTTGATTCTAACAGTCACCTCACAACACAAAGTACGGGCCTCGTGTAGTCCTCGACCAAAGAAATTCTTAGTCGACTAACACTCATTTGATTTTGTCGACTAATCGATTAGTTGATTTAATCAATAGATCTGTAAAACCAAGTTTCTCCACAAAGAATCACACAAAAGCACCACTTTAAATCTTGTGTTTACCAGAAATGTGCTCAGAAGTCTTTCAGCATGAAAAAAGCATTAAAAAAATGACTAATCGACAAAAGAAATCTTAGTCGACTAAGACCGAAACAACCGATTAGTCAACTAATCAACTAAGGGGGCAGCCTTAGTTTTCAGTTTACCTTTAGTTCTTTATTTGTGCGTATTACAAAATAAAAGAGAATAAATATACAATAATGTAAGAAAATGCGCAGGTGGGGTAAAAAAGAACCCTGAAGGCTTGTAAGAAGAACCACCTATCATTGAATTAAAGACAGCTGTATGTGCTCGACACCAATTCACAAACAGACATAAGTATTTTTAAAATATCTAAAAGAGAGAATACAATTTCCAAACAAGAAATACTAAAAGATGATAACTGCAGAAAAAACACCTAAATCAGTCTGATTATGCTCAAGACAGTAAACAAAGCATTGATAACACATCAATCCTTATCTTGTATGTTTATCATTCTTAAGGCAGCGATTTTTCGTGCGATTAATTCGCACGTCAATATATTTTTTCAAACTGTTTTTGTCGCGAGTACTTTAGAACAAAAAAATTATATAGAATTTTAAATTTTTCTGAGCTTTCGTACCACGAATAAAGGCATCAACCAATCACGTTGTGCGGAATGGGTTGAGTTGCGCCTATTTTTATGAAACAACAACACGGAGGCTCCGTAGACTGAACCAAGACGGAAAACTTTATTACTCCTTTCAACCTTGACAAAGGCAGCGCAGACCAGATCCACTCCCTCCTTCTTACCTTTCACAATAAAAGCTCTAGACATATAATATTCTCAAGTGAGTAGTAGTAAAGCCTTTCCTTGTAATACTCCCCCGTGTTCAGTTAATTAACTGATTAAAAAAAAAAACACTGGCAGAGATCTTGAATGGCCTCTAAAAATCACACTGCTGTAGTAAAGTGTTATGGGTCCATGATGATTAATCACAGAATAAGAAATTATTTTTAGATAAATTTGTAACAATACTCTGTAAATATGCACAGTTAGGTAGGGATGGGAATTGATCAGATTTTATTGATACTAATGCTGTAATCGATTATTTATCGATTCCCTTTATTGATTCCTGATCAATTTTCTGTGTGGAGAATAAATATGTAGGCCTACACAGGTTATCAGCATCAACGCAGCTGTTTCATTATGTTTTCGGGTTGTCCGTCCTTCCGTACTTATGTCGGGACCATTCTTGTTAACGTGATATCTCAGGAACGCCTGGACAGAATTTCTTCAAATTTGCCACGAACGTCCTCCTGGACTCACGGATGAACTGATTAAAATTTGGTGGTCAAAGGTTAAAGGTCACTGTGACCTCATAAACACGTTTCAGGAGAAAATTATGAAGTGATGACATTTTAGACAGACATGGATGTAAAACTGCAACTCGACCGGTTGGCGGAGGCAGACAACCACGAGGCGGTAATTCTAGTTATCTCTGAGTCTTAACACGGTGTAGTCAGTGTATGTCAGTGTATGTCTGCTTAATAGTCCTTTTACAGACATTACAAGCAGCACTGTTGTCGTCTTTCTTCGTGAAATGAAGCTACACTTTGGACCAATTCTCCCTCTCCGCCTTGCTGTTGCAAGTTTCCAGCTGCGTAGATGCAGAGTTTGACGTCATGTCGCAGAGTTTGACGTCGTGATCCATGAGTTTGACGTCATGACGAGCGAGTTTGATTTCATGACCCAATTGCATGTGAGTTTGACATGATGAGTCATGAGTTTGGCGTCATGACCTAAACCTTTTTTTCAACACACAACTGCCAGAAAAGCAAGCCGGCATCGATAAAAGGAATTGATTACCTCGGAGGCGTACAATTCTGATTGATCGGACAATTTGGAGCTGGTTCTCAACTGAAACCGGTTCTCTATTCCCATCCCTACAGTTAGTAGTAGTCGTATTAACAACAATTAAGAGAGACAAAACGGTCTAGATGATTTTTTAATATGTTTTTAAAAGATTTCATAAATCCAAGATGTCTGGAAATTCTCATGACTCACAGAGGGACATTTAATCCTTCTATAAATAATCATATTTGATTATTATTCTGCTCAAAAGGCTGCTTAGAAAATATTAAAATGAGCACTTGTGTTTGGACATTTTATGCATGAAGATTGACTATTTTAAGCACTTACATTTTGTACTCAATCTTCTCCCTTTTTAAAGTCAACATCAGGGCACATTTGCTCATTTTGGAAAAACATCAGCACTCTCGGCGCCTTAGATGAAATATTTTAGTTGATGCGGCGCTCTTGGGAGGCTGATGTAACGGCGTCGGTATCGACGTTGTGGTCCCAGGTGACTGGTTAGTCTCTGAGCCCGGTCCTCCTCTGAAGTCATTCCAGCCCGGAGCCGATCAAAGCCCAAATGAATTAATATTCAGCTAATATTAATCAGTTCAGACAAATTGGCTGATGGCTCTTCTGTTTTATATTTTTGTCTTCATTCTTCTTCCTTTTGTTTTCTATCTTTGGATAGATCTGACCTTCATCTCTCTCCCTCTCCCTCTCTCCTCTCCTCCATCCTGAATGAGTTCATTATTACAAGATGATTATTTCTCTTTATCTGCACATGTTTAATTACTTACACACTTCTGTTGCATATTCAATCCAGTCAACCAAAAACAAGGAAAAGTAATGTTTCAAAATAACAATTGATTTCAAGAAACAAAACCATCATTGCCTTTAGTTTGACTTAAGTTTCCAATGATTTCAAAGTTTGATTTTTTGCAATTTGTTTGTTATACCTGCTGAGTTCTGCATTGGAGGATCTCTGTATGAGTTTGGATATAGCAGATGGAGAGAGTACTATAGCCTGGTAGGCAGATCTGTTCTCAGTCCTGTGTTGCTGTCAGATCTGGCTACCAGGCTGAGCGGGTATTGTTGATAGCAGTATTTCTGAAGGAGCTTATGCAGTGGAATGTGGTGAAGCAGTACCGATTGGGTCGGGCCGCCAGAAACATGCTCTGTTTAATGCCTCTATCTGCCTCTTAGGCCCTCAAACGGAAGCCCGATTTGTTCTTGTCTGAGAGTCTTGACGTGAAAGCAGTGTTCCACTGTGGTGAGTTGGCACGTCGTTTACACAAACACACACCCCTACACACTGTTCTGGGTGCTTTGCTATCTTGTTGACACCTCCGTCAGTAGTTTATTTATGTTTCTGACTCTTTCTCCCACTTCTAGGAGTTCTGTCACTCAAATTTCCCGAGGCTCCGACAGTCAAGTCAACGTGCTTGTTCTTTGTGAGCACACACACACACACACACACACACACACACACACACACACACACACACACACACACACACACGACTTGAAACCCTGCAAGAATATTTATATTCATAAATGAGTCATTTGGCTTTAAATGTCCTGATTGTCTCTGTTTGTTTCTGCTTCAGACTGAACTGTTACCCCACTGCTCAGATGTGCCTCCACTGGCCAGAGTGGTGCAGGAGGACGGCAAACTGTTGATCCAGGCCGTGCTGGAGGTGAGGAGCACCACATTAAACTAGGGCTGTAAAGTATTTAATACTCTTACCAACATGAGAGTGGACAAATATGCTTCCTTTATGCAAAGTTATGTATATATTTATTATTGGAAATCAATTAACAACACAAACAATTACAAATATTGTCCAGAAACCCTCACAGGTACTGCATTTAGCATAAAAAATATACTCAAATCATAACATGGCAAACTGCAGCCCAACAGGCAACAACAGCTGTCAGTGTGTCAGTGTGCTGACTTGACTATGACTTGCCCCAAACTGCATGTGATTATCATAAAGTGGGCATGTCTGTAAAGGGGAGACTCGTGGGTACCCATAGAACCCATTTACATTCACATATCTTGAGGTCAGAGGTCAAGGGATCCCTTTGGAAATGTCGTCAAACGTGACAAAAAGCATACTTGTCTACTGGCAATGGGAAAGGAGTCTATCGCCTATTTTTAGCAAGTTTTCCTGCGTTTACAAAACCCACATATACGCACTAGTTTTGGTGGAAAAAAGGTTATTATTGTAATCAAGTCCCTGTCCTGTCCCTGAAATTTCTCCCCCGCTCTCTCCAGGGCATTGGCGGCGGGGCGTCTCGGAACTTGATGGACCAGTTTGCAGAAGTGCTTTTCTCTCTGAACAAGAACTGCTTTTCTCTGCTGGCCGTGTGGTTGAAGGAGGCGCTGCAGCCACCTGGGTTCCCGTCATCGCGGGTCACAACTGAACAGAAAGACAACTTCTCACATCAGATACTCAGGTAACTCTGCCGGATGTTTGTTTAAAGGCTTATTGGCTAAAGTTACTACAAGGAACTTTTAACAGGTTATGAAACAGTCTCACTGTAACACTGATGCCTCTGTATGACATACATGAGTAAACGAGGCCATTAGCGAGAAGATTGGCTATTTCTGTAGTTATTCGTAATGCCTATCAGTGCTGCCAACGGGTCAGATTTCTCACAAAATGAGATGAAACGATTTATGGCACGCAGGTTCACAAGAAACTCCTTCATCTAAGACTCCACCGGCCCTCCGGCAGCGACCAGGACCACCGCGGGCAGTTGACTCGATTTCCGCTTTTGCCGGTCCGGTCCGGTCCGGTCCGGTGTACGAGCTTACACCGGTTTGATTTTAAGCAAACCGGCTGAACCGTCATTATGACATGTTCTGGTGAATTAAAAAGTAGCCTACATCAGCAACCTGTGCCAACGGTGTCACGCCGGTAAATCCAGCTTGTATTGCATTAGTAATAAGCAATATGACAGCGTGATTAATATAATATTATGTTTGTTTATAACAGACTAACGAAGCCACTTGTGTCTGACAGACTGTGAGTAATTTACTGTCAGAGATCACATTTCAGTGGAGGTGGGAGGGGGACGCACGTTGTGTTTGTTTACTAGAAAGTTCATATGTTTTTTGGGGTGACGAGACAAGACAGGTTTCTGCCAGCTAGTGTATTGCAAGCCCAGCGGCCTGCAGTCGGAGGTTCAGCAGGAAGTCGAGAGCTCCGTGCCCAGGAGCATCGGCAACTCCTCCGGCCAAGAGCAGAGCTTTGCCTCACTGCTCTGCCGGTCCCCGCTGGGAGCTAACACCGACACCACGCTGCTGGAGGCCCAGGCCGTATTGCTGGGCCCGCTAGAGGAAAGGGAGGCACGTGAGAACAAGAACCAGGACTGAGTGGGGACAGAATGTCAGACCCTGCTACAGTAAAATGAGAGGTTTTCTAAAGGGACTCTGGTGCTCAGAAATACTCCTGCTGTTTTCCACAGGGGCCGCAAAAATCAACACAAATTGAAAGTTCCTCGTAGTAACTTTAATGAGTCCGTCCAGTTGGTCAACCACATTATGTTTCGCGTATGCTTTCTAACTGTGTGTATTTGTCCTTCCTCCTCTGTCGTGCAGAGAACGAGTGAACAAGAGGAGGGTGAAGGAAATAGTGAAGGAGTTCACGCTGCTGTGCAGAGGGCTCCACGGTACGGAGTACGCCGCTGAATACTGAAACTCTACCCTTGAACTCTCACCTAACCGTGACCTCTGCCCTCAGCGCCAAACAGCTGGATGCCACAACAGCACAGTTCTCACACACCCCCTCCCCTCCATCAGCGAAGACATCATGAAATGATTGTAATGATAAACCCGCCCCCCGCCGCAGGACAAGACATGGAACCAGTCCAGCACAGACCTGCCATCGGATTAATGGACAGACATTAAATCCCCGGTGGCTTTAGGGAGGCTGCCCTTTTTTCTGTTTTAAGATGATTGTTTCTCTCTCTCCCTCCTCTCTCTTTCTCTCCTCTCTCCTCTTTATTTCTCTGAGCAGCGCTCCCAGCATGCTGCCTCTCGCCTCCTTCTATCTCTGTCTTGTTCTGCCTTTCTAGATCTTCCTGTGGTTCCTAGGTTGTTTCCTGGTGATTAGCATCCATATGAAAATGGTAGTGGTATCGTACGTAGCTACTTGACATTATTTTTCAAAATAAATCAAATAAATTATATAAATGTATATGTATACACATATAGAAAGATGGTGGTCGGTCAGTCCTGCTGCTGCTAATGGGAGGAGAGAAGGACCAATGTCAGGAGGGGATTCTGCAGGAAAAATGACGTTACTACAATAATATTTGATTCCCAATCGTACCCCTGTGATCTCTGCATTTGCCAAATTATTGTGACTTTGTCTTTTTTTTTGTTATATATGCCTTTTTTAGGGGGTATGAGTGGAGGAAAAAACCACATAACTGGACTAAAACACAGTGTACTCTTTTGCCAAGCCCTCTGTGTGCAGGGCTGTACCTCATGTACATACAGTCCCCAACCCAGTCATACTGCAGTCTCCTCGGATTGTAGAGAGTGGTGGTTTTTAAGCATTGGTCCCTTAGGTAAAGCAGGACTGAAGGCTAGAGTGAAGGGGGGAAAAGGAATTATTATAGTAGCTGGCAGCGAGAAAAAGAGGCACAAGATGGAAACCGAGAAGGGAACCCGAGTGTTTTGGAGGGATGAATAATCCTCACGAAGGACGGCTTAGTCACTGTAATCGTGCAAAAATATTAATCAAGTTGTGCATATTAACGGTTATTGCTGAACACTTCTGTGTATTTGAGTGTATGCTTGAGTGTGTTCATACCTGTATGTATGAGAGGTTGTGTGAGTGTGTGTGTGTGCACAGATGTATCTTTTTTCCACTTGTTCAGTGCACTTATATTGGACCTACAGTACAGTACGCATCCATAACTTCCTCCCATCTTTCAAACAAAGAGCTCATTTCATTTCTTCTCATTCTGACTACTCTTTTCTTAAAGACTGACCAGGCACGTTCACCGGCAATCATCTATTAAACCTCCGTATCATCTGGATTGACCAGCCAGTGATACTCATTGACCAGACTCACCTATCTATCTGTTATTGACACCAACCACTGCTCTTAAATCCTTTCATCCATCTGGGTCACTGCCTTGGAGAGGAACAAGAAGGATTAGAGAGTTCAGTAACTCTTGAGAAAGTTATTCAGCATTTTTACAACGAGAAACTAACACTGACATCCTGTGATCATCCATTCTGCCAGAGACGTTGTTGGTGAAGTGACGTGACGGCTGTAAAATACACTGTCTGGTGAATCAAGCAGGACCAGTTGACCTATAATAACACTCAGCGTTGAAATGTACTTTGTGGTCTCTGATAAACTTTATCTCAGTCTAATCCTTCTGTCTTATCCGAGGTGCCTGCAGACATGTAGCATGTATGTGTTTTGTGGGGGGGGGGGTTTCGGGGGGTTTCAAGGGGTTCAGGGGACAAATATTCAGCGTGTGAGACGCTGCAGAAAGACCTGATTTTAGACTGAGACCTGAGAGAGAATGATTGGACGATCCCCGGTCTGGTCTCAGTCTGAGGTGGGGGAAATAAAACGCTGTTGAAGGAAAGAGTAGGAGGGGAGGGGAGGGGAGGGGGGGGATGAAATGTACATTGTTTTTTTTGTACCTTGGCTTTAATTTATTAAATATATCTAAGACTGCAGCTGCTGACTCTTCAGTGTGTGTGGGAGAGTATTTTCGTTCTGTTCTTTCAACACTTCAATCAATCAAAAGAAACGCTGTCGGCAGATCCTGCAGATAATCTACCAGAATCTCTCAAACTATTAACACAACAAGTGGAAACATGGAAGAAAAATATCTTTTAAATTTAGCCAGTTTATTGAGGAAAATATGAAAATGTGGAGTAAGTCCTTTGTTTAATAAATGTTAAATTTGCTCATCATTATCATCAGGGCTGTAATCAGGACTTTATTAATATTAACCCATGTATTGCCACAACTGAAATTGTATATATATATATATATATATATATGTATGTATATATACATACATATATATATATGTATGTATATATACATACATATATATATATGTATTTTAGGGGGAAAAAACAGGTATGGAAGCCCATTTCCGCCACAGTGATGGGGAAAAAAGATCCTGTACGTCATTATAATGAGATACCATCTCAAAATAACAAGTTAGTATCTCTATATTTTGACTTAATATCTCATTATTGTGACTAAGTATCTCAATATATCGACTTACTATCTCAATATTTTGACTTAGTATCTCAAAATAATGAGTTAATATCTCAATATTTTGACTTAAAATCTCATTATTTTGACTTACTATCTCAATATTTCGATTTAATATCGCAATATTTTGACTTAATATCAGTGTTTTTGGTTAATATCTATATTTTGACCTAGTTTCTCAAAATAATGAGTTAATATCTCAATATTTTGACTCAATATCTCAATATTTTGACTTAATATTTCATTATTTTGACTTACTATCTCAATATTTTTACTTAGTATTTTTACTTACTATCTCAACATTTTGACTTAGTATTTTGACTTATTATCTCAATATTTAGATTTATCAGTATTTGTACTTAATATCTCAGTATTTTTACTTAGTATCTCAAAATAATGAGATACTTAGTCACAATAATGAGATAGAAAGTCAAAATATCGAGATACTAACTCATTATTTTTAGATAGTATTTTTACTTACTATCTCAAATCTAATATCTCATCACTTACTATAATTTTATAAAATAATTTTTTTCTCTCCTTTTGTCTTATTCTACCGAAATAGCTTGTGTTGAACAATGGAATATTGTAAATATAATAAACGCTTTCAGTCCAAAATGGCGGCAGCGGCTGTTGTCAAAAAAACACCGGAGTTTCGCCTCTTTGCTTCCGTACTCTTTAACCAGAAGCTGCGCATGCGCACTGAGTCCAGCTGCTCCCACGTGGGTGCAAAGGTCCATGCATCCTGTCCTCCTGTCAGTCAGTCTGCAGACAGTCTGCAGAGACTTCCTCACCAACCAACCAAACAACCAGACCTCCTTCAGTCTGTCCAACAGCAGCACTAGTTTCTCCTCCAGCAGCTGAGCAGCAGCAGTTTCTCCACATTTCATCCTAAACTCAACATCTGAAGCTTCTTCAGGTGAGTGAAACTAACTAGCTTTGTGCTGCTAACTCTGCTAGCTTTTAGCCTCTTAGCTTCCACACAAGAAACTAAACAAGGGAAACTAAACTTTCTGTTAACAAATAGGAAACTCTTTAGGCTTTATTTCCCTGTGTGTCTCATGTCTCAAGACACATTATGACTTTATATCCTGAATATTAATTTATGTTGTTTGATAGGGGACCATGCAATTTAACATATGTGATATATATATTAACATATTATATATATTAACATATGTTACAATACAGAACATGAAAATGATGTTTAATGCTCATTTTAATGCTCTTCTCCCTAGTTGAGCTTTTACATGTACACTTTAATTATAATATACAGCTTTCTTTTGGTATCATAAAACCTCAGTACACAACACATATGGAAATACAACAGTGGTGGAATGTAAATAAAGTTAAGTGCATTTACTCCAGTTCTCTACAGTTTTGAGGTACTTGTACTTTACTTGAGTATTACCAGGATGTCTGCTACTTTACTTCTACTCTACTACATCTCAGACGCAAATATTGTACTTTCTAACTACAAAATTAGTAGATTTTGATGCTTTTATTTTTGTTTTTATTTATTTATTCATTTTTTTGTAATTTAATTTTTATTTTGGAAAAGCGTTCATTTCACATTACAGAATCAGTATTACTGCCAACAGATCAACACAACATTGTGCACATTTAAAGCAAAATATTATGCAGTACAATTGACAACCTTTTAACAGCCTGGCTCCTCCAAAGGTTTTCTGAAGTAATAATTATTTATTTTATTTTATTTTTTTATTTAGTGAAGCAAGTCAAGACAGGTACAATTTGACAAGACAAAAAAAAAAAAAATACATGGGGTGACATGACAGAATTAACGGGACGGGGCAATTCTAACAAAATGAGACAAATAAATAACGGATGTTTGTTGAGGGAGGTTTTTTTTTATTGACAGTGCAGGGCAGCCTGTTGTGTAAGGTTGTGTGTGTGTACAGTTGTGTGCGTTTGTATGTATGCAGTGTGTGTGTGTGTGCGTGTGTACAGTTGTGTCTGTGGGGGGTGTAGGTTGTTTGTTTGTTTGTTTGTTTTTAAAGAGGAGAAAGACTTACTTTTTTACTTTTTATTTGTTGACTCAATTAATCCATACATGTACTTTATTCTCCAAGATACAAACTCATGTCATCATACAATATAAATGACTAAGACAAAGAGCATGCCATGTATGTATACATAATACATAAATGTATGTATGTGACAGTGATGCCACCGGACAGGCTTATAGTTCCTTTATGTTGTAGCTGCAAACAGGCTGTTTGATAATCAGTCGCATCACAATCAGTGTTGGATAAAGAAGTGTGTGTGTGTTTATTGAAGGCGGCTGCAGTGTTCTCCAGCTTAAAGGGATAGTTTGGGTGTTTTGAAGTGGGGTTGTAAGAGGTACTTACCCATTAGTCGGTGTATTACCTACAGTAGATGGCGGTCGGCACGCCTCCATCATCGAGAAACAGACAGGAGTACCAGCACGGGAGCAAAGCAATACAGTGCTGTCGACGGGGACGGCAGAAAAACTTATTATAGCCACCTAAAAGAAAGGCTACTGTTTGTAACTTCTTACACGTATAAATCATTGCGGGTCGGTGTCCCAAGCGCGCTCGCGTGTTGCTACACTGTTCAGACTCAGACTCCAACACAAACTACACAGAAGCATCAAAACAACAAACTTCTATCTAGTGAAGCCTGTCTTGCAAAACATTGCTGGCCGCGGTCGGAGGACGCGGAGGAGACCGTATCTTTGGTGTCCAGGACCGGAGTCTCTGCTGTACTCTGATTCACTTTCAGTTCAGTTCCCCGTTGGAAAGGGCTGTCTGACGGCAAGATAAAGCGGTGAAAATACTATAAATATAGCGTTTACTTAAACTGATACTGATTTTTTTAGGTGACTAAAATACATTTTGCTGCTGCCCCCCGTCCACAGCAGTACAGTACATTGCTTTGCCCCCATGCTAGTACTCCTGTCTGTTTCTCCAAACAGGGCGTGCCGACCATCATCTACTGTAGGTAATACACTGACTCTGGACAAGTACCTCATACAACCCCAATTTAAAACATCCAAACTATCCCTTTAATGACTAACAGAAAGCTCCTGACCGTGCAGTGTGTGACCTGCAGCGTGCACACAATCAATGAGCTAATTGTTAGGAGGCTGTGTGTGTTTAGAGTTTGGATGAGTTTATGTCAGATACTCATTCATCTTCATAATGAATGAGGCCGAATAACATCAGCGCTGTTTAAAACAGGAGCCTCATATTGAATATGTTTGCTTCTGACAGACTACATGTGAAAGTTATCAATGAAAACACTGATAAACTATAATCTTTGATCAAAGTATGACCAGTTTTCTTGGAAAAATGTTATGTTGCATGATAAAAGCAGTGATATGACTTTGGGTTTCTGGTTCATGTTGAATATTATTCATCTTTTGTTTAAAAAGTATATAAAGTGAGATTATGTTGATGTACCATGAGACAACTGCAGCATTGCCTCTACAATAGGGCTGCAACTAAATTTGATTGTTGATGAATCTATCGATTATTTTCTTGATTAATGAATGAGTTGTTTGCTCAGAAAATGGTAAAAAGAAATGTCGATCATTGTTTCCAAAAGCCCAAGACGACGTCCTCAAATGTCTTGTTTTGTCCACAACTCAAAGACATTCAGTTTACTGTCACAGAGGAGTAAAGAAACCAGAAAATATTCACATTTAAGAAACTGCAATCAGAGAATTCTGACTTTTTTCTAATTAAAATGATTCAAACAGATTAATCAATTATCAAAATAGTTTGCAATTAATTTAATAGTTGACAACTAATTGATTAATCGTTGCAGCTCTATGCAACACATTTCCTTGACTTTATTTATAGAGCACTTAACAAAACAAACTACAAAGTGCTTCACAGAGAGAAATATGAAATGAAATAGCAAAATGATAAAATACATGACGGGAACAATTTGAAATAATAAAAAATAAATTAAAAACAATGGAATAAACAGGCAGCTCAGATAAATATAGTTTTTTTGGAGGTGAAACTCCGGTGTTTTTTTGACAACAGCTGCTGCCGCCATTTTGGACTGAAAACGCTAATTATATTTATAACATTTCATTGCTCAACAAAGGCCATTTCGGTAAAATATAACAATAGAACAGAAATCATTTTGTTTTACTTTTGTTCGGCACTTTGTAGACGGGCGTTTTACTGGCATCCGGTAGTCGCTTTCAGTCCGAAATGGCGGGAGTGTAGCTCTGCTGCTGGGCGCTGATGTTGCAATGGAATTGACTTTCACTTCTTATTAATATACGTTCTTTGAGCACAGTGAAGGTTACTGTTTTGGAGGGACAAAGAAGAATTGATTTCCGGTTAAACAAGTGGATTTTTTTGTGGGTTAATAAATTATAGGATCGTGCGTAGACTGGCGTACTCGCCGATACCCGATTCTGAATTTCGGGCTGTGTCGGACACATTTCCGATACTGATATCAGTATCGAAACAACTCTACAGTGGATCTCAAACTACGCAAAGTTTCATAAGGGATTAAAAGGTCTTAAATATAATCAGCCAGGTCATGAAGAGCCTTAAAGGTAATCAATAACATCTTAAATTCAATCCTAAAACAAACAGGGAGCTGATGTAAAGAGGCTAAAGCAGGTGTTGTGGTTAAACACCGATCACACTGAGGTCTTGGAGAGATGTCGTCTGAGATTCCTGCAGGCGTTGCACTTTGTCACGAGTGGCTGCTATCTGATTATTGGTTTGTCTTCTTGACCTGAACTGATCTGGAGAAAAAGGTCATCCTCAGTGAGAACATTTCATTAATCATCTGCATTGACCTTTGACCTCTGATTTAGTGATCCGTTACTTCAGAATATATGCACTCCGTGAGACGGGATAAATCAATGTCTTCACCTGCAATTCATCATGTGTGACATTGAATGATTGATTTTATTAATGGAGGTGTTTAAACTGGATTTATGTGTCCGTCTGTCCACCAGTCATGGCTGTAGTGAGGTTCTACAGTAACGAAGAAGTGAACGGGCGAGCCGTGCAGCGGGCCGCCAAGCTCCACCCCCAGCTGTCCATCGCCTCTGAGCTGTGCTACAATGTGGAGCTGACAGGTGAGAGCGTAACAGCTCGTAATAATAATAACTGAAGGTGCAGAGGTTGTGGACAGATGCAGCATATAGAGTCACCTTGTGTAATCATCCATGTTGCCTTGTCCTCATTGTGTCCTCCTGCTGCTGCTGCAGGCTGTGAGAGTCTCAGCGCCGAGCAGACGGAGGTTCTCCTCTGGTTGTTTCGTCCTCCCCTGCAGGCCGAGCCGCTGTCTGAGAAACCGAACCTCACAGAGGGCAGCGGGGAGAAACTGGTGGAGATTGGACCCAGGTACTATTGATAAATGACCTCTATTACACGCTGTGGCTCTGCTTTTGTCCTACACTGGGCTTCATGTTCTTCATTAAATCGAGTACATAAAAAGACTTTCCCATAACCCAGAAATGAGTTAGCATTTTAACACTTCTGGTTCCCTCGTCTGGAATTCGATTTGATCCGAGGACAACAGGAGGGTTAATTTTTAAGATTTATGTGTCTAAAGAAAGGCGGTTGCTAACAAGCGGCTAAATGAGACTACTAGACGTCATCACGCCGACTCGTCCTCCTTTATGGCCTCGTTGTGTATACTCACGCTCATGCGACCATGGTGTAGGTTGTTTATAGTCTAACGTTAGCTTTTAACTTCTGCCAATTGCATTCACACTTCAAAAATCATAAAAGTGGTGTTAATTTCTGCAGATTATCTTGCTGAACAAAACGTTTAAGTATCATAAACGTTTGTTTGCCACAGAGTTTATTTTCTGCAATAATCCAAAACTTTCTGTTGAGGGAACCAGGGCGACACAAACTTCCTGGTTGCTTTTCAAAAATACGTCATCCCTGCAGCACTCTATTAGCTACAATAAAATATACAAATATTTGTTTTCCCTGTGAGGTGAGCAGATGTTCAGTGTCCACTGGAGGATAATGTGGAAATGCTAATTTGAATCTGTCTGTGGGTGAACACGATTTGTATTCTGTTGAGTTGAATTAGGAAAAAAAAATAACCATATGGTATCATTTTAGGCTATTAATGATTTCACAAAATTATTATAATTTTTTTTTAATCAGTGACACTGGAGGAACGGAACACCCAGTTAAACCGACATCAGTGTAAAAGAAAATGTATTAATGTTGTTGCTGTTTTGCTCCGCAGGTTGAACTTCTCCACGGCCTGGTCCACCAACACCGTGTCCATCTGCCAGAGCGCCGGCCTCGCTAACGTCACACGGGTCGAGCTGTCTCGCAGGTTTCTAATCAAGGTCTGCACACACTCATAGAGAGAAATCGTTTTCTAGTAGAGCTCTGATTCAGGTTTGGCTTTCACGTCACGTTCCTGCTTCTGATGAGATCTGTGTCTCTTCTCCTGCAGCCAAAGAATGGAGGGAGCGTGAACGAGCTCAGTGGAGACGTAAAGCAGCTGATTGAGTGTCTGTATGACGGTATGACTGAATGCATCTATCAACATCCCATCACCTCCTTCACCGTGGAAACCAAACCACAGCCGGTGTTTGAGGTGGACATCCTGGGGAAGGGTCGGGCAGCCTTGGAGGCAGCAAACGATGATCTGGGTGAGACTCTCAACAGCTTCAGCCTCCCTCCATCTTAGTACTTATCATAGTACTTATTGTACTTGATTTCCTGTAACCTTCCTCTCTTTTCTCTTTCCTCACGCCTCTTCTCAGTCTTGCAGCTCTCTGTGAGTACACTGTGTCTGCTGGTGGAGGTAATAATGTCACATGATGCACGACATTATTACTGAGCTGGTTGAAGTCACAGGACGGCAGTGATGCTGCTCATTATCTCACACGTGCATGAGTGCATTCAGCGTGTCTGTGTTTAACGTGATGTGAAAGCAAATGAAACTCAAAAAGAGAGAAAGGATCTCTCTATTTTGTGGAAAGTCAGATACTGAACAAGTTCTAAGTCCAGATTTTATGTTTCCAGATGACTCTTTTCTCACAACAGAGACAATAAGTACAAAAAGCAGAATTTTCTGATGAGTTTTGAATGATTTTAGTCGACTTTTGGGTCAACAGTTTAACTAGAAACTCAGGATTCAACCATTTTTTTACTACCTCAATAAGAGCTGCATCTAATGAGTATTTTGATTGTGAATTAATCTGATTAATATTTTCTTACTAAATTGATTAATGGCTTTATCTATAAAACGGTGAAAAATGCTGATTAAAGTTTCTTAAAGCCCAGGGTGATGTCTTCAAATTGTCACAAAGATGTTAAAGGACCATTTCACCCCAAAATCAAAAACACGTTTTCCCTCTCACCTGTAGTGCTATTGATCTGTTATCAGATTGTTTTGGTGTGAGTTGCAAAGTGTTGGAGATATTGGCCGTAGAGATGTCTGCCTTCTCTCCAAAATAATGGAACTAGATGGCGCTCGGCTTGTGGTGCTCAAAAAAATTTATTTGAAAAACTCAACAGCAATGTCTCTTTCCAGAAATCATGACCCGGTTACTCAAGATAATCCACAGATCTCGTTGTGAGCAGTTTCATGTAGGAACTATTTTCTTACTACTGAACTAGACCCACCAACTGTATCACCACGTAGTACTTTATGGCATTAATTTTTTACAGACAACAGCGACTGTTTTTTCTTCTCTTCATGTGAACAGGTTTTCTGGCCACTGTGACAGAACGTGGTGTGCTTGCTTATGTTCACGCTCTGCTGACTCACTTCTTACCCGGCTGCATTAATATTCACATTGAGCTGCTGAGAATAATTTCACCACACACTCTGTAGGCTCTCCCATGCTCAACCGGTGAATGAGGAGATAATTAAAAAGGGCCTATCTGGAATTTCTCGACACTATAGCCGCTTAATTCCCCCTAAGGATGGATTTTACTCATTATTTTTGCTTCCTCGGTTGTGGTGTTTAATAGAACGGACACACATTCTCATAGGTGACGTGACATCATCTTAAAGCCGTGTAACGTTAATGTTTTTTTAATCTCCTGCCCAAAGTCAATTTCAACTTGCCCCCCCCTATACACATTGTTTAATTTATTAGCGGTTATCAAATAACAACAAAGACTACAGTTAACTGTCATGTTTACTCTTTATTTAAGTAAATGAACCAGCTCGTGTTACGGCACTACAGCGACGTTTTTCTGAAACTTTACGTGCCTTTTGAAAAACTACCCAGTTTTATCCGCCTTGCTCTCAAACTCTCAAAACTCAAACTGCACAATACATAGATGGAGTTTCGCCCACCTCCTCTCCTAACACCACCCAACTAAACTCCTGTTTCCAATAATTATTGAAACGCTTGCTTGCACTTCATCTCATAAACTTTGTCTTTACCCAGCGCCATTTTCTCACAATGCCTGATCGGTACTGATCTCTCAACAGAGATGCGAAGGAAGCGATGGCTCCCTCCTTAGCTACTTCCATCATCAGCTCCGAAAAAAACAAAGTTTTTAATTCTTTTTTATGAGTTGGGTTCAGGGCTCCAGAGTGCGAGCATATGAACTCCTCCTCAAGCGACATCACAACCTTAGAAAATACCGGTAATTCAAAATTAAGAAAACTATTGATTGATTGTTTTTCGAAAAGAAAAATACTGCGGTGCCCGTTAACACCTGTCCCCGACCCTGAACAGCCCAGACCGGACATCATCAGCAGAGCTCCGCTCTACCACCTGTCTCCTCGGTCCCTGGTAAAATGCCTAATCCTGGTCAGAGGCACCGGATTAATTTCAGACTTGGGAAGGGCAAAAAGTGTGTGTGTGACACCGTAGACTACATTTAATAACACAAGACAACTTATTTCTTCTCTGCTCCAATCATCGGCAAACGGCTGATCTGCTCTGAGCGCATCTCTCTCTCTGTTACTCGACCACACACACTCACACACACATTACGCTCCTCTTACTGTACACCAGCGTAATATGTTTACATGTTGTTTTCTTCATCTACTCTCGTTTGCAATGCGGGACAGGGGTGTAAAGTGGGGAGGCAAATGACCCCGTGGACCCCCGACTTCCAACGCCCTTCTGATCCAACATCTTCAGCAGAGATGGGCTCATCTGACTCAAAAAACATTTATCTGCACCTTTATTCCTGTTTACAATCATTTACATAATGTGTTAATAAATTAAAATGTATTATCGCGGCGCCAAAAGTCATGGTGAAAAATTTTCGGTGCACCTAAATTTTTTTACTGGCGCACCGAATTCAAAAAGTTAGGCGCACCGGTGCAACCAATGTAGAAAAGTTAGCCTGCAGCCCTGGAGTTGCTAGATCTACTAGCCCGACGTGGCATTTTACTTGCCCCAATCCTTTATAATAACAGTCTCTGTAAAGTTGAAATTATTAAATTTACCTGCACAAGTACATGCAGAGGATGCTGGATGATACTTAAATACAGAGCTTACTGTGTGTGTATGTGTGTTGTTTGATTCATTTTGCATCCCAAAAAAGAAGAAAAAGTGCACGTGAAATGTCTTTCCATCTTTGGTGGTGGTTGCTTTTTGGTAGCAAGAATCTCATATTGTGTGTTGTTGTTATGCAGGTCTGGCCTTTGACTCCTGGGATCTGGACTACTACACATCGATGTTCCAGAGGGTTCAAAGGAACCCCACCAGTGTGGAGTGTTTCGACCTGGCCCAGTCCAACAGGTGGGGTTCGTCTGCAAAGAGCAGATTAGCAGGACTGCTTTGTGTTGTGCGTGGTACTCGTCTCTCTAGTTTTTGTTCCCGTGTTTTTTATTCTCCGATGTTTTTTCTTTTGCGCCCCGGCGTCCCAGCGAGCACAGCCGTCACTGGTTCTTCCGCGGGCGGATGGAGATCGACGGGCAGGAGCAGAAAGAGACTCTTTTCAGTCTCATAATGGACACCCAGCGGCACAGCAACCAGAACAACGTCATCAAGTTCTGCGACAACAGCAGGTAGGAGTGAAGAATGTGTATTTGGTCGTATGTGTGTGTGTTTATGTTCACACTGACTCAATGTGAAATGTGTGTGTGTGTGTGTCCAGTGGTATCAAAGGGACAGAGCTGGAGTGTGTTTACCCAAAAGATCCGTCCCAAGCCAGCCCGTATGAGACACGCCAGTCACTGAGACACGTCATCTTCACCGCCGAGACGCACAACTTCCCGACAGGTCAGGACACACAAAACATTGTGTTTAGTTGCAACTTAAAGAGGACCTGTTATGCTTTTGTGCTTTTTCCCTTTCCTTTAGTGTGTTATATCGTTTTTTTGTGCATGTAAAAAGTCTGCAAAGCGTTTCAGCAGGTGAAAAGAGCTGCTGCAGCACAGCCGGTACGAGAAAAATAAAGTGCTTTTTGAACATTAAATCATGTAAACATGATCTAGAAGCAACCTAAAATACAAGCATGTACCTGAAAATAAGCACAATAGGTCCTCTTTAAGTGTCATTTTTTCCCTCATGTGTTGTTTTCCAAATAATCATGATCAAACCCGTCTCATTTGTAGGTGTAGCGCCGTTCAGCGGTGCCACCACGGGCACAGGAGGTCGTATCAGAGACGTCCAGAGCGCCGGACAGGGAGGCCACGTCATCGCCGGCACGGCAGGATACTGCTTCGGCAACCTGCACATACCAGGTCTGCAAAACAAGTGTGCTTCACTTTAGTCACTTAGTTATCTCCGCCAGGCGTAAACCTGTGGGAAGATCATGCGTTCGGTCATGTGTGTGTATCTGTCTGTCTGTCCATGGCTAATCTTGCATACTACTGGACCCGTCAGCCTGATTATTTTGGTGCTCATTTATGACTTTATGCTCAAGGATGTGATTCACAATTTTGGTAAAAAACTATTTTAATGGCCTGTTTTTTGCCATCATTGACTGCTCACTGGGGCCGTAGTTGATCCGTGATCGGTACGGACCCCCCACCTCCACGGTGTGAAATAATATTATATTATTATTATATTAATATTTTGACCTCTGTCATGGATCAAAAACTGACATCCATAGAAAAGTTTGGTCTCACTGAACCGGAGCATCTACAGATTAATTCCACACCCGATATGTTACGATCCACTGAAGTGAAGCACAATACCAGATGAATAAATCCCCATTTTTGTCATCTTCGAGCCTGGAGGGACAACTGAGTGAGATTCAACTCCTCTTTGTTCGGGAGGGAAGAGGGAGACACACCTAGAGGAGATCTGCACTCTACTGAGTTGACTTTACTAGTAAATAATCTGTCCTTTCTGTCCAGGTTACGTTCTCCCCTGGGAGTCTGAAGGAGACGGCTGGGACTATCCTTCCAGCTTCGCTGCTCCGCTGCAGGTGGCGATTGAGGCCAGCAATGGAGCCTCAGACTACGGCAACAAGTTTGGGGAACCCGTCCTGTCAGGTAGTGAACCCCACTGAGGCATGCCTAGATTTACTTTAACAGTTCATTATTCATTTAGTTATCTGCAGATTATGTTCCTAGATTCATTGTTTAGTCTATACACTGTTAAAAAAATTATGAAAAAATGCCATTTACAATTTCTCCAAGCTCACAGCGACGTCTTCAAGTTCGTTTTGTCCAGATATTCAATTAACTGTCATATGTGACAAAGAAAAGCAGCAAATCCTCACATTTTAGAAGCTGAAATCAAGTATCAAAATTAATTTTCTGTCGATCGGCTAATAGATTAATCGACTAAATTTTGAACATGTAACAAATGGTGAGAAAACAAAACAAGATTAACCAATAAAATAATCATTAAACATATGCAGCAAATTAACTAAATAAATAAATATTATATGTTATAGGTAGAAGTAATTATTTAAGTTATTTAAAAGTAAATAGCTCCTACCCCTTTCTATAACTTGAATAATTTAGATAATGAACTTAATGTTTAACTTATTTTTTTATACATTATATATATTTAATTTAGGGCTGCACAATTAATCGAAATGTTATTGAAATAAAGGCAAAATGTGTGTCAAAATACCATTTTAAATAAAAATATTGTGGTGCTGCAGAGACATCCTGGCCTACATGTCATATTAAGAAAAAACATCTTTGTTTGGTACAGATCCCTGCAGAAATCACTGTGATCATTTTTTGATGAAAATAAGAATAATTATGTAAAAATCAGATATTTTTTTCAAATAGTTCTGCCCTAATTCAATTCATATTTACCCATATTATATTTTGAATTACAAGTTTTAGGAATAACATCAAATTTTAGCATCTACAGTCAGCAAATGTTTGGTGGTGTTTTTACTTATAGATGACTAAAACAATTAATCAGTTTGTTCTCAATATTTTTCTGTCAGTCTACAGATGGATTGGTTGATATTGAATTGTTTCAGCATTTTTGTAAAGTTTGTTCTGATACTTCTCTCCTTCTACTGTAGGTTTTGCTCGTTCTTTCGGCATGCGGCTGCCTAACGGAGAGCGGCGAGAGTGGATTAAGCCGATCATGTTCAGCGGTGGTCTCGGCTCTATTGAAGATACACATGTAAAGAAAGAAGAGGCAGAGAAGGGTAATGTTTTAGCTCAATGCGGAGGCTATATTTACACATATTGATTAATGACTCACGGCGTCCCTCTGCTGTGTTTGTCGATCAGGAATGGAAGTGGTGAAGATCGGAGGGCCGGTGTATCGGATCGGCGTGGGAGGAGGAGCGGCTTCCTCTGTACAAGTACGGTCGCTACAGTAAAGAATCACGCCGCAGTGACGTCACCTGGTGCAGAAGTTTCAAATCCGTTCTGGCTTGCAGGTCCAGGGGGACAACTCCAGCGAGCGGGATCTGGGTGCAGTGCAGAGAGGAGACGCCGAGATGGAGCAGAAGATGAACCGCGCTCTCAGGGCGTGTCTGGAAAGAAGCGGCGGGAACCCAATCTGCAGTATACACGATCAGGGGGCGGGAGGAAACGGTACGAAACATCGGCTTTTCATTCAGGATCTCTGTAAAGCTCAGATGATGAGACAAAAGTTAACATGTTGAATCATATTATCATTTTCAGGTAATGTGCTGAAGGAGCTCAGTGAGCCGGCGGGAGCCGTAATCTACTGCAGTAGATTCAAGGTGATCAGCACGTGAACACAGAAATACAAACACAAAGAAACACAAACACAAACAGGGCTTAAAGTCTTCCGGTGTTGCACCGAAATCTGTGACCGCAGAGGAGCAAGCAGCATGAGGCCACCGTTTCTGACGGCTGTCGTCAGAAAATGTGACCTCACTGTATCTATCTTTTGCTCTTTTTTTTAGATTTGTGAATATATCTTTAAAGTGAAAATCTTAAAATATTTTTAAAAAATTAACAATTTAGTTTTGTGTGTTTTCTGTCACGTATTTATGACATGTTACACAGGTAACCGTGGGGTCACGTTTCCTGACAACAACTGTCAGAAATGGTGACCTCATATGTCTCTGGCTCCTCTGCGGTCACAGATTTTAATGCAACACCGGTACTGTGCCGTTTTAGATTTGAAAATAGATACTTATATGTCTATGGAAAATATTCTTGCTTATTTTTTAACTGCTGAGTAGCAAGAATATGGCTGTATATGTTTGTATGCAGCCATAAGGAACCCTATATTTTGTATTTTGTATATTTTGTAAGCCCTACTTTATTAAAGGGCGTCCATCTGCGTCTTTTCTGTTTTTTTTCAAATGGAAACTTCCACTCAGCAGTTATCAAAAAGCAGTGATGTAGGTAAGCACAGTAAGCTATTAATAAGGTTACTGTGTAACTGAGTAAAGTTAGCTGCGCTAAGTTAGGAAATAACTGAAAGGGTTAGTGGGGTTTTATGAATACTACCATGTTCTGTGAGGTAAAATTACTATTTTTGTCAATGGAGTCTGGTGGCTTGGAAGAGAGAGATATAACAGCTTCAGTTCCCCATCAGAAAGGCTGTCTGACGGCGAGGTAATGCAGCTGTGTATGGGAGCAGCAGAAAAAACATATTTTAGCCACCTAAAAAGTGTCAGTGTATGCTATATTTAGAATATTTTCACCACTTAACGCCACTAATTTCTTTAACACATTAACACAACTTGCAATTTTTAGGTTGTAGCGGGCTCAGTTTTAAAGCTAGGGTGAAGATACTGGCAACATATGAAACTAAAAAAACGAATGAATCCATTGTTACTAACCATGTCATACTAGCTTGTCGAGAAGGAGGCTAAATAACGCTCCAAACTTGTGCAAAAATTTGGCGAGGAAAAACTGGCATGGCCTTGACCTCTGACCTCAAGATATTTGAATGAAAAGGAGTTCTATGGGTACCCACGAGCATATTTACCCACTCCCATGTTGAAAGAAATACTTGACAAATCTCCCGGTAAAGTACATTTTGAATAAATAAAATGTTTCCGCCATTTGGATCTTTCAAGTTAACGTGAGGATTCACATTTAGAAACTATTATATTTGTTGTTCTTGTCTTTCTGAAACGGGTCATGGTGTGCACCACAGCATCATACGATTCAATCTGGCTTGTAGCCTGCAGCTCGCTAAGCTATGTTTTTAGCATCTTATACCACCAAAGTATCTCTAATACCTTCCGTGTTTTGTTTGTGTGTGTATATTTTGTTAATTTTGAGCGGATCCAGGAACCCCCCTTCCCTCCATTCCTTCTCTTAACCCCTGAACACACGTCAGGCACTGAATTTTTCCTTGTTTTTAAGCCCTGCACACATTCCGCCATTTCTTATTGTTTTCCTCTTCTCTTCATCGTTGTTTTACAGAAAGGCGACCCCACACTGAGTGTGCTGGAGCTGTGGGGGGCCGAGTATCAGGAGAGCAACGCCCTGCTGATCCGTCCGTCGGACAGGAGCTTCCTGGAGAGGGTGTGTCAGAGGGAGAAGTGTCCTGTTGACTTCGTGGGAAACATCACTGGAGACGGCAAGGCACGTTTCAGCCTGGATCAAGTCGATAAATGCACATCCATTGTACCAATCAATCCGCTTCAGTAATTAGTGGCTGTTGACCGGATCATACTGCTAAACAACCTCATGTGTCACTCTAAAATAGATTCAAGATTGTGTTTATTTCAGTCTATTTTCTCCCACAGATTGTGCTAGTGGACGATGAGGGAGGCAGCGGTGATCAAGCAGACAGGGGGCGCCCTCCTGTTGACCTGCAGCTGGAGTGGGTTCTGGGGAAAATGCCGCAGAAGGACTTTAAGATGGAGCGTGTGGCCCTGACCCATCAGCCTCTGGCTCTTCCTGCCGAGCTGAAAGTCAAAGACGCTCTGGACAGAGTTTTGCGTCTTCCTTCTGTGGCGTCCAAACGCTACCTGACCAACAAGGTGCGTTTTTTCATCCCTGTCTCACACCGTCTTTGTGCAGACTCTTTGTGACTCTCTGTGTCTTCACCCCTCCCCCCTCCCTCTCTCAGGTGGACCGGTCTGTGACCGGGCTGGTTGCCCAGCAACAATGCGTCGGCCCTCTTCACACCCCACTGGCCGACGTGGCCGTCGTTGCTCTGTCACCGTTCGGCCTGGAGGGAGCAGCCACAGCCATCGGGGAGCAGCCGGTTAAAGGCCTCGTCTGTCCTGCAGCCGGCGCTCGCATGGCTGTCGGAGAGGCTCTGACCAATCTGGTGTTCGCCAGAGTCACAGCTCTGAAGGTGAGCCGATAATCAGAAATATAATAAATCAAAATACTGCACATGATGGTCCTCTACAATGGATAGAGCATACTATAGTCCCTACTAAATGCAATAACAACTAGATCTTCTTCAGGTACAGATTACTGATTATTTAAATGTCCAGAGTTTTGGTAAATCTCCCCGTCGTGTGTTTCAGGATGTGAAGTGTAGTGGTAACTGGATGTGGGCTGCCAAGCTGCCTGGTGAAGGAGCCAGTCTGTGGGAGGCCTGCAAAGCCATGTGTGAGGTCATGGGTCAGCTGGGAGTGGCCATCGACGGGGGCAAGGACTCTCTGAGTATGGCCGCCAGGGTGGGGAAAGAGACGGTCAAAGCTCCAGGTACTCTCACTGACTACGTTTACATCCACAAAATATCTCACTATTATTCTGGATCATGTAAACAGCATATTCTGAATCAGGCCTTATTCTGAATGGAGCATTTTCCAATTAAGACGTGTTGGATATGCTGATATTATTATTCTGGTTTTAGGAGCATTCTTTGGACATGTATACAGCGCATTAACAATATGCATCTCAATTGAGGTTTTTATTCCTGCTGCTTCTGTTTCAGGTGCTCTGGTTATTTCGGCGTACGCTGTTTGTCCTGACATCACAGCCACTGTGACGCCCGACCTCGAGGATCCGGATGGAAAAGGTATTTCACACTCGGACTCTAATGATCAGATTGCCCGTAATCAGTCAATAGCACGTCTTTCATTCACAGTTTTGAAAAGTTTTGTTCTCCGTTGGCAGAAATAGGACTTCTGAATGTGAAATATCCTCATCTCGTGTCCTCTGTCTGCAGGCGTGTTGTTGTGGGTTCCTCTCAGTCCAGGCCGTCATCGTCTGGGAGGCTCTGCTGTGGCTCAGTGCTACGGCCAGCTGGGAGACTGCTCTCCTGACCTGGAGCAGCCTCAGCTATTGACCGCCTGCTTCAACGCCACACAGGCACTCATACACGGTCAGCTCACACTCGCAAACAGCTACCTGCCACAGAGGAGGGAAAAGTTTAGCATAGTTTACTGGGGGCAAACTATTCTTTAGCTTTATTTTCATACTCAGTTTATTCTCTCTGATAGGAAGGCCAAGGCTTTGTGCCGTGATACACAGCCACCTAGTGGTTTTACTGAGTATTGTCTGTTAGTAAAAAGCAGCAGGACCTGGTGGCTCTTTGCTTTTCTGTCACTATTTATTACCTGCTGAGTAGGACTGCAACTAACGATTATTTTCAGGTAATTAGTTTAGGAATCGCTTGATTTGATGTGCAGCAGAGTTTTCTATGAGCGGAGCATTTTAAATGTCAATATCGCAGTCGATCATGTTCATTTAATTGTGGGGATCCAAAATTAATATTCTATTAGATGTGCAGCCCTAATTTCTAGTCAGAGAATCAGTCATAATGAAGTATTTCTGTTCTTCCAGATCGTCTGCTGACTGCAGGACACGACATCAGCGACGGAGGCCTCATTTCCTGCTTGCTAGAAATGGCGTTTGCAGGAAACCGCGGGATTGATGTTGAGTTGTCTTCACAAGGAGCCGGAGGTCAGTGAGCTGATGTTGTTTCACACATACAGGACACAAACTGTGTAGTTGTGATCGTGAACTCATGCTGTGTTTCTGCTGCGCAGTCATGGAGCTGCTGTTCAGCGAGGAGCTGGGTTTGGTTCTGGAGGTTTCGCAGCTCCACGTAGAGGCGGTGCGTCAGAGATACAGCGACGCCGGCTCGCAGTGCCATCGTGTCGGCAGAACCTGCGGCTTTGGACCAGAGGCTGTGGTGAGACGTCGACCCTCAGTACGCATCTCAGCGGTTTCCATCTCCTCTGTGATGACCGTTGTGTTTTCTGTTTCCCTCTCTTGTCTTTCAGGTCAGCGTTCGTGTGGATGGACAGGAAGTGCTGAGAGAGCCGCTGCCGGACCTCAGAGCATTATGGGAGGACACCAGTTTCCAGCTGGAGCGCCTCCAGGCCAATGAGATCTGTGTTAAACAGGAAGAGGAAGGGCTAGCCAAGAGAACCCAGCCCTACTTCAAGCTGACCTTTGACCCCTCGGAAATGCCCAGCATCAGCCAGCTCAGTAAGACCAAACAGGATCGGTACCATTTACAAAGATTTAGTGTATTCATCTGCAACTAAATGCAAGTAATCCTTCAATTATTCTTTTGGTCTATAAAATGTTAGAAATAATGACATATGACCTTCACAATATGCCAGAATATACGTACCAGATAAAACTGGTTGGACCAACATTAAAAAGACAAAAGTATTCAGTGTTGTTAAAATTGTCCTCTTTGAGTAGTTATAACCACTCAGGGCTCAACAATAAAGCTTGCCCAGGGCAAGTAAAATGCTACGTCGGGCTAGTAAATCTAGTAACTCACTTGTCTGTGAGCGTTAAAAAAAGAATTACACTTTGTTTTTTCTTCCGGAGATGATGATGAGTGTAGCTAAGGAGTGAGTCATCTATAGGAACAAAGCGCAACGCGCCGTACTTTGAAAACCACGCCCTCCGAAGGGGGAAACAATCGGCGCCACAATATGCAACCCAGGGTTGAAACGCTAACAATATGCCCATAGCTAGATGAAAACGTTAGATTTCAGCATGTCAAAGGAGTATTTTAGCATTTTATGTCTACCAGGGTTGCAGTTGAAAACTAAAATGATGATGGGATGGGACAAGTTAGCTTTTAGCAAACTAATGTTAGCTTTGTGTTAGCAAGTAACTGTAGTTAGGCTGAGGCACTTGCAAACATAATACTGCATAGCTTTCTGATGTAGCCACAAGTTACATACTGTAAGCTGCATACTGTCAAAGTGCTTAGTTAGTTAGTTAGTTAGTTAGTTAACTTAGTTAGTTAGCCTAAAACCGACATTTGGACGAAATGCTTGCTGCACAGTTTCCTCATTCTTCCTGCTGATGCCTCACGTCCAATTGCCTGTATCCTCAGTTTTTCGGTTCGGCAGCTTCTAAATACTTAGTTCTGTGTTCTTTACCCTGTTGCTAGTTCATCCCACCACACAGCAGCTTTTAGGCATTTTTTCTGGTGTTTGTTAGCTGATGAAAGTGATGAGGAGGCACCTTCAGGTGATACAAAGTCAATGGAGAGCAGTGAATTGTTTTCCCCTCCGGTGTGGGCTGGACTTAATAACGCTCTGTCTCTACATATTGCGCAGTTTGCCGCAAGTTTGAGAGCAAATGCAACGGCAGATTTAAACAGATAAAGTTTAAAAAAAACATTAACGTGTTTTATATTTGTATTTGAATCTCTGTGATGTGTTTTGTTCTGTCAGGTGCAGGGAAGCCTCGTGTAGCTGTGGTCAGAGAAGAGGGCAGTAACGGAGACCGAGAGATGTCTGCGTCTCTGTACATGGCGGGCTTTGAGGTAACTATTTAGAGAAGTCGATATATGTTGTTGGCCTGAGCTGTATAGCTGGTGTGCGTGACTCTTATATCTATATTTTTGTGCAGGTGTGGGATGTCAACATGCAGGACCTGTGCTCTGGCTCCATAACTCTGGAGTCTTTCAAGGCGGTCGTGTTTGTCGGTGGATTCAGCTACGCAGACGTCCTGGGATCAGCTAAAGGTAAATAAAGACCCATACGTTTCACATAGACCACTTTGATATACAAGTTATTTTGGTGTAACACCATTCATCCTTCATAAACAGGTTGGGCTGCTACCGTTGCATTTAACCCCAAAGCCAAGGCTGAGTTTGAACGCTTCCGGCGGCGGGAAGACACACTGAGTCTGGGAGTGTGTAACGGCTGCCAGCTGCTCGCCCTGCTGGGCTGGGTGGGAGAGGGCGAGGACGGAGCAGGTAGGAGGAAAAGGCTTGTATTAGTAATAAAAGGAAAATACAATACTGTAGTCGTGACCTGAGAACAGTAATATGATAAGAAATGAACGTAACCTTTTGCAGAGGTTACTGAGCTTAAAATGCTTTCTAATTCTTTCCCCCAGAGACCGAAGTGGTGCTGACCCATAATAAGTCCGGCAGGTTTGAGTCTCGCTTCGTCAGTGTTGGGATCCAGGAGTCCGCGTCGGTCTGGCTCAGAGGCATGGAGGGCTCAGCTCTGGGAGTCTGGGTTGCACATGGAGAAGGTACAGAATTGTAAAGTTGATCATGTGGTAGTCCGTAACTTAACTGGTGCTTGTAGTCGTCTGTTCAGGACAGGAATGAATCTTGAAGCCCTTTTCACACCGACATCGTTTGGTCGTTTCGTCCAGATGTTTCTAGTGTAAAAACTTATTTTTATATGGTATTGACTTTCGGACCAGCTACAGGAAGTTCTAGCAGGCTATCGTTAGAACGACAAAAAGGAAAAACAACGCAACAAAACAAACTAAGCCGCGGTATCACGTGGAGAGAGGAGCAGACAAAATGGTCAGACAATATTATAACAAGTCAGCTGGAGAAAAAAAATATTTCGACACTTTCAATTATTTTCCGAGAGGATGAGAGAGGGAGAGACAGAGAGGATACGAGAGGACGGCAGAGCAGTGCCACCTGAAGATCAAGAAACTGTGGCAGCAGTGTAGGTAGGTAGGTAGGTAGGTACAGATGTGTATGTATGTGTATATATACGGTATATGTATACGCACCATCATACAAGCCTTCTTTATTTATTTATTCTTAATTCCTTCTTTTTATTCTTGTTATTATTTTCTTAATTCTTTATTATTTTCTACTCTATCATTATTATTTTATTTATTTATTTATTTTCTCTACTCTACTATGATTATTATTTTCTTATTTATTATTTTTTTTTCTCTACTATTATTATTATTTTCATATTTCTTTATTTTTTCTACTCTACTATTATTATTATTATTTTATTCTTATTTCTTTATTTTTTTTCTACTCTACTATGATTATTATTTTCTTTCTTTATTTTATTTTTTTTAAATCTATGTTACTACCATTATTTTCTTTATTTATTTATTTTTCTACTCTGCTATGATTATTATTTTCATTTTTTTCTACTCTATTATGATTAATATTTTCTTTATTTATTTATTTTTTTTACTTTGATAGGATTATTATTTTCTTATTTCTTATTTTTTTCTACTCTACTATCATATTTTTTCACTATAATATATATAAACATTGTAAGAATGCTATAAGTATAAACAACATGATATGTAAGCAAATGTAAATGTATGTTAACTCCTGCAATAAAGTATGATATAGATAATAATATTATTATAGCGGCATTGAAATTAATCTGTTCATTCAAACTGAGATAGAAGACTTCCTGTCGCAAACCAATCAATGTAGTAATGCAATAAGTATCGGGCGATGCAGCTCACGTAGGTGATGACGACAGGAAGTAGATCTATGTCATGTTTATTTTCTTTAGTGCGTTTGCATAATCATTTTGTGAAACCAAAGCTAACCGGATCAAATGTAAATGATGTAACAAAAACGGGAACCTTGGTTGAGCACAAAAAACTGTGTAAAACGTTTTAACTTGTGCAATAATGACCTCATTCTGCTGACTCAGGGTCAGTTTGTTCTGTAATCAACATCTGTGTTTCATATTGATTTTTCCCTCACAGGTCTGATGCAATTCCGTAGCTCCCTGGCTCAGGACCAGATTATTTCTGGTGGGCTCGCCCCCGTCCGTTACCTTGACGACCAGGGTCATCCCACCGAAGAGTACCCTCTGAACCCCAACGGCTCCCCGCAGGGCGTCGCGGGGCTCTGCTCCAGGGACGGGAGACACCTGGCCATGATGCCCCACCCGGAGCGCTGCACCCTGGGCTGGCAGTGGCCCTGGGCCCCGAGGGACTTCAGACCGTCTCTCACAACATCACCGTGGTTACGTATGTTCAAAAACGCCGCTGCCTGGTGCAGCAACACGGAGTGATAATACTGTTTACATTTCTTTTTGGGGTTGTGGGTCAACTGAAGCTGTAAGTCCTGTTTACATTTCTGAGTCATGTAAAACACCTTTTTACTTCCTGTGGTACTTTGTCTGTTACTACTACCGATACCTGCTGCAATACTTTATGACTTTGAGACTATTGTGGAATCTTGTTGACTTTGTATAAATTCTATAGGTTTCATTCATGCAAACAAAACTGTGCCATCAGGTCTGCTGACATTATCTGTGTTGCTCTGCTGAAACTTGCTAATAAAATGCAGAATGAAACAGAAGCATGTGTAGTGTGTCATATCTTATTCATACTTTTATTTCAAATAGATTAGACTATTGCAGGGCTCTTTTTACTGGTCTTCCAAAACAGTTGAAGGTATTCAGAACTGTGCTGCCAGACTTTAAAGAGAGAGCGTATTACTCCAGTTTTAGCTTCACTCCATTGGCTCCCAGTATGTTTTAGAACAGATTTTAAGCTTTTTTTTAACTTGTTTTTAAAGCTCTTAATGGTTTGGGAACGGCCTACATTGCATACTCTGTAGTTTTCTAACCCTTCGCGAGCCCTAAGATCTTATACTGATGGGTTTTTAACTGCTCCAAAATTATGGAATTACCCTACCAAGAGCTATAAGAGATGCAGGCTCTGTTGTTTTTAAACAACAGTTGAAAACCTACAGTATTTATTTAATTAAGTTTATAATTAATGTCATTCTAATTATTATTTATTTATTTATTTATTTTACTAATATTTTATCTTTTTATTGTGTGATAAGTACAAGGACATAAAAACAATCAGAAGATATACAAAGAAAGACAAAAAACAAACAAAAGCAGGCTGAAGATATACATACATTTATATATATATATTATTTATTTATATACTGAATACATATTATTTATTTTTATATATATATATATTTATATACTGTATATATATTATTTATTTATTTATATATTGTATATAAATTATTTATATATATATATATACAGATATTTTCCTTTTATGTATAGACAAAGGGAGCAAGAGAAAAAAATAGAATAAATAAACATAAAATATATACATTCATAATAATAGAGAGTAATGATGATGTTGTGATAATGCCAATACCAATATCAATATTAACAGTAATAAGTAAACAATTAAGTCAAATTTCACTTATATATTTTAGCATCTACTGTCCTCTTATTGTCTAATTTTATTGTTTGAATGTGTTACATTTGTAATGTCTTTTGTAGAGCACTATGAGCTACAGTTCTTGTCTGAAAAGTGTTCTATAACTAAGTTATTACATGATTAAAATAATGACACATAATTCAATAAATATTCTTTATTTTACTCAAAAACATAAATTCATACAATATCAAGTATTTACATAGACGTCACTATTACAGTACTGACTGCTGAAACAAAATGGCAAACTTGCTGCCCAGTTAGAGGAGTAAAAATTACACAGTGGACAGTTTTTATCTGAGTAAAAAAACAAGGATTTTAATTAAAATATAAAGGATGAAATTGCAATTCAAACTGAAGATTTTGCTCCGACCCAAACACTCCAGGCCTCAGGAACTTAAAGGGGCAGTGTGTAGGATTTGGTGGCATTCAGAGGTGAGGTTGCAGATTGCAACCAACTGAAACTTCTCCCGCGTGTAGGAAAACTACGGTGGCCGACGTGAAAACGTTTTGTCCGTTCTGGGCTTCTATAGAACATGGCGGCTGGCTCCGTGAAGAGGACCCGCTCCGTATGTAGATATAAACGGCTCATTCTAAGGTAACGAAAACACAACGATTCTTATTTTCAGGTGATCATACTCTAAAGAAAATTTATTAATATTATATTCAATGTCTGCCAATAGATCACGGTAAATATTATACACTGTTCCTTTAAGAGATAAGAATTTGTGACCCCAGCTGAACCACCACACTGCAGGACATTGTATTTTAGATATCACTTTTGCGTAGGCTCTGTAAACACTTGACAAACAGGCCTGAGGTTCGAGTCCGTCTAACATCGCGACTGTTAACACGCTGTGCTGTTGTCAATATTCTTGCATCCACTAATCCAACTATTTGCAGCCTGAAGGAATAAATACAGTGAAACAGCTTGTACTGACTCTCCAGCAGCAGCAGCAGCAGCGTCTGTCTACAGTGAACTCCCCATCACTCCTTGTGAGGTTGCAGAGTGTCCTCCTCCTTCTCCTCCTCCTCCTCCTTCTCCTCCTCCTCCTCCTCCTCTCTCTGGTGCCATTTGCTGGTTGATGTTGATAACGCAGATAAGGAGCAGGATGACCACCACCAGGTCATCCAGCACCCCCAGCAGTCCACACAGGGAGGGGTCTGTTTCCAGGGGATTTGCTGATGATGATGAGGAGACTGGGTCCAGGGGAGGGGAGGAGATGGACACCACGGTCCCCAAGCAGCACAGGGCCACCCTGAAGAAAAACAGCCACACGAGTCCTCCCATGGTGCCCAGGCCTCGGGCCAGTAACTGCAGGAGGAGGGGAGCATCACATAGGTAGTCTGTTACCTGCAGGGGTCAGAGAGGAAAACATATCAAATGGTTATAGATATGAACATGATATAATAGTTGTACATGATATTATTAAAAGAGAAGCAGGGAGAATCTGTTTTTTGCAGACTGACACTAAATCTTTCCCCCATAAGTTACTATACAAAATGGAATGTATTGCACATTATTAGCATAAGACAAATTCAGTTTTTAAAAAAGTTATATTTTAGGGTTTGGTCAGAACGGACAAACCAAACACTGGCTCTAAAGAGAGCCTTTCGTGTTTTTACGTTCCCTGAAGGCCACCGTAGTTCTCTCTGTGAAACTGTGGTAACATGAGCCGCCGTCTGACTTCTGTTGCTCCCACAGTAGTGTTATTATGGTAAGGAAGGCCTCTGAGTGAGGCGAACATCGTTACTGTTAGTCTTGGAAAGGGAGGAGTGAGCGGAGGGTTACTCAGTTGGTTGCAATCTGCAACCACACCACTAGATGCCACCAAATCCTACACACTGTTCCTTTAAGATTTTTACATACAAAATGAAGAATTGGTGTAGGACCTGCATGGCTACATATTAGGATTATGCAAAATTAAACTGGCATTGACAGTAGCTTTAATTTATTTTCTATTATCTGAGTGTATCTTTAACTTTAAAATACTATTATGCAAAAAAAATTTTATGGAATGCCTATAATAAAAAAAAATGAAATACAAAGAAAAAAAAAGTTAAAAAGTGAATAAAGTTATTCAACTATCTATTTAAACTCAAAATTCAGCTTCCACACATTGAAGACTATAGTGTACTTTAACACCACCTTTTTGCAAACAGCTCCATCCCTTTATCTGTTTCTTAGTATGTGAACGTGATCCATGTTGTGAACGTATTTCAAAGGAAAGGAAATACTCATTCGAGGAAGGGCGACTAGGTGTGTCAATGCGAGGTGTGTTTACAGACGCCTCCATTGTCTGGCATCTGTTGTGCTTGTATAGGACAATAAATCCCTGAGGTTGCATAAGTGGTGTTCCTGTTACCAAACCTTTTATCAGAGGAAACAGTGGAGGAATTCTCATCTTTCCCAAGATCTAATCTGTCTAGGATGTAAGAGGAAGCTGTGGAAAACTACTGTGGAAAGACTCTTCTTTCTAATGAGGTTAGAGTTAGAGTACTACTGACCCTTCGCGGGGCTCCAGAATAACGTTTGTTGTAGTCTGTGATTTCCCTGAGAACTTCCTTCGACTGTCGGTCTGATCGACTCTCTTTGAACAGGTTACATAGCACGCTGACCTGGAAAGTCAGAAACATTTTATTCCACGTTCAAGCTCATCCTGAACGGACTCAGTTGTTATTGGATCCTGCATACGGTACCTTCTGTCTGCAGAGAGGGCAGCTGATGGCGTCCAACCAGGACCCGTGTCTCCAGTAGGCAATCAGACAGGGAGCTGCAGAATCAAACACAAACACCAACACTTTGTCATCCAACATTCAACAGTTCATACCATAATGCACTGGTTCCCAACCAGTAGGGCATTCTTGATTTTGAGGGCTGTAAGACAACTTTAGAGTTGACCTAACCTCACCTAATATTTGGGTGTAAGGTACAATAGAAAGATTGGACTATCTAATAAGTTTTACTCGACTCAATACAATACGAAGATGATCAGTCCCTCCAGGATTTTACGGGCTGTTTTTAGGATTGTTGCAGCCTAAAATACCTGATTTTCACGGCATGTTACGATGTTTTTAGATATAGATAGATAAAGGTAAAAGTAAGCAGTAAGTAAATAACACTGGAGACAAAATTAAAAATTGAAAATTAAAAATAGTACCGGCGGGTGTGCAACTGAGTCCTGGGTAACAGGACATATCTGGACAGTCGTAAGACATGTCCAGATATATGCAAAACATAGCAAGGTACGGCAATACAATTATTAATGTGCAAAGAGGTCAAAAGTAGGGCAAACATTGAGTGACTTTAGTGTTCTTTTGTAAATAAAATTGCAGAAGCAAGTGAAAATTGCACAAAATAAATAAACACATTTTTGTTTTTGTTCCAGTGAGAATAAAATCGCACTGTTTTGAGTGTTCTAAGTAACCAAAATGGCTCAGCATTACAAAAATTTGTGAATGAAAAAGTGAAGCTGGGGGTATTACACGAAGCTTGCAGTCAAAACAGCATCAAATATTAAAGTGCAGCATCATGATGTAACACAATCAGATGAACTTCTGTGAATTTGAACTTAAAATTGAATTGAATTGAATTTTTATCTTCCCCTCTGCACATCTGTAAACAGCTACTGGACTGTGTTTGTTTTTGGTGACTCGCCACACTACACCTTGTATAACCGAACACCTGGAATGATTTGAGTAAAGCTGTCAGGTGAGAGGAAGAGCTGGAAAACCATGCCAACAGTTAATTATTGATCTCCAGGCTCGAGACACACTTCATTGATCAGCCAATGAATGAACAAATGATACATGTGTGTGTCAGCTTGTGTGTTTGAGTCTCGTACCACAGAATAAATGCCCACAGTTGGTCTGGACTGGAAAGCTGGCCGTCTGCAAGCAGACTGGACAATGCCAGTCTCGGCTTGTGGATGGACACGACAGAGCAGAGTCCTAAAGAGATGAGATGAAAACAGAGACAAAAGTTGAAAAGAGGAAAAAGAAGGAAGAATAAAATATGAAGCAGAGAACCAGTTGAGAAATCTTAAAAAAAAAACGTCTTCAATATAATTTCAAAAATATTAACTACACAATACATGTTTGGGGATTTGTGATTAGGCCAAGGTCTGGAATTAGAATTGTAAACAGTGAGATTATTAGAGTTGAAACAGATAGATCTGCACACCAAGTAGCTCCCGTTAGAAGCATCTTAACGTTTCCAGCACCATACTCTTCCTCAGACTTCTGATAAATATACTTCCTTTTGGTTTTTTTTTGTATGTTGTGTCCTTTATATTTATTATTTTTTATGCTTTTCTTATTTGGTGTTATTTTTTCCCATATAACAGCTTATAATAATAGATAATTAGACAGAGGCGCCTCTAATTGGCAGTATATATAACAGCTATTTAGCCCGAGTCCTTTATGGAATATAGCCTAAATTTATAAATTTGTGTATATGCTTGATGTATTTTATGGAGTACTTAACTATGTACTAGTATTTTCTATATACATTTCCTTCTTTTATGTTATTGTAAATCAATTAACAACACAAAACAATGACAAATATTGTCCAGAAACCCTCACAGGTACTGCATTTAGAATAAAAAATATGCTCAAATCATAACATGGCAAACTGCAGCCCAACAGGCAACAACAGCTGTCAGTGTGTCAGTGTGCTGACTTGACTATGACTTGCCCCAAACTGCATGTGATTATCATAAAGTGGGAATGTCTGTAAAGGGGAGACTCGTGGGTACCCATAGAACCCATTTTCATTCACATGTGTTGAGGTCAGAGGTCAAGGGACCCCTTTGAAAATGGCCATGACAGTTTTTCTTCACCAAAATTTAGTTTGGAGCGTTATTTAGCCTCCTTTGTGACAAACTGCAACCTAAAAACCCCAAGTTGCGTTAATGTGTTAAAGAAATTAGTGGTGTTAAAACAAATCTGTGTTACGACATCATTATCAGTTTTGAGATTGTTGCTTCTATAACATGTCTTTTTTTCAGAGAGCTGCTGCCAAACAAATAACAATGAGATTATTGTCATTAGTTTGGCAGCAGTTCTCTCCACCAGACTGTGACCCTGTAATAAAAGTAATAGGCTAATAATCATAATACAGGAGTGCCTTGCAGTAATAATATGGTTTACTGCCTGTGTGCGTGTCCTGTTCTCACTGTTTGTTGACAATCTCAGACATTAGAACAATTTGAGAAATACAGAAATAACAACAATTCAAAGCCTGAAGAAGCTGCAGCTTCATACAGTAGGTGTGTGCTCACTGAAGCTCTCACCTTGTGGCGGCTCATTAACGGCGATGCCGTCTGCTCAGGTGTGCACACCAGAGATCTGGGTGACCCGAGGTGGCCATGACCCACTGGACCTTCAGAGGGGAGATGGTCCGGTCTGCAACGTGACACAACACGGCGACAATGACAAAAACACGCCTTAAATACTGCACATTGTGCTGGTGAGGAGATACTGACACAAAGCTAACGATCTGTGAGATAAGGTTGGATGAACTCAGCTCTTTTCTGTTTGTGGAAGACAGAAGCTGATGCTCTGACTGCAGCAGTTTGACAGATAATAGATGCTGCGTTGCATCAACAAGTAAACGCTTCTAAAGCTGCAGTCATTTGTAAAATGGAAAGTTAAAACCATCAATGTGAGAGAAATACTGTAAATAGTCGAGTAGATTATCTCCTAACTTTTCATCAGGCATCTTAAACAACTTCAGCATCTCAATCTGGCTTTTATCATCAAATTACATTTACAGTAATTACAGCCCTTACAAAAAAA
The DNA here is from genome assembly GCF_043250625.1 of Sebastes fasciatus. NCBI lineage: Eukaryota > Metazoa > Chordata > Actinopteri > Perciformes > Sebastidae > Sebastes > Sebastes fasciatus. Next base: position 23,696,413 of record NC_133799.1, on the reverse strand, counting down.
ACAGTATAGTATTACTGTTAAGAATTACTATAGAAATACCACAAAACAAAACAATAGTTATCAGTATTACCACAGTAAGTCTTTTGGGAACACACTATAGAAAATAGTTTTTTGGGAGGCGCTATGGAAATTTACTACCGTAATACTTTAGAGTTGGTTTATGGTGATCTTATAGTGAAATTACATTTACAGTGTGTACTATAGTATTTATATGATTTTTCTGGCACTATATTTTCTGTATATTATTTCTATGTTTTTTTGGAAGGCATTATAGAAAATGACTACAGTAATACTATAGAGATGGCTATGGTGATCTTATAGTGAAAGTTATAAGACAATATAGTATAGCTATATTCATTTCCTACAGTGTCTGAAAACCGTAGAAATACTACAGGAAACACTATAACGACACTATATAAACACTATAGTATAACTGTAATTTCATTATAATATCACCATAGCCAAAGTCAATAGTATTACTGTAGAAATTTTCTATAGTGAGTAATCATCTTATTGAAACAGATAATTGTCGTTAATATTTCATACATGCATATACTTCACATGATCAAACATGTTTTTTTTATAATTTTCAAACACAGTGATCAAACCTAAATTATCTTAGTACACATCCCCACAACGAACACAAACCCTTCAGTGATGCCAAACGTACTGTACAGTATGATGGGACTCACCTGGACTGGGATCTGTGGTACGGGTGCATAGTTGATCTGGAAGCAGCAGCTGACAGGTAGTTACTGTCTCCCAGAAGGAAGTGAAGTGCTGCCTGACAGCATCACTCTACAAAATAAATTGGAGTTGCCTGTTAATGATCAACTACACCCTCCAATATCAGCTGGTCTCTGAGTCTTCCTGCTTTAAAGGAGCAGTAATGCAGTCAGATCAATAAAACAGTGGCCGTGCAACTCTGAGAGACAAAACATTACAATAGACTGTGATCAACATTTAATGTTAAAGTATTAAAATCATTACATCTAAAACTCCTTCAGTTAGGTCAGAGGCAAATTATTTGGGGTCACATGACTTCCCAGCAGGATCAAAGCGGCGTTTTGTTTAAGTAGGTTAGATCTGACCTCGCCAATCATTTACCGAAAGTTTACTCGGCCAACAGCCCCGCTTGGCATAATCCCACTCTTACCATAAACTACTGGTTGTGAAACGCATGAGAATGTCCCTGACATTAACACCGTACTACTCTAAGGGTCGAGGAGAGGAACCTCAGCCTCAAATATATCCACGGTGGTGTAAACGTAGGTTTCTGCAGTTTCTGAACTATTCTCATATTGTACCATTCTTTGTTTTGTTTTTTGTGATCAACTTTTTATTGACTTTGTCATAAGAAAATTATTGTAGACAAGGATTCTTGCACATACAAACAGTATTTAACACAAATATCCATTACCTTACAATAGATAAATAAAATAAATAAATAAATAGATAAATAAATAAATACATAAAAAGAAATAAATAAGTAACATTTATATATATATACATATATATATATAAATTTAATTAATTAAATTTCCGATACTATATAATAAAAAAGTGACACATTATATCGGTGTAAGAAAATGTGAATGAATTACAGCTAATGATTTTTCTATGAGATACTGTACCATTGCCGTACAAATAGTATTTAACACAAACTATATACAAATGCCCATTACCTTACAATAATAAATAAAGAAATGAATGAATAAATAAATAAATAAATAAAATATATATAAAAAGAAATAAGTAACATTAAAGATAAGAAAGATAAAGAAAGATAAATAAGTAACATTAAAAATAATAAATACATAAAAATAAAATAAATAAAATTTCCGACACTAGATAATAAAAAAGTGACACATTATATCTGTGTAAGAAAATGTGTGATGTATTACAGCTAAAGATCTTTCTATGAGATACTGTACCATTCTTTGTTTATTTTTTTTTGTGATCAACTTTTTATTGACTTTGTCACATGGAAACCATTGTACACGAGGATTCTTGCAAATGCAAACAATATTTAACACAAACTATATACAAATGCCCATTACCTTATAATAAAGAAAGAAAGAAAGAAAGAAAGAAATATAAAGAAAGAAATAAGTAACATTAATAACAGATATATAAAAATGACATTAAAGAAATAAAAACAAATCCTCAACACAAGATACTAAAAACTATATACATATCCCCATTACCTTACAATAAATACATAAATAAATAGATAAATGAATATAAAGAAAGAAATAAGTAACATTAAAAAAGATATATAAAGATGGCATTAAAGAAATAAAAACAACACAAGATAATAAAAACGATATACATATCCCCATTACCTTACAATAAATAAACAAATAAAGAAATATAAAGAAAGAAATAAGTAACATTAAAAACAAAAATATGTATAAATGAGGATATCCTGTACAGTGGAGGCTTTATGAATACAGCTAATGACCTTTCTATGAGATACTATACCATTCTTTTAATATTAATATAAAGTAAAAGTGTTGGCCAAATGACTCAAAATGCAGCAATAAAACTACTAAAATAAATTTGTTTTGATTAAAAAAAACTGTACTGTACAGTATCTTTACAGTGAATGAAGATATGATCATCATCCTCACATAATTCACCACGGCAGCCACTGCAGAAATATCTTGTGGTTCAGGTCATCTAAAAATAGCAGGCATCAGTCAGTGCAGGTCAGGGTAGTGGCAGAGAGCAGCAGATAAAACACCTACTGGCAGTTAAACACAGCACAGAGGACGCTCCTGCAGGCCACACGGGTAAAGTCCAGTTTAAGGTCACACACACACACACACACACACTGATGTTAGGGGTGTGTGTGACATATCAGCTGTGCTCATTGATCACTTAGTTGTTTGCTCTAAAGCTAAAAATAACAGGAAAACTCTGAAGCAATATTCACAGGAAATACTCTGCTCAAAATTCATCCAAATTGCTTGTTTTACACAAAATATCCTGCAGTTATTGTGTTCACTATTTGGGTTGATTGTACAGTTTATCAGTTGTTCTGTACTGTTATTGTTATGCATTGAACATAATATGAAATATCCATAAAATATGCCACTTTAGTTAGGGGTTGTCAGTTTACTCAATGATAGAAAAGGGGGTTTCCTTAAAGCAAAAGGTTGGGAACCACTGCTATAAAGAGTGATGTAAGAATGCCTTGTGTTAAATTCCACCAAATTCAAATATAATATGTAATAAAGCTATGGTACATCTCGTCTTGTACAAGCTTTGTTTGGAATTTTCCATATTGTGACACAGAGACATGTGAGATTTGTTATCTTGGAGTGACTAAAAGCAGTCAGTCAGAATTCTGATTACACATACACCCTCACGTGAGACTTGGGTAACGTGAGGAGGTTTATTGTGTTCATGAGAAATGACTGACATTGGTTGGCATGCTGCCAAACTTTTAGTGGCCGTCTGAGAGCAGGTTTGATTACAGAAAATACTTTCTATGTCCAGTAAATAGAGCCTATAAAACCATTCTATTTGCATTCAATATCCAACTTCAAACAATACCTGCAAAACTGGCTGTGCAGGATTTTTATTACCATTGGCTATGTAGGGTGAGGTTATGTAGGCTTTTACAGTAGGTCAGGTAGTGAAACATGAAACAAACTGCAATTAACACGTCATGTTGGTTGAGCAAGTGCTATCACTTGTGTTGTTAACCCATAATATACCCATTTTTAGGGGGTTACAGGGGGCCTTTAGGGGAAGATAGCAGGTCAACACTAGATGTCACATAGAAGTGGTGTACATCATCTGAAAGCTGGGAACCTGAAGACTAATTTGAGATGCAGCTCAGCGCTGTGTGTCAAATTGTTCTAGTCATAAATCAGAAATAAACATGATTTAATTAATTAATTAATTAATTAAAAATAAATTGTGAAAGTGTATAAGGGTTTAGAACATTATAATAGAAGTATGTGATGGCCATCCCCATGCTCTATTATGTGTCTTAAGTTGCTGCAGCAATCTTTGGGTTGATACCATTTATTACACAGATTTGGTGCTAAATTTAAAAAAACATTTTTAGCACACGAGAATTGATTAAAATTATCAATAATTCCTCCAAAGTACCACATTAAGACACCAAAAACTTGAGGAACACCATAGAAAAAGCCATGCTGTGATTGGGTATCAAAAACTTTTTTGGAGATTTCTGCAATTTTCCGGCGATTAAATGGCGAGCACTTCTGTTCTGGAAACTGCTCAGAAATCCCCTTATTGTCAATCTAGCTAGGAAAGCCATCCATCCTCTGAATGCTCTAGGTCTCTAGTTTGTGGCTGTAAAGTTTCATGAGTCTGTGATTATCCTAGAGGTCACCACAGGTCATTTAATACAGTGAGGTCAAGTTTAAAAAAATGGTGTCACTACAATGAAATGGCTACTATGGGGACTAACATCATCACACATGAATACAGTTGGGCTCATTGGATTCACAAGAGTCTCAGCTTTACAGTGATACCCATAATTTATGCTAGCATGACAGATCCCTTAGGTTTTCATATGATATCTGTACCTTCACTCTAAATCTAAAACTGAACCTGCTACAGCCTCTGAACGTGGGTCTCAGGAGGTTAAAGTTATTGAATTAAAGTTTTTTATATTGTACTGTGAGCAAAACTCATTTTCTTTAAATTGTTTTTGATGTTTGCTGTAAATGTAACTGTTTTTTCTTTTTCTTTATTGCACAACTCAGTAGACTTTCCTCACATTTATTTATATGGTTTTGTTTGCATTTTTTTTTTTTTTTTTTTAAACAACACATGAAATTTGATTGCAATATGCTTTTCCTTTGTCTGCAATTCTATGCGGCTCCATCGGGACTCCATATACTGTCTTTTTCTGTATTGTACAGTAGAACTATAGGCCCCTTTTCACAGCAGACATTTTGACATGTCATTGCAGGGTACACACTGGTGTAATTAATAATAACATTAATTATATTATTATTGTGCACGCTGACTGACTGGAGTGGCTGTGACAGACTAAATAGAACAGGAGGACCATAGTTTATTTTACTAATTACACCTGTGTTTGCCCAACTATGACATGTCAATATGGCTGCTGTGAAAAGTGCCTATTATGACTTTGTTAACTGAATATAGGATGACAACCTCACTGGGGAGAGTCTTATTGAGCTATATATACTGTATATTGACAGCAGATTGAATACAACCTACAAAACTAGTCTTTATTTAATTAAATCTGATTAAATAATAAACATTTAACTGTGCTCCAATTGGATTATCAACTTTTTATTGACTTTGTCACATGGAAATCATTGTAGACAAGGATTCTTGCACATACAAACAGTATTTAACACAAACTATATACAAATGCCCATTACCTTATAATAAAATAAATAAATACATACATAAAGAAAGAAAGAAAGAAAGAAAGAAAGAAAGAAAGGAATATAAAGAAAGAAATAAGTAACATTAAAATAATATATATATAAAAATAAAAAAAAAATCCCCTGTACTATATAATAAAAAAGTGACACACATATCTTTGTTTAGTTGTTTTGTGATACATTTTTTATTGATTTTGTCACATTGAAATCAAGGCTTCTTGCACATACAAACAGTATTTAACACAAACACAGAAATTAATAAGTAACATTAAAAATAAAAAAAATATAAAAATAAAATAATAAATCCCTGACACTATATACTAAAAAACTGTTTAAAACGTTTTATTTAACTGTGTTCATTTAACTGTGCTCCAATTGAATTTCCTCAACATTATCACCAATAATGAAGGGAAGTTATTCATACAGATCAAAATGTTTTGATTTTGCCCAGATAATAGGGGCGTATGTTAATCGCAGATCACGCTTTCTGATTGGCTAAAACCGCCGTCAATCATCACGGATCTCAACGCTGATTGGATACGGCTCCCTCACTCGAGAAAAGAAGCTGCGCCATTCACGTACATCTTTACGTTACTTCAATGGCGTAACGGCCGTTGTGGCTCCTCACTGTACGTATTTGTCGTTAGAGAGCTAACAGCTACCTCTTGGCAGCAGGTGAGGTCAAATGCAGAGGAAAGGAGCGGAAGAGCTTTACTGACAGGTGGAGGAGAATACTTTAGCTTTAAGCTAAAAGAAAAAGGAACAAATGGAGGAGACGTTGACGGAGAGCCTCGTAATATGGGTGAGTTTATTATTTATGTATTAATGTGAATGTGTCTCCTGATAACAGACTATGGAGGCTGGTTCACCTGTCTGGAGGTGGTTGGAGGTGTCAGCGTCTTCAGCAGCCGGGCAGGCAGATATAAACCAGATAAAGATGGTCGTCAGGTAGCTTAAAGGTTTAACAACAACATCTTTATACAAGATTATAAAAGATATTAGCTTCAGCAGTTCATTTAATAGACTGAGTCTCCATAGCAACAGTGTCAGTCAGCTAGAGAGGAGCAGAGAGCTGCTAGCACACTGCAGGCTAATACATATAAAGTTACCACCACGAAAACAACAATATCCTTCAGTTTAGTGGCTGGATATAGAGAGTTAATCCAAATAACAAGGAGATATGTGTGGAATGTGGCTCTTTTGTTAACCTGATCAAATGAAGCTAACACCAGTTAACTAGAGTACCTTATTTCATTTAGTGAAGCTAGTGTTGCTACACCTGTTCCTCTCCCTGGGTGTGTTTGTTGGGTTAAGAATAGACTAATTAGCTCTCGTGCCAGGTTCATCTAACATCTAAACCTTGAGGCTATATCTAAGCCACATCATTACCTTGCTGAACAGCAGTCTTACAACTCAGTAAGAAGTTGTGCCTCACTTTAAAGGTCCCATATTATGCTCATTTTCAGGTTCATACTTGTATTTTGTGTTTCTACTAGAACATGTTTACATGCTGTAATGTTAAAAAAAACACTTTATTTTCCTCATACTGTCTGCCTGAATATGCCTGTATTCACCCTCTGTCTGAAACGCTCCGTTTTAGCGCATTTTGACGGAATTGCAACAGAATTGCGTTGCCAGGCAACAGCTTGGGTCCATGTGTTACTTCCTGTCAGCTGATGACATTCACATCCACTGCAACCAGGAATAAACTGGGACACATTTAAAATGTTTACGTTTAAAATTGTGTAAAGGGTCTACATATTGTATATTTGTGACATCACAAATGGGCAGAAATCCTGACAGCTTGTTTCAAATGCAGAGTTTCTGAATATGGGCTGTGTGTATTTCCCTGTGGATTGAGTGTTTTGATACTTTCACAGTATTTATATAATGGACTTAAGCCTGCTTTACAATAAAAAAACATGAAAATCTCACTTTTTTATAATATGGGACCTTTAAAAAAAAAAAAAAAAAAATAGTTGCTCTGATGTCCTTTGAGGACAAAATGTCCCCTTCCTAAAAGTGATATAAAAATGAAAGTCAAGTCAAGTCAAATTTATTTCTATAGCACATTTAAAACAACATGAGCTGACCAAAGTGCTTTACAGACATAGGCAGAATAAAAACAGGTCAACAGAGCAAACAACAAAATCTCACACATCCACAGACATAGACAAAGATAAAATCCATTTAACTATATTAATATTATTTTCCACTTTCACTGAGTTAAATTTCCTGATCATAACTAGCAGATATTCATTCATTTTATGATTGTAACCCTTTAAATTAAAAAAATATATATAGTTTATTTTTTCCCTTTTTTTCGAGGTTGTTTTCATGTATGCAATTTACAGTTCGTAATTACAATAGTTTATAAACTAATTTTTTAAGTAGTTGAGCTTATAGACGAACTCATTAAATACACTAGAGAAAACAACTTTAACATTCAAAATTTAAATAAAATTAAGAAAATAAATAATAATAATATTAAAAAGAAAGAATAGAATAAAAAAAAAATAATAATAATAATACAAAAATAAGAGTAATAATAAAAAATTAAATAAACAAATAATTTAATAGAAAATAAAGAGGGGGGGGAGCGCAAATATATAGTAATATCATTTACATGGGCACACACAGGCATCCTCCTTCACATGTCAGGTCACCTCCAAGCATATGTATATGTGCATGCGTGTTAACCCATGTAGCTATATTTTTCCTTCTGTTAGACTCCATCTCTTCTCAAAAACATCCTCCATATTCCTTATTTTGTGAGTTCCCTTTTCCATAACTTTTACCTCTTGAATTACTTCTCAAATTACACTTTTCCATTTGATAAAATCTGGGGGTTTAGTTTCCACTTTCAATGCCACTGTTTTTTATGGAGAAAAAAACATACACACAAAAATGTAATTATTTTCTGTATACTAAATGTTAGATTTTTTTTTTGTCACAGTCATATGTCAATGATTAGCAACATTTAAAAAAAAATTGTGTTTAATAGTTTTCAGTTGAAAAAAACTCACACCCTTGACAAAATGTACGCCACAACCAAAATGATTGAAACATTATAAAAAGCCAAAGATGTTGCTGGTGAGGCACAAGGGTTAAGTTAGCCTACCAGGGTTTAATGCCAAAAAAACGTACTGTCCAACTAGGGAACAACGAGTTCCCGGAGTTAAAAATAGCAATACCACTGTGTAAAAATACACTGTTACAAAAAAAGTCTTGTATTTAAAATCTTGCCTAAGTAAAAGTACAGACATACAGTATATTGTATTACTGAATTATAGTTCGTGATTCATTCATGTGTAGCATCACTAATGTTGCAGATGGTAAAAGTGAGGCTAATTTCAGCTACTTTCTATACTGCTGGATAGCTTCATCTATAACAATACATCCAAAGTTATTGGTTGCTGTATATTTTGTATTATTAGTGTTTCTGAATCTGAAAAGTAACTAAAACTGTTATATACTGTAAATGTTGTAGAGGAGTAAAAAGTACAACATTTGCCTCCAAAATGTAGTGGAAGTATAAAGTAGCGTAAAATGGAAATATCCAAGTAAAGTACCTCAAAATTGTACAGTACTTGAGTAAATGTACTTGGTTACATTCCACCACTGGAAATTAGACACATAACTTTAAAACTTGTCCCCAAAGAGTGGACTTCATTTTAATACTAGATGTAAATGTTTTCAAATTGTGGTTATCTCTTTTTGGGCTAAAAATGTCAGTGGTTGGATGGAGTGAACGTTAAACTGGTAGCCTTTAGGTAGGTCACCATAAAGAGGAGGATGTTTACAGGACACAGTTGTGCAGTTCTTGTTTGAGGAAAAGGATGTTAGCCCTTGAGAATTCACCTTACACCACGGCTACTGCTTGAATTATTCACAGGAAGCCTTTGTCTTTACCTGGCCGTTGTGGTGTATTTTCCACTATTATCTGCAGTCGAACATGTCAGTGCATCCCTGTCCTCTATTATCTCCTCTCTCCATTACTTATCCTTCCCTCTTAGTGGTCTCAGCACATCTGCAGTGTTGTGAAGAAAATAATGCAGTGTGCTTCCGCATATCACCACCTCCCTAACAATGTTTTATTCCCTGTACTCTCTCCGTGGATTGTTGGCCGGTCCTCATGATGATGCTGCTGTGTTTTATGCCTCTCAGCTGCAGACCTTCAACACTCCTGCACCCTGCAGAACGGTGGAGGATCTGACCACTGGAGCGGCAATATCACAGGCACTGCATCAAATGTGAGAGAACACACACACACACACACACACACACACAGGAATAAAACATATAGGTCTTCCAGGAATTTTCTAGGAATTATTAAAAAAATATTTTGGATACTGTAGGAAGTAATTAGCATAAGTAAAAGAAGGTTGACAAACATTCAATATTATCTAGAAGAATTTGACCTTGAACGGCACACAATTAATTGATTAGATGAACTGTTTTTCCCCTGTGTGTGCTGCAGAGACCCAGCGTGGTTCACTGACGGATGGCTCGGTCGTATCAAAACAGATGTTGAGGGTAACTGGAGACTGAAGGTACAGAGCAAAGCTGTCTTCTCCATCCCCTATCTCTCCTCCGCTCTGACTTTTCTCTTCATGTTTTGCTGAACCCCCCCTGTGTGCTAAATCCTCTTGTTTGCTTCAACCCTGCCAAACTGTCCTTGACACTGACCTCCTGCCTGCCCCAGGGGTGGGGTGCTGCTCCTGGCTTAGTCCGCACTCTGACCCCACGCTCTGACTCCTCTGGTGAAATGTGTACATGTATGTTTATCCAGATATGTCAGCTGTATGTGATGTAATTAGAGTTGTTCCAATAACAGTATCAGAAATGGCTCTGATACAGACTAAAGTTATCACGTTATCCTATCATTTATTACCTTATTTACGCGTCCCAGGAACAACAACACCACGTGTCACTCGCTACCACCGATGTATTAAGAGAAGTGAATACAGCTTTGTAGGCGGGCTCCCATTCATTCCTATGAGAGTTGCTCAGTGGAGCATGAAGCCAAAATGTCTCGACTGCCGACTGACAAAGTACCCGGATCTTCCGGCAATCTTCCGCATCCATTGGGCCCATAGAGCAGGCACAGTAGCGTTTCCTTTAACTCCGCCTCCCAGCCCTCGCTCCAGCCTCGGTCTGGGTCTCATTCACATGAACGGAGGAAGGGAAATAACTCTGGATTCAGCTATTAGTGCATTTTACAACTTTTAGGACCTAATGCTATTTAAGTGTTCATACTGGGAAGTTGATTTTCCTCAAAAAAAAAAAGAATATTCTCTGATTTACAAACATCTCTTTCCCCAATGTAAGTCTATGGGAAAAAGTATTTTTGGGCACAGTGGCATCACATGACGGACACAGAAGCTTTAAGTCCAGCGCTCTTCCTGAGGACTTGCTCCTGATTCGTATATCCTACTGCCAATGTGCAACACTCAACAGAGATGAGAGAGAAGGGAGATGGCTCACTCGTTAGCTACTTCCATCATCAGCTCCGGAAAAAACAATCGCTGCGTCCGAAATCAATGATGAAAGTAGCTAACGAGTGAGCTACTTCCGGTACTAGTGGAGAGTGTATATGAGAGTGTATTTGGCAATATTTTACACTGAAAAATCCCACCAGTAAAACGGCGATGTGTTTGTAACGCACTGGAGTCGGATCGGTACTCTGTATCAGCCGATTCAGGTATCGGAACATCTCTAAATGTAATTTGCATGCCATTCTCTCTCCCTCTGTTTGGCTGTGAGTGTGTTTTCCCTGTTGATGTTTTTTTCCCCCCAAAGACCTCTTTCACATAAAGACGTTTTGACATGCCACAGTAGGAAACACACAGGTGTAAATAATAAAATGAATAGCGGCTGAATTCCATATAGGCACCTCAGTTTAGGTCCTGGTCTTGTGCTTGCTGGGCTTAATGGGACACAAGAGTAGAAAAGAGCCGTCATTACAGGTTCTCAATACGATATGCAGAGCAAAAGGATTGCCTCCACATGGCTGCTTTATATATTTACATAGCAAATAGTTGTTTGCTGCTATATTAATGCTTTGAATATCAAATTTAGCACATTTAATGTTAACTTTTTATGCTAAGACAGGTCAAAATGTCTGTGAAAAAGGCACATTTCCACTTTTGTACATTTGAGAAGTCTTGATTTTGTCATGGCATGAACATAAATTAAGTGGATCTCTGTTTGTCCTCTTGGTCCCCGTTTTTACTGTAAACTAAGTTCATAAAATGTATAATCTTGTGTGTGATCTCAGATGAACAACCTGAAGAAGATCGTTCAGATGGTGGTTGATTATTATAATGAGGTAGGTTGTGGTGATTGGGAGAAACACCTGCTGTATGTGAGACTCTTGTGTGTTCATTCAGTTCTTGTGGGAGTTGTAGTTTGCATTGTTTACGTAGCGCCAATCCCCGGGAGCCAAGTGTACAGTTGAGATAATAACAAGCATCAACAAGTTCAGGCCTGGTACATACAATACATCCACAATTATATAATATCCCCTTCGTTAAATCAACACACAATTGACATATTTTATTCTTCAATCCTCTTAGTTGTAGCAAAACTCAACCAACACAGCTGTTTACAGGTAGAGCTCTTAAAATCAGTGCGGTTTCACTCACTATCTGTCTCTGTACCATCAGGTCTTAGGCCAGGAGATCTCAGACTTCCCTTTGCCAGATCTGGCCCTGGTGGCAGAGCATTCACACCCCGTGGAGCTGGGGAGGCTGCTGCAGCTCGTATTGGGCTGTGCTGTCAGATGTGAGCGTAAACAAGGTACAGTACGTGGCTGCTTCTGTATACGTTTTTTTGCCAGTCATATTTAGGCACATGTGGCGCATGTTGGTTTTACGTCGCAGCAGTCGACAGTTCACGTCGTCAGTTTGTAAGTTCTTCATGGTGAGTGGAGAAGACATAAAGCTTGCAATTTGTCACACCTGCAAGTTGTGGAGGAACAAAAAAGTTACAAAAAATGTTTGTGTATGTTGGAATCGACAGGTCAGACTTGTAAAAAAATTGCAAATCGGCCAAGAAAATTGCAATCTCTGCATCTCAATTGTCCCATCAAATTCCTGTTAGGTAAAGGCCCGTCAGCCGAACAATGTTTAATTATTGCCCTGCCAAACCTCTGACAAAGGCAGAGCCCACCAGGCAGCCTGGCTGGGAAATCAATGACGGCAGTGTTACATTAGAAAGTGGGACACAAGTTGCTGAAAACTACTAAACGATGCAGTCAGTGTGTGTAGTTGATGAGTCTCTCTCATTCTGTCGACAGAATACATTCAGATCATCATGACTTTGGAGGAGTCTGTGCAGCATGTTGTCATGACAGCCATCCAGGAGGTCAGTCTGTCTTGAATACCAAGTGTCTCCCTCACTCTGATGAGAGGTGTTAAAGATATCCAGAAGAGCTTGGCTGAGCACTTGTACTTTACTTTAAAGGGACTTGAACAGCAGTAATTGTTGAGGGAGGGCAGAGGGAATACATGTGTTTCTGATGAATCTGTGTGATGTTTTTCCTCCTCAGCTCATGCATAAAGAGACCATGTCCCCGTTTGGAGCAGAACTGTCAGGGGACTTGGAGCAGCAGGTCAGTGCTTTTACCACCTGGGACGTCTTCTTATTGTTTTAACAAAGTCAGTACTTTCTGCTGTTTCACTCTCTAAGTGAATTTGAACTTGGTAATATTAAAAAAAAAAAAAAAAAAAAAAAAATTCAAAGATATATTGTGATTATAACTTAAACCACTCCAAGAGGAACAAAGTTAGAAACCCTGAACTTTATAACATTTGGCAGACGGTTAGCGTCACAGCTAAAGTTAACATTACCATTTCAAAGGAGTCACTCCAACCTTGACTCTCATCACTTTGAGGAAGAGCAGGACCAGAATCCCAGTGCTCTAATATTGACTCTCACTGCACAGTGCATCAGCTGCCTGAACAGGTAGAGGGGCGGCGGGACGAGTCTTTTGTGTAACAGGCTTGATAATTGTACATCCATGAAGAGGAAGTGACGGTTATAGGAGGGCCTGAAGGCCCCTCTGAGACTTCTGACCGGAGTATTGCAGCAGTCATGTGAATGTACAATGTTAGTTAAATTCTGCTTTTCCTTCATGTGTCCAGCTGAAAAAAGCCCTGGAGGAACTCACTGGACTTCTAGCAGAGAAGGAAGCGTTAGCCCAACGCTGTCAGGAGCTTGACATACAGGTGAATACAAATTTGCTTTAATGCCACTAATTTCTTTAACGCGTAAAATACTGGTATCATATGAAACTAGAAAACCTAAGGAATCCATTGGTACCAACCATGTCATACTTGCTTGTTGGGAAGGAGGCTAAATAATGCTCAAAATGTGCCCTAAACTTTGGCGAGGAAAAACTGGCATAGCCATTTTCCAAAGGGGTCCTTTGACCTCTGACATCAAGATGTGTGAATGAAAATGGGTTCTATGGGTACCCACGAGTCTCCCCTTTATAGACATGCCCACTTTATGATAATCACATGCAGTTTGGGGCAAGTCATAGTCAAGTCAGCACACTGACACACTGACAGCTGTTGTTGTCTGTTGGGCTGCAGTTTGACATGTTATGATTTGAGCATATTATTTTATGCTAAATGCAGTACCTGTGAGGGTTTCTGAACAATATTTGTCATTGTTTTGTGTTGTTAATTGATTTCCAATAATAAATATATACATACATTTGCATAAAGCAGCATATTTGCCCACTCCCATGTTGATAAGAGTATTAAAGACTTGAAAATTCGCCCTTTAAGGTACATTTTGAACAGATAAAAAATGTGCAAATTTGCGATTAATCCCGATTAAATATTTTAATTGATTGACAGCTCTAGTTTCTACAGAAAAATATACATTAATATGATTAATTTATAGCTGTCTAGCCTCAATGCTTTCTGTAGGTTTGACAATATTCAGATCTCCATGTCTACACACACACACACATACACACACACACACACACACACACACACACACATGCCTGTGGTACAGTATAAACAGGAGTTGTGTAATTCGCTGTAATGCTCGGGTTCATTGTCTGGAGCTGCTGTGGCAGAAGGACTGTGGGCTTAGAGTCTGGGCTCTGCTGGTCCCTCTGTGGCAACCAGCCCATGCTCTGCCACTGCTGGAGGGCCTTACTCAGCTCTGTACAGGCAGGCTAGACGTACTGTAGCACTGATCAACTGTTCAACTGGACTCTCGACAGATTGATTTGTTCTGTCGCCAGTCTTGCTCGTCTCTCGCTGCAGCGAGGTAAGTCCAACACGGCCGACCGTTCGGCACAACTAAACCCGTCTAAACCAGCTGCTCAGATCTTCGCTCTAACTCTGCTAACAGATGGCTCCGTCAGGATTCTGTCCGAGACGAGTCACGCAGTCTGTGTTTAATGTTTTGTGGTAGTCTTCCAGTAATCAACCCAGGAACATCTGTCATAACCAGGAACATCTGTCATAATGTCATAATAACCATTTAGTCATCTTCTGTTGGTTAAAGCAACGTCATTATCTTTGTAATGCATCTTGTTCTATATAGTTCATAGGAAAATATGGCTTCTTTATTTTACATGTGTGACAAGTTTAATCCATTGTAATGCTATATAATAATATTGTGTTATTTTGCATACAATATATATGTATCAAAACATTTTTTTATTATTTTATTTATTATTATTATTATTATTATTATTATGATATTTATTTGATCCATGTAGCCCAGCTCTAGTTAAACGTATCATTTCTAATGTTAAACACCGATCCTAGAGATTGTTTTCATCTAGTTTATATATATGTTGTATGCAAGACTTTTTTTTTAAACAATGTCAAGTTAACCTCGGGCTAATAGTACAGTGTCTGGTGGTTTAAAAAGTACACATCAGGGAAATGACGGGTGAGAAGTCAAACTAACTAACCGTGCATTAATATGTTTGCTTAAAGTGCACTTTGTCTGTGCTCTGCTTCCAGCATGGATTAACTGCACTGTTTGCTTTAACAGCTGGGAGAGGAAGACAGTTATCTCTACTGAAGGGGTGTGTCCTTCTGATGCTCACATGTGACTTTGCTGCTTTGCATGAAATAAATGACCAAAGAGATATTTAACATCACAGATTCATCCTGCTGACTTGACACAAATATACATTTTAGTTTGTATATTTAATTCACCTTGAAGGGATGGTTCAGGTGTTTTGAAGTGGGGTTGTATGAGGTACTTATCCATAGTCAGTGTATTACCTACAGTAGATGGCAGTCGGAGTACAGCACGGGAGCAAAGTAATGTACTGCTGTACAAAGGCCTACCAAAAAAAATCCATTTCAGTTTAAATACATGCTATATTTACAATATTTTCACCGCTTTATCTCTCTGTCAGACAGCTCTTTCCAACGGGGAACTGAAGCCATCATCTATGCTCTCTTCAAAGCAACCAGACTCCTTTGACAAAATCAGTAATTTTACCTCGCAGAACACGGGAGTTGCTGGTCTACCGCTGCCTTGATCGGTTAATTTGTTTGTGTTTGTGTTACTTTGGTGAATTCGAATTAATCCTTTAAATCACCAAGTTCACACAATAACACAAACTTACTGATCGATCGAGGCAGCGGTAGACCAGCAACTCCCGTGTTCTGCGAGGTAAAATTACCGTTTTTGTCAAAGGAGTCTTGTGGCTTTGAAGAGATTATAGATAACAGCTTCAGTTCCTTGTCAGAAAGGGCTGTCTGACGGCAAGGTAAAGCGTTGAAAATATTCTAAATATAGCTTTGCTCCCGTGCTGTTACTCCTGTCTGTTTCTCTGGGGGCGTACCGACTGCCATCTACTGTAGGTAATACACTGACTATGGATAAGTACCTTGTACAACCCCACTTCAAAAAATCCCGAACTATCCCTTTACCTCTGTTAAAATTGTGTCACTTTGTGAGAGTGGCTCTAAACCTTATTGTACCTGGACAGGTGGCTGTTCTGCAAGAGGAACGGAACAGCTTATTGGCTGAGAACGATGTCCTAACAGACCGAGCCAATCAGCTGGACACGTTCGACGACCCAAACACCCCCTCAGGAAAGAAACACAGCCAGCTGCAGCAACAGTTTGAGACGCTGCAGGAGGAGAACTTCAGGTGCGTCACGTTCTGCTTAAATGTACCGCAGCAGCCTCGTCGTGGTTTGCAAAAGTCTGAACGATTATTTGCATTTGCATCTTTTAGGCTGGAGGCCGCTAAGGATGACTACCGGATCCACTGTGAAGAATTGGAGAAGCAGCTGATCGAGGTTCAGCACCGTAATGACGAGCTCACCAGCCTGGCAGAAGAATCTCGAGCACTCAAAGATGAACTGGATGTTCTGAGGTTTGTGTCTGTGTGGGGAAGTGCAGATCTTATCTTAACTGTTTGGTAACCATGGTAATTGGACCTGATTTAGGAAAAAAGCCATTACAGATGAACAGTTCCTCAGTCAATGTTCCTATCCTAACTTAAGCTAGTAAAAGTGCATTACACAAGCATCTTAACTTCTAACTTTAAGATAACCGTTAAGCTGTCCTCCTAACCTTGACTTTTCCATCAATTTTCTTCTGCTCTCTGGACATAAGAGCTGCCTTCCTCTTCGTATCACTTGTCAATGTAATTATTTTCCTTTTGATAGCATCAACGCTCCGTTGTCTATCTTAGCCCACTCTCTTTCTTTTATCTCCTGTGTTAGCGTTGTTGTAAATTTTGCAAAAAGAGCATCTTTGGATTTCTCTCCAGATGTTACCAACACCTCTAACTCATCTGTCTTGAATTTAAGTACCCAATGTTGTTTTTGCTCCATTTTTTTTTCAATGTTTCAACGTATGTTTCAGTTGGTTTCAATGAGAAAAAACAACGGTTAAAATGTTGTTTAGCTCGGCGAGATGAGAAAAGTAGTGTCGGTTGCTAGGTAACACGTTGATAAGCGATGTTTGATTGATTATTTAGGATTTCCTAACCCGAGATAAGGGTGAAGTAAGATAAGATAGCATTCCTAAAGTTAGTTAGGATTTGCTTCTGTAATACCAAATTGGGAAAAATCCTGTTTTAGACCTCTTCCTATCTTAACTTTAACAGCTGGGAGAGGAAGACCCCTGGTCTGATGAAGTATTAAACAATGTAATAAACTGATTTTTCAGCTACTTTCTTTCGTCAAGGAGCAGCACAAACAGTCATCTTTTGGTGCCTCAGAATGGGAAACTAGCAGTTTCTTTAGCCAGTTGCATGGAGAGGGAAGGTCAGCTCATGGTTTCACTGATTAGCACACCCTCAACAAGAGGAGCTAATCAGTAAAATCAGTAAGATTAGCTGATGTTTTGTTTGGCTGGATCAAAAATCTGCATACAAACGGCTCTCCACTGAGAAGCAAAGAAGCAGGAAAACAACATCAGCACACAGTGTAATGTTTCAAAATAAAGTAAAATAACTCTAAAAATATTAACAGTTCTTCATCTGTGTAAGTAGAGACCAGGGATTAAACCCTAAAGATAGAAAACTCTTCTTCCTGAAGCAGTTGGAGTCATAGTTTTTTATTGATAGCTTTTTTAAATTGATATTCATGTATGTATTTTGTTTTCTCATACTGTAGAAACTGCTCAGATCGGGTGGTGATGCTGGAGGCCTCAGTGGATACGTACAAACGTAAACTGGAGAATCTGGGTGATCTGAAGAGGCAGATGAAGCTGCTGGAGGAGAATAACATGACCTACATGCACAACACCGTCAGCTTGGAGGAAGAACTGCGCAAGGCCAACGCTGCCCGCGCACAGCTAGAGACCTACAAGAGACAGGTAAGTTAAGGGAAAATCCGTATGTTATAAATCTCATAAGGTACAGATTTTATTTTAGTGCAACATATTCTTTTATTCGTCTGCTGTCTGTCAGGTCCAGGAGCTACACAGGAAGTTGTCTGAGGAGTCGCGGCGAGCAGACAACCTGGCCTATGAGATGAAGAAGTTAGAGGAAAAGCACGAAACTGTGATGAAGGAGAAAGAGGTGAGGCAGCTTTTGAAATGTGTCAGGAAGAATCGGCAGATGGATTTTTTTTTTTTACTCTTGCTGTGGTAACATCCTGTTATTTTAACATATCTTCCTCTCCAACTGAGGTAGTTGATTTTGGAGCCAAAGAGGAATGGTTAAAAGTCAGGGCTCAGCTTCAATTGACAATGTTAAAAACCACAGACCAAACCAGAAATCCTGGTCAAAGAGTATAGAAGCAAAGAGTCGAAACTCTGGTGCTTTCCTGAGATTAGCCGCTAGATGGTGCTGCGGTAGCGCTGCTGCCATTTTGGACTGTAAACGCCAATGAGTCTGTGGCCATGGATGTATACACGTCTGTAAATCATTTTTTTTTTTAGGTAAATCAACTTCCCAGTACGAACACAACTTGCGATTTTTAGGTGAAGGAGTGAAGATAGTGGTATCATGTGAAACTAGAAAACCTAATGAATCCATTGGTACCAACCATGTCATACTAGCTGGTCACGAAGGAAGTTAAATAACGCTCCAAGCTTACACTAAATTTTGGCGAGGAAAAACTACCATGGTCATTTTCAAAAGGGTCACTTGACCTCTGACCTCAAGATATGTGAATGAAAATGGGTTCTATGAGTCTCCCCTTTACAGACTTGCCCACTTTATGATAATATGATAATATGATTATTAAATACCTGACAAATCTCTCTTTAAGGTACATTTTGAACAGAAAAAATTTCAATTAATTTGCGATTAATTGCGATTAACTATTTTAATCGATTGACAGCCCTATTTTATACCTGTCTTATTCTATTTTAGCTTGTTTTTATTTTTTTATTTTGTTGGCTCTTTAATGACTGTTTTTAATTGTATGTAAATGTCCTTTTATACGGTTTCTTTTGCACTTTGTCTCAATGCTTTTGATATTTTATGTAAAGTGCTTTGAACTGCCTTCTTGCAGAAATGTGCTATATAAATAAACTTGCCTTGCCTCCATTAGAGGACCATCATCGAGAGAGATTCTCTGAAGGAGATCAATGAGGAGCTGCGATGCACTCAGGCTCAACAGCACCAGCTCTCCCAAGCAGGTGTGTGACTGGACAGTCGTATCTGACACTAATGACGCTGCTTTGCCACTTTGTTATTCTAAAGTGCACATCCTTTTTTTCCTGCAGGGATTCTTACTTCTAGCAGTCCCAGCCATGATAACCTGGCAGCTGAACTGATACCCATTGAGTCCAGGTAACGGACACGGTCTGACAATGTAGAATGTGTTTACTCTCTCTGCTGCAGTGTGGTGTGTGTGAACACTGACCTTATACTGTATGCGTGATTGTTCAGAGAAAAGTTCATCCGACTGCAGCATGAGAACAAGATGCTGAGAGTGCAGCAGGAGGATTGTGAGAGGGAGAAGATCGCTACACTGCACGCCCAGCTGGAGGAAGCAAACAGGACACGCAGTGAACTGGACACAGAGAACAGGTTAACACAGTTATACCCTTTCCCACCAAAATTAGGGTTTATATATGCAGGTTTTTTAAACACCTGGAAAACCTGCTAAAAATAAGCGATAGACTCCTTTCCCATTGCCAGTAGACGAGTATAGCTTCTCTGTTTTTTCCTGTTGTGTCACGTTCAACGTCACGAACGCACCAGAAAACAGGGTTAGTAAACAGTGAAAATGTTACGGTGGTTACTTCTTTTTGATATCTGTTACTTATTCAATCTCTCTTTCAAACTCTCAAACCAGAGTTGGTGATTGTTGGAACAGTGGAAAGACTAACCAAGATGGTTTTGATGAGTTTTATTTAGGGTTGTCAAAGTTAACGCGATAATAAAGTTTTAACGCAAATTTGTTTTAACGCCACTAATTTCTTTAACGCATTAAGGCAACTTACGATATTGATATTTCGGAGGTTGTAGCGGGCTCAGTTTAAGGAACTAGAATGAAAATACTGGCATCATATGAACCTAGAAAAACCTAAGGAATCCATTGGTACCAACCATGTCATACCAGCTTGTCGAGAAGGAGGCTAAATAACACTGCAAACTTATGCTAAATTTATGGCCATTTTCAAAGGGGTCCCTTGACCTCTGACCTCAAGATATGTGAATGAAAATGGGTTCTATGGGTACCCACGAGTCTCCCCTTTACAGACATGCCCACTTTATGATAATCACATGAGGTTTTGGGGCAAGTCATAATCAAGTCAGCACACTGACACACTGACAGCTGTTGTTGCCTGTTAGGCTGCAGTTTACTATGTTATGATTTGAGCATATTATTTTATGCTAAATGCAGTACCTGTGAGGGTTTCTGGACAATATTTTCTAATTTTTTTGTGTTGTTAATTGCTTTCTAATAATACATATATACATACATTTGTATAAAGCAGGCATATTTTGTTAATATTTCCTTCCTCTTCCCGGTGATCAATCTGCAGATTGAGTCGAGAGCGGATTAGTGAGCTGCAGCAGCAGGTGGAGGACCTCCAGAGGGCTCTGCAGAGTCAGGCAGCCAAACCTGATGATGTGAGTTTTGCAGGAGCGCCGGCACCCACACAGAGAAAACTTCCCACAGAGCTGATCTTCTTAAGCTTTTTAGACTTTGTGCAGGCATGGCATTATGGAAGGAAATCACATTAGTTTATGTTTTCAGTCCAAATGTTAAACTGATTTAGAGGTATTTTTTCAAATGTGTTTATTTTGCGGTGCACAATGTAAGCTTTTGCGCTGTATTTGTAGAAGCTTTAAAATCTGTCCCCCTTTTTTTTCAGTCAAACCTGAAGCGGAAACTCGATGCGCACATGTAAGTGTGAATCGTGTGTCAATTCTTGTATAAAAGTTGAGATGTAAAATGAATGCATGTGCTCTCCAGTAGAGGAAGGTAAAGGAACAGCATTTGTTTCTTTAGGGTCCAGCTGAACGAGGCTCAGGACGAAATCATGAAGAAGAAAGAGCTGCTGGAGGACCTTCAGCCTGACAACACTCAAACCTGTAAGTCTTCAATCACACGTCAGATTTTTCCTAATATGACACCGCTACTGCAACCAATTATCAGCTAATCTGACCATGTTCTGCTCAGTGCATTATGCTAAATTTTGGCGATAAAAAACTGGCATGGCCATTTTCAAAGGTGTCCCTCGACCTCTGACCTCAAGATATGTGAATGTAAATGGGTTCTTGAGCATGTATTTTATGCTACATGCAGTACCTGTGAGGGTTTCTGGACAACATTTGTCATTGTTTTGTGTTAATTGATTTCCAATAATAAATATATACATACATTTGCATAAAGCAGCATATTTGCCCACTCCCATGTTGATAAGAGTATTAAATACTTGACAAATCTCCCTTTAAGGTACATTTTGAACAGATAGAAAATGTGTGATTAATTTGCGATTAAATATGTATGTGTATGTGTATGTGTATGTATTGGGGCTGCAACTAATTATTATATAAATAATATATAAAAATATACATTATTATTTTCATTATCGAATAATCTGCAGATTATTTTCTTGATTAATTGCGTGTTACATCAAATGTCAGAAAATTGTGAATAATGTCCATCCCAGTTTCTCCAAGTCCAAGGAGGTGTCTTTACATTTTTTGTTTTGTCAGTCCAAAACCCAAAGAAAACAGGAAATCGGCATATTTGAGAGGCTGAAAACAGCATTTTCTGCCATTTTTGCATGGAAAATTACTTTTACGATTAATTGATTATCAAAATAATAATTTTTCTGTCGATCGACCAATCGATTATTTTAAACTTGGTTATTTGTATGAAGTATATTTTATTTACTGCTGCTCGTTGTCCCATGTATCGACCCATGTATGTTGATCTGATGCCTCTTACGTATTATTGCCTGTGAGTTTTTAAGTTATGTGTATGGTGGACTGGGTAAGCTGCAACATGTAGCCTTCTCTGCAACACTGCATCAACACACAACAGCACAATATGAAACCTCATAACTTCTCTCTTGCCTCTCAGCGTTGAAGCTGGATGAGCTGATGGCTGCTCTGAAGAAGAAGGATGACGACATGAGGGCCATGGAAGAGAGGTACAAAATGTACCTGGAAAAAGCTCGCAATGTGAGTGATTTTATTTTCGTATTTTATTCTATTTTTTTTTTTTTCCTTAAAACACAAAGTTGAGTCCAGTAGTTTGATCTGACTTCAGATCGGTTCTTTCTTTTGTGATGAGATGAACAGGATGGAAGGATGAACGTGTGGTAATTGTTTAAATTATATCTGACTGACAGTTGGTGGATATTTGGGTTTAGTGGTGTATATATATGATGAATATTAATTGTTTGAGTTATGAAGAAGGGATAGGATCATATAAGTTTATGCTTTTTCCTACTCTTTTTTTGGACGAGTAATATTTATTTATATTGTTTATGAGAAGTTAATAGTTTTCTATATGTTTACTGTTCATTTTATTTGTTGTTTTTGTTTTTACTTATTTGTTACATGTTGTACATAAATAAATAAAACAAAAATTGTGCTTGTAGGTTATCCGAGCGCTGGATCCTAAACTAAATCCAGCCACCGCTGAGATACATGCTCTGAGGAACCAGTTAGCAGATCGGGACAAGCAGATTCTCAACCTGGAAGTAAATCTGCTTCTTGACTCGTTCACTGAACATATTTATTTATATATCTATTATACATATTTATTTAAACAAAAGGACTGTTTTTTTCAAGCTTAACTCCTGTTTGGTTGATTTGCCTCCGTAGCGTCAATGTGAGCAGGCCAAACTGAGAGAGTACGAGGAGAAGCTGATCGTCACCGCGTGGTATAACAAGGTACAAAGAAGTCAAATTTTCTGATGTGGTTATATACTTTTTATGACGTACTTGTTCAGTTCAGTCACTTTATTATCCCAGATGGGAAACTTGATTTGCAGTCAGGTGCACAAGATATAAAACAGAAGTGCAAAACAAAAGGTACAAAAATGTTTCCTGTACATACAATATACAGAACACAATAATACATAACACTACAACACAACAATCTCCAAAATTCTGAAGTACATGTGCGTCTAAACTGGGTTGAAAAACGATGCAATCTGGTTGTCATGGTAATGAATTACATCTGACTATTAACCACATCCTCATTCTCTGTTTGAGAAAGAACGTTAACCAAAAAACAGGAAGTAAAACTGTCTGGAGGGGGGCTTTAACTTCCTAAGGAAGGTAGGATTGACACTCTGAATTTGTCTTTCTTTCGTCCTCAGAGTCTGAACTTTCAGAAGCTGGCGATCGAATCACGTCTCGGTGGCTGCACCTCCTCCGTGCTATCCCCCGGCCAGTCCTTCTTGTCCCAGCAGCGGCAAGTCTCAAACGCCCCACGCCGGGCGCTTTCCATCAGCGTGCCTGCCACTACCTCCAAGTAGACCTCGTCATAGAGCCAAATGTCTCACCTTTTACTCAGAATACTCTCCCTCAGTCCCTCCCACCAGAGAGCACTCAAGTGACCTTAAACACATCAGCGCTTGGGGAGGGGGGTCAAGGGTCAGCTGATTGGGATCAGTGAACACTTGCTTATCAAACATAACCTTCTAGGTCACCCACCTGAGACTATAGCTTACTGTCCCACAATACACTACAGGCGGACCTTTCATGGAACAGGATCCAGTGTTCACCTCACTAGCTAAAGTCTGGTGTCCCAACCTGTAGAGCATATTTCCCATCTGCCCTGTGTGTTTGCTTCTCCAACTGCACACTCAGCTGAATACTTGCTATAATCCATTTAGCCTTCACTCTCTTACATCCTGTCATGCTGTGTACTTTAACAGGAATGAGAGAAATCTAAAAAAAAAATGAATGCTTAATTATTTTATTCAGAATTGGAGCCCGTAATATAAACATATATGAATGTGATTTTGAAAAGGGGTTACTTGAATGCTAAAGCCAACTAACGTCAGATGATTGTTGATATATGGAAAACTATACAGTCATACTATGCAGTTAAGGGGGCACTAATGTAGTCATCCTGCAGACTGACGAAAAAGACTGACTTGCTTCGGATGTCTTTGAGAAAATGATCGCTATATTTGGTGCTGGCCACCAACTGCTTTTAAGCATCAAACATCACTTGTCATGTAAAGCTGTGAAAGTCCTATAAATCATGTTAAAGGAAGACTTCACCCACAGAATGATTACAGTGGAAACTGCTTATAGTGATCAGGGTTACAGTGATCAACCGCTTATATGGATCAAAAAGCTTAGGACAGAATCGTTCTTATACAAACGCTCTTTAAATATTTTGCTTATAGTAATCAAGTTGTCCGCTTACAGTGTTCATTTTGGGTCTTTTCATGAATGACAACATATGGAAAAACACTTTAAAACTATGTGGAACTAACATTAATTGAAGTTTTGTTTTGTTTTTACTTTACTACCTTGATACTTTGCCTCACGGACCGTCTGCTTTCCGGCTGGATACCTGTGCTACGTGCACATTGATAACGTGACGGGAAAAGGAAAGTCATGTCTGAATGAAAAACAAACACCCACAGGGCAAGCGCCCTCGTCAAGTGGATTGATAATGTCTGGTCACATACTGTAATGCCCCCATAGTGAAACTTTTTCCGATCCTCAACCAGGTCTGCGGCTCACATGCAAACCGGCGCCCGTCTCCCCCCACGCCGCTACCGGGCAAGAGAACGAGGAGCCCCGGCAAAGGGGCTCCCTTTTGCATGCACGCAGGCCAATAACGGCAAGGACTCACCCTCAGTGAGGGAAAAGGCATAAGAAATTGGCAGCGAGTCAGTAAATAGCGAAGCTGTCCGTTTCATTACTTTGTATTCGTGTAATAAATATACAGATGTCCATTAGATGGTAATCTGCATTAGAAATGATGCACAACAACAAAAATGTGGTTATAATAATCATCCTCTTATATTGATCAATTAGACCCGGTCAGACGTGATCACTGTAAGCCACCACTGTATTTGTTTATCAATTACTCACCCCGTGTTACCTTGAATTGTCGAAGAAATCTTCTCTCATGCCTCCACGGTGAACGGAGAATCAAAAAACAGAAAAAAGTCTTGATGAATTGAATTAAATGGGGGACGCTTTCAACATCGGCAAAACTATATCAAAACATCTGTTCACAAACTCTCACACAACTCGTGCAGAATAATCCAAGTCTCATTCATTCAGTCGTATGCTCACAACTCCCCAAACACATGCATCTTCCCTAAAACCTTAATATTTAAAACACATCCGCATAAACAGTCTTACGCTTGAGCCGCTGCGTTACTCGTCCGTGTGAGTGTTTTAAATATTAAGGTTTTAGTGAAGATGTTTTTGGGAAGTAGTGAGCATACGACTGGATAAATGAGACTTGGATTAAACAACACAAGTTGTGTGAGAGTTTGTAAACAGATGATTTGATATAGTTTTGCTGTTGTTATATGCGGCCCCCATTTACCTCAATTCATCAGGACTTTTCTCTGTTTTTTTGATTCTCCGTTCACTGTGGAGGCATGAGAGAAGTTTTCTTCAAGAATTCGAGGTAACACGGGGAGAGTAAATAACTGGTCATTTTGTGGGTGAAGTATTCCTTCAAGTGGTCAACCCCTGAGGCGCTTCAACAACAAATCCTACACAAGAAATCCAGGACTAGTGTATTGATGATGTATTTTCTATACTCCTAAAGTGTGATTTGACTTCCTCATTGGCAGCATGCTCTAAATGAAAACTGGCTGGCCTTTTTATTCTCTGAATATCTTGAATCTTATTTAGTAGTGAAAAATCAAGTCCATGAAGTTGCACAGCTGTAATGTAAAGATGATTTTAACACCAGCTTCTGATCCAGATGTCAGATCCAGGATGAGCTTTCATACAGTACCTGCAAATTGTAACTTGAAAATTTGAATTGTAGTTGATATTGTATTTAATCATGGATGTTTTCAGGCTGTTTTGGTGTCAGTGGAAGTTCTGAGTGAAGAGCGCTGTTGTAGAAGCGGGTGTTTTCTTTTGATACGGTGGGTTATTGGCTATCCAAGCTTCTGAAGACAAACTGCACTAGTTTCACAACATGAACTGGCTGTTGTTGGCCTTGTCACTCTGTATGTTTGCAATAACACTGAAGAAGAGGCGTTCTGTTATGATGGTTTTGCCATTTGTGATCTATAGATGTGCGTCAAAGCGCTTTTATTTTCCTTTGCAGTGGATGATTCTCGTAGATTGCTGATTTAAAAGCAGTGTCATTTCTATGGAAATAAGAAGTACAATCAAACGTAGCGCAGCACAGAAACTACACGTGTAGTGTTAAATTCATGTTTGTGTGTAAATGAAGAAAAGTGAGAAAGGCGTTATGAATTTTCAGGAATTTAAGGAGTTCAACATTTAAAGCCTTTGGTTTTCTTGTGAATAAATAAATAAATGCTTTTTTTCTAAGAGTGTGTTTTACATTCAGTAGCATCAGTCTCAGGTTGGGTCCAAAGATTAGAAACATATTTACGCTCTTGAAAAAAACAAAGCAAAAATAATTTCATTTCAGCACCATTCACAAACCTTTTGACACACAGGTGTTTATTCATTTAGTCAACAGTGCCTTTTTCCTGTGACAATAAAGCAGCAATTTGCAAACTAACCTTATCAGGATAAATCCAATCACACAAACGGTAGGTAGGCCTGTCACGATAATTATGCAATCGACTCATCGTACAATATATGGACATGACCTCGAGCATTTTTACATTATCGACTTATCGCACGATATATGGGCATGACCTCGATAGTTTTTACGTTATCGCTAATCGTACAATACATCTCCTTGAAGGTGTGTACTTGCATTATTATGCTAATATATTGTCATTATAATCAGTGCCATAAAATGGTCTTAAAATGCCAATAATATTGTTTATCATAATTATTTCTGGGACAATATTTCATTCAACAAAAGAATCGTGACAGGACTAACTGTAGGTAACCTACAAGTTACAGAGAGAGAACGAAATCTGGCCTTTCTGTAAAAACATTTATTTTTATAGTAGGCAATAGTCCAACTGAAAGTGGGTAATAATAGACATGATTGATAAGATATTTGGAGAGTTTTGCTGCTGCTTGCTGGTTACATAACAGTGTCAGTGTTGGAAAAACGATAATTCATCACATGTCGCACATTATGTCATGTGTTGTGGCAAAACAAAGCATGCTGCAGTTCGCCTTATATGAAACATTTCCTCGTGCCCCCATCAGCTTCAGTATGTCACACACATGTTGTAGACATATTGTTGAATGCTGTCTATACTGGACTGGTTTAAACTAGACAGGAAAACTAGCCATGGATGTAGCATGTGTCGTCTAAGATGTATAATATTTTTACTATAGCATACAGTGTATAGTAGAGGATAGGCTGCAGGATTCAGCGGGCTTTGGCGTAGATCTTAAAGGGGTACGGTGTGCGTGTGGCGCCGACGATTCCCTCTGAACTCAGCTCAACTCCATCCAGAGTGGAAAAATAAAATTTCTGTAACAAACTGATGAAAAACAGAAACAGCTCCATTCTCGCCAGGCCTTCACCGAGACATGCACGCTTTCCTGGGAAAAGCAAGCATAAATGCAAAAGGATGAAGACGTACTCTCATTATTTAGCTTACATTTCCTGCAGCCTAAATTATTTTATTTCTTGTTGTTTTAAAAGTCGATTCTTTCAGTTCAGTTAAGGCGAGACGCTACAGGCAAAAACATTTTTGAGATTTTGGGCTATTTTGATTCCATAACATATCTTCTTTCAGACTAGTGGAAAGAAAACATCCAAAATACACATTTAGGTTTTTATTTTACTACTTTGTCTATCTGCGTCTGTAGATTTCTCCTAAATTCACCAAAAGTTACCATTAGATAATGCCTAATTTGCATATTTAAACATAACATTTCAGAAAACTTGTAATACAAAAACAATTGTCTTAATGTATGTAATCAACTGGGGAAGTTTCATGGTGATACCTATTAATTCACCTGTAGTGTCTCCCCTTGATCAAACTCAGAATTATCAGTTAAATGTGACGGTTACCTGCCGAGAAAGGTAAAAATGCATCCCTCCTCACTAACTTCCCCTCAGCATCCAGGAAGTGTTCAGGGTTAAAGGTGTCAGGAGTTTCCCATTCAGTCTTGTCAAACAGCACCGAGGTCAGGTTGGGCATCACTGAGGTCCCCTGCACACATACAGAGTTAATATTGTTTATACAAAAGGATAAGAAGAGATAAAGGGATAGTATAGCCACACCTGGTTTCCAGTTGATAAGGTGTGTCAAGGGAAATGTCAACAAGTGGGTGTTGACACTGTAAAGAGAGCTTAATCACAAGGACTCTGCTCAAAGGATGTCCTGGGCAGAGTTGTGGTTTTAGCTTATGTGGGTACATACGGTATAGACTACATGTAAACTCAATAAATTCAGTTATTTGTCATGTCAGATGTTTTTATCATGTTCTCTCATCTATTTCAGTAGATTTTTATTTATTTTATTTATAAATTTTAAAGGTTCTCGATACGATATTCAGATTATCAATATAGCAGCCAACAACTATTAGCTATGTAAAGATATAGAGGAGTAATGTCTACCTGCATGAGCAGAGACTGAAGTCTCTCTGTGTGTGTTGTAATCTGAGCTACTCCATGGTTTCTTGACATAGCCAGGCCGGCCATGCATGCTTTTAGTCAGCCGATTAGACTGTTAGGCTATTAAATAGGTGTTATCACTCGCTATAAGCCCCATCGATGTGGGTCAATAGGGGCCTACTACTCCCACGAGTAGCATTTATCATTTATTCATATGGTAGATCCCCAGTAGAAGGTATAATGGAACACAACAACGACCTTAGAAAATGACTTGTAGCCTGTTGCTGTGGCGCTCTTAGTGTGAACACTGCTGTTGCCATGTTGAGAGCTGTGTGGAGGCAACTGATAGCATATGGTCTGAATGCGAATTTAGCACCTTTAAACCATACAGAAAAACAAACACCCACCCAGTGGAGTATCTCATTTTCTCCATCTTGATATAGTTCAGTGTCCTTCATTAAATCTTCTTAAATACCGGCACTATACTGTGTAAGATACACAAATTTATTTTTTCCCTTTTTCTTCTTCTTGGAGTATAAACCTCCAGGGGATGTCAGGAGATTCAGTGTTTATTGCAGTAACATCAGCTGCCACATCATACTTCAGATATCACAAACTGCACAAAATTACATATTGGTTTTCTAATAAACACGTAATGGACACAACTGTCTGTTCTGACTCCCTAGTTGCTGCGTGCTATTAGTAGATGCACCTTGGGTATGAAGTAATCGCCCAGTGTCGTGTCCTTGGCGGCCATTCTGAGTCCATTCAGAGGAACAATGTTTCCCATCCGCTGGATCTCGTGTATGACCGCATCAGTGTAGGGCAGTTTGGGTCTGTCTGCCATCGTGGGCTGGCGGGTCTGTCCGATCACTCTGTCTATCTCTGCCTGGACTTTGTCTATGAGGTGAAATAAAAGATGTTTAACTGATCAATTACCGACTTGTTCTTACTCCGGTATCTTTTAATTTCTTGTGCTGCTGCTGTGGGAGTCTTACACTCACCCTGGATATGAGGGTTCTTGATGAGGTGGACGAGGCCCCACTGCAGGGTCTTGGAAGTGGTTTCACTACCAGCCAGGAACAGATCCAGACAACACAGAACCAGGTTGCCTTCGTCGAAACCCAGTTGACTGTTTCTGTTGTGCTGTCGGGGCAGAGCGGAGGAACAAACAAACATAACGGTCAGTTAGTTTTTGATTCTCATACATATTGATTGTCTTTAGTCAACATTGTAAACACCGTACTTTCTCCTCTATCAGGAAGGTGTCGATGTAATCTCGTGGGTTGCCGGGGTCCAGATCCAACTTGTGCCTCTCTATTTCTGCCCTGATAGATGCCTCCAGAGACTTGGAGCTGCTGAAGATGCCGTTGTGAGGCCCCGGCAGGCGTTTCATCAGTGCTGGGAACGAATCATATAGCTGTTTGGAGAGGAAACACTGTTGTTTATATCCATTGTCAGCTCACAATATTTTCTGATTGACAGAATGCCATTCTGCATTTTTTTTTTTACCTGCATAAAAGACTATTTTATCTACAGGCAACTAGATAAAATCAAGTGTCTTTTTCCTGCTACGTTGGTTTTAATCCATATTATTAACAATCTCTCATTGCTCACTTTATGTTCCTCTGGGAAGCAGCCGGGCAAAAAGGTTTAATAAGTAAATAGTTATAATATTATGCATATTTATAATATTTTTATTGTTCAACACAGGCCATTTTGGTAGAATATGACAGTTGAATAGAAATAATTTTGTTTTACTTTTGTACAGCTTCAGTCCAAAATGGCGGAAGCGTAGCTTTGCTGCTGGGAGCTGGCGTTGCAACGGAACGTATATTGACTTTTTTTCGCTTCGTCCAAAATAATATACAATGCACTAACTACATACTCAATAGGTGAACTATCTTTTCAACATGCTTTTGTGTAAATAAACAGTAGTATGCATCTTTTCGGATGCACTGAGCGGTAATTTATGTCGTCACTTCCTGAGAGCCTTCTTGTAGTGATGTGTCAGTAGCAAACGAGCCGGCTCTTTGAGCTGGCTCTTTTAAGTGAACGATAAGAGCCGGCTCCTGTCAAGGCAGAATGATAGGATGATCTTCTCCAGGCACTCCGTGCACTGACTGTGACTGAATGAATGTTGTGTTATTGACGTCCGTGCGACCAATCAGGTGATGACAGACACGGATCATACCATCAAGCAGGGAGGGGTAGGGGTGTGCGGTGCACTGACGGTCTACAGGTATAGAGCATGGATGTATTAATAGAACTGGATACAGCGTTGGAGGCGGGGCCCCGGTCATTCCGATGAGAGTTGCACATTGGCGCATGAAGCCTAAATGGCTAGACTTCCGTCTGGAAAAGTACCCGTATCTTGGTGGATCTTGGACAACTGGGACATGCGCAGTAGCGTCCGCTCGGTCACATGACTCGGTCACGGGGTCCCAACGTCACGCCGTCGTCATGGCTTGCGCTGCCATCGCGGTCTGGGTCTCATTCACATGAACGGAGGAAGGGAAATAACTCTGGATTCAGCTGTTAGTGCTTTTTACAACTTTAAAAACTTATTTTTTTAAATAAGGGCTATTAGAATGTTCGTACTGAGAAGTTGATTCACCTCAAAAACAAGTATCCGCTGAGTTACAGACATCTCTTTCCCAATGTAAGTCTATGGGAAAAAGTATTTTTGGGCCCCAATGCATCACGTGACTAACACGGAAGTTGCAGTACCGCCGTTTGGCCACTACGAAAGTCCGGATCGTCGACCGGCGCACTTCCTGGGGGCTTGGTACAGAACAGGAGGAAGAGGAGGAGAGAAAGAGAGAGAGGAGTGCGGTGCACGAATAGCAGACAAGATGAGTGACAGTCGGAAACGAAGCAGCATGTAAAATTATAGTATTCTGGACATTATAAGGTTTAGTATAATTATATTGAATAATTGAAGTGATATATGTGTACACATACTAATCAAAAATTAAAACTGCGCTAAATTTGGCTGAACTATAACAGGCAGAAAACACATATCCATTTGGGAGCCGAAAGAGCCGACTCTTCTTGGTGAGCTGAGCCAAATGATCTGGCTCACTAAAAAGAGCCGGAATTCCCATCACTAGTTTAAACAAGTTCAGCGTGCGCGCGCAGGTCGAAGCCTTTTCTAACTGACAAGAGGTAGCTAGGTTGCGGCTAGTAAAACTCCACCTGATAAATGCTTATTAAGGTTGTAATTTGTGATTTTTAACGGGATCTAATTGTTGTAACTAGTACTATAAGACCCAATTCATTCTGTGTAAATTCTGTTGAGGTTTAAAATCGCTAATCTCAGTTTTTAGTGAGTTTCGTCTTGAGAAAGAGGGCTAATGTTAGCATGTTGAGTTCGCCACCTACCTAGCATAACGGTCACAGGTTTCCCGCCTTAATTGTACTGATTGTGTTCTTTTATCAGGGGAGCCAGCTCTCTCACACACCTCAGCAAATGACTTCTATCACTACAGGTATGGAGATAAAGTATTTCTTTTCAAAATGTTGTAATTTCTGAATCCATTTACTGTGTTATGAAATGCTGTGATTAGCCTCATAGCTTCAGTTCATTCACACCAGTCTGGCTATATAAGTGAGTCTAGCTGGTTGTTTTTGTAAAATTTCAGTGTTGACTGGTTATGTAAATTTATTGTATCTGAATTTGGGATGTTAATATTAATTGATACTGTGTTTTTATTGTGATTTACTTTTTTTTATATTGTTTAAAGGGACTGTGTAACTTCTTACACGTATAAGAACGCCTGCTCGCCTTCACTCAGCTCGCTCCTTCTCACGTGCATGCGCGCACACTACACACTGCAGAAGAGTTAGTTTAGCTCTGAGAATATCTAGTGAATGTACAGTGGACGTTTGTGCAGAAATAACTGCTGCAGCTCCTCCAGACCAACAGAGGTTTTCCGTGTCTTGTGAAGTGACGGGGCTCCGCAGCGAGAAACGTTATCGTCTCCGACCAAAACTCCACGGTCTCCCCTGTTCCCTCCGGCCGCGGTCGGGAGGCTGAGGCAGGAAAAGCCAACACTAGGATCAGCAGTGATTCATGGAGAGACCTTCGTCTGGTCAGCTAACATTACTGCCAAGCAGGTGAAATATAGAGTGATATTTTGGTTTGAGCTGATGTGTGTTGCCTCACTGTTTTGAGCGATGCTCGTTCATGTTTATTTAGAGCGAGCAAGCGCGAGCCCGACGCTGACTTTCGTTGACTTAACAGCCACAGGTGTCGCTGTTAACAAGCATTTCTGTATCTTACAAACAGTCCCTTTAAAGCAATGAAATATGGGTTATTTTTCATATTTCTCTAACCTATATTTTGGATGTTTAACTATACCTGGTTATGCTTAGTATTTTTATAATGTGTAAACTGTGTAATTGAACTTTAATTTTTTGAAAGATCTAATAAAACTTTGCAATACATATCGAATCGGCACCCAAGTACTGTGATAGTAGTATTGTCCCTGCCCTAATAATTATTGTTTGTAGAGATAATGTAATGAATGGTTATAGCCATGCGAGGTTGTTAGTTGTGTCTGAGTTTCTTTGCATCTTACTAGAGCCCATACGGAGCCCTCCAAATAGGCCATCTCAGTCAGGTTCTTCAGCATGCTCTGGAAGTTGTGGTCGCTGTAGTCAAACCGTCTCCCGAACACGATCTGGCAGATGATGTTGGCCACAGCGTTGTTTAAGAGGGGCACCGGGTCAAATGGCTCACCTGAGCAGAAGAAATGCCTGTGTGTATTTTTGCTTTTCATTCTGTTACATTTTATTCTCTTTCTGTTTTGTTCTTTTTTTGTCCAACCTTTCTCCTTCTCCATCACTTCCTGGAGATGAAGGCTCTCCTCGCAGATGCTCTGCTCCATGGAGCTCTTGGCCAGGCCAAAGGTACGTAACGTGGCCATGGCGAAACGCCGCTGTCTCCTCCACACGTCCCCATTACTGAAGAAAAGACCCGCTGAGACAGAAACCACGCAACATTACTCAGGTAGGGATCAGGAGGCAGGTTGACTACTTTAACACTGATCTACTGTATGTTTGTGTGATTCACCTGAGTTCCCTGAATAAATTCTGGTCACCATCGGGCTATAAGGCCGGTCCACAAAGTTGTCAGCCTGCGTCACTATGGCTTCTTTCACCATCTTCCACCCAGACACAAACACTGTTCTGTGTCTTCCCAGACGTATGCAGAACACATTCCCATAAACATCCGCTAGCTGTGGATGCAGGAATAGAGAATAAGTGGCCTGTTGTCCAGCATGTGACTCTGATAAGATGCACATTTCTGTGACACTGTGACTTAATATCAGCAGGTTTTTAGCATTGTTTTCTACCATAAACGTTGTAATATTCTGTTGAAGCAGAATCTCATATGATATTTTGTAATTTTCCCTTATTTATGTGTCTACTACATGCTAAAGTAGGGGAGAATAAATAGGAATCTTCCACTTTTTCTCACGTTTTCACAAGAACACCACTGCATAATATGAAAATATGATTCTGTCATCTTACCTTAGTTAAGTAAATGTGAGGCTGTTTGGATTCAATGTTGAATATGTTTCCTAAAAAAGGGAGAGATGGTGGTCCTGGTGGGAAGTTGTGTGGATCCTTTTTGTTCAGAAAATACACTACGAGGAGAACGGCAAAAATAAGAAGCAGCGTTTCCCTCAGATCAAGCCACAGAAACAAATCCCACAGCCACATTGTGAGGCAGAGGAGAAAAGCAAAGGACTGATGGGGATCACTTGCTCCATCAACAATTGCTAGTTCGAGATGGGCTGGTACTCTGCTGACTCACAGCTTGTGTAGATATAATGACCTATGTGTGTGACAGAGAGAGTGGACAGCCCTCCATTAACCAAATACGGAGTAAGAATAAGCTGAAAACTGAGCCAACACTATAACAAAGCAGGAGTATTAAACAAAAATCTTTCAACCGTAAACATCAGAAGCCGCCTCATAATGCTAAATGTGATGTAATGTAGGCAAAAGAAGAATGTGAAGTAGAAAAGATATTTCTGCTGCATCACTTTTGATCCTTTTTTAAAACTGTCCATTTTGAGTCAGACAAAGATCTGAGAGATGAATGTTAAATAAATGATAAATCCTTTAACATTTCATTTTACCAGGAGTGCTAAGAAAGTTTAGAAAGGGAGTGGTGACAAAGAAATCAAAGCCACCTGCCAGGAGCGCATGTAAATCAACCCCCTATCAAGCATACACAGGTGATGGTCATTATTATTGTACTGTCATACTTATACATGACATAACTGATCATTACTATAAAGAAAACGTCACCAATACAGCTTGAATGTAATTTTAAAGACGATATGTTTATGAAATCTTACATTTTGTCATTAATAACTACAAGGACAAAGGGAAATATAAACAGTCTTATAAACAGTACCATTAATACAAGAATATTTAATGGAAAAATAACTATCACAATGAATTAAATGTACAGGCAGATAGAATAAACAGGTCCTCAGAACACCAGGCAATCATACAACAGTGAAAGGTTGAGATTAAAAAGTGAGGATTTCTCTGTTTTGCTTAGTCTTGTCTGTTACTCATTGGTTAGATGAACAATGGTTCAATAAGATGTTGCATAATTCAGCGAGCCTTGGCGTAAACTTTGAAGGGGTGCGGTACACGTGTAATTCCAGTTACTCCTTCAGTACTCAACTCTACTCCATCAGGAACGGAGAAAGAGAACTTCTGCAGTAGACCGACCAAAAACAGGAACAGCTCCATCTTGACGAGGCTTTCTCCGAGACACATCCGTTTCCCTGAAGAGTCCGCAAACACATACGCAAATGAAGGTGTAAGAGCTCAGGAAAAAATGTATATTCTGGTTCAGGTTATGGTTAAAATTGAGGTGAATTTGGTTTACCTGCAGAGAAAGGCAGGAAAGCTTCTCTCTTCACAAACTTTCCCTCAGCATCTAGGAAGTGTCCAGGGTTGAAGGTGTCTGGAGTCTCCCATTCAGTTTTGTCAAACAGCACAGAGGTTAGGATGGGCATCAAAGATGTACCCTAAAAAACAAGATCCATAAACTAACTCCATGCTAATCCCATTTTAGAGATAATCCTGTTAAGACTTAAAATGACTGTGCTAAATGCACCTTGGGTATGAAGTAACTGCCCAGTGTTGTATCCTTGGCGGCCTTTCTGAATCCATTCAGAGGAACAATGTTCCCCAACCTCTGGGTCTCGTGGATGACAGCTTCAGTGTAGGGCAGGTTGGGTCTGTCTGCCATTGTGGGCTGTCGGGTTTGTCCGATCACTCTGTCGATTTCTGCTTGGACTTTGTCTAGAAAACCAAGAAAATTGAAGGAATTAAGCTTGTAGCAACATGGTGCGAAAAACCTGATATGTTCATATTTTACATTCCCATCAGCCTCAGCTGTACACTGTGATTAGCGCTAATTAAAGGTGCTCTATACGATATTAAGTATTGAGTATTAATATAGCAGCAAACAACTATTTGCTATGTAAAGATATAGAGGAGTAATGTCTACCTGAGCAGAGAATGAAGTCACTCTCCCTCTGTGTGTGTTGTAATCTGAGCTTCTCCATGTTTTGTTGACATAGCCGGGCCGGCCGTGCACGCTTTTGGTGCATGTTCGTTAGGTGTGTGTTTTTTACGATTTTGAAATCAATTTTGTATTGCCAGAATCTATATATTTGCTTAATTTGAGTCTAAGGGAAGGTAGAAGGAAGTTACCGCTTTTGTTGTTGCAGTCTGAGTAACGTGACGTCATATCTGTTCTGTATCTGTCAACCAAAACAAACTGCAGTCGGCCGCAGCGAGCCGAAGCAAAAAAGTAGAAAACGGCGGAGGTTCCACGTGGATACGACCTGCGCCCTCAAATTTTAAATCCAAAGTGGTAAACACTACACATACAGTAAACTTTGGAAACACTTTGGGTTTCACACATTGCAGGAAAAGCAGAGCTAGACATCATGGCTAAAGCTGCATGCTAACTCTGTCATGGACAGGAAATGTTATCATATTGTGGTCAAGCCAGCCGTCACTCTCATCTCCGTGGTCAAATCGACCGACGCTACAACTGTAGAGCACCCATATACTGACATTTATGTTAAAGGCATTCAAACGCTGGTGTTAGCATTTAGCTCAAAGCATCACTGTGTACGGCCTCACAGAGCTGTTGGCATGGCTGGAGACTCTTTTAGTCTCGTTTCCTTGCTGTTTCACAGCTCAGTGTAGGGCCTAGCATGTCACCTACCCTGGATATCAGGGTTGTTGATGAGGAAAACCAAAGCCCACAGCAAAGTGTTGGCGGTTGTCTCCGTTCCAGCAGTGAACAGATCCACAGCGTTCACAGCCAGATTGGTCTCATTGAAGCCCAGATCAGACTCTTTATTCTATACAGAAATACAGAGAAGATACAGTAGTGAGTGTCTGGTAGATTGACAGGAAGGGCTACACAGTGTTGTACAGTGCAGTTCACTTACATTTTCCATTTCAATGATGAAAGCGTCAATGTAGTCTCGGGGATCGCTGTGGTCCAGGTCCTTCTTGTGGCTCTTTATCTCCTGACTGACGTAGTTTAGGATGTCTTTGTAATGGCCGAACATTTGGTTGTGGGGACCTGGCAAGTGTTTCATCACTCTAGGGAATGCCTGATACATCTACTCAGAAGAAAACAGTAGATGAGAGAAACTTTCATTCACATCACCTTTCAACTATGTGACTTGGAACTCCCAGTCGGTCAAAGAGGATTGACTCCCACAGTCCCATCCAGAATGCTGCCTTTCTGACAATGATTGAACTAAATGGATATTACTGACTTACCAGACTCCAAACAGAGCCCTCAATCCTAATAAGTTCAGATATATACATCAGCATGATCTGGAAGTCGTGATCGCTGTAGTCAAACCGCTTCCCCATCACAAGCTGGGAAATGATGTTGGACGCAGCATGGTTGAAGAGACTTGCTGGGTTGAAAGGTTCACCTGGAGGAGAGGAGTTCACTGTTTAGACAATGCTATACTCCTGAAGAACTGCTGATTATGAGCTTATTTTGTGAACCACCTTTCTCCTTCTCTATCTCCTCCTGCAAGTGTCGGATCTCCTCACACATACTGTGCTCCAAGGTGCTTTTGCCCAGGCCGAAGGTACGTAAGGTAGACAAAGCAAAGCGTCGCTGTCTCGTCCATGTTTCACCATTGCTCATGAACAAACCACCTAGACACAAGCATACAGAGGAAATAGGGTTAATGTCTCAGGGGAACTAATTTCTGAGAAAGATAAGAGAAAGAGGGATTATCACACCTGAGTATCCTGAGTAAAACCTGTCAGTGATTGCGTTGTACGGTCGATCTACAAAGTTGTCGGCTTGCGTCACTATGGCTTCCTTCACCATCTTGTACCCAGACACGACCACTATCTTATCACCGCCGAGGCGGAGGCTGAACACATTCCCATAGACGTCAGCCAGCTGTGGACACACACACATATGCCACTATCCTGAATATCACAGTAGTGTTTGTGAAAGATCTTGAACTGATTGGAAATTAAATTAATCAAATTTATTTTAAATGTATAAGAATGACTCGATACAATTCACACCTAAATGTAAATATGCATTCAACTTTACCTTGGTGAAATAAATGTGTGGATGTTTCCTGTCCACACTGAAGAAATTCCCAACAAGGGGAAGAGCCATCGGTCCTGGAGGATAATTTGGTGGATTCCTTTTTTTGAGAAAGTCTGTTATAAGGATTGAAATAAAAATAAACAGGAATAGCCCCTTGAGGTCAAAATCCATCAAAAAATTAAGCCACATTGTTAAAGAGAGTTAAACCAGGAGCAGAAGGAAGGTCGGAGCTTTTCAGGACTTTCTTCTTCTTCATGAAACACCCGTGGTTATTTAATGCCTGTTGATTCTTGATTTACTCCTTATGTGGTCCACACACCCAGTGACTGCATGCACTACTAACATTACAGGACAGACAACTTGAAGAAAATATGTTATTCGGAGTCTGCACAAAAGTGCATATGACTTTGTTCTCACATAACCTGTTACAGACGCCTACTTTTCCCTTGGCAACAAGATCTCTGTCATGAGCAACAACAATATCAGCTCAGTAATATGTTAACACATTAAGTGCAAAACCTGTCTCGGTAACCTTAGGCAGAGAACAAGTAAACAGAGTCTAGCCAAAAATACAA
Organism: Sebastes fasciatus; assembly: GCF_043250625.1. NCBI lineage: Eukaryota > Metazoa > Chordata > Actinopteri > Perciformes > Sebastidae > Sebastes > Sebastes fasciatus. Next base: position 23,657,188 of record NC_133799.1, on the reverse strand, counting down.
TGTGCAGTGGGAATAAAAATCATCAAATCCTTATTCACACGGGACTAGCATTACCAGCAGACCTCACGTGATTTCGAAATTAATCCCCCACGTTTGTTGCGTGCGGCGCATTCGCACGCGAAAGGTAAAGTCTGTATTTTACTCAAGATTTACTGACATTATCCTCCGGATATGATGTTGAGGCTCTGCAGAGAAAACAAAAAATTACGATCATGGCAGATTCACACAAGATTAAGATCACAGACGACCTCAGCAATTATTACATCTTACTAGAGGTCCCCAGGTAATACTAGACCCATGGGAATAGGGCTTAACTGATCTGTTGTGCAGTTGCATGCAGATGAGTCACTGTGACAACCCAGAAGCAGGTTGCCATAGTCAAAACCCAGTTGACTGTTCCGGAGGAACAAACATATGGTCAATGACTATTTAGTTCTCATACATATTGATTGGCTTTACTCAACATTGTAAACAGATCCAACTTGTGCCTCACTATTTCTCAGCCTCCAAACATTTGGAGCTGCTGAAAATGCCGTTGTTAGGCCCCAACAGGCGTTTCATCAGTGCTGGGAAGGCATCATATACTGTAGCTGTTTGGAGAGGAAACACGGGATGTGTTCAGTGGTGTTGTTCATATCCATTGGCGATTAAAGATCTCACTTAAGCTCACAATATTTTCTGATAGAGAACTTTACTGTATAAAGCCTTTTGTAGCTCCAAGAGACAGCTTCATTTGAAGACTACAAATTTGAAAATTAAAAAAATGATGCTAGTAGCAGCTAATGTAGCCTCAAGCCGCTGGCTTCAAACCAAGATGAGGTGTGGGCTACGAAGGTCTGGTAAGCTTGCACCTTGTACCCAAATCTTACGACCAAATTTTTGGTGGTCAAGTGGCATTGTGGGTAATTTAGGCACCATGTTTTGATAAGGAAGAACAATGTGTGGAGGAAAAAATACTATATCTCTAGTTCTGCAGCATCAATGTAGATCCTTTCTAAAAACTGTCCATCATGAGGCTGACAGAGAGTGGAATCCTAAATAGGTGGAGTACTCTCATAACATTTTATGTTTTACCATGAGTGCTAAGTTCATAAGGGATGGGTGTATATTTACCCCCTTTTAATCTATTTTTACAACGTGCAAAGGTTAGAATTTGTACATAAATAACTCTCCAAAGTTAGGCTAAATTCTGGAGAGGAAAAACTGGCATTGCGATTTTCATCGAATTCTGTGATTCTTTGATCTTACCTCAAGATATGTGAATTAAAATGGGTTCTATGGGTACCCACGAGTCTCCCCTTTACTGACATGCCCAGTTAATGGTAATCCCATGCAGTTTGAGGCAAAAACCAATCCGTTTTTTTGCATGCAGTATAAATATGTTATTCTTGCCTTTTCTAAAATGTTGTATTTCTGGTGTGTTCTTTATACTATGACAGTTTTCCTAAAATTACATAATATTGAATCAATATATGGAATTGTTTCCCCAGTATAATGATACTTATCGTATCGCCAGATTCTTGCCAATACACAGCCCTACTAATTATTCAGTTAAATATAACTATATATATAATAACAATACCAATAATAATGTTGATGATGAACAAACTATTAATAATTTACAAATTATTTACTAGTCACTTCCAATAGCTTGTAAATAAATCAGCAGCTATGAATATATGTTATGTTGTGTTTTGACTGAAGCCAGGTTTGTCACACAAATCAACAAATAATTTATTAGTCATTAACAAATCTGTTGATATGGTTTGATTTCAGTTCATTATTAACTAAGGGCTTATACATGACATAACTCAGATCATTAGTAAAAAGACAACGTAACCAATGCAGCTTGATTGTAGGTTTAAAGAACATAATTTTATGAAATATTTATACATTTTGTCAGTAATAACTACAAGGACAAAGGGAAAACGTCTTATAAACAGTGCCATTAATACAAGAATATTTTATGTAAAACTTTCTTCATCACATAGAATTAAATGCACAGGCAAAGAGAATAGACAGGCCCTCAGTACGAGGCAATGATACACAGTGAGAGGTTGAGACTAACTACAGCTTTTTCTGCTTAAGCGTCTTGCTTAGTCTTGTCAGTTACACATGGGTTCAATGAAAATTATTTTGTGAGATGTAACTTAATTCAACGAGCCTTGGCGTAAACCTTGAAGGGGTGTGGTACACGTGTAATTCCAGTTATTCCTTCTGTACTCAACTCTACTCCATCAGGAACGGAGAAAGAGAACTTCTGAAGTAAACCGACCAAAAACAGGAACAGCTCCATCTTGACGAGGCCTTCTCCGATACACATCCGTTTCTCCCATCTCCATGGCCAAACCAGCTCATTTAACCATTCAACCATTTAAATCATTTTCCAGACATCGCTTCGCGAGCGGTGTTGGTACGTCTGCTCTGCCTGTGTCCGTCTCCAGCTGCTGGTTTAACTACGGAGATGCGAGTGACGGCTAGCTTGACCACAGTAACCAACGTTAATGTCTTGTCCTTCACCTCGCAAACAAAAGCACTAGTGACCCATCCAGATTGAAAGTACAGATAACTGTGACGTAACACTTTCATCTTGGCGACAGTATAAGGGATGGAGTCTCCACAAGATATAACGTTATGTAGATAAACATCACCAAAGTTAAGCTCCGGGGACGTAGCTGAGACAACTTTTCAACTAGCAAGCAATGCTAGCTAACGCTGTCTGTCTGGTTATCAACTCCTTGATCAGAACAGAATATAGTAACTTTCATAACTGCTCATTTTAGAAAGGCAACTGCAAGAAAATGTGTTAGATGCTGTTAGGACCAAGGCGTTGATAAGCTAGTGTGCTAGATAGCTGAAAAGTTGTGGACAAATTAAATTGTGTAGCGCAGTTATTATTAAATCTCTGTGACAACATAAACACACACACACATAAACACTGTATGCGCCCTGCATTGAATTAATTTTGTCCGTACCGACATGCTCTCCCCATGACAGGAGCATCTCGTCCCGCAGCTCCTACAACTTTTTGGGGGCCCTATGCAAAATCTTGTTTTTCGACACCAAATGCAATTTATTTCACAGCAATATAAAATAGATAATTGAAAGGTAATTATGACCTGAATACAAATATTAAATTTAAATTATCATAATCTTTTGAATTGTGTGTTTTTATGCAAATAACCACTACCGATGGCAATAACAAAGTACAGTACAGTAGTGTGTAGGCTACAGTACTCCCTCCCACCCCTAAAAAACAGGGCTCCCCCGGAAGCTACGGTGTAATTTTAACACTGCAATTTACCATGTATATAATGTTTTTAATGTAAAATATATCAAACATTGAATTACATCAGATTTAAAATGTTATTCCTTCATTTTAGCGCATAGATTTCAAAAGTGGCAGATACAATTTCTGAGAGGCAGACAAAAATATATAGTTACCTGCCACAGTGGTAGGCAGTGAAAAAAAGTTAATTTCAGACCCTGGGTGGGTGCATAAGAGGCTTTGACAATCATGGCTTATCACATTCATTTCTTTCACCCCCTTAAAGTGGCTGTAGGCAGTATATTTTTGGCATCATTGGGCAAAAATTCCATAATAACCTTTCAGCATATTGTAATTCAAGTGTTCAGAGATACCTAGACATCTACACCTCATCATGGCTCTGTTTTCGGGCTTTAAAAAATCTCCCGTGATGGTAGACTTTGACCAATCACAGGTCATTTCATTGAGAGAGCGTTTCTATTGGCTGTGCTCCGGTCATGTGTCACATTATTTTTTAACTTATTTTTTAAAACAAACTATCTCTATCACATCATGTTGCTCACCACAGCCACACATCTACCTGTAGGCTATTATAATAAAAAATGTGGAGCTCAGACGATACTCTGGCATGAATGGGGACACCTGGTGAAAGACTGACAGGAATGAAGGGAGTTATGAGCGGAGCGAGAACTTTTAAGTGATTCACAATTTTCACCTACATGCCTGTTAATGTGCAGAAGGAACTGTGTAGAATAATTAATCAAAACGACATGTTTGAAAGCACGCAAGCAAGCACGCAAGCAAGCAATAAGCTATATTTTTTTCTCTCCATGGCCACTCCCGGGCTCCGTAATAATGAGTGGAACAGAACATGAAAAACTTCTATGTAAGTATAATGTTTTATTTTGATTTTGGTGAAAGCTGGGAAAATGTTAGTTTTACAGATATTTGTCAGGACTCGGGACACTCAGCTTGAAACCGGGACAAACCGGGACCTCTGTTCACCGTATGGTAGATTGACAGGAAGGGCTACACAGTGTTGTACAGTGCAGTTGTTCACTTACATTCTCTATTTCAATGATGAAAGCGTCGATGTAGTCCCGGGGATCACTGTGGTCCAGGTCTTTCTTGTGGCTCTTTACCTCCTGACTGATGAAGTCTATGATGGTGTTGAATTTATCAAATATTTGGTTGTGGGGGCCTGGCAAGTACTTCATCACTCCGGGGAATGACTCATACAGCTACTCGGAAGAAAACAGTGGTTAAGAGAAACTTTCATTCAATTCACCTTTCACCTTTTGTTATCAAATTTGACCACAGACTTGGGCCTCTCAGTTGGTTAAGGAGGATTGACTCCCACAGTCCCACCCAAAATGCTGTCTCTCTGACAATGATTGAACTAAATGGGTATTTCTGACTTACCATACCCCAAACTGAGCCCTGCAGCACAAATATTTCCGAAATATACTTCAGCAGGATCTGGAAGTTGTGGTCGCTGTAGTCAAACCGCTTCCCCATCACAAGCTGGCAAATGATGTTGGACACAGCATTGTTGAAGAGACTTGCTGGGTTGAAAGGTTCACCTGGAGGAGAGGAGTGCACTGTTTAGACAATGCTATACTCCTGAAGAGCTGCTGACTATGAGCTTATTTTGTGAACCACCTTTCTCCTTCTCCATCTCCTCCTGCAGATGTCGGATCTCCTCACAGATACTCTGCTCCATGGTACTTTTGCCCAGGCCGAAGGTACGTAAGGTAGACAAAGCAAAGCGTCGCTGTCTCTTCCATGTTTTACCATTGCTATTGAACAGACCAGCTAGACACAAACATGCAGAGGAAATAGGGTTAATGTCTCAGGGGAACTAATTCCTACATGAGACAAGCTAATTCCTGCATGGGACAAGACAAAGAAAGAGATGTGTACACCTGAGTCTCCTGGGTAAACCCTGTCGCTCATCGGACTGTACGGTCGATCCACAAAGTTGTCACCTTGTGTCACTATGGCTTCCTTCACCATCTTGTACCCAGACACAAACACTATCTTGAAACTTCCGAGTCGGACGCTGAACACATCCCCATAGACGTCAGCCAGCTGTGGACAATAAATCAAGGAACAAATGTCGATGAACTAGAACACATCATAGGGATTTTTTTGATTGTTCAATAGCAAAACCTACCAATGCATAATGAGGAACAAATGGGCTTCTAGGTCAACCAAGAACAGAATTTCCATTTATATTTACAATTTGACCACCAGATATCAGTATCTGCCATTAGGTTCTATATAAGAATTAGTCATTTAAACACAAATGCACATTTCCTGAAGAGTGTGAACGATTTAAAGTTACATTCTCTAGGTGAATTAATAAAACCAATTGAAATAGCTTCCATTTTCTTTAGTACATTGGCAAGTTTAATAAGTTATTGTCCACATACTCCTGATGGCAATTACATTTTGCAATTTGTGAAAGATATTGAACTCTTTGTAAATTAAAAAAATAAAACTAATCACGTTTAAAAGTTTTAAAATATCTCAATAAAATTCACACTGAAAAATGTTTTTTTTTTAACATCTATTATACTTTACCTTGGTAAAATAAATATGTAGATGTTTCATGTCCACACTGAAGAAATTCCCCACAAGGGGAAGAGCCAACGGTCCTGGAGGATAATTTGGAGGAGTCCTGTTTTTGAGGAAATCTGCTATTATGATAAAAATGAAAATAAAAAGGAAAAGCCCCTTGACCTCAAAACCAAGCAAAAAATCATAAAGCCACATTGTTAAAAAGAGTTAAAGCAGGAGCAGCAGGAGGAATGGCTCTGCTTTTCAAGACTCCGCACTACACTACAAACTACTAACATTAAAGGAAACCTGACTTTAAAAAACAAATCAACAATTCGGACTCTGCGCAAAGGTCCTTATCACAGTGGACTTATATAATCAAACATAGACACACCTACTTTTCCCTTGGCAAACAAGATCTTAGTCTAGTATTTCAATATTATTATGCCTGAATATGATGGCAATAACTCATGAGCAACAACATCAACTGAAAGTACATTGGGTATAAATGGCATCTAACTGATTCATTGTGCAGTTGCATGTAAATGAGTCTCTACCAGCCAGGAACAGATCCAGACAACACAAAACCAGGTTGCCATAGTCAAAACCCAGTTCGCTGTTTCTGTTGTGCCTTCATGCACAGATACGGACAAACATGCATTCAGTTCAAAAAGATGTTTTGGTACATATTGATAGGTTTAGCCAACACAGTGAACACCATACCTTCTCGTCTATTAGGATGGTGTCAGTGTAATCTCATGGGTTGCTGGGATCCAGAACCAACTTGTGCCTATATTTGTAACTACTGAAGATTCCATCGGGAAACCACAGCAGGCGTTTCATTAGTGCTGGGTATTTAAAACCCCATATTTCTGCCGGGAATTGGACTATTACACATCATACCTAGCAATAGCAGTAATTGAATGAACCACTTTCACCTGGTCTGTACAGGCAAGATCGGGTCGATCCTCACTGAACTGACTACGGACTGTTGGTGGTTGTTTTGTTTTGTGGACATGTGTGTCTGTGGTGGGATGATTAGGGTTCTGGCCCCTAATCACCCCCCACCCAGCTTATTATTAAGTACTATAACACCCCCGTTTGGACCCAGCATTCACGATGGTGGCAGAGACAGTGAACTCAGCCACATGATCCTTGAGTCCTTAACTCCACTCGTGGACTCACAGTAACTATGGCTACTGTAACGCATGACCCATTCACACCTACCTGTGAAAATGCATCCAGGGCCAAACCAGAGAGTTTCCTTTGTCTCTTTCTCTTTCCTTTCTTGTCCATCTTTACTGCAGAAGGCAGGAGAAGCTGCTCTCCTCAACTCCTGAGCTCTAAGCTATGGCCTGCTCAACAGCTATAGCCGACAAGAACTTCTTTAAGGCAGAATGCGCAAGTGCCTGCCTTTTTAAGATGCCTGCTTAGATGAGTTTGCGCTGCTAACCCAGAGTAAACAAGTTTAGTGACAGGGACTACAACGAAATCTGCCAGCTAATTTCATAAGCAACACGAACAAAGCTAGTTAGCGCCAAGCTGCCAGCTCTGCAGGGACAAAAGACTAGAGTGTTTACAAAGCCGCATTCAGGAGGTCGTTTTTGCTGAGCATTGAAGAATATACTCGATCCTTAAGGGCAGACAAGCTGTTAGGAAATATCAACGTCAGTGTCTGCAATGCAGAAAGTGGCATGGTAATCCTGTCACCTCTAAAAAGACCTTTCAGCCGCCAGACTCCACCTGCACCACCCCCTGTTTGTTGACTTTTTTGAGCCATTTACCCTCAAAATCAGCAGATGACATGAAAAATGCTGGGGCATTATTTTCAAATGCCTTACCACCACGTGTCTACCTGGACCTGCTAGCTAGCATGGACACAGACTCATTCCATATGGCCCTATGTTTTTTCATCTCACGGTGAGGAAAGCCATCTGAAATAATAAGTGATCAGGGCACAAACTTTAGATGAGGAAACAAGGAAATACAGGAGGCCTTTTTGCCCTGGAATCATCTTTGCAAGAAAATCTGTGTGAACAGAGCATCCCTTTCCATTTCAATCCCCTACAGATTTGATCTGTGAAAACTGCTCTCCAGGTGGTCTGGAAGCCCTACGGCTATGTATCGTCTTACATTGCAATGGATGTCATCATTTTAAATATTCTTCTCATGGGACGACAGGATGCCTCTATCCCTCTAGCGGTTTATGGCCAAAGGGACATTCTGGGTAGACATAAATGGCAGCATAGTAAACTGTATAACAAACTATTAATAATTTTAAAATGATTTGTTAGTTACTTCCAATGGCTTGTAAATGAGTCACTAGCCACGAGTATGTTATGTTGTGTTTTTACAGAAGACTTCAACCAGGTTTGTGAAACAAATCATCAAATCATTTATTAATCATTAACAATGTATTTGAATAGTTTAACGACTTCAGTTCATTGTTAAGTAATGGCTCATATATGACATAACTGATTATCATTAGTGTACGAAAACTTATTACAATACAGCTTGATTGTAAAGAGTGTTTAAAGAACCTAAGTTTATGAAATATTTATACATTTTGTCATTAACAACAAGGGCAAAGGGAAATGTCTTATACACACTGCCATTAATACAAGAATATTTGTATGTGAAAACAGCTTTGTCACATGAAATTAAATGTACAGGCTGAGAGAATAAACAGTCCCTCAGTACATGAGGCAATGATACAACAGAAGGTTGAGATCGAAAAGTAACTACAGCTTTTTCTCCTAAAGCATTTGACTAGTCTTGTCTGTTACACATTGTTTAGATGAAAAATGGTTCAATAAGATGTTGTATAATTCAGCGAGCCTTGGCGTAAACCTTGAAGGGGTGCGGTACACGTAAACCTCCAGTAACTCCTTCAGTACTCAACTCTACTCCATCAGGAACGGAGAAAGAGAACTTCTGTAGTAAACCGACCAAAAACAGGAACAGCTCCATCTTGGCGAGGCCTTCTCCGAGACACACTCGTTTCCCTGAAGAGTCCGCAAACGCATACACACATGAAGGGGTAAGAACTCAAGATAAAATGTATATTCTGGTTCAGATTATTTTTAAGATTGTGGTGAATGTGATTTACCTGCAGAGAAAGGCAGGAAACCTTCTCTCTTCACAAACTTTCCCTCGGCATCTAGGAAGTGTTCAGGGTTGAAGGTGTCTGGAGTCTTCCATTCAGTCTTGTCGAACAGCACAGAGGTTAGCATGGGCATCAAGGATGTACCCTAAAAAACAAGATCCATAAGATAACATCAAGCAATTCTGCAGCAACACTGGCATTTTAGAGATGATCCTGTTAAGACTTAAAAAGACTGTATGCTAAATGCACCTTGGGTATGAAGTAACTTCCCAGTGTTGTATCCTTGGCGGCCATTCTGGGTCCATTCAGAGGAACAATGTTTCCCATTCTCTGGGTCTCGTGGATGACAGCATCAGTGTAGGGCAGGTTGGGTCTGTCTGCCATACTGGGCTGTCGGGTCTGTCCGATCACTCGGTCTATCTCTGCTTTGACCTTGTCTAGAAAAACAGGAAAATTGAAAGAATTAATCCTAATGTACCTTTTTGGCTTTTAGGTCCAAGCATGTCACCTACCCTGGATATCAGGGTTTTTGATGAGGTAAACCAAAGCCCACAGCAAAGTGGTCGACGTTGTCTCCGTTCCAGCCAGGAACAGATCCAGAGAGCACAGAGCCACATTGGTCTCATTGAAGCCCAGATCAGACTCTTTGAGCTATTCAGAAATGCAGAGAAGATACAGTAGTGACTGGCTGGTGGATTGACAGGAAGGGCTACACAGTGTTGTACAGTGCAGTTATTCACTTACATTCTCCATTTCAATGATGAAAGCGTCAATGTAGTCCTTTGGATTGCTGTGGTCCAGGTCCTTCTTGTGGCTTTTTACCTCCTGACTGATGAAGTTTAGGATGGCCTTGAATTGACTGAATATTTGGTTGTGGGGACCTGGTAAGTGCCTCATCAATCCGGGGAATGACTCATACAGCTACACAGAAGAAAACAGTAGATGAGAGAAACTTTCATTCACATCACCCTTCACCTTTTGTTATCAAATTTGACAACAGACTTGGGCCTCTCAGTTGGTTAAGAAGGATTGACTCCCAGAATTCCATGAAAATGCTGTCTCTCTGACGATGATTGAACTAAATGAATATTACTAACTTACCAGACCCCAAATAGAGCCCTGCAGCCGAAAAAGTTCAGACAGATGCTTCAGCATGATCTTGAAGTTGTGGTCGCTGTAGTCAAACCGCTTCCCCATCACCAGCTGGCAAATGATGTTGGACACAGCATTGTTGAAGAGACTTGCTGGGTTGAAAGGTTCACCTGGAGGAGAGGAGTGCGCTGTTTAGACAATGCTATACTCCTGAAGAGCTGCTGACTATGAGCTTGTTTTGTGAACCACCTTTCTCCTGCTCTATCTCCTCCTGCAGATGTCGGATCTCCTCACAGATGCTCTGCTCCAAGGTGCTTTTGCCCAGGCCGAAGGTACGTAAGGTAGACAAAGCAAAGCGTCGCTGTCTCTTCCATGTTTCACCATTGCTTGTGAACAGACCAGCTAGACACAAGCATGTGGATTAAATAGGGTTAATGTCTCAGGGGAACTAATTCCTGCACAGCATGAGACAAGAAAAAGAGAAAGATTTGTACACCTGAGTCTCCTGAGTAATTCCTGTACTGAGTTGCACTGTATGGTCGATCCACAAAGTTGTTGGCTTGTGTCACTATGGCTTCCTTCACCATCTTGTACCCAGACACAAACACCATCTTGTCACTGCCGAGGCGGACGCTGAACACATTCCCATAGACGTCAGCCAGCTGTGGACAATAAATCAAGAAACAAACGCTGGTGAACCAGAACACTCTACTGCATCATGTGAACTTTTCAAATTGTTTAAAAGCAAAACCTACCAATGCATGATGAGGAACAAATGGGCTACCAGCTGCACCAAGATCAGTATTTCCATTTATACTTACAATTTTACCACCAGATGTCAGCATCTGCCATTAGTTTCTATGTAAGATTAGTAATATAAACACAAATACTAATTTCCTGAACAGTGTGAGCAATTTAAAGTTACATTCTCTAGGTGAATTGATAAAAACAATTGAAAAGGCTTTCATTTTCTTTAGTACATTAGCAAGTTATACATGTCGTTATTATCCACATACTCCACTATCCTGATAGCAACTGCACAATAGTGTTTGTGAAAGATATTGAACTGACTTTAAATTCAATTAAATCAATCAAACAAATCAAGTTTAAATGTATTAGAATGTCTCAATAAAATTCACACGTAAAAATGAAAATATGCATGCCTTTAAACTTTACCTTGGTGAAATAAATGTGTGGCTGTTTACTGTCCACACTAAAGAAATTCCCCACAATGGGAAGAGCCAACGGTCCTGGAGGGTAATTTGGTGGATTCCTGTTTTTGAGGAAATCTGCTATTATGATAAAAATGAAAATAAACAGGAATAGCCCCTTAAGGTCAAAACCCAGCAAAAGATTATAGAGCCACATTGTTAAAGACAGTTAAACCAACAGCAGGAGGAAGATCTGAGACTTCATACTGTAATACAACCTTACTAACATTACAGGTCAGATGACTTAACAAACAAACCAGGAATTCGGACTTTGCACAAAGTCCTTCTGACACTGGACTTGCATAACCAGATACAGACACACCTGCTTTTCCCTTGGTAAACAAGATCTCTGTCCTTGTACAAATGATGAAACTTAAAGTAATAATAATGAAGTATTATTTTGCCTGAACATAGTAATCTGATGACAATAAATGATGATCATCAATCTCAGCTCAGAAATATGATAACACACATGTGCAGAACCTTGACTGTTTTTCAGTAATTTAGACTGAGATTGGATGTTCATAGTATAAATCCAGCCAACAATACGAAGTGCAGTGGGAATAAAATACCCCTTTCACACAGAGGGCTCAACCAGGGTTAAGCCAGTGTTGATTGTGTGTCTGAAAGGGTTAACCCGCGTTGACGAACTCGGCTTCAAGACCCAGGTCGAGAGGTGGGTCGGACCAGGGTCGATTTTAATGTGAACGGCATGCAGCAGGGTCATTAACAACCGGGGCGGGACAAATCGATTTGGTTTCAAATGGAGGCGCTCAGTCATGACGCAATTGCTACAGGTAGCTTGAACAAGCTGTGTGACAGCAGTCCTAGTTCAAACACTATCAAGTAATTAGCAAACTTCATGAACTACAAACCCAATTTATTATATTTGGACTAGCTCTTACAATCTCCAACAGATGCATCATGCTCAGCTGAAAAACCTTAGTAGACGTACTATATGTAGCAAATCTTCACCACCTGCTTCGGCATTTGCTTACCAGCCCTTCATACTTGGCCCTCTTCCTCTTGAAGGCCTCCTCCATCTGGTATTCCAAAGGAGCAGTCAATTTCAGTAGGACCACTTGTCTTGTTGTTTCCGACACCAGGACCATGTCTGGCCTGTTTGGCTCTGCAATGATATCTTGGAATCTAAGTTGTCTCCCAAGGTCGACCTTCAGCTGCCAGTCCCATGTTGCAGCAAGGAGCACCCCTGGTGGAGTTGGTTGCGGCTGTGGCCTCATGTGCCCTCCACTTCCTCCCAGTCCTCACTTCAATACCCCTTGAGGAGACTTTGATGTTGTTGGAGTCTGTGTACATCTACACTTCCCTTGCCCCGATTACCATGAACTCCTCTGTCAGGCTACTGAAGGGGAGCTGCTGCTTGTTCTTGCTCCCACACTAGGCGATGCTGCTGCTGCTGCTCGTGGTGGGCCTAGCCACCTGGGCAGGAAGTGGCTTAACTTTCCTTCGAAGCCCTCGATGGTTCTTCAGTGGAACCTCATAGACCAGCAGCTGCAAGAGGAGTCGTGGCAGGATGCCATTCTGGTAGGCTTTGAATTTACCTGGCAGCTCTGACTTAGCTAACTCTGTCATGCATCAGGCAATGTTACTGAGGAATCTTTTACTCTTGACACTGAGGAGTGAGATCGCCCTGTACTGTTCGATACTTGAGGTCTCCTGATTTGGAATTCAGACCCCCTCTGTGAATCTCCACTGCTGGGCCACCTCGCCTATCCTCCAGATGGCGTTGGTGGTTCTCGACAGTCGCTGCAAGAGTCAGGGGCACCTCTTGTAGACAACATATGGCTTAAGGTTGTTAGTAGAAAATTAGACAATGGTGAAAGTTGGTGCAATCTATGTGTAACGTTACGTATGTAATGCTATACGACATGCATTGCTGTCTACTGTCATTCCTGATACTATCACTAAATTCTTCACATAGTGGGTTTGAAGTGTTTGTGTGTCAAAGGCTAATTATTCACAGTTTAACGGATATAATAATACCAATAATAATAATAATAATAATAATAAACATTTTTTAATAAATTTACAATAAAACAAACAATAATTTTCAAATGATTTGCTAGTCACTTCCAATGGCTTGTAAGTCACCAGCAATGAATGTAGGTTATGTTATGTTTTTACCAAAGACTTATAATTATAAAAAATAATGTAGTAGTCATGAACAAAAGTGTTGAAATGGTTTGTACAGGCTTGATTGTAATTTTAACGATCATATGTTTATGAAATATTTATACATTTTGTCAATATTTTACAAGGACAAAGGGAAGTGTCTTATAAACAGTGCCATTAATTATGTAAATGCAGAGTACAGACAGAGAGCATAAACAGGCCCTCAGTACATGATGCAATAATACAACAGTGAAAAGTTGAGATTGAAAACTACAGCTTTCTCTCATGAAGTGTTTTGCTTAGCCTTGTTTGTTACATATTGTTTACATGAAAATGGTTCATTGAGATGTTTAATTCAGCGAGCCCTGGCGTAAACCTTGAAGGGGTGCGGTACACGTGTAGCTCCAGTAACACCTTCTGTACTCAACTCTACTCCATCAGGAACAGAAAAAGCAAACTTCTGTAGTAGACCTACTAAAAACAGGAACAGCTCCATCTTGGCGAGGCCTTCTCCGAGACACATCCGTTTCCCTGAAGAGTCCACAAACACAAATGAAGGGATAAGAGCTCAGGATAAAACATATATTCTGGTTCAGATTACGTTTAAGATTGTGGTGAATGTGGTTTACCTGCAGAGAAAGGCAGGAAAGCTTCTCTCTTCACAAACTTTCCCTCAGCATCTAAGAAGTGTCCAGGGTTGAAGGTGTCTGGAGTCTCCCATTCAGCCTTGTCGAACAGCACAGAGGTTAGGTTGGGCATCAAGGATGTACCCTAAAAAACAAGATCCATAAAATAGTCTGACCCAGCGGATTGCGATTGGTTTTAAAAAATACAAACAAGCCAGAGCGTTTTTCTTCCTGTACCAGAATGATAATGTGTGGAGCCAGACCTTTCTCTACCTCTGGCATAGCATTGTGGAGATGAGTCTGGATATGTGAGACTATACATAACTTTTCTGCAATTCCGATACAACTCTCACATTTTAGAGATAATGTTGGTAAGACTTAAATTAACTGTGTGCTAAATGCACCTTGGGTATGAAGTAACCGCCCAGTGTTGTATCGTTGGCGGCAATTCTGAGTCCATTTAAGGGAACAATGTTTCCCATCCTTTGGATCTCGTGGATGGCGGCATCAGTGTAGGGCAGGTTGGTTCTGTCAGCCATACTGGGCTGTCGGGTCTGTCCAATCACTCCGTCTATCTCTGCCTGGACCTTGTCTAGAAAAACAACAGAATTCAAGGAATTAAGCTTGTAGCAACAGGGTGAGAAAACCTTGATACGAGTGAAATTTGAATGCCTCAGTATGTTTATTTTTGTTACTAAGATGTTAAACATCAGCATGTAAGCATCATTGTGAGGAATTTAGCATGCTGACATTTAGCTGTAAGCAGTACAAGTAAGTACAGCCTCACAGAGGCATTAGCATTGCTGAAACTTCTTTTAGTCTTGTTTCCTTGCTGTTTCACAGTTAGCTCAGTGTAGGTCCAAGCATGTCACTTACCCTGGATATCAGGGTTTTTGATGAGGTAAACCAAAGCCCACAGCAAAGTGGTCGACGTTGTCTCCGTTCCAGCAAGGAACAGATCCAGAGAGCACAGAGCCAAATTGGTCTCATTGAAGCCCAGATCAGACTGTTTGTTCTATTCAGAAATGCAGAGAAGATACAGTAGTGAGTGTCAGGTAGATTGACAGGAAGGGCTACACAGTGTCGTACAGTGCAGTTGTTCATTTACATTCTCCATTTCAATGATGAAAGCGTCAATGTAGTCCCGGGGATCGTTGTGGTCCAGGTCCGTCTTGTGGCTCTTTACCTCCTGACTAATGAAGTCTAGGATGTCGTTGTAGTGGCTGAACATTTTGTTGTGGGGACCTGGCAAGTGCTTCATAACGCCGGGGAATGCCTCATACAGCTACTCAGAAGAAAACAGAAGATCACCTTTCATCACCTTTTACATCAAAGTTGACCACAGACTTGGGCCTCTCAGTCGGCTAAGGAGGAGTAACTCCCCCAATTCCCCAAATCCAATGGATGTGACATCATGTGCAGTTGCGAGTTCAGCTCTGCTACAGGGCTAACAGTGTGTAACCGTAGCTAACGTTCGGTTAGAAATGGAGTCCGCTAACGTCAAGAAATGACAAGTCCCCACCACAAGTCATACTCCATCACAAACTCCACGGAAGCACAAAAACACAAAGTTATATATCTAGTGAAGCCTGTCTTACAAAACAGGAATTTGAACAACGTCAGGGGAAACCTATTGTTTTAAAGAAAGGAAGAGAAGTACGAAAGTGGATGAACCCGGTTAAAAGTGTAACCGCTCGTCACGGATGCTCTAGTAAGGCGAACACACCCCAAGGCAGGGATTATTACACTACACCTGGCATTCTATTGGTTGGGGAAATTTGAAAGGGTTATTGCACAAAAAATCCAAGAGTAGAGGAGAAACCTGAGACCAGATATATATCCGAACATATCTGAAGTACTAAACTAAAGAACCAAATGGATATTACTAACTTACCAGACCCCATACACTGCCCTCCAGCCGAATAGCTTCAGACAGATGCTTCAGCATGGTCTGGAAGTTGTGGTCGCCGTAGTCAAACCGCTTCCCCATCACCAGCTGGGAAATGATGTTGGACACAGCATTGTTGAAGAGGCCTGCTGTGTTGAAAGGTTCACCTGGAGAAGAGGGGTCCACTGTTTAGACAATGCTATACTCCTGAAGAGCTGCTGATTATGAGCTTATTTTGTGAACCACCTTTCTCCTTCTCTATCTCCTCCTGCAGGTGTCGGATCTCCCCACAGATGCTCTGCTCCATGGTGCTTTTGCCCAGGCCGAAGGTACGTAAGGTAGACAAAGCAAAGCGTCGCTGTCTCTTCCATGTTTCACCATTGCTCATGAACAAACCACCTGCATGTGGAGGAAATAGGGTTAATGTCTCAGGGGAACTAATTCCTGCACAGCATGAGACAAGAGAGAGAGAAAGATTTGTGCACCTGTGTCTCCTGAGTAAAACCTGTCGGCGATTGCACTGTATGGTCGATCCACAAAGTTGTTGGCTTGTGTCATTATGGCTTCCTTCACCATCTTGTACCCAGACACAAACACCATCTTTTCTCTGCCAAGGCGGACGCTGAACACATTCCCATAGACGTCAGCCAGCTGTGGACAATAAATCAAGGACCAAACACTGTTGAACCATAATACTCTACTGCACAAATTTCAGATAGTTTAAAAGCAAAACCTACCAATGCACAATGAGGAATGAATGGGCTACCAGGTGTACCAAGATCAATATTTTCATTTATATTTACAATTTGAGCACCAGATTTCAGTATCTGTCATTAGTTTCTATATTAAAAAATAGTAATATAAACCCAAATACTCATTTCCTGAAGAGTGTGATCTATTTAAAGTTCCATTTTCTAGGTGAATTAATAAAATCAATTGGGCTTCCAGTTATAGATAAGTTATACATGTTATTATTGTCCACATATGCCACTATCCTGATAGGAATTGCACAATAGTGTTTGTGAAAGATCTTAAACTGACTTTAAATTCAATTAAATGAATCAAACTAATCAAGTTTAAATGCATTAGAATGTCTCAATAAAAAACACACTTGAAAATTAAAATATGCATACATTAAACTTTACCTTGGTGAAATAAATGTGTGGATGTTTATTGTCCACACTGAAGAAATTCCCCACAATGGGAAGAGCCAACGGTCCTGGAGGGTAATTTGGTGGATTCCTGTTTTTGAGGAAATCTGCTATTATGATAAAAATAAAAATAAACAGGAATAGCCCCCAGAGGTCAAAATCTGGCAAAAAATTATAAAGCCACATTGTTAAAGAGAGTTAAACCAGGAGCAGGACAAAGGTCAGAGCTGTTGTACTGATTTTCTTTCACTCGTGTGAAACACTGTAGTGCTGCACCCTACTGATGTTACAGGACAGACAACATCCGTAACCAATAATTCAGACTTTGCACAAAGGTGTGTTTGACCATTTACTGTGCTTACATAACAAGCTAAAGACAAAGCTACTTTTAGTTGGCAAACAAGATCTGTCCTAGTGCAAATGATGAAAGTAATAATAATAAAATATTACTATGCCTGAACATAGTTTAATGACAGCAATAAGGTCCTGAGTTTGAACCCGGCTTGGGCAGTTCTGTGAGGAATTTGCATGTTCTCCCCGTGTAATGTGAGTTTTATCCGGGCTCTCCGGTTTCCTCATGCAGCAGGGTAAATAACAACCGGGGCAGGACTAATCCATTTGGTTGCAAATGGGGGAGTTCAGTCGTGACGCAATTGCCACAGGTAGCTTAAACAAAAGGTGCGACAGCAAGGAGCACCCCTGGTGGAGTTGGTTGCGGCTGTTACCTCATTTGCCCTCCACTTCCTCCCAGTCCTCACTTCAATACCCCTTGAGGAGACTTTGATGTTGTTGGAGTCTGTGTACATCAGCACTTCCCTTGCCCCGATAACCATGAACTCCTCTGTCAGGCTACTGAAGGGGAGCTGCAGCTTGTTCTTGCTCCCACACTCTTGTAGGCAACCTCTTGTCGACAACATATGGTTTAAGGTTGTTAGTAGAAAATTAGACAATGGTGAAAGTTGATGCAATCTATCTGTAACGTTACGTATGCAATGCTATACGATATGCATTGTTGTCTACTGTCATTCCTGATACTACCACTAAATTCTTCACATAGTGGGTTTGAAGTGTTTATCTGTCAAAGGCTAATTATTCACAGTTTAACGGATATAATAATACCAATAATAATAATACTAATAAAAATAATAAACAATTTACAATAAAATAAACAATAATTTTCAAATGATTTGCTAGTCACTTCCAATGGCTTGTAAGTCACCAGCTATGAATGTATGTTATGTTGTGTTTTTACCAAAGACTTATAATAATACAAAATAATTTATTAGTCATGAACAAATGTGTTGAAATTGTTTGTTATTGACTTCAGTTCATTATTAACTAATGGCTTATGCATGACATAACTGATCGTTACTATAAAAAAAAACTAACCAATACAGGCTTGATTGTAATTTTAACGATCATATGTTTATGAAATATTTAAACATTTTGTCAATAATTTTACAAGGACAAAGGGAAGTGTCTTATAAACAGTGCCATTAATACAAAAATATTGTGTAAAAACAACTTTATTATGCAGAATTAAATATACAGGCAGAAAGAATAAACAGTGAAAGGTTAAGATTGAAAACTACAGCTTTCTCATGAAGTGTTTTGCTTAGCCTTGTTTGTTACATATTGTTTACATGAAAATGGTTCATTGAGATGTTGTATAATTCAGCGAGCCCTGGCGTAAACCTTGAAGGGGTGCGGTACACGTGTAGTTCCAGTAACACCTTCTGTACTCAACTCTACTCCATCAGGAACAGAAAAAGCAAACTTCTGTAGTAGACCGACTAAAAACAGGAACAGCTCCATCTTGGCGAGACCTTCTCCAAGACACACCCGTTTCCCTGAAGAGTCCACAAACACAAATGAAGGGATAAGAGCTCAGGATGAAACATATATTCTGGTTCAGATTATGTTTAAGATTGTGGTGAATGTGGTTTACCTGCAGAGAACGGCAGGAAAGCTTCTCTCTTCACAAACTTTCCCTCAGCATCTAGGAAGTGTCCAGGGTTGAAGGTGTCTGGAGTCTCCCATTCAGTCTTGTCGAACAGCACAGAGGTTAGGTTGGGCATCAAGGATGTACCCTAAAAAACAAGATCCATAAAATAGTCTGACCCAGCGGATTGTGATTGGTTTTAAAAAATACAAACAAGCCAGAGCGTTTTTCTTCCTGTACCAGAATGATAATGTGTGGAGCCAGATCTTTCTCTACCTCTGGCATAGCATTGTGGAGATGAGTCTGGATATGTGAGACTATACATAACTTTTTCTGCAATTCCGATACAACTCTCACATTTTAGAGATAATGTTAAGACTTAAATTAACTATGTGCTAAATGCACCTTGGGTATGAAGTATCCGCCCAGTGTTGTATCGTTGGCGGCAATTCTGAGTCCATTTAAGGGAACAATGTTTCCCATCCTTTGGATCTCATGGATGACGGCATCAGTGTAGGGCAGGTTGGTTCTGTCAGCCATACTGGGCTGTCGGGTCTGTCCGATCACTCCGTCTATCTCTGCCTGGACCTTGTCTAGAAAAACAACAGAATTCAAGGAATTAAGCTTGTAGCAACAGGGTGAGAAAACCTTGATACAAGTGAAATTTGAATGCCTCAGTATGTTTATTTTTGTTACTAAGATGTTAAACATCAGCATGTAAGCATCGTCATTGTGAGAAATTTAGCATGCTGACATTTAGCTGTAAGCAGTACAAGTAAGTATAGCCACACAGAGGCATTAGCATTGCTGAAACTTCTTTTATTCTCGTTTCCTTGCTGTTTCACAGTTAGCTCATTGTAGGTCCAAGCATGTCACTTACCCTGGATATCAGGGTTTTTGATGAGGTAAACCAAAGCCCACAGCAGAGTGGTTGACGTTGTCTCCGTTCCAGCCAGGAACAGATCCAGAGAGCACAGAGCCAAATTGGTCTCATTGAAGCCCAGATCAGACTGTTTGTTCTATTCAGAAATGCAGAGAAGATACAGTAGTGAGTGTCAGGTAGATTGACAGGAAAGGCTACACAGTGTTGTACAGTGCAGTTGTTCACTTACATTCTCCATTTCAATGATGAAAGCATCAATGTAGTCCCGGGGATCGTTGTGGTCCAAGTCCGTCTTGTGGCTCTTTACCTCCTGACTAATGAAGTCTAGGATGTCGTTGTAGTGGCTGAAAATTTTGTTTTGGGGACCTGGCAAGTGCTTCATAACTCCGGGGAATGCCTCATACAGCTACTCAGAAGAAAACAGAAGATCACCTTTCATCACCTTTTACATTTTTTACATCAAAGTTGACCACAGACTTGGGCCTCTCAGTCGGCTAAGGAGGAGTAACTCCCCCAATTCCCCAAATCCAATGGATATGACGTCATGCGCACTTGTGAGTTCAGCTCTGCTACAGGGCTAACAGTGTGTAACCGTAGCTAACGTTCGGTTAGAAATGGAGTCCACTAACGCCAACAAATGACAAGTCCCCACCACAACTCATACTCCATCACAAACTCCACGGAAGCACAAAAACACAAAGTTATATCTAGTGAAGCCTGTCGTTCAAAACAGGAATTTTAACGACGTCAGGGGAAACGTAGTGTTGTAAAGAAAGGAAGAGAAGTACGAAAGTGGATGAACCTGGCTAAAAGTGTAACCGCCCATCACGGATGCTCTAATAAGGCGGACACACCCCAAGACAGGGATCATTACACTACAACTGGCATTCTATTGGTTGGGGGAATTTTGACATGGTTATTGCACAAAAAATCCAAGAGCAGAGGAGAAATCTGAGAGCAGATATATATCCGAACATATCTGAGGTACTAAACTAAAGAACCAAATGGATATTACTAACTTACCAGACCCCATACACTGCCCTCCAGCCGAATAGCTTCAGACAGATACTTCAGCATTGTCTGGAAGTTGTGGTCGCCGTAGTCAAACCGCTTCCCCATCACCAGCTGGGAAATGATGTTGGACACAGCATTGTTGAAGAGGCCTGCTGGGTTGAAAGGTTCACCTGGAGAAGAGGGGTCCACTGTTTAGACAATGCTATACTCCTGAAGAACTGCTGACTATGAGCTTATTTTGTGAACCACCTTTCTCCTTCTCTATCTCCTCCTGCAGGTGTCGGATCTCCTCACAGATGCTTTGCTCCATGGTGCTTTTGCCCAGGCCGAAGGTACGTAAGGTAGACAAAGCAAAGCGTCGCTGTCTCTTCCATGTTTCACCATTGCTCGAGAACAAACCATCTAGACACAAACATGTGGAGGAAATAGGGTTAATGTCTCAGGGGAACTAATTCCTGCACAGCATGAGACAAGAGAGAGAGAAAGATTTGTGCACCTGTGTCTCCTGAGTAAAACCTGTCGGCGATTGCACTGTATGGTCGGTCCACAAAGTTGTTGGCTTGTGTCATTATGGCTTCCTTCACCATCTTATACCCAGACACAAACACCACCTTATCTCTGCCGAGGCGGACGCTGAACACATTCCCATAGACATCAGCCAGCTGTGGACCAAACACTGTTGAACCATAATACTCTACTGCACATTTTCAAATAGTTTAAAAGCAAAACCTACCAATGCACAATGAGGAACGAATGGGCTACCAGGTGTACCAAGATCAGTATTTTCCTTTATATTTACAATTTGACCACCACATTTCAGTATCTGCCACTAGTTTCTATATAAAAAAAAATAGTAATTTAAACCCAAATATTAATTTCCTGAAAAGTGTGAACTATATAAAATTACATTCAAGGTGAATTAATAAAAATAATTGGTCTTTCAGTTATATAAAAGTTATACATGTTATTATTGTCCACATACGCCACTATCCTGATAGGAATTGCACAATAGTGTTTGTGAAAGATCTTAAACTGACTTTAAATTCAATTAAATCAATCAAACTAATCAAGTTTAAATGTATTAGAATTTCTCAATAAAAACACACTTGAAAATGAAAATAGGCATGCATTAAACTTTACCTTGGTGAAATAAATGTGTGGATGTTTACTGTCCACACTGAAGAAATTTCCCACAATGGGAAGAGCCAATGGTCCTGGAGGGTAATTCGGTGGATTCCTGTTTTTGAGGAAATCTGCTATTATGATAAAAATAAAAATAAACAGGAATAGCCCCCTGAGGTCAAAATCTAGCAAAAAATTATAAAGCCACATTGTTAAAGACAGTTAAACCAGGACAGGACAAAGGTCAGAGCTGTGGTGCTGATTTTCTTTCACCCGTTTGAAACAACTTCAGTAATCAGTAATACAGAGTCTGCACAAAGGTGTGTTTGACCATGTACTATGCTTACATAACAAGCAACAGACAAAGCTGCTTTTAGGTAGCAAACATGATCTGTCCTAGTGCTGATGAAAGTAATAATAATAAAATATTACTATGCCTGAACATAGTTTAATGACAGCAAGAGGGTTCTGAATTTGAACCCGGCTTGGGCCCTTCTGTGAGGAATTTCCATGTTCTCCCCGTGTTAGCATGAGTTTTATCAAGGCTCTCCGGTTTCCTCCCACAGTGGGTTGGGTTACTTGTTGACTGTAAGCAGGCGTGACTGTGAGCGTGAATGGTTGTCTGTCTATGTGTCAGCCCTGTAAAAGTCTGGAGACCTGTCCAGGGTGTACCCCGCCTTCGACCAATGCTCCAGGCCCCACGCGACCCTGAATAGGATAAGTGGTTACAGATAATGGATGGATGGATAGTTATATGATGGCAATCCTTCATGAGCAACAACAATATCAGCTCAGCAATATGATAACACACACTAAATGAACCCCCACTGTCTTTCAGTAACTTACTGAGATTGTTCATGTTAACAGAGTCCAGCCAACATCACAAAGTGCAGTGGGAATAAAAGTCATCTAACTGATCCATTTTGCAGTTGCATGTAAATGAGAAATGGGTTCCTGTACACAACTGAAGAGTCTGTAGTCTGTTATATCTTTTACAAAACAGCTAAGAGTTCTAGCATCATGGTCATTGGGCAGAAAAAGTTAACTGTGCGTTCAGATAAAGGCCTGATTTTCAAATGTTATTCACATGGAATCACTTAATGTTTGTCAAAGATTCTTCAAAAGTAAGAAATATTGAGGATCATTATACAATTTCCAATACTTTGCAAACAGTATGATTGTGTTTTTGCATTTTTGAAGTTTACAGCCACTACCTCCATGTGCTCGCCTTTTCAACAAAAGCCTGACTTCTCTAAATTGTCATTAATCAATTTATGCAGAAGGCCAACTCTGGAATACAACTAAAATCATTTATTGATTTAAGAACAGAATAAAACATCCTTAATACTGTACAGTTGCAGTACATGTTAAAAAAAAAATCTATGAAAACAACCTAGGCATGGCTTTAGACGAAGATACAGGGTCATGTATGTGCAACAGAATACATTTTTCATAACAAAATCAATATATAAGACATGAGACCAATATGAATCTCTTGTTGCTCCATACTGATAAATGATAGTCAGTATTAACTCATTAAATTATGCAACACTTAATGGATCAACAGTTTATGAATGTCATATATACAGTATATGATAATCATCTCATCAAATTATATGAGATCCAGTAGATAAAAGCTTGTCAGACCAGTGATAGATCAATACCGTATCAGTACAAGTAGAACAGTATTTTTTATGCCTCCGTGGCCGGAGGCATTATGTTTTCGGGTCGTCCGTTCGTTCTCGTGAACGTGATATCTCAAGAACACTGGAAATTTCATTACACCAGGCACAAACACACCTTGCACTCGAGGATGAACTGATTAGATTTTGGTGGTCAAAGGTCACTGTGACCTCACGTGTGACCCATCCTCGTGAACACGATATCTCAGGAACGCCTGGAGGGCATTTCTTCATCACATTTTTGGGGTCAGGTGCTCAATCCAATAAAAGGGCACCCCTCTCATAATTGTTTAAAAAAATATATAAAGTTACATAGAGTGGCACATATATTTTACTTGCAAGTTTTATGTATTTCAATACCCATGCAGTCATGCAGATGTTTAATACTCGACAGCTGGTAGACGCGATTGATACAAGTAAACATGACGACACATTGGGGCTTAGCCTGAACATCTGTAGGGATGTCCGGGGGATCCTCACCCTGGCTTTTTTCGATAAACAAGCTCTATTCCCGAGTTAGTTTAGAGACAGGTATTCACACACATTATGAGCTTCACATTGACCTACATTCAAAATTATTTTCTGGCCTACACACAAAACGGTCAGGGTTAAGCATAGACTGTATATATAGCTATATTATATATATTTATGTAAAAATCGATGGGGTCAAGCCCTGACAAAATGACCTAGCAACACCGATGCCCATATCATTTTTTTGAAGCTTCTATTGAGGTTTTCGAATAAAAATATGGAACATATTATTTTGTTATTGTGGTTATATAAATGTAATTTATGGTGCTGTTAGATTGCTTCTAGACCGCCCCATTAATGTGTCAAATGTCCCAATTGTGTGCGGCAAGCAGGAGAGAAAAATGTTTTGATCGCAGGGAAAATGTTGTTTTTGAAAGGCTAAATGCCAACAAATATGGATTGAAGCAGAATATTTCATTAGATAAAAACATGTTGTGACTTTGGGAAATGATTAGATCTATCTTTTTTCAATGCGTTTTGACTCATAGACTTCGGACTGAGACAATTACAGAGATGAGGAATGAGTGCTGCAGTGCTCGCTGTGAGAGAGAACGCAAAGTTTCTGTAAGTTATTTATAATAATAATTCAACATTATGAATGACGCTGTGAACTATTCAGCCCTAGTATACGTGGCGAGAGAGGAGAGGGAGAGGGCAGGAGCTTGAGCACCACCTGGGGTCTATCTGTGCACGTGCCTGGCCACAAACACCCACGTGGACTCAAGGATGAACTGATTAGATTTTGGTGGTCAAAGGTCAAGGTCACTATTACTTTACGTCCGTCCCATTCTCATGAACGTGATATCTCAGGAACGCCTTGAGGGAATTTCTTCAAATTTGGCTCAAACGTCCACTTGGACTCAAAGATGAACTGATTAGAATTTGGTGGTCACTGTGACCTCACGAAACACGTATAAATGTCTGATAGGATAAAATGAAAAAATTACATTTTGGACGGACATGGATGGAAGCTTCAACTTGACTGGTTTATTAGTTTGTTTAAACATCTTAATTCTAAGTGAGAATGTAATACTACCACAGCAGACTTTGCAAAGTGTATTTTAAATGTAATATCAGTTGCGAGCTGTTATTTCTGATTTTGTACTCTCACACAGTTGTGTGAAAATCCCTCTTTGGGAAGATCATGGGAGTGCTGGTGCTTTAATTATCTGTAAGAACCAAATCAAAGGCAACTGGTCTCACTGTTATGGCCTTGAAACCATAAGCAAGTCCAGGTTGTCTCAGAGAGAACGTGGAGACCGTTAAAGATTTGTGCTAATGCAGGGATGAGAAGAGGCTGAAGCCAATCAGCGAGGCACAGCTAGCATCCTGAACTCCTTGGGGGAATGGGTGAAGCCCAGCACACCATCCAAGCCGGGCGCTTCTCCAGGAACAGGAGAGAAGGTGAAGTGTTGGAGGAGAGATGTAAAGAGAATGAACAGCTCCATTCTGGCCAGGTGCTCCCCTAAACACACACGTTTACCTGTGGGAGAAACAGTTGGTCTTCAGGTTACTAGACTCCTAAAACCACATCTTACTATCATGAACTACTGCATGTTGGTGGCATGGTGTTGGTGGTAGCAATCTCTGTGAGCTAAATAGTATCACTGAAAGTTGAGGAATATTGTTCAAACCTGCTGAAAACGGTAAAAAGGCCTCTCTTCTGCGAAACTGGCCCTCTGAATCCAAGAAATGCTCCGGATTGAAGATATCTGGAGTCGCCCACTCATTCTTATCAAACAGCACTGATGCAAGACTTGTAGTTATAACTGTGCCCTGGAATAATAGGCATGAGGTTATCAGCTGTGTATAAATAATTTACAGCTTGTCATTCATATCTGGATGAGTCTGGTAAATAGTCCTTTACCTTGGGTATTAAGTATCCTCCCAGTGTAGTGTCTTTACTGGCCATTTTGGGGAATCCCAAGGGAACAATGTTTCCCATCCTTTGAGTCTCATGGATGACAGCGTCGGTGAAAGGCATGTTGGGTCTGTCGGCCATTGTGGGCAGACGAGACTGTCCGATCACTCGGTCTATCTCTGCCTGGACTTTCTCTAAGTGAGGAAGCAGAGTCATTGGACACTTGAAATAGCACAAAACCAGGTGTAATCTTCATGAGAATATGCTCAATGTGATTAATAAGATACTAACCCTGTATCTCTGGGTAGTGCATCATGTATAGGAGGGCCCAGCGTAAAGTGGTGGCAGCTGATTCTGTACCAGCCTCAATCAGGTCGAGGGTGCAAACCAGCAGGGTTTCAATGTTGAAGCCAGCCTGGGGATCCTCCTTTTTCTGGCAAAGTGTCAATGACATCATACATTGGGCTGTGCTGTCATAAGCAAGTTTATACATTATTATACCCCCGCGACAACATAGTCGGATCTAGTTGTGTCTTTTGGGGTTAGAAGTCCAGGGTGCTCAAAATTTTGGTAAATTTTGGCCAAAAACTGTGATTTCTTTTCAACTTCATTTTCATTTCCGGAGTAAAACTCAAAAACGATTTCACTTAGTAACTTTAAATGCCAGACCTCGCAGTAGGATAATCAATCTAGGTTGTGTCGGAGTAAAAAACTCCACCGCCGTTGCGTCTTTGAATTTATGACTCTCAATCGTCTAATCTGACATAGTGGCCATCGTAACCGTCAAAAATATTGTGTAGTCTGATCCTGGCATAAGACTTGTTATAATAGGAAAAGCACAGGTGTTACTAATAATGTTAATGATTATTTAAAGGAGCCGTATGTAGGATTTAGTGGCATCTAGCGGTGAGGTTGCAGACTGCAACCAACTGAATACCCCTCACCCCTAGCATTCCAAGTGTGTTGGAGAGAACTACGGTGGCCTTCAGGTAACGTAAAAAAGTGAAAGGCTCTCTCAAGAGCCAGTGTTTGTGTTTGGCTACTGTAGAAATATGGCGCTGCAACATGGCGGACTCTGTGAAAGAGGACCCCCATCACTTACATTGAATTATAAAGAGATTTATAAAGAAATCTGTTAATGGCTGGCATTAATGGGAGGAATGATTGCAAAAGCAAAAACACGTTCATATGGCCACCTGCCGATTGTTTTAAGACAAACGTGAAAAACTGCAAACCTATCCTTTGCCAGGATTCCAGGGAGCTTTACTAAATATGTGTAAAAATCTTACCTTTTCCATCTCTGCCAGGTATACATCGATATAATCACGGGGGTCATCTGGGTTCCACTCCTCCTGGTGCTTCTCTACTTCCTTTTTCAGGAAAGTCATGATCTCCTTGTAGTTGGCGTGGACAGTCTGGTGAGGTCCTGGCAGGTACTTCAGCAAGCCAGGGAAGGCATCATACAGCTGTTGATGGGACAAACTCTCAGATCAAATTATGGACCAACAGCACAGTTTGTTGTGTGATCACAACAGGACAGTTGAGGCAGATCAGGAAATACCTGAGTCTGAGCAGAACCGGCGAGCACAACGGCCTCATTGTCCAACTCCAGAACCTTGCGAAAGCTTTGATCGCTGTATTCAAAGCGATGTCCGAAGAGCACGGACGAGATGATGTTACCCACTGCATTCGTTATGATGTAGTGGGGGTTGAATGGTCTTCCTGGGAATATGTTGAGTTCAATTTAACTGATGATAAATCATAGGATAAAGGAGGATCATAGGATGTGAACTTAGAGAATTAATCGCTACTTGCCTTGTTCCTCTTTGAAAGCTTCACAGAGGAAGTTGCTTTCAATTTCGATGTATTTTTCCAGTGACTTCTGGCCCTCTGCAAAGTAACGCAGGTGAATGTTGGCAAACTTCCTCTGCTTCTTCCACAGGTAACCGTTGCTAAAAGCTATGCCTGTGGGAACATTACATCATAATTAGCAATTTACTGCCTGTACAGGTTTTAGGAGTCCATCACTTCCTATTGTCACTCCCTAATCTGGTGCTGTGGTGAATTTGATGTATCCTTGCAGGGAGGGATGAAGTGTAGACGCTGAAATATTAACACCATTCTGCATTGACCAGATACTCTACTTTGTTCCTTGTGAGTTGGCTGACTGAGCCATGATTTTTGCTTCAGCATAGCATAAAGAGGTGTAGTTTTACCCTGGAGAAAGACATTTGCGGTACCCTACAGTCAGGTTCTCATTCACTCGTTCAAGTATACTCACCAAGCCCCTTGAAGATAACATGGAAGAGAGGGACAATCGGTCGATCAACAAAGCTGTCCAGCTGGTGAACAAGAGCCTCTTTGACCATCTTGTAGCCTGAAACAAACACCATCCTCTCGCTGCCTCTCCTCAAGCTGAACACTGGACCGTACTCCTGAGCAAGCTGCATTTAAAAACACAAATTACTTTTCAATGGACATAACTTTTCGCGGATGTCAAGATCTATGATTGCTGTCATCTGACTCCACCCAAATGCACAAAATTATTTGACTGGATGTCAAATAATCACAATCACAGTGTTCCGCATCATCTAAAGTGGACTGCTGTTAAGCCACACCCCCTTTTGCAGCAAGCATGGCCGACCGTGAGGTAAGGAGGAAAGGTAAGCCATATTTTAATCTATTAATCATATTGTCAAAGTACGTAATTTGTTTAAACTGTTAGTTAAATATGAGATGTTATATCATTTATACATGTCAAAATTTCATCATGAAGGATTTATGGCTTTGATCTGAATGTCATCGGAAGGGAGAAGGGCAAATGAATAGGGAAATACGGTTTTGATTCGATTTTCTAATGATACATTCACCTTATAATGCATCCTATTAATTATGTGCACAGAATATTCAACAGGAGGCTTTTTGTTAAATTAATACAAAATATATGCAATGTGTTTTAAACATCACTTTATTCATTGATGAGAGTTAACCATTCATGAAAAATTGTTATTGCTCCACCCCCCACCCCCTCACACTTTACGACCCTGGCGTAGTAGTGGTTGGCGTGGACAGTCTGGTGAAGTCCTGGCAGGTACTTCACAACTTTAAGCCCCTGGTCCGATTTGGTGTTTCAACTGGTGTGATCCCATCGCAACATGGTCTCTAGTTTTATTGCTAATGATTTATGCATTTAGAGTGGAAATCCACAAATACAATATTTGTTGGTATTTGGAACATAATTGGTTCTGAATGGGTTAAGTTCTGATTGTCAAAATCTTTTTATACAGTTACAGCTGATAACATGACTGACAGCGTAATTGCGGAAGCATAGCGCCCTACCATGACATGGTGCATTATTTTGTTTACCCTCTGTAGCCTATAAAGTAGCAGAAAATAAAATTAAGTTTTGGTGAAAATACATGAATATGCATTGAAATCAAATTGTCAGTTGATGAGAAAACACTTCTGAGTTGCAATCTCATGGTGTTATTGTGTATTTATTGTTATTCCTTGTGCTCATCATGTTGACAAGGCTACTTTCTGTAAGCCAAATTGCCCCTGGGATATTAAAGATCGACCCTTCTTTACTCTACTCTTAGAAAATAAAGTGGTAGTGTTCACCGCACCTTCTCCATTGTTTTGAAGTCAACTCCTGTGAAGACATTTCCTAGAAAAGGCACAGCCCAGGGTCCAGGTGGAAAGCTGTGTGGCCTCCAGTTTCTGACCACATCTATCAGGAGTAACACTACAAAACTCAACAACAGCCAGCCAGTGAAGTCCATACACTCAAAAAGTGCTTGAAAAATCATGATAAATATGTTTCAAAAGGTCCTCTGTAAAATCAGTTAGCTCCCGTCAACAGGATGGTGTTGCGTCTCATGTTATCTGGATGAAGAGTGGAGGAGGCTGGGGGAAAAAAAGCCTCAACATGGAAATGTTACATAACACTAGTGGCCTCTCGACCTCTGAAATGAAAAACAAGGCTGGAGCTTGAACTCTTCCAGCTGGTTGTTGTATGAATGTGCACTGTGTGTTGGACACAACAAGTCTTCCTAATCATTGGATTTTAATAAAAAGTAAGTTAATGGTAAAGTAAGGTAAAAAAAAGAAGAAAAAAAAGGCATATTTAAATACATTATACGTTGATGATGTATGATGCATTATTAAAGATTAAGCTACCCAGTAGTATACAAAGTAGTTACAATTAGCCCCACCTTTACTTGCTGCAAGATTAAAGCAAATTTACACATGAATGCATCTATAGTTATAATCCTGTGATATAATATATGTGATTCTCAAATGGGCCATTCTGCATAATGAGTACATTGACTATCTTTACTTAAAAGTGCAGTGTGTGGGATCTGACGGCATCTTGTGGTGAGGTTGCAGATTGCACTGATTAATTGCAAATTAATCACATATTTTTTTATCTGTTCAAACTTTACCTTAAAGGGAGATTTGTCAAGTATTTAATACCCTTATCAAAATGGAAGTGGGCAAATATGCTGCTTTATGCAAATGTATGTATGTAATTATTGTTGGAAATCAATTAACAACACAAAACAATGACAAATATTATCCAGAAACACAGCTACTGCATTTAGCATAAAAAATATGCTCAAATCATAACAAGGCAAACTGCAGCCCAACAGGCAACAAGAGCTGTCAGTGTGTCAGTGTGCTGACTTGACTATGACTTGCCCCAAACTGCATGTGATTATCATAAAGTGGGCATGTCTGTAAAGGGAGACTCGTGGGTATCCATAGAAACCGTTTTCATTCACATATCGGAAGGTCAGAGTTCAAGGGACCCCTTTGAAAATGGCCATGCCAGTTTTTCCTCGCCAAAATTTAGCATAAGTTTGGAGCGTTATTTAGCCTCCCATGCGACACACTAGTATGACATGGTTGGTACCAATGAATTCCTTTTCTAGTTTTATATGATGCCAGTATCTTCACTCTAGGTAAAACTTGCAAGTTGCGTTAATGTGTTAAAGAAATTAGGGCGTTAAAATGAATTTGCCTTAACGCGTTATTATCACGTTAAATTTGACAGACCGACTACTTTTACATAAATAAAAGATCTGAGTAAAGAAGGGCACCATAAGGGTACTCACATTTCTTCCTGATGTGTGTGTAGGTGCTGTGTTTTGATGTATTTTGTTAGATGGGAAGGAAAATATGTTTAACTAATGTAGAGCTAATACATAAGGCATCATGTGCTAATGTGAATCCATAATACTGTATATCATAATCTACTGTTGCACTTCACTGATAAATGATCTAATCAGTATTAGCTCATTAAATTATGCAACACTTAATGGATCAACAGTTTGTGAATGTCAAATGTTAATGACCATCTCATCAAATTATATGAGATCCAGTAGATAAAAGCTTGTCAGACCAGTGATAAATAGATACTGTATCAGTACAAGTAGAACAGTAGTTTTCCCGAAAACATATCGCTTCCTTTGGGAGGAACATGGGAGTGCTGGTGCTTTATTTACCTGTAAGAACCAAATCAAAGGCAACTGGGCTAACTGTTTGGCCTTGAAACCATAAGCAAATCCAGGTGCCTTTGACAAATATCATGTGGCCTGGATGGCTGTGAATCTCCACAGACATGGTGATCTTCTTTATTTTTATATTTTTTGGTGGGGAATGGTCATATGTTATGCAAACTAGTTTCCAGTTGCAAGTCAGATATGTGATCTTTGATATTGTCGTCTTCGTGGAGACCGTTAAAGCTTTGTGCAGGGATGAGAAGAGGCGGGAGCAAATCAGCGAGGCACAGCTAGCATCCTGAACTCCTCGGGGGAATGGGTGAAGCCTAGCACGCCCTCCAAGCTGGGCATTTCTCCAGGAACAGGAGAGAAGGTGAAGTGTTGGAGGAGAGATGTAAAGAGAACGAACAGCTCCATTCTGGCCAGGTGCTCCCCTAAACACGCACGTTTACCTGTGAAGGAAACAGTCGACAGCAGCTTCAGGTTACTAGACTCCTAAAACCACATCTTACTATCATGAACTACTGCATGTTGGTGGTATGGTGTTGGTGGTAGCAATCTCTGTGAGCTAAATAGTATCACTGAAAGTGGTGGAATATTGTTCAAACCTGCTGAAAACGGTAAGAAGGCCTCTCTTCTGCGGAAGTGGCCCTCTGAATCCAAGAAATGCTCCGGATTGAAGATATCTGGAGTCGCCCACTCATTCTTATCAAACAGCACCGATGCAAGAATTGTAGTTGTGGCTGTGCCCTGGAATAATAGGCATGAGGTTATCAGCTGTGTATAAATAATTTACAGCTTGTCATTCATATCTGGATGAGTCTGGTAAATAGTCCTTTACCTTGGGTATTAAGTATCCTCCCAGTGTAGTGTCTTTACTGGCCATTTTGGGGAATCCCAAGGGAACAATGTTTCCCATCCTTTGAGTCTCATGGATGACAGCGTCGGTGAAAGGCATGTTGGGTCTGTCGGCTATTGTGGGCTGACGAGACTGTCCGATCACTCGGTCTATCTCTGCCTGGACTTTCTCTGAGTGAGGAAGCAGAGTCATTGGACATTATACACTTTGAATAGTATAAAACCATGTGTAATCTTCATGAGAATATGCTCAATGTGATTACTAAGATACTAACCCTCTATCTCTGGGTAGTGCATCATGTATAGGAGGGCCCAGCGTAAAGTGGTGGAAGTTGTTTCTGTACCAGCCTCAATCAGGTCGAGGATGCAAACCAGCAGGGTTTCAATGTTGAAGCCAGCCTGGGGATACTCCTTTTTCTGTCAACGCCATCATACATTGGGCTATGCTGTTATAGTGGACTTTCTTTCAGACAAATTTAACCTCTTACCTGTACTTTCCAAATAAATCATTAAAGGAGCAGTTTGTAGGATTTTGTGTCATCTAGTGGTGAGGTTGCAGATTGCAAACAACTGAATACCCCTCCGCTCACTCCTCCCTTTCCAGGGTGTCAGAGAACTACGGTGGCCTTCAGGTAACATAAAATCGTGAAAGAGTTTGGTTTGTCCGTTCTGTGTTACTCTAGAAATTTGGCGGTGGAACATATCCTTTGCCAGATTCCAGGGAGCTTTACTAAAAAAAATTAAATATCTTACCTTCTCCATCTCTGCCAGGTAAACATCGATATAATCACGGGGGTCATCCGGGTTCCACTCCTCCTGGTGCTTCTCTACTTCCTTTTTCAGGAAAGTCATGATCTCCTTGTAGTTGGCGTGGACAGTCTGGTGAGGTCCTGGCAGGTACTTCAGCAAGCCAGGGAAGGCATCATACAGCTGTTGATGGGACAAACTCTCAGATCAAATTATGGACCAACAGCACAGTTTGTTGTGTGATCACAACATGACAGTTGAAATTACCTGAATCGGAGCAGAGCCAGAGAGCACAAAGGCCTCATTGTCCAACTCCAGAACCTTGCGAAAGCTTTGATCGCTGTATTCAAAGCGATGTCCAAACACCACAGACGAGATGATGTTACTCACTGCATTCGTTATGATGTAGTGGGGGTTGAATGGTCTTCCTGGGAATATGTTGAATTTAATTTAAGTGATGATAATTCATATTAGGATATGAACTAACAGATGAATCATTACTTGCCTTGTTCCTCTTTGAAAGCTTCACAGAGGAAGTTGTTTTCCACCTCAATGTATTTTTCCAATGACTTCTGGCCCTCTCCAAAGTAACGCAGGTGAGTGATGGCAAACTTCCTCTGCTTCTTCCACAGGTAACCATTGCTCAAACCAATGCCTGTGGGAACATTGCATCAAATTCTTAGCAAACAAGCAATTCACTGACGTCCATCACTTCTGAACGCCAATTGTCACTCCCTAATCTGTTGCTGTGGTGAATTTTTGGTGTATCCTCGCAGGGAGGGACGAAGTGTAGACGCTGAAATATAAACACCATTCTGCAATGACAAGATACTCAACTTTGTCCCATGTGAGTTGGCTGACTGAGCCATGATTTATCCTTCAACGCAGCATAAAGAGGTGTGGTTTTACCCTGGAGAAAGACATTTGCGGTACCATACAGTCATGTTCTCACTCACTCGTTCTCATATACTCACCAAGCCCCTTGAAGATAACATGGAAGAGAGGGACAATCGGTCGATCAACAAAGCTGTCCAGCTGGTGAACAAGAGCCTCTTTGACCATCTTGTAGCCTGAAACAAACACCATCCTCTCGCTGCCTCTCCTCAAGCTGAACACTGGACCGTACTCCTGAGCAAGCTGCATTTAAAAACACAAATTACTTTTCAATGGACATAACTTTTCGAGGATGTCAAGATCTTTGATTGCTGTCATTTGGCTCCACCCAAATGCACAAAATGAATTGATTGGATGTCTATAAACCAATCACAGTGTTCCACATCATCTAAAGTGGACTCCAGTGGAGCCACCAAGCCCCCAGGAAAAGCGCCGGTCGTTGATCCCAATTTTTGTAGCAGCCAAACGGCGGTACTACAACTTCTGTGTCCGTCATGTGATGCCATTGGGCCCAAAAATACTTTTTCCCATAGACTTACATTGGGAAAGAGATGTCTGTAACTCAACGGATATTTGTTTTTTGAGCTGAATCAACTTCCCAGTATGAACACTTTATTAGCCCTTATTTAAATCATTAGGTCCTAAAAGTTGTAAAATGCACTAATAGCTGAATTCAGAGTTATTTCCCTTCCTCCGTTCATGTGATTGAGAGGGCGGCGGAGTTAGCAAGCTGTGACGACAGTGTGACGGCTGTGACCCCGTGACCGAGACATGTGACCAAGCGGACGCTACTGCGCCTGCTCCATGGGCCCAATGGATGCGAAAGAGCACCTGAAGATCCGGGTACTTTTCCACTCGGAAGTCGAGCCATTTTGGCAATCATGCGCCACTGAGCAACTTTAATAGGAATGAACGGGGCCCTGCCTCCAACGCTGTATCCAGTTCTCTTAATACCACCATGCATGAGACCCCCTGGTAGCCGTGCATTAAGGCGACATTGCCCCACTGGCTCTAATAGCCGCCGTTCTGGTGGGAGCGTCTCATGTTATGTGGGTGAGGAGTGAAGGAGGCTGGCATAAAACAAACTAACATAAACTCTCAACAAGGAAATGTTACGTAACACTAGTGTACTCTTTGGACCTCTGAAGTGAAAAACAAGGCTGGAACTTGAACTCTTCCAGCTGATAATTGACTTTATGCATGTGCACTGTGTGTTGGACACAACAGGTCTTCCTAATTAAATAAATAAATAAAATATAAGTTAGTAACCAATCAGTGAATCAAGGTAAGGTAAATATACCTATAAATGTGTATGTATTTATTCATTTTATTGTATATTTATTTAAATGTATGTATTTACGTTGAGTGACAGCCCCCTCATTTCCGTAATGAGGCAGAAATGCATAAAGAAAAGAATACAGAAATAAATAAGGGGTGAAAAGCAAAGGGAAAATCGTGCTGAAATAAATAAAGAAATGCATAAATATATCAATAAATGCATACATTTAAAAATAAATATAAAATAAACAAAAAATAAGTGCAAAACTAGATAAATAAATATGAAATAAATGCAAAAATTAATAAATACATTTAAAAGATTAATAAAAAA
The DNA here is from genome assembly GCF_043250625.1 of Sebastes fasciatus. Taxonomy (NCBI): domain Eukaryota; kingdom Metazoa; phylum Chordata; class Actinopteri; order Perciformes; family Sebastidae; genus Sebastes; species Sebastes fasciatus. The sequence goes on along the minus strand of NC_133799.1, from coordinate 23,621,504 downwards.
TAAATAATTAAATAAATAAAAGGGAAAATTAAACGAGTAAATAAATAAGGGAATTAATACAAAGAAATAAATAAAGAAGGGAATTAAAACAGAAATATCAATTTATGCCACATTTAATGGCTACATTCATTTTTTACACATTTAATGACATTTATTCATTTATCGAGTCATGTATTTATTTATTTATTTATTTTTTATTTTGGCAGGTTTCGTCCTCCATAATTCTACGGTGATTATACACTGAAAACAACATACTTATTAATATTATATTACATTTCTGCCAATTGATCCCCCTACACAGTGGCGGCTGGTGGAAATTTTTCTTGGTGGGGCTGTGCCATATCCAATTAATTTCAGCAAACATCCCGGTATGATTTAATGCAAAAAAAAGTGAAGGTATCAACAACACATTACTACTTTGCAGTTAAATAATTAACAATTATTTTATTCCAACAGGAAGAGTAAATAATGCTTTGAAAAACACAACAGTATAAAATGTACTCAGTGGTGAAATGTAACTGAGTATTTAAATACAATTTTGAGGTACTTCTACTTTACTTGAGTATTTCCATGTTCTGCTACTTTCTACTTCCACTCAACTACATCTCAGAGGGAAATATTAGACTTTTTTACTCCACTACATTTATCTGACAACTTTAGTTACTTTACAGATTCAGATTATTAATACAAAATATAATCACATTACAATCAAATTACACATATTACTGGGTGCATTCCATGTTTAAAACACAAATATTGACAATTTGTATAATTTGTATTATTATTATTATTATTAGTAGTAGTAGTAGTTATGTTTTTTATATCCTTTATTTTGAATGCAGGTACTGAAAGTCACTCACACTTCCTGCTGTGTATGTATTATGCTTTTATTTTGAAGGTCAGACCCATAAACCAGAAGTCCAATCTGATCTTATTATTTGTATCTTCCTGGTTGGATAACCAAACAAACCGTCTCTAACTTTCTGTTACTGGACTCTGCTCGGTCGCACTAACAGAGTTAAATCCGTTAGAATAAATAAGAAAGCATAAATAAACCGATAAAATGGAGATAATATCCAGTGTTCTGGGCTTGGAGTGGATGGATGGAAGGAGTGTTTTGATATTTCTGTGTGTTTTTCTGTTGTTAGCTGATGTTTTAAAGAACAGGGCGCCTCCTAACTTCCCTCCAGGACCCTGGGCTTTGCCCTTCATCGGTCACCTTCATCTCATGGATCCCAGCAGGTTCCACCTGCAGATCCCTGAGGTACCAGTTTCTTTTTCTTTTTATATGTACTTTATTTTTTCCCTTTTTTCAAGGCCGTTTTCATATATGCAATCCACTGTTTGTAATTACAACAGTCTATAAACCAAACTTTTAAGTAGATGAGCTTACAGACAAACCCATCAAGTACACTATAGAGAAAACAACCTCAACATTCAAAACCGAAAGAAAACCAAGAAAATAAATAACAATAATAATAATGACAAAAATAAAGAATAGAGTTAAAAAAAAAAAACACAACAAAAAAACAATAATAATACAAAAATATGAGAGTAATAATAAATGAAATCAACAAATAAGTTAATAGAAAATAAAAAAGGGGGGAGGGAAGGTCAGAGGTATCAGTTTCACTATTAATCACAGGTAATGATTATTTATTTATTTTATTTGCGCATATATAAAACTGCACAAAATCCAGTCAATGAAAAAAAAAAACAGGAACTGTGTCAGGAGAGGTCAGGAAGCCACAGACTTATTTATATAAAGGACCTCCCCCCCAACCCCAGGAGAACAAAAAAGGAAGAAAGATCTAGACTAACATAATTTTAAAAATAAACAAAAGTTAAAGAACAATAACAAGAAGTACACAAAATGTGCAGAAAAACCAAACCAAACAGTGGAAAACAATCCAATAAAAACAATGAAATACATACAAAAAACAGTACAGAAGAAAAGAAAATATATCTAAACATATCAAAAGGCAATTACACATCATGAATTAAATGTGATGATAATTTCCTTTTAAAATGTTCTAAGGATAACGAGCTCTTGATAACATGTATTTTGGTGTTCCATATTTGTACACCACGATATCTGATGGAGTACTGGCCATGTTTTGTTTTGTAAAAAGGCAGGTGAAGATGATTAACCTGTCTAGTAGTTGCCTAATAATCGAATGAGTTTGTTGTTTAGACGTTGTGTAGTAGTTTACAGTCCATTGAAAGGTTGAATGATCTAACGGGGATTATTATTATATTTTACATCATAAAATATTTAGGTAACAGTCCTGAAATTACAGGTGAAATGTTCTTTTATTTGTCAATTGGCAATTCCAGCAAAGCAGACATTGGCAATGAAAATCTTTGGTTTCAGGTTCCTTCAACAATTCAAATAAAATACTGTATGTATATATCAAAGTAAAACCCAAATGATAATGCAAGGCATGAAATAGTGCAGTTAAAATAAATGTAAGCATAAATAAATATAAAATAGTATTGATAATGTAAATTTGTAATTTAGTTGAAGACAGTATTTCAGATGGGAAAACTGAATGTAAACAGGATGTATTATGTATATGCATGATGAGAAGTAATATATGTACACAGACGTGTAAACAGGAATGTAATAATGAGGAGTACTAAATATACTGTAAATATACAGAGGTGTAAACAGGAATGTAGTATGTAATAATGAGAAGTACTAAAACATAAATAAAATATATATACTGTATGTGTGTATTGGCATGAATTTGGCAATACGATACGTATCATGATACAGAGTGTAATTATTCAATATATTGCGATACAGTAAGCAAGGTGATATATTGCAAGTTTTTTTTTTATTTAATTTTAGGAAAACTGTCATAGTATAAAGATCACACCAGAAATAAACCATTTTAGAAAAGGCAAAAATAACACATTTATACTGCATGATAGAATGTGGTCTGCTGCACTCCAGGAATCAACAGAAACATCTACTGTAATTGGTTGCTGCTGTTCCTGTTTACATTTCCCCACCAGCAGCTTCTTTTTGTGTGTTACTGTTCAGCCAAATGTGCATTTTAAGAAGTACTGTGTGTGCAGTAGAGCCACCAGGTGGCACAGGGTGAAAAGAGAGAGAGGAAAACTCCTCCTTGCCCACTACTCAAAGTATCTTGAGACCGGTCTCAAGACCAAGACCGGTCTCGAGTACTACAACACTAGTAGTCAGTAATGTCTACTGCAGCCTGCTGTAGCCCTCTAAAGCTAGACTGATTCTTTTTTTGTTGTTGACATCCTCAGGAAGTATGTCAACTCAGTGAACCTAAACACCTGTCTGCTCTCTTTGTTCAGTTTGCAGAGAAATATGGAAACATTTTCACCCTTCGGCTCTTTGGTGGAAGGATTGCGGTCGTCAATGGCTACAAGCTTGTGAGAGAGGCCCTGGTCCAGAAAGGAGAAGACTACATGGATCGCCCCTGCATACCATTGTTTGACGCATTAGTTGGGAATAAAGGTAGTGTGTGTTGCATTTAGTTTGAAGAGTTGCTGCTAGTTAGTATTTAGTGACACCATATTAGGGCATATTAGCATTTAGCTAGTTGTTAGTTATACCCATTTCCAATAGAGCGCTCCAGGGATGACGTATTTTTGTGTGCCAACCAGGAAGTTGGCATCGCCAAGGTTACCTCTACAAAAAGCCAATGGGGTTTTCCATTGGGTTTTGGATTATTGCAGAAAATAAACTCTGGCGAACACTCGTTATGATACTTACACGTTTTGTTCAGCAAGATTATCTTCACAAATGAACGCCACTTTTGTGATTTTTGAAGCGTGAATGCAAGCGCAAGAACTAAAAAGCTAACATTAGGCTATAAATGAACTACACCACGGTCGCATGAGCACAAGTATACACAATGAGGCTGTAGAGGAGGACGAGTCGGTGTGATGACGTTTAGTAGTCTCATTTAGCCACTTGTTTGCAACCGCCTTCTTTAATACACATAAAGGCTTCAAAATTCACGCGTGGGGGATTTATTAGGTCTGTCAAAGTTAACGCGCTAATAACACGTTAACGCAAATTTGTTTTAACGCCACTAATTTCTCTAACACATTAACGCAATCGATCTTTCGGAGGTTGTAGCGGGCGCAGCTTTAAAGCTAGTGAAAATACTGATATCAAATTAAACTTGAAAACCTAAGGAAACTATTGGTACCAACTACTAGCTTCTCATGAAGGAGGTTAAATAACGCTCTAAACTTACACTAAATTTTGGTGAGGAAAAACTGACATGGCCATTTTCAAAGCGATCCCTTGACCTCTGACCTCAAGATATGGGAATGAAAATGGGTTCTATGAGTACCCACGAGTCTCCCCTTTACAGACATGCCCACTTTATGATAGTCACATTCAGTTTGGGGCAAATCATAGTCAAGTCAGCACACTGACACACTGACAGCTGTTGTTGCCTGTTGGGCTGCAGTTTGCCATGTTATGATTTGAGCATATTTTTTATGGTTTGTGCAGTACCTGTGAGGGTTTCTGGACAATATTTATAATTGTTTTGTGTTGTTAATTGATTTCCAATAATAAATATATACATACATTATTATAAAGCAGCATATTTGCCCACTCACATGTTGTTAAGAGTATTAAATACTTGATAAATCTCATTTTAAGGTACATTTTGAACAGAAAAAAATGTGTGATTAATTTGCGATTAAATATTTTAATTGATTGACAGCCTTAGTATTTATTCATGTATTTTATGCCGTAGAACAAAATCTCTACAGCTTGTGTTAACCACAGACCTTATTTCAGTTATCTAACTAAAAACCCATTGACTTCCAGACGAGGGAACAGAAAGTGCTAAAATGCTAACTTATTTCTAGGTTCATTCCTGTAACACTCACACATTACTTCCGGTCTAATGCTGTTATGTGTTTCCAAAAGGTTTGGTGATATCGAATGGCCATAAATGGAAGCAGCAGAGGAGATTTGCTATTCGTACACTCAGAAACTTTGGTGTTGGCAAGATGACGTTGGAGCCATCCATCCAGCAGGAGGGCCATTATCTCTCTGAGGCTTTTGCCCTTCAGCAAGGCACTGAACAAATCTTATTTTTCAACAAGCACCTACTAATCAGCTAGTGCTTTTAACAGTGCAGTACGCTTTCTTTTTTTTAACTATGACACATTATTATTTTGTTTTTATTCTGTGAACACGTGACTTTCCACCTTTGCAACACAGAAGCCATGCACCAACACCGTGGAGCATGAACCTTAGACCGTGTGCATGTGACTCTCTATTTCCCTGCTTCATTATCTACAGCAACCACACCTGATCTTTTATACTAACCAGTTAATCATCCAGAATCAATACTTGTGTCTCTTTTTTTTCAGTGTGTCTTATCTACATCTTCTCTTTATTTTACAGGCAAGCCTTTTAATGCCCAGTCACTGATGAACAGCGCAGTGTCCAACATCATCTGCTGCCTGGTGTTTGGGGATCGCTTCGAGTACACCGACAAGCAGCACCAGGGTATTCTTCAGAGCTTCAACGAGTTATTGTACTTAGAGGGAGGTGGATGGGCACAGGTGAGCCTCCTTTGTAAACAAGCACACAGTACTCTTTTTTTAAATCTGTATTTATCCAGCCACACTCCTTAAGTCAATACTGTATTTTAATAATTAACATGACAAAAAACTGATAAAAATGTGTAACCAGTGGTGAAAGAAGTACTTTGATCCTTTACTGAAGTAAAAGCAGTGGTGGAATGCAACTAAGTACATTTACTCAAGTACTGTATATAAGTACAATATTAGGATACTTGTACTTTACTCAAGTATTTCCATTTTCTCCTACTTAATATTCTACTCCACTACATATCAGAGGGAAATATTGTACTATTTACTCCACTACATTTATTTGATAATTTTAGTTATAGTTAGTTATACTTTTCAGATTAACAGTAAAAAAATATATAATCAACAAATATATTATAATGTGATATTATTAGGGCTGTCATTCGATTAGAATATTTAACCATGATTAATTGCATGATTGTCCATATTTAATCGCAAATGAATTGTACATTTTATATCTGTTCAAAATGTACCTTAAAGGGAGATGTGTCAAATGTTTAATACTCTTATCAACATGGGAGTGGGCAAATAAAGGGGAGACTCGTGGGTACCCATAGAACCCATTTACATTCACATATCTGGAGGTCAGAGGTCAAGGTACCCCTTTGAAAATGACCATGCCAGTTTTTCCTCACCACAATTTAGCATAAGTTTGGAGCGTTATTTAACCTCCTTCACTTGAGCTAGTATGACATGGTTGGTTACAATGGATTCCTTAGGTTTTTTCTAGTTTCATATGATATTAGTATCTTCACTCTAGCTTTAAAGCTGCGCCCGCTACAACATAAAAATCACAAGTTTCGTTAATGCGTTAAAGAAATTAGTAGCGTTAAAACGAATTTGTGTTAACGCACACAACAAACGCTCTCAAAAAGGCGGTGTCTGATCTGGGCCGTAATGTGTCATCCAAATTTGACATATTGGTTTTGCCGCCTCTGTCTATTGCCTGATTCACTCACAGACACATGTGTTCATGCTCTGTAGCTTTACAGCATGTTACCCTGGCTGATGAAGTGGCTGCCTGGACCTCACCGGAGGATATTCACTCTGACACATAATATAATTGACTACATAAAAATCAAGATCCAAGAACACAGAGAAAGCTTTGACCCGTCCTCACCGAGAGACTACATCGACTGCTTCCTCACAGAGATGGAAGAGGTGAGTCTGTGTGTGTGTTTGTGTGTTTGTTTTCTAATGAAATGTGTCAACTGATACTAGAAACTGTCTCTTGTGTTGTCGATAGAACGAGGACAAAGATGCTGGTTTTAATCTCGAGAATTTGAGTTTTTGCACTATGGACCTGTTTGCTGCTGGAACTGAAACTACTACCACTACTTTACACTGGGGACTGCTGTACATGATCTACTACCCTCACATACAAGGTGTGTGTGTGAGTAATATCTGTCCCAACTCATTCCTGCATTGTTTGCACGTGTCTTGACTTGACTAGTATTAAAGGAGTCTCACAGGTCAGGTCTGTAATGGGAGAGTACGTGTGTAGGATGTGGTATTTTCCCCTCAGTCGTCTACGTGGTACACAGACTCCCATTGTTTCCTGTTTTCACTGTGTGCAGAGAGGGTCCAGGCCGAGATAGATGCTGTCGTCGGTTCATCCAAGCAGCCCTCTATGACTGACAAGGAAAACATGCCCTATACTGATGCAGTCATCCATGAAATCCAGAGAATGGCCAACATCTTACCCCTCAATTTGATCCACGTGACAAACAGGGAAACAACGCTGGACAAGTACACATTCCCAAAGGTACATGATGCACATATGAGAAGGAATTGCTTTATGTGGGCATTTTGCTTATTGTTTGTTGGATTTTCTGGCAGCATAGCTTTTGAATGCGGTGCTTCTCAGCAACCAACTCAAAAACACAAACACTCAAACCAGTCCCCTTCAACTACGTGAAGATAACTTAACTTCAAAGTAGGGCTGTCAATCGATTCAAATATTTAAATCGTGATTCATTGCATGATTGTTCATAATTAATCGGGATAAATCACAAATTCATCGCACATTTTTTATCTGCTCAAAATGTACAACATGGGAGTGGGCAAACATGCTTACTTTATGCAAATGTATGTATATATTTATTATTGGAAATCAATTAACAACACAAAACAATGACAAATATTGTCCAGAAACCCTCACAGGTACTGCATTTAGCATTAAAACATTTTTATTTATTTATTTATTTTTTGATTATCTTCAATTATTATGATTATTTCATCAACTGCTGTTTCCAAGGTTGAGAGTTAACCTTGAAGCTCAACTTTGTATTTTGTTTATTTTCATCTATTTCATTTTTGTTTATAAAAACAAACTCACTAGAAGAAATACAAAAAAAAAGATAACAATTTGATTTGATGTTTTCATTAATGCCTTTTTCTCAGGGCACCTTTGTCATGCCCACACTGATCTCTGTTCTACGTGATGAGTCGATGTGGGAAACTCCGCACTCCTTCAACCCTCAACATTTTCTGGACCAGGACGGCAAATTTAGGAAGAGAGAAGCCTTCCTTGCTTTTTCAGCAGGTTAGTCACTTATTACAACCCTCTAAAACTCAGTTGTATGTTGTTTAAACCTTAAAGGCAGGGTTGACGATGTTCTCAAGTCTCCACTATTTGTTTTATTGGTTGAAATGGTCTTTACACCCCGACAGCGATCCATTACTGATGAGCTCTGAAAAAGAACCGGAAAAGAGCCGTCATCTGTAGCTGCTGTAATCCTGTAAAAACGTCTACCTATCACTGCCTCGCGGTCCGCTTGGAAAGAACCAATCAGATGCCTCCCTGCCTCCCTCAACTCAAAGCGTGTCGCCACCACATGTTTCATGGAGAATGGAAGCAAAAACTCAGCCCTGCAGTAGCACTGCCGCGGTTACTTGTCATGAGGTAGCGTTGTTGAGTTGAGGTCCTCTCTCCACTCTGTGTCTGTGAAGTAGTTACGATGCGGCGCTGCTCGTGCATGTGTGGGGGGGGCGTTGCCTTGGAAGGAGCCCCGAAGGGAGGGGGTGAGGGGGTTTAGACGGAGCTCCTGAGGCTATGCTACTTTGAAATTATGCTAGCTTTCCAACATCATCGACCCTATCTTTAAAGGTCTTTACAGAGGAAAATTAAATAAGATACGTACTATTGCTTGCCAGCAAACACTTGCCTGTTTAACCATTTACAAGAGCTGTACCGAATACTTCGAAGCTTCATTCATACTGTAAGTTAACATTGACATTCAAATTCTACATCAACATTTGAATGCTGCGCAGTTTTTTTTTTTTATTTGCATATTAGTATTATACTGTTTGTAAAATTAGATTCCAGTGGAATCTGCGTAGGAGTGGTTTCGTCTCGTGTGATCCAAACATTTCCATAAGTGCTGTAAAGTCAAAAAGTCAACATGAAACATGACTGAAAACTACAATAGCTGACAGTATGAGACCCAACAAACTAAGAAGACATTTAGAAACATTACATCCCAGTCACGTCAATTAAAAAAAGTGGTTTGATAAAACTCAACGTCCCTCCTACCAACCTATTTAACACACGAGGACTACGGACTGAATAAACTATAAGAAACAATCATCATAGGAAAATGTTAACTTATTTCTTCTCAAAACATTATTAGTTGTATAATTAATGTCATCTGAAGTTGAAAATATTTCTTCCTCCAAAGGGGGAAATGACAGAAAAAAATTGATAACCACTGCATTAAAGAAAGTTGATTTAATAAAAAAGACTAAGTTATTTAATTCGATGAATCACTTTATTCAAATTGAGGATTTTGTTCCAAGATTTTTTATTTGATTTTTTTAGGGTGATGTCATAAAATATGACGACAGACATTTGAAGCTTCATTCGAAAACCTCAATAAAAAATCCTAATGTAAAAAAATTACATTCGGTACAGCCCTACCATTTCCTATAAGTTTCATGTCTATTATTTGGTTGTTTCAGACTCTGAGCTGCAGCAGTATTATATGGTCAAAGTGAATAAAAATGGTGTGAATACAACTCATCTGTTGTATCGTGTACTCTCAGGGAAGCGTGTGTGTCTCGGGGAGCAGCTGGCCAGGACGGAGTTGTTCCTCTTCTTTACCTCCATCCTTCAGAGGTTTTCTTTAACGGCACCCGATGGAGAGCAGCCCACTCTGGAGTTCAAGTTAGGAGCCACTCTCTGTCCCAAACCTTACAGCCTCTGTGCCGTACCACGATAAACCACCAACTGTCCTAAAGACTACGTTCACATTACAAGCAAATATGGCCCAAATCCGAATTTCTCTGTTCTTCCATGACACAAAAATACTGAACTCTCTCCACAGAACTATATGGCAGTGCACCACTGGTTATCAGACATCGATAATGTTTACCTGACAAAAAATACTTTTTCTATATAACTCGGTTCTTCTGCTAAATTCAGCGTCATTTCACTCACTGTAATAAATCAGCAGTTATAAAAATGTGTAGACGGCGTTGTTAAGGCAGACGAGCATTATCTGATCACATTTATTCACTTTACATGGAACTAAAGTGAATACCAAATTATGTTAAATCATGTTCACCGAATGAGTTCTGCTTATGAGTAGTAACAAATCATAAATAATCTTTTAGAAGGAGTAGATGTTTACCGGTAATCTCAGCTCTGTTAAATTAAGCAATATATTAACAGGGGTTTTCCAACAGTAGGAAACAGTTGAAGACTTCATTTGTCTTGTCAGTCATTTAAAATGTAAATTAACTTATCAAACAGACTTTTCTTCTGATAAAGCAGAACTCTGATTTAATGAAATCCGGTTATTACATTTGTGTGGGCGTGCTGACTGGAGGTGTTTCGGGATGTCGGACAGTAACGTCACACATCTTACTTTAGTTCATTTAACTTAGTTAAATAACATAAAGAGCTGTTAAGGTTAAATATCAGCCGAAATGAAAAGCCTTTCTTTAGGAGTCATACAAAGTCATATATTATGATTTCTGTGTAACGGGGGACCCAGATCTGTTAAAGTGAGCAATATGTTAATTGAGTCTGGCAGTCACTGGACTCCAACAACTCCAGTGAGTATTTTCAGACCAATGGGCCGTCAGTCAGTCCCCCATGTGTGTGAGGTTATTGGTTGCATGTGAGGCGTTTCAGGGCAGAGATCCGTTCACACTGATGTCAGATATGGGACACTTCAAGCATGAATGTGAACAGTCTCGGCAGAAAGATCAGATCTGGTAAAAATTCGGAATTGAGCATTAAGCACTGTAATGTGAGCGTGAAACATCACCAACGCAATGAATCACTGTGTTCCACTATATGCATTTTCAATACATCAATAATATCTGCTATGTTGTTATTTTATTATGGTGTGAGTAAAACATAATCTGGACGTAGTATTCCTTAATCAACAGGCTTTTTTAGTAAAATTGATGTTATTAATATAATGTACTGTATTCAAACTATGCACTAAAATGACACAAATCATTTCCATTTTAAATAAAAAATCACTGTGAACTAAATTCATTCTTTCCTCTTTAGTGCACGTTGTGTTCATCATTCATTTAAAACTTGCCGTGTGTGTAAATAGATGATACCGAGGTATAGTTTGTGCATCTCATTCAGACCGCTGTGTGTTCATGTTCACACTGTGGTTTCAGTCTGAGGTTTGGTAAGTGGGAAAAAACTCAGTGGAGTCTCAGTGGTGTTTATCCACCTGATAACAGCTGTTATTAGGAACTTAGTCTTCAGCAAACTGGATGTTTCAGTCTGACTCTGTGGAGTATGTAGTATACGTGGTGAATATGAGTTGTACGTTTCTGAAAACTGAACAGCTTGAGGTCTCTCTTATCTTTACGTCAACATGCACCTCATCTCGTTTCTGGGTTTTCCCTGAAAAAGCTTTTGAAGTTAAAATAAGCAGCGAAAGGAAATCAGAAAAAGTCGGGTAGCTTGATAAAGTCTCAGTCTGCAAAAGTTTTCCTCAAAAACAGTCGACACTCTAAGGGACTATGAACATAAGCAACCAGCTAAATGAGAAAAGATATCGGTTGATTTTCTCTTTCAAACTAAAAGTGTAAGTTTGTTTTACCAACTACTTAAAAGGTAGACCATTACATGTATGTTTATTGTCAGTTCAGAGAGAGCAGTTAATTATACTTTATTAGTACACGACTTTGTTGAATACTCAATTCTGATTGGTCAATCACGTTCTACAGTCTGTTATTCCGTTGCTATGTATAACAGACCGTTGCTATGGGCGCAGTTCTGATGCCAGACTATGGAGGACCGCTTTTGTGTAAAATTATTGATTTCTTAAGTAAGTAGCTGTGTAATAAGCTTGATAATGTACAGCTAGCGGGTCATTGTTGTGAAATAAAGCCCTTCAGGGTGATGCAAGACCTTGATCCTTGACCTTGCATCGCCGTGTCGGGGTTTATTTCACAATAATGACTGGCTCCGGCTCGCTGTACATTATCCCTTACATGTTTTTTTGATGTGATGTGAATTTACTGTGTTCGCACATTTTAAGTTACTGTAAAAACCCTCAGAAGTGTCAGGTATAATGGAAACAGGTTGGTCAGTCAGCATATTTTTCAAAGTTCAAACTGATGTCACACAGTGTATGTTACATGTCGGGTTGATCACTTGGTAATCTGCAAACAGCAGCATGTTTAATGAGAGCAGCTTCTCAGCACACTGACATGTTAAAGTCAACTGAGTTCTTTGTGGTGGGTGAAAAACAGACAACAGAAGTAGGGCAAAAGTACCGGAGCTAACGATCAAAGTTTTCTGCGTTTGCTGAAATACCACCAAACTAGGTCACTGGCCTCTTTAAGATATTTCTCTCATGGAACAGAGTTCACTTCAGTCAGACGCAGCTCACAAAGCAAGTGAGGAAGATTGCTGAAAAGGTGTCGGATTGTATCGTGATAAGAAAACCTTAAAAACGTCACAAAGGTGAGCTTTGTTTAAACAAATCTACTAATGTTACTTTATGGTTTGAAAACATGTTGGATTGAACATTTCTGTATACTTTAAATATGTCTTATGAAATCAAATGTTCGTGATGACTTGACACAATGTATGTTAATTTCAGTTAATCAGCAGGATACTGCCGTGCCGTCTCTTATCTGCCATGGTGCACGTATAAAAGAGCCGAAGATCAACAAAACTCTGCGTCTCCTCCTCATGTTAGACAGAACTTCCCCCAAACCTACACAGATGGCTGAGGTAAGTTTTGAAAGAAATTCCCATGAAGTAATTCTTTAGAAGGAAATATTTGGTGATTAATGATAAGAATGTCTTTTGGTTACAGCTGCTGAGTCAAGCTGAGTGGGTTCTAAGAGATTAACAAAGATGAGCTGAGATGAATCTCTCCTCGACCTTTTGGAGATTCATTGTTATACTTCTCTGTTTTTCCATCAAGCGTGAGTATTACAGTATCTATACATCCTATGGTTGGGTTAGCTCTGACTACTGTAGACTTATAACAAACATTTTCTATATATAATGCTCATTTTGTCCAAGATTGCGGGTCTTAAAGTCTTAAAGACAAGCAAACACACAAACCTGAATTTGGTCAGTTTTGTGTTTTTGAGCGATAGGAATACGTGTTCATCGATTAAAATATTGAATTGCGATTAATCACACATTTTTTATCTGTTCAAAATGTACCTTAAAACGAGATTTGTCTAGTGTTTAATACTCTTATCAACATGGGAGTGGGCAAATATGCTGCTTTATGCAAATGTATGTATATATTTATTATTGGAAATCAATTAACTACATAAAACAATGATAAATATTGTCCAGAAACCCTCACAGGTACTGCATTTAGAATAAAAAAATATACTCAAATCATAACATGGCAAACTGCAGCCAAACTGTGGAGAGTCACATGCACACGGTCTAAGGTTCATGCTCCACGGTGTTGGTGCTTGGCTTCTGTGTTGCAAAGGTGGAAAGTCACGTGTTCACAGAATAAAAACAAAATAATAATGTGTCATAGGTAAAAAAAAGAAAGCATACTGCACTGTTAGAAGCACTAGCTGATTAGTAGGTGCTTGTTGAAAAATAAGATTTGTTCAGTGCCTTGCTGAAGGGCAAAAGCCTCAGAGAGATAATGGCCCTCCTGCTGGATGGATGGCTCCAACGTCATCTTGCCAACACCAAAGTTTCTGAGTGTACGAATAGCAAATCTCCTCTGCTGCTTCCATTTATGGCCATTCGATATCACCAAACCTTTTGGAAACACATAACAGCATTAGACCGGAAGTAATGTGTGAGTGTTACAGGAATGAACCTAGAAATAAGTTAGCATTTTAGCACTTTCTGTTCCCTCGTCTGGAAGTCAATGGGTTTTTAGTTAGATAACTGAAATAAGGTCTGTGGTTAACACAAGCTGTAGAGATTTTGTTCTACGGCATAAAATACATCATTAAATACTAAGGCTGTCAATCAATTAAAATATTTAATCGCAAATTAATCAAATTTTTTTCTGTTCAAAATGTACCTTAAAATGAGATTTATCAAGTATTTAATACTCTTATCAACATGTGAGTGGGCAAATATGCTGCTTTATAATAATGTATGTATATATTTATTATTGGAAATCAATTAACAACACAAAACAATGACAAATATTGTCCATAAACCCTCACAGGTGCTGCACAAACCATAAAAAATATGCTCAAATCATAACATGGCAAACTGCAGCCCAACAGGCAACAACAGCTGTCAGTGTGTCAGTGTGCTGACTTGACTATGACTTGCCCTAAACTGCATGTGATTATCATAAAGTGGGCATGTCTGTAAAGGGGAGACTCGTGGGTACCCATAGAATCCATTTTCAGTCACATATCTTGAGGTCAGAGGTCAAGGGACCAGTATTTATGTTTTCTTTAGTGTATAATCACCTGAAAATAAGAGTCGTTGTGTTTTTGTTACCTTAGAAAGGAGCCGTTTATATCTACATAGGGAGCAGGTCCTTCTTCACGGAGTCCGCCATGTTTCTACAGTAGCCCAGAACAGACAAACCAAACTCTGTTAACTTTTCCAGCTTGGGCCGGAGTCGATAGCGTTACTCGCTCCCTCTCTCTCTTGCTTCACCACTCGCTTCCCACGTACATCCACATTGGTTGCAATCTCCTCACCTCACCGCTAGATATCGCCAGATCCTACACATTGGACCTTTAAGGGACGGTTGTTTTTTATTAAAAAATCATTTTTTTTTTAATTAAAAAACAGGCTAATAGTAATGATGTGGATGGATTATTATTAGCTTGTTTCTGTCTCAGACTCTGAGAAATCTATCAGAACTTGGAAGCCTTTGTGGTTTCGAGCTCTAAACGTTCAGCTCTGACCACAGCGGTGAGGTAAAAAGAAAGTGTTTCGATTTTGTATAGCAGTCAATATAATTGTGGAAAAAGGCACATCATTTTTGTCTCAAACCTTTCTTGGCATGTGTTATTGCAAAGCCAGCAATGGGGATTTACAATGAAATAGGAAGAGAGGGAATCACATCCCTGTATCTTGGGATTGAAGCGTGTTTACTGTATGGCTGGACACTTTGATAGTACTGCTATGACGACCTCTGGGTGTGTTTTATATCTGGACAGGTTGCCCGCTGCTTCCTGCTGGCTGCCAGCGCTTCAATGGCCTCGGCTATCTGACAGTTCAACCAGCTCGGCTCTTCCTCATCGGTTCAAACCTGACGGTGTACTGCCACACCACACGATGTCATGGGAGGTAGGGATATGATCAAATATAGTATGATACTGTCTTCTGTATATTTATGTATTAAATTCATTCTGATATGGAAAACATGTCCAGATGCAGTTATGTCTCTGTCTTCCAGTTGGAAAATGTCCCTGGAGCTGAACCGTGAGACTGTGAATTCTTGGAAAAAAGTCGACTGCACCACGATGATATTCAGTCTGTTCAACGTCCGGATGCCGCGATCTATCGTGCTCTGCAAGCTGAAGAATGACCAGCTGTCTAAGATTGTCAATGGACTGGACCTACACGGCGGACGTATGTATAGTTGACTCTGATGCCTACAACAATACAATCAAAGAACAAGGTCAGATAATAAGTAAAATAAAGATAATATGATAAAAGTTGAATAATTAAAATGATAAAATAGGTAGTAGATCGTAGTAATGTAGTAAAGTAGTAGTGTTTTATTGGGCTTCAAGCTCAAAAAAATCCCATCGTGAATTAATTTATTTACATTGTGAATTAGAAAATGGACAGCAGGCCACACGGCACCCTATCGTGTGCCAGATTTGGCGGGCTATAAGTTGAGTATCACTGGCTTATATTTTAACACTGGGGTGGGTACATGAATGTGTTCAAAAATATAAAATATCAAAAAGCTAGAAAAAAACCCAAAGCCCAGGTATCGGTATTGGGACAGAAAAAGTCGGATTGGTGCATCCCTAGTTAAAACTTTGAATTACCTTTCTGTCTTAAAGTTACTGTGTGAACACATTTCGGGGGATCTATTAGCAGAAATGGATTATAATATTCAAAACTATGTTTTCATTAGTGTATAATCACCTGAAACTAAGAATTGTTGTGTTTTTGTTAGCTTAGAATGAGCCGTTTATATCTACATAGGGAGCGGGTCCTCTTCACGGAGTCCGCCATGTTTCTACAGTAGCCCAGAACAGACAAACCAAACACTGGAGCTAGAGAGAGCCTTTCATGTTTTTAGGCCACCGTAGTTCTTTGACGCGCTACTGCCAGCTGCCATCTGACTTCCGTTGCTCCTAAAGTAGTGTTATTATGGTAAGGATGGGCTTTGAGTGAGGCATACTGCGTTACCACGGTTTTGCACTCGGCGGCTCACGTTACCGCAGTCGAGGAAAGGGAAAGACTGAGCGGAGAGGTACTCAGTTGGCTGCAATCTGCAACCACACCTCTAGATGCTGCCAAATCCTACACACTGTACCTTTAAGATTTTGAAGAAGCTTTTCGAGCATTGAAAGAATTCAGTTTGATTTTTATTTACAGACTGGCTCTGATTATTTCTCTCTGGGGGAAAAGTCAGTGGTTTGCTTTACATTATTTTTTTCTATTTTGTGCTTGAAGTCCCTCCAGATAAACCTGAAAATATTCTGTGTGAAACAGCAATGAGCTCAGATTTTATAAACTGCTCCTGGGAGAGAGGACAGAAAACTCACCTCCTTACTACCTACAACATTTCACTCAACAGGTATGCTGTTATTTTTTTATTGCCTTCTTTTCAGTATATGCTTTTGTCAACAGCAAACCTTATTTTTAATGTTTATTATCAGAGAAAGTGGGACCCAGGTGCTGTTCGATCAGATCCAGGATGCTGAAGGAATCACCATACCCCGAGCACTGACGGATGAAAACACTACATACCAGCTGAACATCACTGCTTACAACCACTTCGGAGCATCGCAATCTGATCCATTCATCCTCTGCGTAAAGGATATAGGTAGGCTGAGTGTGCATCTACATAACGCTTTCATTTTTAGATTTCTTTTATCTGATTTATCAAGTATTTTCTAGAGAAATGAGTCATCCTGTGGGCTGTCGTGTTCTTCTAGTGTCACAGTTTGACTGATTAGACTTGCCGAACAAACTGTTCCTCTGTTTTCTTTGAAGGGAACGATTGCGTCGCTACCTCAGCCCACTTAAAACGCTGTTTCAGTTAAAGCTGAAGTAGGCAATTGGAGCAAATATGATAAAAAAAAATATTTTTATAAAACAGTCGCTATATCGTGACAGTAGTACATGAAACAGGTAACCTGAAAAAAATCATGTGCCTCTGTGTCCTCCGGTGTCCTCTGCAAGATTTCACATACCGGAGGAAAACAAGCAGTAAAAGCTGATCTGAGGTCTGCTGTCCAGCTGCCGTCTATGAGAGCCGGCCGTCAATCACTTGCGAACTCCGACCAAACGGTCAAACTAGGCAGCGTTGATCAAATATGAATCAATATTCTGTTACGTTAATGCCTATTTCTCTCCTCAAATGTTTTCAGAATCATCTTGCAGTGCACGGTTTAGCTGTAAAATGAGAACGTCTCTGACAACGCTGCCATTGTGAAATCTGGTAAAGGAACGCCAAGTTCTGGTCACATGACCGGAGCACAGCTAAAAGGAACGCTAGATTTTTTAAAGCCTGAAAACAGAGCCATGAGCAGGAGCAGAAGTCTCTCTCAGAACACTTGAATTACAATATGCTGAAAGGTTATTATGGAATTTTTGCCTAATGATGCCAAAAATATTCTGCCTACTTCCACAATTTATTTTTAATTAATTAATTAATTAAATCATGTTTATTTCTGATTAATGACTAAAACAACTGGACACACTGAGCTGCATCTCAAATTAATCTTCCCAGCTTTCAGATGATGTTCACCACTTTACCCACCCTAAAAAAGACAAAAACTGGTCTATTGTGGGTCTCAGAGGGTTAATCTTTGTGCTACTTCAGTGTCCGTTGTGAAGTGATTGCGGCGTAGCACCAGCAACTGGAACGTCAAGTCCATTCAATGTCACAAGAGTTGACAGAAATTCTTGCTGTCTCATTTTTTTCTGATATATTATAGCTAAAAAACTAAAACTAAAATGAATTTATATTCTATTTTTATTAGCTTTCTAACCTGAGTTTAGTTTTTCTTAAAGGATATCGTTTTTATTTAGTTTCCCTGCCTATTTTTGTTTTAGTTTACTCTAATAAATAACCCTGGTGCTTCTTCTATGTTTCTTTGTATTGCAGTGATACCGGAGACGCCTCATATCACGCAGATAGAGTTTGGGAATAACTCCATAGCAGCAGTGTTGCAGTGGAAAACCTCTGACTCCTCAGAGCGTCTCAGACCCGATGTCAGGCTTCGCACAGATAACAGCTTCTGGGTAAAGTGATGTCATGACTCCCACTTAGTGGTCATCAGTCAGTCAGTGTGTGGGTGACTTAATATACTGATTGTTTTCTAGGAAGTGGAAGAGGGAACAGAACTCAGTGATGGTCTGATACAAGTGGACGGACTGAGGCCTCTGACTGAATATGAGTTCGAGATGAGAACATGTAACTCGTCGTCAGGACCGGAGCATACCAACACGCTGAGGTCAAACTCCAGCAAAAGGTCATTCTGCAGCAAATGGAGCAAATCTGTGAGGAGGAGAAGTCCTGGAAAAGGCGAGCACATACTACTTATTTATCATGTATCAAAGGCAATGTGATAAATGTGAGAGTTTGTCGTCACTCGTGCAAAACCCACAACTTGTGGTTAAACTTTATCTTCAGGTCCATCTCAGCAGCTGCACGTGTGGAGGAAGTTCGGCAGCTTGGGGACAAATGGGGTGCGCGTGGTGACTGTTTTGTGGAAGGTAATGTGTCATCATAGCTGTTCATTATCTTTGGCTTTATATTGATATTGCACATTTTTGTAATATAAAGTTATACCAAATACCAGAAATTTGATACATTCATAGAGAAAGTCGTACACGAATTAGGCTAATTTGATTTCTCGTGGAAAGTTACTAGATGAAATAAATAGAAATAAATTGCCGCCACTTATCTGTACGGAAACCATAACGGTAACACTTTCTATGACACCCACTTCTACAATGCACTATAAACATACGTATAATGCATTATAATCTGCTTGTATAATTATAGTTATAAGCACTTCATTATGTTTTATAACCATAATCATAACACATTAGAAACCATTTTATAATGACTTATAAGGTCAAGTATCATAACAATTCATAGTTGCTGGTCACTTTTTTTTGCAAGGATCAAAATATTTTATAATTCCCATTATTGTAATACATTATAATCTTTTTATAATGCATTATAATCACTGTTATAATGCATTATAATATCATTATAAGTTACTCTATGTGGTCATTGTTTGCTTTAAGTAAATTAAAATTGAAATTAACGTTAATTAACTTTTCTGTGTGTGTTCTTCTTGAATAGATTTAATTAATTTTTTTTCACTTTACTTAAAGCAAACAATGACCACATAGAGTAACTTCTAATCACATTATAATGCATTATAACAGTGATTATAATGCATTATAAAAAGATTATGATATATATATATATATATATATATATATATATATATACCAGCAATTATGAAGTATTAAGATACTTGACCTTATGTGATCATAAAATGCTTTATAATGTATTATAATTATTGTTATAAATCATTATAAATACTTATAATTATAATTATACACTGCTATGAGCAGATTATAACGCTTTATAAGTATGTTTACAATGCATTAGAGACATGGGCATCATATAAATTGTTACCATAATAACTTTTTCTTGGCAGTGATCTGCCAAGCCAAGAAATAGTCTCATAACCCCTCATGAAACCACCATCCATCCATCTTCAACCGCTTATCCGGGATCGGGTCGCGGGGGCAACAGCTCCAGCAGGGGACCCCAAACTTCCCTTTCCCGGGCCACATTAACCAGCTCTGACTGGGGGATCCCGAGGCGTTCCCAGGCCAGAGTAGAGATATAATCTCTCCATCTAGTCCTGGGTCTTCCCCGTGGTCTCCTCCCAGCTGGTCGTGCCTGGAACACCTCCCAAGGGAGGCGCCCAGGAGGCATCCGTGCTAGATGCCCGAACCACCTCAACTGGCTCCTTTCGACGCAAAGGAGCAAGGACTCTACTCCGAGTCCCTCACGGATGACTGAGCTTCTTACCCTATCTCTAAGGGAGACGCCAGCCACCCTTCTGAGGAAACCCATTTCGGCCGCTTGCACCCGCGACCTCGTTCTTTCGGTCATGACCCAACCCTCATGACCATAGGTGAGAGTAGGAACGAAGATTGAACGGTAGATCGAGAGCTTTGCCTTCCGGCTCAGCTCTCTTTTCGTCACAACGGTGCGGTAAAGCGAATGCAATACCGCCCCTGCTGCTCCGATTCTCCGACCAATCTCACGTTCCATCGTCCCCTCACTCGCGAACAAGACCCCGAGATACTTAAACTCCTTCACTTGGGGTAAGGACTCATTCCCTACCCGGAGTAGGCAAACCACCGGTTTCCTGCTGAGAACCATGGCCTCAGATTTAGAGGTGCTGATTCTCATCCCGACTGCGTCACACTCGGCTGCGAACCGATCCAGTGAGTGCTGGAGGTCGCAGACCGATGATGCCAACAGGACCACATCATCTGCAAAAAGCAGCGATGAGATCCTCAGCACACCGATCTGCAAACCCTCCTCCACCCGACTACGCCTCGATATCCTGTCCATGAATATCACGAACAGGATTGGTGACAAAGCGCAGCCCTGGCGGAGGCCAACCCCCACCGGAAACGAGTCCGACTTATTGCCGAGGATCCGAACACAGCTCTCGCTTTGGGCGTACAGGGATTGGATGGCCCTGAGAAGTGCCCCCCTCACCCCATACTCCCGCAGCACCCCCCACAGTATCTCCCGGGGGACCCGGTCATATGCCTTCTCCAAGTCCACAAAACACATGTAGACTGGATGGGCATACTCCCAGGCCCCCTCCAGGATCCTTGCGAGAGTGAAAAGCTGGTCCGTTGTTCCACGGCCAGGACGGAATCCGCATTGTTCCTCTTCGATCTGAGGTTCGACTATCGGCCGAACCCTCCTTTCCAGCACCTTGGAGTAGACTTTACCAGGGAGGCTGAGCAGTGTGATACCCCTGTAATTGGCACACACTCTCTGGTCCCCCTTTTTGAAAAGGGGAACCACCACCCCGGTCTGCCACTCCTTAGGCACTGTCACCGACTTCCACGCGGTGTTGAAGAGACGTGTCATCCAAGACAGCCCCTCCCCACCCAGAGCCTTCAGCATTTCTGGGCGGATCTCATCAACCCCTGGGGCTTTGCCACTGTGGAGTTGTTTGACTACCTCAGTGACTTCCACCAGGGTAATTGATGATGGTCCCCCATCAGCTTCCAGCTCTGCCTCTACCATAGAGGGCGTATTGGTCGGATTCAGAAGTTCCTCAAAGTGCTCCTTCCACCGCCCGATTACCTCCTCAGTTGAGGTCAACAGTGTCCCATCCTTACTGTACACAGCTTGGATGGTTCCCCGTTTCCCCCTCCTAAGGTGCCGGATGGTTTTCCAGAAGCACTTTGGTGCCGACCGAAAGTCCTTCTCCATGGCTGCTCCGAACTCCTCCCACACCCGCTGCTTTGCCTCCGTCACGGCAGTGGCTGCTGCTCTTCGGGCCCGTCGGTACCCTGCAACTGCCTCCGGAGACCTCCGAGATAACATATCCCGGAAGGCCTCCTTCTTCAGTCGGACGGCTTCCCTGACCACCGGTGTCCACCACGGTGTTCGAGGATTGCCGCCCCTTGAGGCACCTAAGACCTTAAAACCACAGCTCACCGCCGCAGCTTCAGCAATGGAAGCTTTGAACATCGTCCACTCGGGTTCAATGCCCCCAACCTCCACAGGGATGCCAGAAAAGCTCCGCCGGAGGTGTGAGTTGAAGATCTCTCGGACAGGGGCCTCCTCCAGACGTTCCCAGTTCACCCTCACTACGCGTTTGGGCTTACCAGGTCTGTCCAGAGTCTTCCCCCACCCTCTGACCCAACTCACCACCAGATGGTGATCAGTTGACAGCTCCGCCCCTCTCTTCACCCGAGTGTCCAAAACATGCGGCCTCAGATCAGATGATACGATTACAAAATCGATCATCGACCTTCGGCCTAGGGTGCTCTGGTACCACGTACACTTATGAGCATCCTTATGTTCGAACATGGTGTTCGTTATGGACAATCCATGACTAGCACAGAAGTCCAACAACAAACGACCACTCGGGTTTAGATCAGGGAGGCCGTTCCTCCCAATCACGCCACTCCAGGTGTCTCCATCGTTGCCCACGTGCGCGTTGAAGTCTCCCAGGAGAACTATGGAGTCCCCTACTGGAGCCCCATACAGGACTCCATTCAGGGTCTCCAAGAAGGCCGAATACTCCGAACTGCTGTTTGGTGCATACGCACAAACAACAGTCAGAGTTTTCCCCCCCATAACCCGAAGGCGTAGGGAGGCGACCCTCTCGTCCACCGGGGTAAACTCCAACGTAGCGGCACTCAGCCGGGGATTTGTGAGTATCCCCACACCCGCCCGGCGCCTCACACCATGGGCAACTCCAGAGAAGAATAGAGTCCAACCCCTATCCAAGAGTACGGTTCCAGAACCGAGGCTGTGCGTAGAGGTAAGCCCTACCAGATCCAACTGGTAGCGCTCCACCTCCCGCACAAGCTCCGGCTCCTTCCCCCACAGAGAGGTGACGTTCCACGTCCCCAGAGCCAGCCTCTGCCGCCCGGGTCCAGTCCGTCGAGGTCCCTGGCCTTCACTGCCACCCGTGTGGCAGCGCACCCGACCCAAGCGGTTCTTCCTGCAGGTGGTGAGCCCACAGGATGCTCATGAAACCACAAGCTGTTGTTTTTACACGTTTTTGTTTTTTTTACGGATTAAACATCGTAGTTATAATGTAGTGAGCTTTAAAGGTGTTAGGGTTAGCTATGGTTGCACACTGGTAGCCCTGAAATGGAGCTGAAGAGTGAAAAGGCACTTGTGAGCTTGCATGATGTCACATCCGTTGGATTTTCTCAGGAAAAAACGTCCCGCATTCTTCACATTAAAAGCAGTCTAATAGAGGAACCCAAGAAAGTCGTGGAAGTTCAAATTTTTTTAGGTTAGGTTACAACCTTATCACACATTGACAATAAAAAAAATGATTAAAAAACGTTTGTACGTGTAAAAACTTACATACAGTCTCTTTAAAACATACTTGCTGGATGATGTCGAAACCTAATGTGATGGATGGACTTCTTCCCCAGCCTCCGTCTCCAGAGGATTACAGTGGTGCGGTGCAACGGTACGAGATCTTTCTGGGTAAAGACCAGAAACAGGAAGTGACGTGTGCTGCTGCTTTGAGCAAGTGTTCAGTTCAGGTACCAGCGGAGCTCCAGGCGCTCAGCATCAGTGCCGTCACCTTGTATGGAACGTCTCCACCGGCTGATGTGCCACTCAGACACTCAGGTACCTCTAGTAAGACCCACAAACTGATCATGTTTGGCTTTCTTTTATGCTGTTTTCTTATTCTTCTCTCTTATTTGGCTCTTGAGGAAGTATGTTTTTATTATCCAGTGGAATAAGTGGACTATTGTGATGACATACTCTATAGCTCCTCCTTCTCTTACTGTCTCACGATCATTTTTCATCTGCCTTAAATATGTTAGTACTTTTAGTCCTAGTCTTTAGTCTCCTTTAGTCTTCTAGTAATTTCCTTTCTTTATGGTCATGATTATTATTATTTTAACGAATTTCAATTTTATAAATAAATATTTTCCATTCACTTACCTACCATTATTATTATTATTATTATTATTATTATTATTATTATTATTCTTTTGTCAGTTTGTTTGGCTGTTTCTCCTTGCTTTTATTTTGTTTATTTTCCTTGTATTTTCTTTCTTTTTTTCTTTCCCTTCACATAAAAATACTGCTTTGGATTTATTATTATTATTATTATTATTATTTTGTCTGTTTGTTTGTTTTTTTCTACTTGCTTTTATTTAATTTATTTATTTTTCTTGTATTTTCTTTCTTTCTTTTCTTTCCCCTCACATACAAATTTGGACTTTGGATTTATTATTATTATTATCATTTTGTCCGTTTCTCCTTGCTTTTATTTTATCTTATTTATTTATTTTTCTTGTATTTTCTACCTTTTTTCTCTTCTTTTTTTTCTTTCCCCTCACATAAAAATATTGCTTTTGGATTTATTATTATTATTATTATTATTTAGTCTGTTTGTTTGGCTGTTTCTCTTTGCTTTTATTTTATTTTTCTTGTATTTTCTATCTTTTTTTTCTTCCCCCTAACATCAAAATATTGCTTTTGGATTTATGATAATGTTATGGCATATTCTTTGTCTTAGTCATTGATATTGTATGATGAAATTACTTTATATCTTGGAGAACAAAGTACATTTAACTGAGTCAATAAATAAAAAGTAAAAAAAAAAAAAAAGACACTCTGGTACACAAATATTAGACACAGAAGATAAAACCGAGCAAAACACGTTTACACTACAACAGAAAAAAAAAGCCCAGATAAATGTCATCATTTCTTGGTGTCTATCTGTTCAGGTGATTTTGGACCTGTTTTGAGAGAGCTGGCTCCTGCAGCTAATGGCAGTGCTGTGTTCGTCTCCTGGTCGTGGCCGGAAAACAAACAGCGGTCAACATCTGGAGGAGAACCACTGCACTATGTGTTGGAATGGACAAGTGTTCCTGAGGCAGAGCCGCAGTGGCAAACGGTTGCTAAAGATCAAAACAACACTTTCATCACAGGTAAACAACACACACACACTCACACACACATGCTGATCGAGAAAAAAGCACTCTTGGTCGATGTGATTGCTCTTAAATTTGTCATTGAAATCATTTTAAAATTGACCAGTTTTATGCATTATAACTGTTTTGTATTGCATAATAACTAGATATTGTGCTCATTCACTTGTAGTGCGTGACAGTTGTATCTGTCTGCTTGTATTGTTTGTGTTTATTGTTGTAACAATGTCTGTGCTGCCCTTTTGGCCAGGTCACTGTTGAAAAAAAAGATTTTAATCTTTTAGACTTTTACCTGGTTAAATAAAAGATATATATATGTATAACATAAAACCTGGTATTGCATCTAGGAATCTCAATCGATTAAAATATTTAATTGCAATTAATCGCATGATTGTCCATAGTTAATCGTGATTAATCTCATTTTTTATCTGTTCAAAGTGTACCTTAAAGGGAGATTTGTCAAGTATTTAATACTCTTATCAACATGGGAGTGGGCAAATATGCTGCTTTTATGCAAATGTATGGATATATTTATTATTGTAAATCAATTAACAACACAAAACAATGACAAATATTGTCCAGAAACCCTCTCAGGTACTGCATTTAGCATAAAACAATATACTCAAATCATAACATGGCAAACTGCAGCCCAACAGGCAACAACAGCTGTCAGTGTGTCAGTGTGCTGACTTGACTATGACTTGCCCCAAACTGCATGTGATTATCATAAAGTGGGCATGTCTGTAAAGGGGAGACTTGTGGGTACCCAGAGAACCCATTTTCATTCACATATCTTGAGGTCAGAGGTCAAGGGACCCCTTTGAAAATGGCCATGAAAGTTTTTCCTCACCAAAATTTACTGTAAGATTGGAGCGTTATTTAACCTCCTTCACAACAAGCTAGTACAACAGCTCTAATTGCGTCACATAAAAAGCCACTAAATCTTTTAACCCGGCACAAAACATTTAAAATTACTGAGATGCAGCAGTGACCTCTTGTGGGCAGTTGGTGAATTACACTAGTTTGTGCTTTTTTTAATTTTGATATCTGTTCTTTGTTCTGCAGCCAGCATTCATAAGCAGAGTTGACTGTTTGTGAAACCCAGTGGAGCTCGTCGTGGTGACAGAGTTTAGTTTTCTTGTATTGTTTCAGGTCTGACTGCAGGTGTGAGGTACAACATCTCTCTGTATGCTGTGACCACCAGAGGCATCAGCGCTCCATCATCCCGTCTGGTCTACTCCAGAGAACTGAGTAAGATTCATAGATGCCACATATGTCCCAATATGTTTTTATTCTGACAATTCTTATTTTAACCCTTTAGTGTCCTCACTAAGTAAAAAGCAATGGAAAAAAGTCCTTTATACCCCACAGTTTTTTTAATATAGACCTCTACCAAACAGTTGAGATGTCGCTTCATAGCAAAAGAAAAATACAAACTATTTTCAGTTATTATGCTAGTAATAGGTTAGTATACCAACATGTGTCAATTTGTTACCATTGAATTAGTAGTATTACCAGTACTAGTTTTATTTCAATGTATTTATTCTATATTTTTACAGTAGGCTACTTTCAAAAACATCTCAGAAAAGCTGAAAAATCTTACTGATATAATTTTTTCATCAAACATATAATGGAATAACATTAAATATATATTAACAAATTATATTAAATACGAATATAATAATAATAGTATTAAATACTTGACAAATCTCCCTTTAACAGATAAAAAAATGTGTGTTTAATCATAATTAACTATGGACAATCACTCAAATAATCGGGATAATCGATTGACAGCCCAAATGAAAATATTTCATCATCTGAGTTTATCATGTGATCGATTAAATATGAGGGAAACACACGATACACTTCCTTTATATACTCAACCATCATCCTCTCTCTGTCACTTCAGAGCCGGTGTCTGGTCCCATCACGTCAGTACTGGTCCATGAAGCCAGACGGATCCGGATCCAGTGGGACGAGCTGCCTGTAGACAAGCAGAAAGGTTTCATCACAAAATACACCGTCTATCTGCAGACGCTGGACTCCAACAGCACAAAACTCAATGGTGAGATTGTGTGTGTTTGTTTTATTTATGTGAATAAACAACTGAACAAATTAAACGATAAGTCGATCAGCAGAAAATGAATCAGCTATTTTGATAATCGATTAAAGGGACTGTTTGTAACTTCTTACACGTATAAATATTGCGGGTTGGTGTCCCATGCCTGCTTACATGTGGCTGCGCTGTTCAGACAAGACTCCAACACAAACTACACGGAAGCACCAAAACCACAAAGTTCTCTCTAGTGAAGCCCGTCTTGCTAAACCGTGTTGGCCGCGGTCGGAGGACGCGGGGGAAAACGTAGCTCTGGTTTCCAGGGCCGGAGTCTCAGCTGTACTCTGCTCCGCTGCCTGCCTGCCTGCTTGCTTTCACTCACACACTGCGCTCGTTCTCGCTCTTTCGCTCCATTCTCATGTGCATGCACGCACACTACACACTGCAGAAGAGTTAGTTTAGCTCTGAGAATATCTAGTGAATGTACAGGGGACGTTTGTGCAGAAATAACTGCTGCAGCTCCTCCGGACCAACAGAGGTTTTCCGTGTCTTGTGAAGTGACGGGGCTCCGCAGCGAGAAACTCCGGTGTCTCCCCTGTTCCCTCCGGCCGCGGTCGGGAGGCTGAGGCAGGAAAAGTCAAAACTAGGATCAGCAGTGATTCATGGAGAGACCTTCGTCTGGTCAGCTAACATTACTGCCAAGCAGGTGAAATATAGAGTGATATTGTGGTTTTAGCTGACGTGTGTCGCCTCACTGTTTTGAGCGATGCTCACTCATGTCTATATAGAGCGAGCACAAGCGCGAGCAACAGGATGCTGACTTTCGTTGACTTAACGGCCACAGGTGTCGCTGTTAACAAGCAATTTCTGATTCTTACAAACATTCCCTTTAATTGTTTAAGTCGTTCTTTTGTAACTAAAACGACAAAAGTTCACTGGTTCAAAGTTTTCAGTTTGTAATGATTAACTGCTTTTCTTATTCTTATATGACAGAAAACTGAATATTTTAGGTTTTAGACTATAAGTCGGACAAACCAAGTGATCTTAAGACGTTAAAACAATTAATCGAGAAAGAATTCGTCAGATTAATCAATATTGAAAATAAACAATATTTTATTTATTTTATGATTTTGCTTGCTTGATTTATGTTGCTTACGTTATGTTTGCTTGTTTGTTGATTACATGACTTATTGAGATGAAGATTTTTTTTTAAATCTCACCTGCACGACTTGCTTCTTTTCTTTTGTTGTTTTTGTTTCTGCTTCTTTGTATTATTATGCAAATAAATAGATCAAATCAATTGTTAGTTGCCGCCCACACTGTAACATGGGTAGGCTGGTCTAAATTCATAATATAGAATTTTCTGCATTTTCTAAATATTTTAATCCAATTTTTCAAAGCTGTGAGCACCACATACAAACATCCATTCACCTCCATTGTATTTTTAAAAATATCAGATATTTGAAAACCTGATGTATCCTGTAATAAGACTAACACTATTTGCTTGATTAGAAGTTATTTGATCTGAAGGTTCGGAGGAAACACGACTTTGCTGTGAGTCGTTTCCTGTTCCTGTACACTGAGGACTTCTCTTGACGCTGCTCATTTAACCATACGTTGTATGTGTGTGTGTACTTTACCTCGGTCGGGCTCTAAGGCATGCCTCTCTGTACTGTATGCACATGTGTGGGAATTTATACATGAAGTATGCATATATATATTGTTTCAGCACAAGCCACTGTTACATAATGGAAAGTGTGTAGCCACTGATGCTCCCCTCCCACAAAGCTTCAGAGCATCAGCAGGGTATTTCACCGCTCATTTCCAGTAATGTGGTGAAAGTCAAACAGACAAACTGAAGGCTGCTTCTTTTATTCTTTTGTGATTAATTGTACCTTGTACGCCAAGAAGAGATGTTTTAGTTTCAGTTTGTTTGCCTGTTAGTCAGAGGGTTTACAAAAAAAACTACCGGCCCGATTTTCATGAAAGTTGGTGGAAAGGTGTAGCATGAGCCAAAGAAGATCCCATTAAATTTGGAGCGTATCCAAATCATGGCCTTGGCAGAGGTCTGCGCTCTCTGACAGCCCTTCTAGTTGTTTATTGAAACAGCCAATATCCACATAAGAAATAAAACCAATGGAGCATAACACATGTTACAACATTGATTAAAGGACCAGTGTGTAACATTTCAGGGGATCTATTGGCAGAAATGGAATATAATATTAATAACTATGTTTTCATTAGTGTATTATCACCTGAAACTAAGAATCGTGTTTTCGTTAGCTTAGAATGAGCCCTTCATATCTACATAGGGAGAAGGTCCTCTTCACAGAGTCTGCCATGTTGCTCCGCCATGTTTCTACAGGAGCCCAGAACGCACAAATCAAACACTAGTTCTAGAGAGAGCCTTTCATGTTTTTACTTTACCTGAACTTTACCCTACACCATACATTAACATTTACTAGTTTTGTATCAGAAAGCGTGACTTGGAGTTATATCCTATAAACCTCTTGTTGTGCCAAACTGATGTTATAATTTGGCAGAAGTTCTCGACGTATAACTGATACGGACTTTCACTAGTGAGCAAATTGATGTTTCAAACACTGGTTGTCATCATTTTCACAATGCCTTTCGGTGAATCATAGAGTTTTTCTAGAACTGGCTTTGACCACGAACAGGAAGCTGTGCGGCTACATGCACACATGCAACCGTAAGGCTGTTACTAACCAGCCTGCTTCATGCACTATTTCTGGAACCTCACTGTAACAACACCTGAGAGCTTACTTTGTCCTCTTTCTTATGTGACATGTTGTGTGTTTGTACAGGATACAATCATTCTTTCTTCAAGTCATTTCATCTTTAAGTTTTACTTAAAATTACTTGAATATCATCTTATTCTCATCTTTTTTTTGCGGCTACTCATACTTCAAAACATAAATTATCACACAATAATAAATGATCAGAATCAGGTGCTAGTTTGGAGATGTTATGTTTTGTTAATTAGCCTTCATCTACATACTCCTGGTTTCTCCTGCAAATTGAAGTTCTTTAGCAACCGAAAAGTTAAACTCAGGTTGAGAGTGAGATCTTAGCACACAGAACTGTACTGGAATTTTTCTTCATTCATATTTGCAAAAATAATCTCACCACAAGGTCCATTTAGAAGCTGTTCTGTCAACACATTCTCACTCCCAACTCATCACATACCGCCGCTTGGTCAGTGCCCCTCGGCATTGGAGCCTGCCGCACGGGGTACCCCTCTGGCGTTACTTTTGGACGGACCAGTGACGGCGTGTCAATATACGCTCGTTATATGAATAGTGTCCTTTCAAAATAAACTTAAGGAAGTTAGGTTTAGGCAACACAACCACTTAGTTATGGTTAGGAAATGGTCGTGACATTGACTTCACTGACGAGACTAACGACTCACGATACCGATGAGTCACGTGACTAAAGACTGACGTGATCAAATATGTCAACGTTACTTTGGACTTTGCCCAGTTGTCATAAAATTGTAAATGTTTTCTGAGCACTTTAAAGTCGCTAAATTCGAATTCAGAGTATATCTATTGCCTCCACACGGCTCTCTACATGGCGACGGCTAACAGAGCTAACAGTGCAAACAACGGCAGCAATGCTGACAGAGCTAAATGTGTTAACCTGAGGGGGAACCAGAGGGTGGGTGCTACGTTTCCACGGTAATGTGGCGTTATCAGCTGTAACCGCCGTATGAGGGCAGTGCAGAGCGATGGCCATGAGCTAGCCAGTAGGGTACGCTCACATGCACTAAAAGGCAAGTACGGCCGGCCCGGCTATGTAAACAAAGCACAGCTCTGATTACAACACACACAGAGGGAGAGCGACTTCATTCTCTGCTCAGGTAGACATTACTCCTCTATATTTCTAGTTGTTTGATGCTATATTAATGCTCTGGATATCGTATAGAGCACCTTTAAGGACTTGTCGTCCATGACGATTACTGATTTCAGTGTGATTGTAGCACAAGTTAAGGCAGTTAAACTTGCCTAACTGCATATTTTAAAACATAAACAACTACAATAACAGTAATTGTGCTGCCGTAATAAAGAATACCATGACTGACATTTTGCTCGTCCTCCAGTGACGGTGTCAGGCTCCGGTCCCAGACTGATGTGGCTGGACTGTCCTGAAGGAGCTCTGGCTCTGCAGCTGACTGCATCCACCTCATCAGGAGAAGGGAAGCTGGGGAACTGGATCTGCTCTCAGCCCGAAAGCCCTGCAGGTCAGTCTCCTGCTGCCTTCCCATTCCCACATTAAAAACACAAACATCAAACTATTAAGGCGGTTATGTGGACGCATTAAAGGGATAGTTTGGGTGTTTTGAAGTGGGGTTGTATGAGGTACTTATCCATAGTCAGTGTATTACCTACAGTAGATGGCTGTCGGCACACCCCCAGTTTGGAGAAACAGACAGGAGTACCAGCACGGGAGCAAAGCAATGTACTGGTGTGGACGGGGGCAGCAGCAAAAACTGATTTTAAACACCTAAACAATCAATATCAGTTTAAGTGTATGCTATATTTAGTATATTTTCACCACTTTACCTTACTGTCAGACAGCCCTTTCCAACAGGGAACTGAAGCCGATGTATCTATCTATGCTCACGTCAAAACCACCAGACTCCTTTGAAAAAAAACAGTAATTTTACCTGCCTCAATCGGTAAGTTTGTGTGACTTTGGTGAATCCAAACTAACCCTTTAAAACACCAAAGTCACACAATAATATAAACAAACTAACCAATCGAGGCAGCGGTAGACCAGCAACTTCCGTGATCTGCAAGGTAAAATTACTGTTTTTTTCAATGGAGTCTGGTTGCTTTGGCGAGAGCCAAAACATACTGTAGATTGTATGGCTGTCTCACGGCAAGGTAAACTTACAAAAATATTCTAAATATGGCGTACACTTGAACTGATGTCGATTTTTTTAGGTGTCTAAAATCTGTTTTGCTACTGCCCCCGTCCACAGCAGTACATTGCCTTTCTCCCGTGCCGGTACTCCTGCCTGTTTCTCCACACTGGGGGCGTACCGACCGCCATCTACTGTAGGTAATACACTAACTGTGGATAAGTACTTCATACAACCCCACTTCAAAACATCCTAAATATCTCTTTAACTGTAATTCCCCTCCATGTTATGTCTGGGCAAGTAATCTTTAAGTGGGAAGACTAAAAAAGAACTGTGTTTTTTAACTCTCTGACTAAACTGTTCCCTTCTTGTCTCCTCTAGTTGACCTGGTGATTGTGACTGTTTTCATTGTTACCCTCTTGATAGCGATCATAGCCAACCTGATGTGCTGGAGTTGTGTGAGGGAAAGGTATTGTTTTAAGCATTATTTATGTTCATTGTTTCATGGAAAACAACAGTCATCACAACAGACACCATCTAATAATAGTGAAAGTATTCTGAGGATTAAACATCACTTGTTTTCCCTCCTCAATCTCCTGCAACTGATGTTGAATGTGCATAGGTTTTGTTTTACTAGTAACCAGGATGGATGCCACTGTGGCTGATTTTTATGAAGAACGAGAAGCCACACGATTAACATGAAAAGAAACCCTGCTGTCGAAAAGACTATACTCTGTGCTATGTGGTCAAAGTGCCCCGATCTGATAGTTGGTTTTAGCTGTGGAGGAACTGAGTGTGCTTCACGCAATGTGGCATTGCTATCATGAGCAATACACTGTAGCCAGTGGAGCAATGTATAAGTGTGTTTACTCAAGTACTGTTCTTAAGTACAATTTTGCAGTACTTGTACTTTACTTGAGTATACGCCACTACATCTCAGAGGGAAATATTGTACTTTTTACTGCTCTAAATTCGTATGACAGTTTTAGTTACTTAGTTTGTAAAGATAATGCTTTGCAATATATAAAGTAATTAGCTCCAACTTTATCAGCTGCAGGACCAGTGTGCAACAATTAGGGGGAATCTATTGGCAGAAATGGAATATAATACTAATAATACTAGTATGTTTTCTTTAGTGTATAATCACCTGTAAAGAAGAATCTTTTTGTTTTTGTTACCTTAGAATGAGCCGTTTATATCTACATAGGGAGCCGGTCGCCATGTTTCTACAGAAACCCAGAACGGACAAACCAAACGCTGACTCTAGAGAGGGACATTTGCGTTTTCGCGTCAGCCTCCATAACTCTGCACGCTTGGCACACGGGAGAAGTTTCAGTTGATTGCAATCTGCAAACTCACTACTAGATGCCGCTAAATCCTACACACGGCACCTTTGAGTATATTTTGACGCTAATTTGACAGCTGTGACTACTAACAATAGCCATGTTTGTTGTTTTATGTTTGCTTTGGAGGGAGGCCTGAACAGTCAGACACAGTCAGTGTTGCCGACTTGGTGACTTTCTCTCTAGATTTAGGGACTTGTGGTCCTAGTGCTGCTGGCTACTTTCATTGGAAAAGAGTTGTCAACACTGGGCTGGGTTTTTCAGTTGGATAATTTAAAAAATGTAGCATACTCTTGCTGGTTTCTCAAGATTACCAACCCTAGCTTTAAGTAAGAATTTGACTGCATGACTTTTACTTGTAAAGGAGTATTTATATACTGTAGTGTTGCTACTTTTACTTAAGAAACAGATCAGAGTACTTCTTCCACCACTGACAGTAGCACAATAACAATGTTTTTGTTTTCTAAATTCTGTTCATTTTGTATCATTACTGCATCTGATAATAAACTATCATTATCAATACTGGATAAACTGCTCTGACCTTTAAAACCTAATTGTCTTTCTATCTCAGGATCAAACAGAAATGTATATCCTGGGGACCTGCCTGGCTCGATGAAACCTTACCAAAACCAGGAAACAGTAATGCCATCAGACTACTGGAGGTAATGAAAGTGAGCTCACTGTGTTGACATTCATGCTTCCCTCTTTTTGTGTGAACCGCTGTCACCAAAACAGCAACAGCTTGCAACTGCACCAACACCAACAGTCCAAGCAGAACAATACAGGAAACATGCTAAAAAACCATAGACTGTATATACGAAGTGGACGTAGTCACCGTGATGTCACCCATTGGCTTGTGGACTACAGTTTTGAAGCCTCGAATTCGGCATTTTGGCCGTCACCATCTTGGTTTTTGCCGTCGCCACCTTGGTTTTTAGCCATCGCAATCTTGGTTTTTGACCGTCGCCACCATGGTGTTTGGCCATCGCCACCTTGGTTTTTAGCCATCGCAATCTTGGTTTGTGACCGTCGCCACCATGGTGTTTGGCCGTCGCCACCTTGGTTTTTGGCCGTCACCATCTTGGTTTTTGACCGTCGCCATCATGGTTTTTGGCCATCGCCATCTTGGATTTTGGCCATCGCCACCTTGGTTTCTGGCGATTGCCACCTTGGTTTTTGGCCATCGCCACCTTGGTTTTTGGCGGTCGCCATCTTGGTTTTTGACCGTCACCATCTTGGTTTTTGCCGTCGCCACCTTGGTTTTGGCCATCGCCATCTTGGTTTTTGGCCATCGCCACCTAGGTTTTTAGCCATCGCAATCTTGGTTTGTGACCGTCGCCACCATGGTGTTTGGCCGTCGCCACCTTGGTTTTTGGCCGTCGCCATCTTGGTTTTTGGCCGTCGCCATCTTGGTTTTTGACCGTCGCCATCTTGGATTTTGGCCATCGCCACCTTGGTTTCTGGCGATTGCCACCTTGGTTTTTGGCCATCGCCACCTTGGTTTTTGGCAGTCGCCATCTTGGTTTTTGACCGTCGCCATCTTGGTTTTTGGCTGTTTCCATCTTTGGTCTACCCAAAGCTAATGACAGAGGTGAGGGTTGGAACGTAGATGAACCAGTAAATCGAGAGCTTTGCCTTCCGGATCAGCTCCCTCTCCACCACAATGGTACGGTACAGCGCCCGCATAACTGCAGACGCCGCACCGAACCACCCATTCATCTCCCTCTCAATTTTACCCTCACTCGTGAACAAGACCCCGAGATACTTAAACTCCCTTGCTAGGGGCAAAGACTCAATCCCAACCGGGAGGGCGCTATCCACCGTTATTCCAGCGTTTTTTCTGTTTTGTACAACGTCAAATCATTACATCAAATCTAACTATGGTTTTGCTTTTGTTTGTTTGTCTTTTGGTCACCAGCAGTACGGAAGCGAATTGTCCTTCTCGTCCATCGACAGCGACCCTCCGCTGTCCCCCATCAGTTTTATCTCCCAGGAGGAGAGAGATGACGTGTACCCCAACATCCACCTCGAAATATCCCGAATTGGATTGGGACCCACAGAAGCCACAGTGGAGACGACACCTTTGCTAACGTCACATCCCGGGACGATGCTTGTTGACGGCCAGCTGGAAGATGTCGGCTACAAACCCCAGATTGCTTCGTTGGCTCCACCAGGAGGAGAGGAAGTGAAGGAGACAGAAGAAGAGCAGAGGGACGTACCATCGAGTGGGGAGGAAGACCGATGTGCATTAGGATTACTGGGAGGCTTTCTGTCCAGTGTGGAGGTGGATTTCACTGATCCACCTCTGGGGCCGACCCTCAGCTCTGTTGGCGGTCTTTTGTGGCCTAAAACTCCCGAAACAACCAGTGTCTTGAATCAAGGCTTCTTACTGGGAAGGATGGGAACTGAGAACAATGTGAGAGCAGACTCACCCTCTCTGGATTTACAACAAGGTGAAATAATGACTCCTGACTCAGCGGATACTTGTTTATCTCAGTATACAGTTGAGACACTTACTGGTGGTTATTTCCCCCAAACAGCAGCTCTGAGCAGCGATACGTGACATACAGAGGAAGAAGGAACGATGGGAATGAGACACAAACAGGACAATGTGCACTATTAAACTGATTTTAAAGAAAGCATTATATTCAAGCACCACTTCACTTGAAGTGATGACCTCAGTGACTTTGTGTAACCAGAGAAAACTAAGTTAATAAATGAATAAGAAATGTTTTGGATTCTTGTCTTCAAATGTCAACCAGAAACCTGGGTGTGATGTTTGATAGTGACCTTTCTTTTGAGAAACAAATTATAAATGTTGTTCACTCACGTTTCTATCAATTAAGGAACTTGGGTCTTTTCTCTCTCTCGGCCTGATCTCGAGAAGGTCGTCCATGCTTTTATTTCTTCTCGGTAAGGTCATTGTAACTCATTGTATGTAGGGTTGAGTCAAAAAGCGATCCCGTGCCTCCAGCTGGTACAAGATGCAGCTGCTCGTCTTTTAACTAATACTTAAAGAGAAGATCCAGCCCTATTTTAGCCTCTCTTTGCACTGGCTACCAGTCAGTTTTAGAGTTTATTCTAAGATTTTACTGATCACCTTTAAAGCACTTCATGGTTCAGCCCCAAGTGACCGGGCTTTTGCGGTCAATTCCCCCCTCCGGTTTTGAAACTCCCTGCCTGAGGGTCTGAGGCTCCCAGAATCAGTGACATCTTTTAAATCACTTCTTAAAACTTTTATTAATTTTAACACGCTGTTTTATTTTCAACATGTCTTACCTGTTTATTTGAGTCCTGAAATGTTTTTTGTCCAACCATGTAAAGCACTTTGTAACTTTGTTTTGAAAAGTGCTTTATAAATAAATTATTATTATTATTATTATTATCATCTTCCTGCTAAAAACAAAGACTTAGCAGGTATGCTGGAGGAGGATATACACCAGCCAAATGGACAATAGACATGGACAATCTGGCAACCAAAATGTGCTTCTTTCAGCTGTCTACTTAATAATGAATATGTTATTTATCAGCCATTAATAAAGCCATAGTTGCAGCTTGTTGAACAGCTCAAGTAAATACACAACTGGGAGTTAAGACGTGTAACTCATCATCCTGCTCCTGCCAGTATAGTAGTAGTAGTAGTATTCAGTCATCACACAATACAATAAATATAAACATGTTTATGCAATCTACTATACAATATGACTGAAAAGGCACTGGAGGAAGCATAATACTTATATATACCTATCCTACACTCTTCTTAATTTAAGCTACCCTCTAGAAAATAACAATAATAATAAAAAAAAGAAAATCATTCACACTTCAAACCCTCAAAAAAGCTTTATAAACCATTATTTTTTTAAAAGAAAGTAAAGCTAAATAGCTGTTCTGTATGACAGGTTTGTTATTTTAATATTAGGGTGTGACCTCCGTGTGTTTCTAATGCAAGCCGTCGTGTTTTGTGAGGCAGTGAAGTGACGCCGGAGTGTGAAATTATTCCAAAACAGACAGAGAAGTCAGTTTTGAGGGTTTCCCTGTTCCAGTCAATGGTTCAGTGTGTGGTATCGTAATCTGCTCCTGAACCTAAAGTTTTACTCAAACATGCACCACCTGCAAGTTAAACACCGTTTTTTAAAGACTTCCTGAGAGTTGTTTCACTTCCTCCTCGAAAATCTAAAATTTCAGGAGGTGTCTCTCCTTCACTGTTGAGTTGTGAGAAATCTTCAGGGGCCTCGTTGTCTTTGAAAATCTTCATTCATCTGCAGTTGTTTTATAAAATCTGGAGCCCAGTGTTGTGTCTGTACATCTGAAAGATGAAATGTTGTGCAGCTTTAAGGGAAAGTCCCCCCCACCCCCCGTGAAGGAATGAGAGACTTTGGGCTGTGTGGAAAATGTGATGATGAAAAGGCATCTGAGGGTTTGTTGCTGGTATCAAACACTCCAAGATGTCATCTGAACATCAGTCTGCAGGCTCTCCTCATCAGGTCAGAATATGAAATCAGTCCTCTCGTCTTCCATCTGTGATATCAGGACAATACGGCATCAAACTGCATCTACTTCTTCTTCATTGTGGAAGCTAACCATCGGGATAAATATCTCTCTTTGAGAACAATCTTAAGCTCACTTTTATCCTTAAGGCAATTTGCATTCTCAATTTCACCTCCTTTCTTGGTGGTAAAATGTTCCCTAGAATGTATGTATCTATTTATTTTACTCTGCTATATTGTAAATGAGGTACATCAGTGTATTTTCTGAGTTAAATAACGGTTGGATTAATAATGATAAACGGTACAAAAAAAAAAACACACATACGGCAGGATATTTTTTTTATAAGTCTGGGAAGTGGCCGGGCAAAAAAACGTTTAATAAATAAATAAGAAAGTAACTAGTTATAATAGTGTGCATATTTATAATGTTTTTATTGTTCAACACAGAACATTTCAGTAAAGACATTAACATGATGACAATAGAATGGAAATAATTTTGTTTTACTTTTATACAGCCTTTTGTAGGCGGATGTTTTACTGGCGTTCGGTAGTCGCTTTCAGTCCAAAATGGCGGAAGAGTAGCTTTGCTTCTGATGTTGCAATGGAACGAGCAATTGACTTTCACTTCTTAGCAATATACGCTCTTTGGCTCAGCTGTAGCCATGTTGAGAGCCGTGCAGAGGCAATAGAAATGCTCCCCCAGTCTTGCATTTAGCACCTTTAAGGAATGAGAAGTAAAAGTAGTCATTGTGCAGTAAAATGTCCCCCTGTCAGTGTTTTA